>NC_091123.1:82229753-82932253 GCF_040183065.1 Periplaneta americana | reverse complement strand
CCAAATACTGTGTTGGAAAGTGCTTTGAAGTCTGTCTTGGATTAAATGTAGCCTACACGATTTGGGTTTCTCCGTTGTTTTCCCCAGTTGTCAGTAATCCCATGGCGAATACTCAGACTGATTTCGCTAGAGTGATAAATATCCGTGAAATTTGTACGCAGTTGTTAAATAATCGACTAATTAATTTCTTCTAGTCTTTACATCATCAGCATCAATATCAACTTTAAACTAAGTACGTAGCCTCTTCAGAAGTGGTTTCACTGATCATAGTCTCTAACTATATTTTATAAACGAGACTTTAGACATTCACAAGCCGCTGGACTCCCTATCATCTGGCAGCATGACGCAAGGTCTCCGCTTAAGAAAACACATGACTATTCCTATGGAAGGAAGATATTTATCTCAACTTCTGTGCTGGGTATTGAACTCGGGCATACGGAAACGCTGCCGCTTTTGTACTGCAAGGAATATCTTTATTTTTAAACGTGTTCATCACGTCGTTAATTGAGCATTTAGTATAATTTCAAGTTTAAAGTGTTGAAGTTATTTTGATTGTACTGTAGCAGTAAGGAATTCTAAAAATGAAAACAACGTGAATAAAAAAAAAGAGCTGAACTTGGGAACTTCTGAATAATAAAGACTCAGGAAAGACACAACTTTGTTGATAGGGCGGGTAACTGAGAGAAGGCAATTAGACTTAAAATAGTACCACAAGCCGTAGATTTTCCCCTACGAGCTTAGGAAATGAAGATGGCAACGTTGGAAGATGCGACAGTCTCCCTTTTATAAATGTACTGTAGCTCGTAGCGTTGAACTGTGAACTCGGAGTACAGCAAATCTCAAAGAAAGATAAACATTCATTCTTTACATCGAGAGTGGCATTACTCACAGGATCATACTCGCTGCCAAAAATGTAACAAATTATCACAGCAGAAGGAAATGAACATATTGATGGACTGAATTATGTTCTTCGGTTTTCTTCCACGTAAAGGAAGCTGAAGGACGTGCGGCTCGCAACTGGAACAGTTTGGTTGTGAGATGATAACTGCACCAGTAGCGGCTGGTGGTCAAAATAATGAGTGTGCTACAATTTCTATATTGGTCTACTGTATACATTTACTTATATGTATTTATCTTAATTTGAGACTCGCCTAGTGACGAAATATGAAATCCATACGACGTTCCTTCCTACTGCAGAACCTGTCAATTAACCTAGTGTTAAACCCTTCATCTTGGACATCATACTCTTTTCTATTGACAGTGTTGCTAGAGCAGTGAGGCGATCCTGGGACATAATGTTCCTTAAAAAGGTTTTTATGCGTTTTAAGCAAGAAAAACATTTTTCTGGCTCAGCAGTGGTCATTGGTGTTGTAACCAAAATATTGAACAACTTCGTTATTTCACAGAATGGATCCTGTGAATTGTTGGAGACTATGTATTGTAACAATTGAACACCCATCTATATTCCGGAAGTCAGGTCTTCCGTATAGAACTCAAAGTTGTGTCTTTAACACTCTTTTGTTCAGTACAGTATAGCTGTTGACAGCAACTTCAAGTTCAGTTCAGGAAAATTAGGCGATGCGAAAAATTGCCAGAAAATTTGCTGTTTAACAATTTTGTTGCATCTAGGTAGCTTAAAGACTGGAAACGATGAGTAGTTTCCTGAATTATACGGTCAAATACTTTCTTGGCATCAATTTTTTGGGATTCTATTTTCCGTCTCTTGCTGACTGATTCAGGAGGAACCTGAAAAAACAGGTAGATGCAACAGCAGTAGTCGGACACTTGAATTACCAAATACCTTGTACATAGTTCCGAGTTCTTCCACAAACAAGCATTCTTTCGTTATGCTTTACTTTTACAATCTCCAAGCTGTGTTGTGCTGAAGCTGACTACAGCACTTCCCCGCGTAAAAATAGCCAATCAGGGCAGTGATTTCAGCTTCTCACATGCGCATTAATTGTCTAAATTCTCATGTAGAATTTTGAGTAGCACCACGTAGCACATTGTACCCCCTGAGGCACCAAATAGCTAAGAGCGAAGACTAAACACACTATAACGCGTCATGAACGTAACCACGGAAAATTGTCAAATGGCAGATCAGATACTATGGTGGTATTGCAAATACATTATTTGAGCAAAAATTATCATTGTGCTGTAGCACTGTAGCACATAAGGACGGGCCGCCTCTGAACTGCACATGCGCAGACTTGGTTAATAAAAACCTAAACTAACTATTCCTAACCTTCGTATAGACTGCAAGATGTGTAACCGGAGCACGAGGGAACTTCTTGATTTGATCTGGAATGTGCACGCGAAAATAAATCCAGGTAAGGATCACGCTGGCACGGCATGAGAGGTCCGCGCATGCGCCACAGCCAAACTGTTCCTGTCGCGAGCCCCTCCTTCTATCTAATCTGAAAGAAACGTAATATCCACGGAGAGTGGAAAACAGAAAGAGTTGGCTATAGGATTAAAAATAAAGTTAACGTATATTACAAATAAAGTAATGAAGCCATAATAATTGCACTTTGATCAATAATTTTGTTGTAAGCACAGAAATAGAACTGTTAAGAAGTGAACCCTACAATCTACAGCATGATTCTATCTATCTATCTATCTATCTATCTATCTATCTATCTATCTATCTATCTATCTATCTATCTATCTATCTATCTATCTATCTATCTATCTATCTATCTATCTATCTATCTATCTATCTATCCATCTATCCATCTATCTATCTATCTATCTATCTATCTATCTATCTATCTATCTATCTATCTATCTATCTATCTATCTATCTATCTATCTATCTATCTATCTATCCGTCCGTCCGTCCATCCATCCATCCGTCTATCTATCTATCTATCTATCTATCTATCTATCTATCTATCTATCTATCTATCTATCTATCTATCTATCTATCTATCTATCTATCTATCTATCTATCTGTCTGTCTGTCTGTCTGTCTGTCTGTCTGTCTGTCTGTCTGTCTGTCTGTCTATCTATCTATCTATCTATCTATCTATCTATCTATCTAATTATTACTATTATTAATACTCCCGTGCCGTGGCGTCGCGGTCTAAGGCTTCCTGCCTATGACACGCGTTACGGAATGCGCGCTGGTTCGAGTCCTCGTGAGGGAAGAAATTTTCTCATTAAATTTCGGCCAGTGTATGGGACCGGAGCCTACCCAGCATCGTGATGCACTTGTGGAGCTATGATAGGTAGCGAAAATCCGGTTTCGCAAACCAACTATGACGGCTGAGGGGATCATCGTGCTAACCACATAATACCTCCATTCTGGTTGGATGATCGTCCACCTCTGCTTCGGGGTGTGAACGTGAGGCCAGCAGCCGGCTGGTCGGTCTTGGCCCTTCATGGGCTGTAGCGCCATGGATTTAAATTTACTTTTAGTATTATTAATAACTCTATTCTGATTGAAGTTGGTCCTAAGAGGATACCAATAAAATATGGAGTATGCCAACATTATTTAACATTGCCATAAATTATTTTTACACTGAAATTTGCCATCCAAATTTCGCTAATAAACATGAATACGAGTATTGTCTAGATCAGGGGTCGGCAATCTTTTTGTAAGAGTGGGCCACAATAATAAGAAATGAAGGAGACCGGGGTCAGACATGATTCACAGTTGAATGAATGATAAATATCATTCTAATATATATATATATATATATATATATATATATATATATATATATATATATATATATATACAGAATTATCCTCTTCAATATTTCGTTATAAGTTATATTAAAAAATTGAAGAAATAATATAACTAAACAAAATAGCAACTATAGTATGTAAATTATCATCTGTAACTTTGAATTTATGAATCTACCAAAGTTACATAACAATATGTGCTTAAATTGTACAAATGAAAATCTGACATTACAATTTACGCCTTAACTTTAATGAGAAGATTGCGGCTGAATTTTAAATGTAAGAAAATTGATGGCTATTTCGAAGTTGGTGACTGATATGCGTGAACAGTGATGCAAATGGTCATCAGTTATTTTTTAGGGAAATTTGATTTTACATAGTCTATTTCATCTTTGAAAACGACTGCTCACATATATAGCCTAAGTACTTCCGAAAACTGTCAACATTTTAGTTGCAATTTTTTATGCTAGGAGACTGTGTAACTGAGAGACATTTGAATTGGTCATTGCTAAAAGGCCCTTTCTCCGTATTTTTGCAAAAATGAGTTAACTACAGATTCAACATCCTTACACATAAATACACAATCTGTGCTAAAAGGACTTTCCTCAAGCCTTCATACACACGCACAGTTGAGCATTTCATTTTTAGTGTCATGCTAAAATGCCCTTACTCAAGGATAGAGGGCCTTCTAGCTGTGAACTTGTCATTTAGCGGTGTTTCCATCTGATGACAAACTTTTATACTTACTATACTATCAGCTATCTTCATTGTTTGAAGCGGTCTGTTTATTCTGCTCTGATCTTTATTTGTGTTTTAATACAAATTATTATATTATACGCAATTTCGGCTAATTAAAATGGAGACTGAGAGTTTGAAAAGCAAAAAGAGATGTAGTGATACTTGCAGTTGGAAACGAAATATATTAAAGAAAGCCAAAGTTAAAGGCACTGAACATGTGACTTACTCTGGAGAATTGGTGGCTGAAAGACGAACTGGTGAGGATTGTAGGTAAGTTCAGAATATTTACACTGAATCACTGACAAAAATGAATATTGCATAAAAATGTTATTTCTTAGGCCACAAAAATCTTTATAGGCTATATAAAATATTTATGCATGCACAAAAATAAAGTCACTCATTAACTGGTGGCCCATGTTTTACAAAAGAGGTCTTTCTGTAGAATCTTATGGTAGAAAGGTACCTCGGTGTTTGAAGTTGCCATTCGCCCCTGCGAGTTATTATGAATATATGTACAATGCCACTCTCCCTCATATTGTTTCAGCATCCAAGTTCATTTATGGTTGTATTAGGCATACCTTTGCTCTTTGTCTACCTGGAATTGAAAACATAGTCCTTCCCCAACGTCCTACTTATGATGAATTGATTGCAATCAACCCAGACAAAATGCAGGATATCAAGAAAATTCTATGCTACATTCCCCATGAACAGTTACCTTATTATGAGAAAGTTGTAAATTCTCCACTAGCAGAACATAGAGAAAATACAGAATGAAATCGTCAAGTTAGATTTAAAACAAGGGCCTAAAACTTTGTAATACGCAATTAAAATATATTTTAAGAAGAGAAATATACTTTTAACTTGAAATAATGGTACTTTATTTAATTTACAATCCTGTATTTTATTACAGTACTCCATTTTTAACCAAATGTGAAATTATTTTAAGTTCACTGCTAAAAGGCCCTTAAATTTGAATTTTTAATTAATAATATTATACAAACTACATACGACAACAAAATAAAAATTGTGCTTCCAGAAAGCACAAATATACCTTTATGATGGACAGTCACCACATTGCTCTACGAAGATTAGCATTTCTTAAAAACAGTTTTTTTCGATTTATTCAGAACTAACATTTTTGGACAAAGGGCCTTCTAGCAATGACCAATTCATTTGTAAAACTGTAGCCTGGTATTTGAATGAAATATTTCTTTCAGTTCGTCATTAGTCTGCATGTCAATGAGTTCAAGTTGGTACATTTCAGATAGGCTACTGTATCTATTTCAATGGCGAAAGGATTCTGAAATAAGCGAATATCCTTGGATTGTGTATTAAAATCTTCAAATCGTACATGAAATTCCTTCTGCAACAACTCTAACATTTCGCAAAATCTTTCGTGAGGAACTGTGGTACTTCCTTCTTGTGAAATACTCTTGCAGCAAGAGAAATAGAAATAGTCTTCTCTCATTCAACTGTTTGGCAAAGGGTTGGAGTTTCAGTTCGAATGATTTTACATCTGAAAACATATCAATTTTAATAGTTAATTTTAATATAACATATAAGAGAGGGGGGGTGTGCCTCTCCTACTAATCAATTGTAGTAGAAGCTATTAAGTTTCCCAAAATAATAATTTATTTCGAGGTTGAAAGAAAATGTTAAATTTTTTAAATCTATTATTTTATTTATATACTTTCTACCTTTCACCAGTGGGCCGGAAAGAACTACATTGCGGGCCGTAGGTTGCCGATCCCTGTTCTAGATTCTAAAAAGCGATCCACGTTTGCGAATGAATTATTGCCATTGGTTTTAGGGTAGGCTACTTGTACTAATTCTGGCTGACGCAACCCCAGTCTTCACCGAGAACCTGTGCCCTGTATACTGGTGTTTCAAAAATACGGGGCATAATTTCAGGTATGTATTTCCCACATGTAGACAATCAAAATAGTTCATAACAACATGTGTCCGGAAATGCTTCATTTCCGAGTTATGGCCTTCACAACATTGAAATTCACCGGAACGTTTTTCTTTGCGCAGGTCGTTGTCATTACAGAAGATGTTCAAAATGTCCACCTCCTGCTTGAATACAGACCTCACATCGATGTATCATTGACCTGAGAACACGATCCCAAACTCCAGGAGTATTGCGTATGTCCTCAGAACATGCCACAATTCGATTCTGAAGGGATTCCAAATCAGGCACCGGAGACGAATAAACCAATGATTTTAAATGGCCCCACAAGTAGAAATCGAGAGGGTTCAGATCAGGTGAGCGTGGAGGCCAAGCAATTGGGCCACCTCTACCTATCCATCGATCAGGAAACCTTCGATCCAAGTACCGGCGAGCCGTACGACTGAAGTGTGCAGGAGCGCCATCATGCAAGAAGTGAATGTGTTGACGATTGATCAGTGGAGTGTCTTCTAAAACATGAGGTATGGTGTTTTCCAGGAAGTTTGTGTACGCCTGCCCCGTAAGTCTGTTTACAAGTACATGGGGTCCAACTAATCGATCACCAATGATACCGGCTCACATGTTGAGGGAGAACCGCACCTGGTGATGAGATGGAACAGTTGCACGTGGGTTTTCATACGCCCATACATGCTGATTTTGGAAATTTGTTATGCCATCTCGTGTGAACTGTGCTTCATCTGTAAATAATACTAAGACAGGAAAGTTCGGATTTACACCACACTGCTGCAAGAACCACTGACAGAACCTAACTCGTGCAGGGCAATCTGCTGGTGACAGGGCCTGTACACGTTGCAAATGATAAGGATACAATTGATACTCTTTCAACAGACTCCAGACAGTCGTATGAGGAACAATGACTTGCAACGCTACCCTTCGTGTGCTGATAGAAGGAGTCATGTTCACAGCCTCCAGAATCTCCTCCTGTACTTCTGAAGTTGTAGATCTTGGTCGTCCCCTTCCCAAACCAGGAGAGTTAAATTTTCCATACTCGCACAGACGGTAATGGAGACGTAGAAATGTCTTCCGATCTGGACATTGTCGCTGTGGGTACCTCTCCTGGTACAAACGACGAGCCAGCGCAGCATTGCCGTCCGCCTTACCGTACATGAAGTGTATCTCTGCCAGCTCTTGATTTGAATACATGTCGCACAGTCTAACGCCTACGCAACACTGAATGTAACCTTCGCCTCGGAATGAACTGTCAGAGTGCCCTCTTAATGTCTCCTTTGACGGCAACGACCTGCGGAAAGAAAAACGTTCCGGTGAATTTCAATGTTGTGAAGGCCATAACTTGGAAATGAAGCATTTCCGGACACATGTTGTAATGAATTATTTTGATTGTCTACATGTGGGAAATACATACCTTAAATTATGCCCCGTATTTTTGAAACACCCTGTATAACGTAGAGCTAGACTAATAAGAAGTCATATAATTGAATTATATATGGGAATTACAGTTTCTTGATAACTAAAATGCCTCTGATTGAGGTTCTGGCTGATATGTACATCAGATCTTTTATCAGACAGTAGGGCCTAGGCCCTACAGCTCATTTGACGTGAAATAATATGTAGCACTGTCAGAGATGTATGTAGAGGAGGAAAGGAATTGGCCATCCTACCCCATTATCTCCTGACTCAGTTGCCTCATGAATGAGCGATGACTTATTGTTGTCACTTATGAAATTTCAATCTGTCTTCAGATAGATGTAGATTCATTTTCCGGGCTGAGAGGCCGTGGTCTATTGGTTGGTTTTATACCAGACGTTTCGTCTGCAACTACGGCAGTTGCAGACGAAACGTCTGGTATAAAACCAACCAATAGACCACGGCCTCTCAGCCCGGAAAATGAATCTACATCTATAGACTCCGGCCGTGAAAGCCTACACTGCATGTCTTCAGATAGTTGGCTAAGCAACGAGATCCATAATTCGGTTGTAGCTCAAATTTTTCACCAAAGCACACGAATGTCTATAACTTTACTATAATATCGAACGTTTTCCTTACATTTTTTTATATTTTATCATTACTTGTAAACATCTAATTAATTTCAGAAAGTCAATCGCTTGAATGTGGCAACTGTATAGGACAGTGATGTCAAAGCAAACTCATTTTTCTGACCTTGACGTCTTGCGCGGGCATCAAGCGCTAGGTATGGAAGGAGGAAGGATTATGTATATGAAGAAGCAGCCTGTTGGATTAAGAAAACAGTGGTGTACAAACTTCAAATGGAACGTGAAATGTTATGTCGTTATTTTTATATGTCTTCTTTCTGTTTGATTATTATCTGTAAAACAAAAGTACTAACACCAATTTCTTAATATTGCTGTTGTGTTTTAAACGTTAATAACATAATGAAGAATTAAGAAGGAATATTCACATAAATTCCATAGTAGTTTAACTATACTGTACTAAGTGAATGAAACACATCATTCATAAAGAAAGTGATATCCCAAAGAAAGAGATTAACTACGACATGATAGTTTGAATTGATATTGATGGTATCTTTAGTCTTATAAACGTAATCAATAAACAAATCAAAACAAAGTTACCTAGGTACTGTATATGTTTTAACTGTAACTAATATTACATAACAAAACTCTTATTGCATTATGCTCTTAAGGTGATATTGGTGCGCAACTTCCTATAATCAGAATATTGAATTATTTTCTCGAAATCTTCTGAAGCTATAGAGCTGACGTTTTTACAATATGGGCACATATCTTTTGTTTATGATGTAACAGTAGTTGCTTTGTTAATTTTATTAATTTCCTTACAAGCAATTTCCATGCGAATATTTTCACAATTTTCAATAGGCTATACTATCTTCAGTAATATGTATTTACGATATATTATATTTACGAAAACATTGTTTCAGTGCCTGTAAAACTACTAAACAAACAAATCTGAAAATTTCACTTTTCTGTAAAAAAGAAAATGGAGAAAATATTCCTTTTGAATAAAAGAGCAAACTTGTGAAAAATGAGCATTAAAATTAAAACTTACATCCTTATAATGCACTTATACTTCTCATTAAATCTAAAAATTAACATGGATACAGTTTTTAATAAGTTCTCTTCCCTTTATCCATTGGATCAGTCCTGACCATCCCTGTATATAGCTCGACCAAACGGCATATACCACCTCTCTCGTCTGTTTCTTTCCTTTCCGCTGTAAAGCGCTCAGACTCTCCTGAGTTCTAAAGCGCGCGCTTGCGCCTATGGGCATCAGTTAACATGACTGTTATAGGATGTCAATGGAGATAGCCACAGCTGTTTCTGCAGTAAGTAATAAACCTGTTAAGTTGCGTTAAGTGGACATTCAAAGAAGTCACCGAACTGCATACGAGGAAACTGAAGGAACTCTATATTAGGGTATACCTTAAATACCTGTATATTGGAAAAAATATATAGGAAAAATATAGGGACCACACCTAAATTTGTTCAGTTTAGTGAGAAAATAATTCCCTTAAAATATTGCGTTAATGGGGGGGGGGGGAGGAAAAACTTGCCGCAATCGTCCCCAAATAATTAATTTTTATTCGTTTTTACCGCTCTATATTTTAATGAGTTTAATTTGTTTTGTTGTTTTTATTTATACCTTCTCATTCAATTTGCCCAGCTTTGATGGAGGGAGATAGAACATACACACATTCATACAAAATGACAATATGACAAGTATGTGGAAGTAAAAGCCAAAAGGTTTTTCGAATGATTTCGTTTATTTATCATAAGGGAATGGAAGTGGAGCAAGTTAATCTTGTTTTAGTTTTAGATCGTTGATAAAGTAGATTTCTTTACATCTGGATATTGGCGTCCATATTTTGAAAATTGTGTGAAGAATTGAGTACTTTTCCTCTTCGTTTCTAGTCAATATTCCATTATATTCTTTCACAATTTTAACTCGTTCTGCAGCATCATTAAATACGTTCAGTCTATTAACTTTTTCTGAACCTGGAACTATCATGGCTTTCTCATAATCTTAAGGTAATTTAATCTTATAATAGACACACTTATTTTTATTCGCATATGCCATCTTACGATCAATTCCTAATAAATTAGGAGGACTAATTGCCCTGTTTCAGCCAAACATGAAGTAAATCAAATTATTGATCAAGGAAATGTAAAAAAAAAAATATATTCAAATATAAACCTGGAAATCATAAAACTTTATTAAATTATAATTCCCTACTAAAAATACAAAAGGATCTCTATCCTGAGCAAGATTAATCCAGTTCCTAACATCATATCCCACCACTCTCAAATTCATTTTAATATTATTCTCCCATCTACGTCTCGGCCTCCCCAAAAGTCTTTTTTTCCTCCTACCTCCCAACTAACACTCTATATGCATTTCTGGATTCACCCATACGTGCTGCATGCCCTACCCTTTTCAAACGTCTGGATTTAATGTTCCTAATTACGTCAGGTGACGAATACAATGCGTGCAGTTCCGCGTTGTGTAACTTTCTGCATTCTCCTGTAACATCATCCCTCCTAGCCCCAAATGTTTTCCTAAATATCTTATTCTCGAACACCCTTAACTTCTGTTCCTCTCTCAAAATGAGAGTCCAAGTTTCACAACCATACAGAACAACCAGTAATACAACGATTTTATAAATTCTAACTTTCAGGTTTTTTGAGAGCAGACTGGATGACACAGCTTCTCAACCGAATAATAACAGGCCTTTCTAATATTTATTCTGCGTTTAATTCCCTCCCGAGTGTCATTTATATTTGTTGCTGTTGCTCCGAGATAGCCTATTTGAATTTTTCCACCTTTTCAAACGATAAATTTCCAATTTTTATATTTCAATTTCGTACTATGTTCTGGTCACGAGACATAATAAAAAAACTCTGTTTTTTCGAGATTTACTTCCAAACATAACTCTTTACTTGTTTAAACTAAAATTCCCGTGTTTTCCCTGTGGATTTTCTCCTAACATATTCACGTCATCTGCATAAACAAGCAGCTGACGTAACCCGTTCAATTCCAAACCCTGTGTTATCTTAGACTTTCCTAATGGCCTATTCTAGAGCAAAGTTAAAAAGTAAAGGTGATAAAGCATCTTCTTGCTTTAGCCCACAGTGAATTGGAAAAGCATCAGACTGAAACTACCCTATACGGACTCTGCTATACTTTTCACTGAGACACATTTTAATTAATCGAACTAGTTTCTTGGGAATACCAAATTCATTAAGAATAGTACATAGAATTTCTCTCTTAACGAATCATATGTCTTTTTGAAATCTACAAATAACATACTATGCCCTCATACTCCCATTTTTTCTCCAATATCTGTCGAATGCAATATATAATCAATAGTCGATCTGTTGCGCGTAAAACCACCTTGATGATCCCCAATAACGTCCTCTATATATGAAGTTATTCTTCTCAAAAGAATATTGGACAAAATATTGTACAATGTCAACAAAAGTGATATTCCTCCAAAGTTACTACAATTGGTCTTTTCCCCCTTCTTAAAGATACTGTAGGTGCAATTATGGGCTTATTCTATTGTTCTGGTACAATTTCCTTTTCCCAAATAGCAAGTAAAAGCTTATAAATTTCAATAGACAATGCGCTTCCACCCTCTTGTATCAATTCTGCTGGAATTTGATTTATACATGGAGACTTGCATTTTTTCAGCTTTTCTATCGCAGTTTCAACTTCAGAAAATGTGGGCTCGGGTACATACGGCTCTGCAGCTTGTATTTGAATTTCGTCCCGATCAATTCTATTTGGCTTATGTACAGTACATTTAGTAGTTGCCCAAAATAGTTTTTCCATCTGTTCAGGATGGAATAAGTGTCTGGAAGCAAGTCACCATTCTCATCCTTGATCACGTTTACTTTTGTCTGATATCCATTCTTAAATTCCTTTATGTTCTTATATAAATCTCTAATGTTTTTATTCTCACTATTTGTTTCTACCTCATTCAGTTTTTCCTTCAAGTAATCTCTCTTTTTGTTCCTAAGTGTACGACTTGCTTCCCGTCTTTCATTGAAATAAGTATCTCTATTCGCCTGGACGGGATCATGTAAGAATTTCAATTTTGCCTGTTTCCTTCTTTCTACTACCATGCAACAAAGATAGTAAGCTTAGTAAAGTAAAATGATTGTATAAACTACTCAGCAAATCAGTAAAAATCTATTATTATTATTATTATTATTATTATTATTATTATTATTATTATTATTATTATTATTATTATTATTAATTTTCAAATGGCTTTTAGAGAAAACGGAGCTTCATTGCCGCACTCACATAACCCTGCCATTGGTCCGTATCCTGAATAAGATTAATCCAGTCCCTAGCATCATATCCCACCTCCCTCAAATCCATTTTAATATTATCTCCCATCTACGTCTCAGCCTTCCCAGGTCTTCTAACTAACACTCTATATGCATTTCTGGATTCACCCATATGTGCTACATGACCTGCACATTTCAAACATCAGGATGTAATGTTCCTAATCATGTTAGGTGGAGAATACAATGCGTGCAATTCTGTGTTGTGTAACGTTCTCCATCCTTCTGTGAGTTTATCTTTCTTAGTCCCAAATATTTTCCTATCCACCTTATTCTCGAATACACTTATCCTCTGTTCCTGTCTCAAAGTGAGAGTCATAGTTTATTATTATTATTATTATTACTTACTTACCTACTTACATACAAATGGCTTTTAAGGAACCCGAAGGTTCATTGCCGCCCTCACATAAGCCCGCCAGCGGTCCCTATCCTGTGCAAGATTAATCCAGTCTATATCATCATACCCCACCTCCCTCAAATCCATTTTAATATTATCCTCCCATCTACGTCTCGGCCTCCCTAAAGGTCTTTTTCCCTCCGGTCTCCCAACTAACACTCTATATGCATTTCTGGATTCGCCCATACGTGCTACATGCCCTGCCCATCTCAAACGTCTGGATTTAATGTTCCTAATTACGTCAGGTGAAGAATACAATGCGTGCAGTTCTGTGTTGTGTAACTTTCTCCATTCTCCTGTAACTTCATCCCACTTAGCCCCAAATATTTTCCTAAGCACCTTATTCTCAAACACCCTGAACCTATGTTCCTCTCTCAGAGTGAGAGTCCAAGTTTCACAACCATACAGAACAACCGGTAATATAACTGTTTTATAAATTCTAACTTTCAGATTTTTGGACAGCAGACTGGATGATAAGAGCTTCTCAACCGAATAATAACACGCATTTCTCATATTTATTCTGTGTTTAATTTCCTCCCGAGTGTCATTTATATTTGTTACTGTTGCTCCAAGATATTTGAATTTTTCCACCTCTTCGAAGGATAAATCTCCAATTTTTATATTTCCATTTCGTACAATATTCTGGTCACGAGACATAATCATATACTTTGTCTTTTCGGGATTTACTTGCAAACCGATCGCTCTACTTGCTTCAAATAAAATTTCCGTGTTTTCCCTAATCGTTTGTGTATTTTCTCCTAATATATTCACGTCATCCGCATAGACAAGAAGCTGATGTAACCCGTTCAATTCCAAACCCTGCCTTTTATCCTGAACTTTCCTAATGGCATATTCTAGCGCGAAGTTAAAAAGTAAAGGTGATAGTGCATCTCCTTGCTTTAGCCCGCAGTGAATTGGAAAAGCATCAGATAGAAACTGACCTATACGGACTCTGCTGTATGTTTCACTGAGACACATTTTAATTAATCGAACTAGTTTCTTGGGAATACCAAATTCAATAAGAATATCATATAATACTTCCCTCTTAACCGAGTCATATGCCTTTTTGAAATCTATGAATAACTGATGTACTGTACCCTTATACTCCCATTTTTTCTCCATTATCTGTCGAATACAAAAAATCTGATCAATAGTCGATCTATTACGCCGAAAACCGCACTGATGATCCCCAATAATTTCATCTACGTACGGAGTTAATCTTCTCAAAATAATATTGGACAAAATTTTGTACGACGTCAACAAAAGTGATATTCCTCGAAAGTTACCACAGTTGGTTTTGTCCCCCTTTTTAAAAATAGGTACAATTATGGACTCCTTTCATTGTTCTGGTACAATTTCCTTTTCCCAAATAGCAAGTACAAGTTTATAAATTTCGCTATATAATGCGCTTCCGCCCTCTTGTATTAATTCTGCCGGAATTTGATCGATACCTGGAGACTTGTACTTTTTCAGATTTTCTAACGCAATTTCGACTTCTGAAAGCGTGGGTTCGGGTATAAATGGCTCAACAGTTTGTATTTCAATTTCGTCCCGATCATTTCTATTTGGCCTATGTACATTTAGTAGTTGCGCAAAATAGTTTTTCCATCTGTTTAGGATTGATGGAGAGTCTGCAAGCAAGTCACCATTCTCATCCTTGATCACGTTTACCCTTGGCTGATATCCGTTCTTAAATTCCTTTATACCCTTATATAAATCTCGAATGTTTTTATTCTTACTATTTGTTTCTACCTCATTCAGTTTTTCCTTCAAGTAACCTCTCTTTTTATTCCTAAGTGTACGACTTGCTTCCCGTCTTTCATTGAAATAATTATCTCTTTTCTCCTCAACTGGATCCTATAAGAATTTCAATTTTGCCTGTTTCCTTCTTTCTACTACCATGCAACAATCTTCATCAAACCACGGTTTCTTTTTCTTAGTTTCATAATAACCTATGCTCTGCTCAGCTGCAATTTTGATACTATCTCTGATATTTTCCCACACGCTATTAACATCTAATTCTTTCTCAACTTCGTCGGAACTTTATAAAGTGGCAAACCTATTCGAAATTTCGACCTGATAATTTTGCTTAGCTTCCTCGTCCTTTAATTTCAAAATATTGAATTTAGTAATATTAACTTGTTGCTCTACTCGCTTGGCTACTGATAATCTTTCTCTTAATTCTCCAATCACCAAATAATGGTCAGAATTACAGTCTGCACCCCTGAAAGTTCGAATATCTACTATACTAGTATGTCTCCGTTTATCTATCAAGATGTGATCTATTTGGTTGTGTGTCAATCCATATGGTGAAGTCCAAGTATATTTATGTATATCCTTATGGGGGAATGTTGACAATTAAATGTTGACAATTAAATTTTTCGATGTGGCAAAGTTGACTAATCTAACTCCATTGTCACTACTAATTGTGTGTAGGCTCTCTTTTCCAATAGTTGGTCTAAAAATATCCTCCCGTCCTACTTTAGCATTGAAATCCCCCAATAAAATTTTCATGTGATATCTAGGGAACTGATCAAAAGTATGTTCCAATTCCTCATAGAAGCTATTCTTTATATGGTCGTCTTTCTCTTCTGTAGGGGCGTGAGCATTTATAACTATGATGTCGCACCATCTACCCTTAAGTACTAAATATGATAACCTGTCACTGATAAATTCGACCTTTTTTACTGCTGATTTTATTCTTTTATGAACAAAGAATCCTGTTCCTAATTGGTGATTATTGTTTCCTTCCCCATAATACAACAAATAATCTCCTATTTGTGATATGCCATTCCCATCTAACCTAACCTCTTGTACTCCCACGAAGTCTATTCTATATCTAGCTAGTTCTTTAGCTACTAGTGTTACCCCTCCTGTTCTATAAAGACTAGTTACGTTCCAAGTGCCAAATCTCAAAACCTTATTCCTTTGCTGTGGTCGTGCCAGAGAATCAGTCCTATTCCGAGGCTTATTATAGGGATACGTAACAAGCTGTTTTTTTACAGTGATGGGTTGTTAGCCCTTCGCCCAACCCCCAAGCTGGAGGACCACCCCTTATCGGCTGTCCACGACTGCTTATTCAATATATTCGCAGCTACCCTCCATATGGAGGCCGTCTCCTCTATCCGCAACCTGAGGACGCTCCATGCCGTGGTGATAGGGACCCACAATACATGGTATTATTATTATTATTATTATTATTATTATTATTATTATTATTATTATTACTACTATTGGAGACTCACAGTAAAGACAAATCTCTTAAATAATTTAAACGGATGAATAACTTAATGTTAATTAAACATTTATTTTGGAAAACGTATTATGTGTCTTTCTCGTATTAAATTTACATTACCTCGTTAACATGTTCCAGCCTGTTATCGGCCATCTTCAGAACTGGTTGTTGCTGGTCTTGGTGCCTTTTTTTGTTTCCTGTGGGAGTGTTTTTGTGTTTTGTAATGTGGACTCAAGGAATGTGTATTCTGAAATTGACTCCAATTACACTACACAAACACACCCCCAGAGGAAACACAAACAAAAGGCGCCTAGACCAGCAACAACCAGTTCTGAAGATGGCCGATAACAGGCTGAAACATGTTAACGAGGTAATGTAAAATTTAACTCGAGAAAGCACATAATACGTTTTCCGAAGTTATATAATGTTAAAAGTTGTGTAATCAAGATGTATAAACATTTATTTTCAAATAACTAGGTATGTTAAAATTGCTTGGATATTTCACTCCGCAAACGATTTCGCTTGGACTATCGGTACTCTACTAATTCGCGAGGTGTTCTTCTCATTTCCTTTTCGAAAATAATTCGACCGGTTCCCCTCATTGAACATAGTCGGCCTTTTTCTCTTTGATTGAAGAGAAAACGGCTTATCTTCTTCAGTTTTAATCACCTGCAAATATCTTTATCTTCATGTGCGATGTTGAAAAGTTCCTGTAATTTTTCTTTCTATACGGTACTTCCTCCCCTCCCGTTTATAAATTCTCCACTCAGTGTATAATGCCCCTTCGTTTTCCACACTACGTTGAAATTTTCTTACTGGAATTCGCTCTTTCCCCTCTCCCCAAAATTATCAATTTCTTTTATCACCAGATTTGCACTAGATCTCAAATCAAGGTTAACATGTTATAAAAAGCACTTTAAAGCCAAAGAGTTAGTATAATATAAAGGCGTGCATAGCTGCACAGAAGACTACTGAAGGGTATCAACATCGAAACAAGGACGAGTCACGTGAACTTGGGACGAAAGCAGCAGATTTCTATTAACTGATATAGGCGCTTCAGGTATTTTCATATAAAATACTGTGATTTTTTCGACCTAGCAAAATAGGTCAAAATATTACGTTGTTCCCATTATATAATGAAGCTTCACTGATTGTCTAGTCCCAGTGTTGGCCAGAGAATATATTATTATTATTATTATTATTATTATTATTATTATTATTATTATTATTATTATTATTATTTATTAAAATTAGTGTCCAGACACTTAGGATGCTATTCATAGACATAGCTAGCCCCGGCTATCCACTGGTTACTTGTACAGAATTCAAATCATATATCATATCGCTAACACTGGTTTATGAATACGAAAAACGCTGATCATCCACCGGAAGCCCGCGCTAAAAATGTCTATGAATACGGCCCTATGAGTTTGTATAAGACCATTGGTCTCCTTACTTCCCGATTTAAATCACCTTCAGACTTGTATTCAAAGTTGTACATGTCGCTGCACTGTTAATACGGTAAACGTTCGTCGCATTACAGTATTAAGGTACCATTTGTGTGCACGCGACAGAGACAAGCGACCGAGACAGGCGATCGAAACAAGCGACAGGCGAAAGCGACACAACAACTCTCTCAGTATTCTAGAAGAGTTTGTTCAGAAAATACGTGCAAATATTCTGTGAAATATGAGTACAAAAGTGTTTAATTTCTCAGCAATATCCCTCCAGATGTTATTACAGATATTCCTATCCTTGTACGACTCGACTTCTGGATCAAACAATGGTGGGTTTTCTGCTACTAATTCTACCAATTGTTCGTCTTCTTGCCAGTGAATTTAATTTCTGACATTTTGGACAGGCATTTCACTCCACAAAACACGGGCTGCATAAGATTGTCGCGAGACACTACTGGTCCGAAAGCGGTCTCGTGCGCTTTGTCTCGGTCGTCCGTCTTGGTCGCTTGTCTATCTCGCGCTCTCAAATGTACTTCATATAATTCTATAGGAAGCAGAGAGAAGGCGACTAGTCTCGGTCTCTCGTCTGTGTCGCCTGTCTCGGTCGCTTGTCTCTGTCGCGTGCACCCAAATTGTACCTTTAGTCTTTGTATAAAATACATAGGCCTACTGGTGAAGAATGAATTGAAATGAGAACATGGCCTGATGTATCATACAAGGAGGGGAAGAAATTGAACAGTTATGCGTGCTTGATACAACAACAACAACAACAACAACAACAACAACAATAATAATAATAATAATAATAATAATATACACTCTATGAAACTAATTGATGGTGGTCCTGTAACTACTTCATAGGCCTACTCTTAATACCTTTGTTAGATCTAAAATATTTTTCATTACCTTACTTAAACATTATTGTAACACGACGAGAGTTCTACATAATTATGCAATATTTTATTTGTAACCAACAACAATTCAAAATTTATAACTTCACTTTCTCTTCCCATCTCATCATAACTATAAACAGAAATTCACCCAACCTTTCCAAACTATTTTCACTAACAGTTCCGCATCATTTCTTATAGTCTATGGCCTATGCTATTCTGTTGTTTAGTTTCAGAATTTTCTCTTCCATTAAATAATAAATAATTTTCAGAAATTTTGAGCGTGCTTAGCTTTTATATTTATATTAGTATGAAATTTTTACAAACTGTAAAATTTGGGAGTGTATGTGTAGCCTAAGTTATTAAGCCGGTACTGATAATTTTATCGTGAGCATCATTATAGAACAGGATTTATCATCATCTTGAAACAGTCATGAACAAAGTATTAGATTTACTGTTAACCTAGTCCACTTTTTTTACCTCTGACTGAGGTTGTGGCTGATATGTAGGCCTATATCTATTATCAGGCAATACATCTCACTTGACGATATGTGTCAGAGGAAGAACAATAACTGTTTCTATGCATATAAAGTCTGATTCGTGGAATATGTAGCTAATCGGCGATGTATACATTAAAGGGAAAAAGGAACTGGCCGTCCTACCCCATTATCTCCTGGCCTATTTGCCTCATGAGTGATACCTTATCGGTGTTACTTGTGAGGTTCAAACCTCAAGTAGTAATACAACTAGTAGTGGTATTGGTACCTAGAAGTAGTAGTAGTGTATCCTGGTTGTAGTAGTGGGGTGTAGTATTAGTAGTGGTGGTTGATAGTAGTAGTTTTTTATTGGGTTATTTTACGACGCTGTATCAACATCTAGATTATTTAGAGTCTGAATGATATGAAGGTGATAATGCCGGTGAAATGAGTCCGGAGTCCAGCACCGAAAGTTACCCAGCATTTGCTCGTTTTGGGTTGAGGGAAAACCCCGGAAAAAAACCTTAACCAGGTAACTTGCCCCGACCGGGATTCGAACCCAGGCCACGTGGTTTCGCAGCCAGACGCGCTGACCGTTACTCCACAGGTGTGGACGATAGTAGTAGTAGTAATAGTAGTAGTAGTAGTAGTAGGCCTAGTAGTAGTAGTAGTAGTAGTAGTAGTAGTAGTAGTGTCTACAGTAGTAGTAATGATAGTGGCGGTAGTGGTGGTACCTAGTAGTAGTAGTAGTGGCAGTAATAATGGTAATAATAGGTTAATGACAATGTGTTATGTTCATATAATTCCAAAATTAATTCAGTATTATTTATTTCGTAATGTAAATGTTTGACTAGGATTATGTATTTATATTGAATATTCTAGTCAATTGTTTTCTTATTAATACGTGTGCTTCAATATCATATATAATTTCTTATTAGCACATATATCTGAGTCCCGCGCCGTGGCGTCGTGGTCTAAGCCTAGATCATATACAGATATGTCGGGGTTATAGGCTTTGAAGTTAACAACTTTTGTCAGGTTTACTACGTTCCCATCTAGTTGTTACATAAGGAGTCACGTCATAATACCCATTTGAATTGCATTAGCGACTGTGCTGCCATCTCGTGTTCGTTTACGGCGGACGGGTGGCGATCCTGGCGATTGTTCTCTTCAAAGTGCTGCCGTTTTTAACGAAACAGGAGTTATCTGTTACATATATGATCTAGGGTCTAAGGCATCTTGTCTAGGACTCGCGTTACGGAATGCGCGCTGGTTTGAGTTCTCATGGGGGAAGAAATTTTCTCATGAAATTTCGGCCGGTGTATGGGACCGGTGCCCACTCAGCATCGTGATGCACTTGGGGAGCTACGATAGGTAACGAAATCCGTTTACGCAAACCAGCTATAACGGCTGGGGGGCTCATCGTGCTAACCACACGATACCTCCATTCTGGTTGGATGATAGCCCACCTCTGCTTCGGCATGTGGCCCAGCAGCTGGTCGGTCTTGGCCCTTCGTGGGCTGTAGCGCCACGGTTGATGATGATGATGATGATGATTATTATTATTATTATTATTATTATTATTATTATTATTACTATTATTATTATTATTACATGTATCTGAATTCCCGCGCTGTAGCATCGTTATGTAAGGCAAAATGTGAAGACTCTCGTAACGGTATACGCACTGATTCGATTCTTCCTGAGGAAGGATATTTCTCTTGAATTTTCGGGCACTGTATTGGACCGGTTCCACTCAGCATCGTGATGAATTTGGAGAGCTACGATATGTAACGAAATCCGATTAGGAAATTCACCCAATTATAAAGATTGGTGTGGTGAGCATTCATGTGCTGTCAAGCCACAGACTATTACTTCAGACATAGTATCTAAGCATTGTTTAACACACTTGTGAATAATAGAGACAAGTCTGAAACAATTAAAAGCGTTATTATTGTTATTAATAAAAATAATTGGTACATATCAATATCAGCCTCAGCTTGTCGCATAAAGTGATAGCTTTTTTTCCGTGTACCGTCACTCAGAATTCTATAGTTAACGCATGGTACGATCTATCGCAAGAAGCTACGAATAATTAAAAATCAATGTTTTAAATTATAGTTTGTCTATAAAATAGATTTCGTCTATTCATGACCTCGTTCATTTACAGTAGTAGCAAAAAAAAAAACCCCGGACAGACGGAATAATCGAGCCACTGCGCATGCCACGCCCGCATTCACAAAATAGCGAGTAATCTATTGAAATTGTTGTAGTTTCGATTGCTGACGTAGTCCATTTCGAAAGTCATTAGAAAATAAGCTGGTAAAATTCATGTTCTGGGAATAATAAGTTAATTAAGTAGTAAAATATCGCTGCAATCGAAAAGTACTGGGAATAAATTTGAATAAGGAACAAAAAAGTTTCCCTCCTAGGCAGGATTCGAACCGCGAAAGTCTTAGTTACCAGTCTATCGTGCTATAGTTGTGAACAAGGCTCTGAAATCAGCTACAAGGGTCAGTCCATTTTTTTTTTTTTTTGCCACTACTGTACAAGTGAATAAAATCGTTGAAAACTGACTTTATCTTGCTCCAAGGGCGCCCTTCGTCTGATGAACCCTTCTTGCTCTCACGTGTCTGAGTGTCTTCTGGCGGACATCACCCCCAGACTTGTGTGACGCTCTACCACAGCAGCGCTCCGCATTCTTCTGCAAGACCCGCAGACGTGAAAATGTTCTGGCAGTCTTCAGGTTCCATCAGTGTCTTGTGGTGTGGTGCGCGTGTGTTCGAGCGGCCGGCCTGACGACAGCTTACAGGTTCGCAGACGAGCGCATAACTCAAAGTTGCAAGGTATTCTGTGTAACACTTCTTATCACATACAATGCTTGTAAGTTAGCACATAATGATAAATGCGAAATATTATTTCCTTCGCGGAAGGAAAGTGGTTGTTGTGCTCCTTAATATGTTGTCCTATGCTATCTCAAGCTGTGACATTGCTCCAAGCTTCTCATGTTACCAGGAAACGCGTTTTCTGTGAATTCTAGTGTCGACAAGTAAAAGACAGCAAATACACCACCATCATCCACACATAAACTACATGGATTAGAGCATTAGACCATAAGTTTGTTCCTTTTTCGTATTATATTGTATACTGTATAAATTATTTCTTCACGTCATTACAGTACTGTCAACTTTGAACGCTTGAGTTTATACGATCGATACGTAATTTCTTTGGGATTCTGTATGCAGACATTCTTACCACAAAGTCCAGTCATGGGCACGAAGGAGTAGTCTGCGTTCATATCGGATCAAAACATTTCTGACCCAGCCCGAGGAGGTAAAGTGGGGAGTTAGGGGTAGTCGGTAGTGATTCAATTGAGATATTACTGCCCAGGGCTTATGTAGTCGTAATTTTTAAATATGTATTATTGGGGCGCGCGGTAGCGTCGCGGTTCAGGCGTAACGCTGCAAGCCGAAAGGCTGCAGGTTCAATTTCCGATGGGATCATGAATTTTCTCCATTGATCTAATTCTTCCGAGCGCGCTATGATCCTGGGGTTTGATCCGAAGAAATGTAATATTGTCAATTTCTTTGCAGAATGAAAAGTCACATTTGTTCGGATCAAATTGCTGCACATTCAAAGAACAAAACTAAAATTATTTCATTAATTTATTATCATAATACATTGCTCTCTTAAATTGACTGAGCATATTGGAAATTAAATCAATCTCTTTCCCAAATGTTTCATATAAAACAATTTTTGTCTCGAAAACGAAGCAAAAACGAGCAAAATTCTATGAAACATTTTTGTTTGAAATATCTCAAAGAATAACCCCTTGATACTAATGACATTACTTACAGTTCACTCTGTGTAATTCTTAAGAAATCTTTTATTAAATTTGTTTTCCCAAATTTCTGCTAAAGATAGGAGTTTGTTGAAAAAGGTTCGTGCAAAAATTCATGGAATTATAGGTATAAAAATTGTGGAAGATTTGATTTAAACAGTTTTTAAAAATACAGTTTTGAGAAAATGAGCGATGAACTTACAGATTGCTGGCTGGTATTGTTTGCATGGCAGGACATTTTAAAGCATAATAACTTGGTAAATTGTATAGGTAACTTAAAATTTCTTTCACATATAAGAAGCTAAAAGTTCATATTAAATGACTATAAGAAAAGTGAAAAATTAAATTTTTTATCATAGAAGATGTATGCCCGTTCCAACTTCTCTACCCAGGCCGTTGTAACCTTGCACCTCAAAGATTTGCATAATGTTAGTAGCGAGAGATGCTATGCTGCCACAATATCACTACACAACAGCTGATTTAACTTACGCGGAGTTTACTATTCTGTGCCGTCAATTCAAATGGTAGTCTAATTATTATGTAAATCCGTTCTTTATTACTGTTCTCTAGAAAGGCCTAAAATTTTTGATGTCCACTGTATTACATTACCTGCAGGAGTATATAGAGGGACGCCCATATATACGGACAAATTCCTTCCCTGCTCATAAAACTGACGAGCAACTCTGACGTCTGACTAACCAAAGGATTGTCACTACGTAAGTCTTCCGTTTCTTTTGCGACATTTCACAGTCGTGCTACAAATTTAATATAACTTTATAACATTAACACACAAATTAAACAGCGATAGTAACACCATATAACATAGCATGCATCAAACTGGCAACATAGCAGCGCTTCTCGTAACAGTAGTAACAGCTGATAGAAAATACTACGTTCTGATTGGTTCAGAAGGCTACCGCACAGCATTCTTCAACTTTTTCGTAGGAAGGGTTGCCAAAGGAAATAACAGCTGTCAAGTGCAAGGTTACAACGGCCTGGTTATGGTTTTGTACAGACTGTAGGTAGCGAAATCAGGTTCCGCGAACCAGCTGTAACGGCAAGAGGGATCAACGTGCTGACTATGTGATATCCCCGTAATTGTTGGATGACCGTTCATCTCTGCTGAGGCATGTGGACGTGAGATCAGTAGTTGACGTTTCAGTCTTGGCCCTCTATAGGCTGTCGTGCCCAGATTTTTTTATTTTTACGAGTCAATTCATCGTGCAATGTGCATATCACATAATATAACAGGCCTTCTTCTTACTTCAACGTGAGATTATTTGAAGCCTATCTGTGAGAAATGCACAAAACATTGATTTAGTTGAAGCTAGTTCCAACTGTCTTCTTGAACCATTTGCGTAGCTCAGGCGGCAGGCGCATCTACCTGCTGATTCGGAGCTGCTCTCGGGTGTGGGTTCGATTCCCGCATGGTTGGGTTAAAGGGTTTCTTTCCAAGGTTTTCCCCAGCCTTATTAAGGCTATCAATTCCATTGGAGCTAAATAATCTACTAGTTGATTCAGCGTCGTTAAATAACCAACCAATATGTATATTTGTCTCAATTTTGAAGTACAGTACAGAGGGCGGTTATTCAGGTGAAGTAGGTGAAGTGCTACTTCACCTATTTACGTGAAAACAATTTTATCTCGTATTAATAATTAATTGTAGTTATTACCGGTTCCATATTTCAAAAATATAAAAACAGTTTTATTTTCAGTCGTTATTAACAGTGTTTAGTTATATACAGTAAATAGTACCTGTATCCGTCCGCTGAATAGAATAATGCCAACTGTTACGAGCGCGAGTGGTGTCTATTGGAACCTACAGTAATGTAGAGGTGAAATTATTTGGACTCCCATTCTCATACAGAATTTGGTTTTCATGGTAACGTGACGTCACGCACTAAAGAAAGATTGTATGAGTGAAGTGCGTTTCTGAGTTACGGAGAACTGTCAGACTTGTAGGTGGAGTAGCCAGTTTGCAGATCTAACGGTACTAATAATAGAGAAGGGTAGAAGCTGGTCTCCAAGGCCGGAGGCTATGGTTCAAGGGCTGTGAAATTTTACAGTATGTACTACCTGACTCGAGAAAAGTATCCTCATTCCTTGTGTCCAAGCAGCCACCCCTGCAACGGTAAATTAGCTGGCTATATGTTATTTTATCAGGAATGCACGCACATACATTCGTAAAGTTTGAAAGTTGCTTTCCGCTGCGTGTATTATTTCTTCTCATGAGTTTACCAGTTTTGTTCCAGTCTTATGGCCGTGTGCACCATTCTCGATAATCTAGCCCGTTTATCAGCAATCACGGAAACATGGTTAATTCTTGACAATGATCAAGTTACAGATGCGGTGCACCAACATTTTCCCTCGATCAACTCTGTACCGTCTGCTGACGGTACGCTCGCTTGAGAAGAATCATCTGAGCGCTAGGTTTTTTTTTTTTATTGGGTTATTTTACGACGCTGTATCAACATCTAGGTTATTTAGCGTCTGAATGATATGAAGGTGATAATGCCGGTGAAATGAGTCCGGGGTCCAGCACCGAAAGCTACCCAGCATTTGCTCGTATTGGGTTGAGGGAAAACCCCGGAAAAAACTTCAACCAGGTAACTTGCCCCGACCGGGATTCGAACCCGGGCCACCTGGTTTCGCGGCCAGACGCGCTGACCGTTACTCCACAGGTGTGGACGAGCGCTAGGTTACCGCGTATAAAACAGCGAACGAACGCACTCTGTCAATTATCGCTTCGTTTTTGTTTGTCGGGCTGTTTCAAACATCCTCGCTGTTTTCAAATAACAAGTTTCAATAATCATGGAAGAAAAAAAGAAAAGAGCACCGAACTTCTCACAGTCCGAAGTGGAAACTCTGTTAGAACTCGTCAGCAATTCTACATCCATATTAAAGTATAAAAGTACTGACGGAAGTTCTCTAAGAGAAAAGCAGGCTACCTGGTTGGATTTAACCTCACAATTCAACATGAGTTATACGTGTTTACATAATTCCACATAATTTGTAACGTAATTTATACAGTGGTTATTTCATATTATTGATAATAATTGGGAAAATTTCAGTATATGGATACCTCACTGACAATTATCTTGAAATAGGCTACTAAAAAGAGCAGATTTGTATTGTGTCGAATGCTCATCATCTTGTTTACGAAAAGACACATTTCAGTGCCAATAATTTATTTGGGAAAATTTCAGTATACGGATACCTTGCTAACAATTATTTTAAAATAAAAAAAAGCAATTCATCTGTGTATGTCGAATACGCATCATCATGCATACGAAAAGGAAGTTTTTAGTGCCAATTTATTTTGTGTGCACAAGGTTGGAATTTTGGAGTAAGAGGGAAAGAAAAGTAGGCCTATCCTTGTTCTGAAATTTATCCATTTATTTTGTGTTCACAAGGTTGGAATTTTGAAGTAAGAGGGAAAGGAAGGTATCCGTGTAATTTCTCTTAATTCAAGCGTAAATAGCCTAATTGTCCAAAACGTCATGTAGGTCCTAATAGTTTCAAACGGCAAATCTATAGCTAATAAGTGATAATCTCGCATTGTACAAAATGGTCATTTAGTTTTACTATATTATTACCGGGATAGAATAACTACTTTATTATTATGTTAACAAAATTGGAAAATTAGGCCTAAATAATATTTTGTTCTCAAGTAAAGTCCCGATCTTCCAAAGCAGAAACATATAGGCCTATAAAACATTAGTCTATTTTGAGAAAAAAATTATTATTCATCTACAAACTTACTCTTTCTACAATAACACCAATTCTGTTATTTCCGCAGTGATTTGCGTGTTCAAGATACATCATTTCATCTTCAATTCCATCAAGTACGTCAAATCGTGCCGCCATTTTGGTTTTCTCGACTTGACCATGTTCAATTCAAGATAATCGGTCCCACACCCGTGATCAAATTTGATCATCATCAACTCGCTTGTTTAACTTTGATCGAGATTGATACTCCGCAAAATGGCGTTGAAGATGGTCAAGTGCCGACTTAACCATGGTCAAATTTTAATCGAGAATGGTGCACACGGGCATTATACTTGAAAGTTTAATGTGTGCGTAAATGTACACATGTAGTTTAGTACTTATTAACTTATTATTTAATGTATTTAGAGTATATTAGTGATAAGTGTATATAGTGTATTAATCCTACATCGTAATGAATAATGTATGTTTAATCACTATAGTGCTATTATGCAAATACTTAGGTACTAGTACATAGAAAATATTGATACATGAGTGCGAAATATGTATCCCGAACATGGCACGGTTTGTAATATATTAGAAATGCAGTTTTGTAGATTTAATTATGAGGATGAAAAAGATGTTTTAAATTCTGGACGTCCTACAGTTCCATTTGTTCTTTATTTTAAAAAGTGCTAAAAATAGAGAGGTTGTATAAAATAACTTAAAAAAATTATTCCGATGAAAGAAGCTTTTCTCTTTGAAAAGATTGAAAATTTCACTTGGAATGCTACATCACAGGAGAGACTTTTATCATTAGTCCCATAGCTTTGCGTAGAGATATACTTCAGTTAAACTCAGACATTTTATGATGACATCGGCAGGTTTGCTGCTTTAAAACATAGGGGGATTGACTTGGCATGCAAGAAATTGGGTGAGTCCTGAAATAAATTAATTTTCCTGTTCTAGAACTAGTAAAATTGTACGTAGTTCACGAATAGTAGGCCTACTCATTATATTGGTAAAACTGTTCATGCATTTGTGTATGTGAACAGCACTTCACCTATTTTCTTTACGACGAGCCGCTACTGGTACAGTAGCGTATATAATAAATAATTCAAAAGACGGAATGTCGATCGAGCAGAATATGCGAACCTACCAGATCTCGAGTGCTGAGCACGGTAAATAGTCTCGAAATGTTGGTGATATTATACCTCAACGCTCTTTCTTTCTTACTTACTTACAAATGACTTTTGAGGAACCCGGAGGCTCATTGCCGCCCTCACATAAGCCCACGATCAGTCCCTATCCTGAGCAAAATTAACCCAGCCTCTACCATAATATCCCACCTCCCTCAAATCCATTTTTATATTATCCCCCATCTATGTCTCGGCCTCCCCAAAGGTCATCTTCCCTCCGGCCTCCTGACTAACACTCTATATGCATTTCTGGATTCACCCATACATGCTACATGCCCTGCCCAGCTCAAACGTCTGGATTTAATTTTCCTAATTATGTCAGGTCAGGTGAAGAATACAATGCATGCAGTTCTGCATTGTGTATCTTTCTCCATTTTCCTGTAACTTCATCCCTCTTAGCACCAAATATTTTTCCAAGCACCTTATTCTCGAACACTCTTAACCTCTGTTCCTCTCTCAAAGTAAGAGTCCAAATTTCACAACCATACAGAACAATCGGTAAAATAACTGTTTTATAAATTCTAACTTTCAGCTTTTTTGAGAGCAAACTGGATGAGAAAACCTTCTCAACCGAATAATAACAGGCGTTTCCCATATTTATTCTGCGTTTAATTTCCTCCCGAGTGTCATTTATATTTGTTACTGTTGCTCCAATATATTTTAACTTTTCCACCCTTTCAAAGGATAGATTTACAATTTTTATATTTCCATTTCGTACTATGTTCTGGTCATGGGACATAATCATATACTTTGTCTTTTCTTTTTCTTTCTTTCTTACTCTGCTTAACCACAGTCTAATAGATACAGTCACGCAACTCATACGTATAAAATATGCCAACATTTGACAGCTGGCGCGACAGTAGTCCTCTAGCGGCAGGCAAGTTAAAAGTGTGCACACGACATATGTTAACACATCAGAAAACGGGTTTTGCGTAATTTATTTTATATTTTTATGCTATACAATAAGTGTATATGGTTCTTATTAATTCTACTTTAGAATCCTGGAAGAATTTCACACGCAGTTAATCTACAAGTTTCAGAAGCTGGGAATAAACGTAATTCTTTCTGCTCCTTACAACTGAATCATGGCCCTGATCACGTATCATGGTTTGAAATAATATAATTGTTCGTGCGTGGTCGGTTAATTCAATTCATTCCTAAATATATTTATGAATCATTGGAACTTTGTATTTCCTGTGAGAAGAGTAAAAATTAGTAGCTTCAAAATTGTAGGGCATAACTCGTAGGGTAAATCGCGTGGTGAACTCCTCTCCCTATTTCCTGAGAAATTAACGATTTTGCATACCGCAAATTGGAGTAAACTCGGCCGCTGAGGTAAATTTGAAAATAAAGAAAAAGGGAGGATTTAAACATTAATATGAAGTTCATTATTTTTCCATTTCTTAAGAACCGGTATTTCCTTTATTATTTTGAGTCACAAATAGTGCTGATGTTATGGTTTAAATTTTTATGGCAAGTTTACCGCATTTTACATCACATTTCCAGTTTTCACACATAATGCCTAATTTTAACTTATCCTACCTATATAATACGTAATTTACATGCACTTACTGTTAATGTGACGTAGGTGAGAACAAATAAATGAACACTCAATTTTGTTGAAAAAATTGTAACTTCAATTAACTCAGAAAATGTAGGCCTAATTTTATTTTCAGAGCAGAAGTGGTGTAAGTCAAAAATGGGTAATGAGAGGTTAAAGTAAACATTCTGTAAAATACAGCGCAAAGTGGCAGTTAATATTGAATGTATTTAAACTATTAATAGTCAATGAATAGCACGAAGGGTATATTAATTGCTACTTTGCGCTGTATTTTACAGAATTTTTACTTTAAACCTCATTACCTGATTTTGACTTACACCACTTCTGCACTGAACGGCTCAAATAATCACTGGGGATGTAAAATCAACACCAATAACAGTCATGCAAATTATTACAGAAAAGATTGCTTTTTATATTAAATTTAAAAGGGCTCTTTTATTTCTTGAGAACTTAATACGTCTGCCACACGAATCTACACCAACACATCAGAAATTTATCGACACAGTCTGGATTTTATTCAAGAAGTGAATATTTTGCAAAAGGATTACTATACTCCATGAATTCTTGCAAAATTAACACCATGATACCTACTTGAATACTATATAACATTCAGCTTTTGAAAAATATAAAGAAAAAAACACGAATAGAAAAATTATGGAATTACTTGCATTAAAAACTGTAGATATATTATCCAAAATCGGAATGGTTACACATTTACACATATGATCTCTGCAAAAAAAATAATATACTGTAACAGGTATTTACTTTGTTTTTATTTAAACTTTCCTTCCTGACATACAAATAGGTAACTGATAAGTAATAAATGTTTTATAGAACACAATACGTAGGCTACCTACAACGTGGATTATTGGTTATGACTGAGTTATGATTTTCTCTTGGTCTTTAGGGAATCTGAAGAACGACAAATTCGAAGATTTAAACTTGTTGTTACTGCAATTTTCGTCATTGCACACATTGCCTTTATTCCGACGCATGAATAAAACGTTATTATAACATCTTGACCCTCTTTGAAGCACGTGCTGGCTCAGAGCCTTCTTTAGTTACAAGCCGGGGCATGGGTAGGTTTGGCAACGCAGAGTGGAGGCGGGAGATTTTAGAGTGATATTGTGTTTGCTCATTGCTTTAGTTATACGTAACGCGTATTTTTTCAATATTACTTCATGCACAAAGGTAAGATCAAGATTCAGAGTAGTGATGTAAATTATTACGGGTTCGAAAATAGTGTTTTATTGCAATCAATTAGCTATACTTCAGAATACGGCGTGAGTAGGCTACTTACATACAAAGGCTGCCACTTAAAATAATTACAAAAAAAAAAACATGTTTTTGATAGTACGAAGATAAATAAATAAATAAATAAAAAAGATATTCCTTGCACCGAAAATAATAAAATCAATAATGCAATAAAGACGTAAGTTCCTACGCAGTATTCTTAAGTTCCTTTCAGTTAACAAATTTGTGGCTAGCAAATTGACAATGTTTTGCGACTTAATAGTGTTTCATCTGTGAAAGATTTAGGATATATTTTAATATTACCTTATGCGATTATCTATCGTGTTTTTCTACAAATATTTCAGATGCCTAGAAAGTGCTGTGTGCCTATGTGTCGTAGCAACTACACTTATAATTAAAAAAAATAAAAACATACTTATTATTTTATTGATGGTACAAGGGAAGATAAATAAATGCTTAAAGAAATGTTACTTGTACCAAAAATAAATAAAATAATGACGTACTTTCGCAATACCCTATTCCAATCAATTAACCATTATGTGGCTAGTAAATTGACAATGTTTTTGCCGATTAATGTTGTTTCACCTCTGACATGAAAGGTGTAGGATATCATATGCATTTTAATTTCATGTGATTATGTCGTGCTTTTCTATAAATATTTCAGATGTCCAGGAAGCCAGTTTTAGTTTGAACTTGGCCAGTCACCATAACAATACTGTTATCCTAAATTATTTGTTATAAACTTTTAAAAATATAATTTTAAATAGGCCTAAATATAAATAGAGAAAACAAGCTAAGAATGTGAATTATGCAAATAGGCCTAAAATAAAATGTAAACAGAAGAAACTATTGACATTCCTATTATAATAAAAGTATGAGGATGTAAATATAGTTAAGCCAAGTAAAACAATCTATGAAAAAATGAAAACACATCCCTTCAACATAATACGTAACAAAACGCAACATTATCTATTAAGTACATGTATGTATCAATTAGCGTAAACTCAGTGGATTTTAAATCCTGTAAATACCAAGTGGGTGAATGTAGAGTATCCAACCCACACTGAACGAATATTTCACTTTTAGCACTGCCAATGTTGCGCTATAATCGTATATGCAAGGTAGGCTATACCAAAAACCTAAACTAACCAAACCTAACCTGTCAAAGAAGCAACAAGTTATACTAAATATGTGTAAAATTGGCCTATGTCTCTATAGTGGGCGGGACATAAGTAACATTGACCAAATCAACAAAGTGATTATATGCATGTACAAATTATAGATAGTTCTGAGGTATAGCAGGCATTCCGAATCTTCAACAAAACTGCAACATTTATGGGATCACAAAACAGCTGTTTACAATGACTTTGAAAACCAACGGCGTAACTTTATTGATATAGCAGGCGAGACCCAACAATTTGACTAGAATTCTGATACACACAAATCACAAATAAGAATATAAAAATGTGGTTATACAATATTTAATAGAATAGTCAATTACTTTGTCATCCATAACCGTAAAAATTCCCAAAGACTGCAACCATTTTATTTTCATTTATTGTCTTGTTTTTTTATCACCAACACGCATTTAGTTTATAATACATCAACAATTAACGTTTGGTACGACCGCAAACATAATTCCATCGACACATACTTATATTGTAACATTAATTTACATTGGAAATCGGCATTAGCACAAACACGTATACTGTACGGTCAGCCTCCGGATGACAGATAATTACAGTGTTGCCGACGTATGGCCCCGGCTTGTAACTAAAGAAGGCTCTGGCTGGCTGTATCAACCCTATGACCAGTGCCTTGCCTGCCGCTTGGGCGCTAATGTCGCGAATGTTGGCAAAAAAAGTGTTGAAGTTGCGAGACTGTATGTATTAGACTGTGGCTTAACTTTACCTTTACCCGACAAACACACCACTACGGGTAGGGGAAGTAGATTCTTTTGACTGTACACTAGACACCACACAAATGCGGACCACGCTGGTCAAGAGACAGGCATGACGCAGGATTACCGGTGTGACATCCAGTGTTGTCAACGCATAAATTGTATCCTCGTCAGTCTAACACCCGGAAATCCGTCAGAATCCGTCAAAATAAAAAAAGACCCACTCAGTATATCTATATATAAATAAAAAGCAAATTTTAACACAATGTACTTACCAATCTTGATTCAAAATAATAATTCGTCAACCTCCGACTTGCAGCTGGCTACGGACTGGAAGGTCCGGGGTTCGATCCCAGGTGGTGACAGGATTTTTTCTCGTTGCCAAAATTTCAGAACGGCCCCGAGGTTCACTCAGCCTCCTATAAAATTGAGTACCGGGTCTTTCCCGGGGGGTAAAAGGCGGTCAGAGCGTGGTGCCGACCACACCACCTCATTCTAGTGCCGAGGTCATGGAAAGCATGGGGCTCTACCTCCATGCCCCCTAAGTGCCTTCATGGCATGTTACGGGGATACCTTTACCTTTTTTTTACCAACCTCCGACTTGATTACGAGGAAATCTGAAACAGGAGATTCTTTAACATGGTACGGTACAGGTAGGGCTGTTCAAATAAAACGTAAAATCTCCCAAAACTTAAACAATTAAAATGACAGCAGCTAAAAACGTCAGTTGTGACGGAATTTTCGTCCAGTTGGCAACACTGGTGACATCACACGACAATCACAAGATAATGGTCGAAACCCAGTCTCGTGGACACGAGATAAAATTTCTTTCATTCGTCAACACACGTATGCAAAATCAAAAAAATCAACAACAGAAATCAGTTACAAAGGAAAATTTGATCTCTCAATAAAAATAACTATCTCTTATACTTGCTGTTAGTAATATGTTTGCATATTATTGTTGATATTTTTGCTTTTAATTGGTCGTAATTAAGTTGCTTTCTAAGGAACAAAAGCTGAAGACCGCTAATTGCCAACGCTAATATTTTCTCTTTTCGCTTTGCATGTCCATGAATCTCAAGATGTAAATGTTGTTTGCTATGAACGTGCCCTCATGAACTCCATTAATCTTCTTTTGATAACCACATATAGTTACTGTTTTCGCACAACAAGAGTAACGGAGTTAGTGACCCTTATAAATTATCGATTTTATTCTAGTTCTATGTAAATACAGCACTGAATGTGCCCAGGCGAAACCAAAGACTTTTTTCTTCTCTTGAATAGCTTAGCAACCCACGCGAACATCATCAAATGTGCAGCGTAATCTTTATTTTAAATTACAAAATCTGTTCAGAGAATGAATGGCTGTATCTTTAATTATCCTTGCCAATTAATGGACTCGGTTTGGCTTGTCTTTTTGGGGGCAGCACCCGAAACCAATCCAAGGTAATCTTTGCGCCCTATATAATATATATATATATATATATATACGGTGTTTATTCGAAGTCCGACAGGTGGCCTGTATGACATTCGTGAATCCTATGCTGACAGGTGGGCCATTCTGCATCACCCTGACAGAACCAGTTTACATACACAGACAAATACAGTGGACTGTGTTTCATTCTAACTCCAAGGGAAATTCGAAAAAAAAATCGAATTAACCCGCAAATCATTTTATTTAGAAAATGTAAATAAAAATTATATTATTAGGCTTACACACCCATATACAGTAATGAATAATGAGCAGAGTAAGAAGTTCGTACCAAAACTGTTAAGTTGTGTGAGCTTGGGACTATATATCTACCGAATGAACTGTAATGACGCTGCTTTCAACGTCAACAAACCAGCAAACCAAACATGTATTGTACATTCGGATGGTAACCAAATTTATCTTTGTGCCAATTGACAATTTACATTGTGTAAAAAAATCAATAATTGGCAATTACATTCTTCGTAATTTTCAATATAAAATAATTTACTCATACACATAAGAATAACAAACAAAATACGTAATAATATGTATCTAGCCTTGTTATAAGGTAATAATTTACATTTCAAAAACATACTTTTCTATATTCAGAGAAATAATATTTGTATCCTTAAAATGTTCGCTCTACGTCACAAGATGTAACTGGAGCAAATCTGAAATATGATGCAGTATTTCTTACTGTATCACCAAGTGAACAACAGCTTTGTGAATATGATACAGCATTTCATATATGGCACATTACATTACAGTTTAAACCATAATTCGTTTCAATAACACTTTTCATTGTTTGCTTTAATGACTATTGAGACTTATGTGGATCAGTATAACATATTTGAACAATAATAATTATTAGAGCCCGGATGTTTGGCAAAATGCCTTTTTACTGGCATAGATATAAACGTGATTTGGGGTAAATGAAAGTGATAGGGCCAATTTTTGTTTCGCCTATTTTGCCTTCTTAAGGTGTGTCTTACTAATTCAATAATAAATGCCTTTTTTGTCATTTTAAAGCAATATTTCTTATTTTGCAAATCTGGCTTTCAGGTAGTAGCTCCCTGTAAAGCAGATTTAAATAACTTCAAGGAAAAATTGTTCTGGGGCCGGCTATCGATCGCGGGACCCTTCGCTTAGCGCACGAATGCTGTTCCGATTGAGCTACCCCAGGAGCTATACACGACACCGTCACAATTCTTCCTTTATATCCACACAACTCAAATGGGCTGACAAGACGCCAGAATCCAACTTTGAGTGCACACAAATTCTGTGTGACTTAAATTGTGGCTTCCTGTTAACGTACCTCCAGTACTGGAGCTACGTTAGTGAATTTGGGGCCCATGTGTTTTAAACCGATGAAACAGTTTTGTTATGTAAGATTTGTGAAAAGACAATTAATCACGAAAAGAAATATTTTATAAGTCAACATGTATCAACTACGAAGTAAAAATGTGAATTATGTTGATATAATTTAAATTTATTGCTAATATATATATATATATATATATATATATATATATTAATTTATAATGTCTTTTTCAAAATTTATTCTGCCTTTTTTTACGTTTTTATTGCCTTTTCTGCCTGTCTGTTTTAACTGTTATAAATACCGGGCTCTACTCATTATTATTCTTCCGCATCTCGTGGCGTCATCATTTCTATTTTTCTGGGCTGCAGCAGAGTGACTACTGCAGGCAATTGTTTGAATGGATATTGAAACGTACCAACATATATAAGGTGTTTCAGTAGAATGTGACGATTTTTTCCAGATCACTGCCGTTTCTAGCAATGTTATGCTTTGGACACAACAGGCAGTGGCTTTGGAGGAAATATTTGTAGCTATGCGACCTTGGAAACATACCATTTCTCCTGTGATTGTAGAAAATTATATTATGGCTAACTGAACGGTGGCAGAACGTGTAGTTGCAGTAACAGCATATATTGAGTCTAAATCCATCACACATGTTCAGAAAAGATTTAGAAATGAATTTAATCTTCCACGACATGGAAGAATTTTTTCCCGTAACACAATTTTGAATGGATGGGTAAAGTCAATAACACTGGAAATGTTTATGATAGATTTGTTGGTGGTCCGCGATCACTCCGTATGCCGGAAAACTTCGCCAGAAGTAGAGAAGCTATGCTTATTGTTAGAAATCCATCTCGCTCTGTCAGGCGTCAATCAGCTGGGTTTAATTTATCGCTCACACGAAGATCTCAGATTCCATCCATACAAAATCCAAATTGGGAACTATCTTTGTGACTGATAAACCTGCTCCATTAGCGTTTTGTAGAGAGTTCAGTGAAATATTAAATGCTGATCCAGATATTCTGAACAAACTCATTATGTCGGACTAGGCACACCACTTTCATCTATCTGGGTTCGTAAATAAACAGAACTTACGATCCTGGAATGAAGATCAACCCATGCAAGTGCACGAACAGCCATTACATAGTGAGAAAATAACAATGGAGTGTAGCGTTTCTGCCTCTGGAATTATCGGTCCATACTTCTTTGAAGAACGTAACCGCATTGTAACTGTCAACACAGATCGGCACCAAAAAATGTTCGGAACAGTGGAACTGCCTAAGATGGATCACCTTAATGAGTTTTGGTTCCAACAGGATGGAGCGACAGCACACACTGCACGTGAATCAAATAACTGTCTGTGAATCTTGTTTCCTGGCCGCATAATTTCACGATTTGGATATATCGCCTGGGCGCCACAGTCTCCTGATCTTACGGCAGCCGACTTATTCTTATGGGAATAGTTGAAAAGTAGACTGTACTGTAACAGTCCACGCACCATAATGCAATTTAAAGAGAGCGTAAATAATGAAATTAGAGCCATTGATCGAGGTTTATTGCAGAGAGTAATGATGAACTTTCAGAGAAGATTGGAAGAATGTGTTCGTGGAGGTCACTTAAAAATGTAATTTTTAATACATAAGTACAGATTAATAAATTTAATTCTACAACATTTCTTCCAGTAAAAGTGTTGTCTGTTAATTCAATTTGATTGTCCCACAATAAGGCTATGAAAACCGTCACATTCTACTGAAACACCTTGTACAGATCCAGAAACAAAATTTGGGCCATCTTAATTCTCCAAGTTCCAGTTATAACATACTGCGCATGCTCAGGTGGCCCAAATTTTGTTTCTAGGTCTGTTCACAGGTCGCGAAAACCAAAAGATTATGTTCATTTTGAGTCAAATTCTGAAGTGGAATGTTTCTCTTGATTGTTGTATCCCTCATGCAAAGAACAGTACTCCATATAAATATTTCGCAGCACAGCATCCCTACAATAATATTCCTTATTTACATTATGTATACACATTACATAATCTCCACGTAATGTGTATCTCCAATTGATAATAGGCTTGCATGATTACCAGTAAATCTTGAAGTTTTGTATTGAACTTCGTGTAGAACTGGAAGATTTCAGTTATCGTCCATGTCAAAAACTGCTCACAAAACTGTACAACTCCGTTGCAAATGTCAGCACGTAATAAAACTGCTTCTCTACTGTGCATATTGCTGCAATGTAGTTACGAAAGTCATCCATCCACAGTTGCGGACATGCTGTGAGTTGTTTATGCGAACAGAGTACAATATACACAGCAGACAACTAATGAGATGATCTATATGCGTGGTTGCACACAACTTGAAATTTACTTCATGCCTCTAATAATGAGTGTGTAGTGCAAGGTACTTTAACTGAGACATATGTATTTTATTTACATTCGCACAAAAATAAGGCTATCATTAGATAATTAGAAGAAAACGCTTCAACTTTCTGTGTTAATGTTAAAAAGCTATGTCTGCTCCGCGCTTCGACAATGTAAACGCAGAAGAACCAGTAACACACTAACTTCTTTAGTGCAATAATTTTATTAAGATTCCTACAAATTCGTTTGTCCCGCGCAGTTGCGTCGTGGTCTAAGGCATCCTGCCTAGGACTCGCGTTACGAAATGAGCGCTGGTTCGAGTCCTCATGGGGGAAGAAATTTTCTCATGAAATTTCGGCCAGTGTATGGGACCGGTGCCCACCCATCATCGTGCACTTGAGGAGTTACGATAGGTAGCGAAATCCGTTTGTGAAAGCCAGCTATAACGTCTGGGGACATCATCGTGCTAACCACACTATATCTCCATTCGGTTGGGTAATCGATCACCTCTGCTTCGGAATGTGAACGGAGGCCAGCAGCTGGCTGGTTGGTCTGGGCTCTTCAAGGGCTGTGGCGCCACGGATTATTATTATTATTATTATTATTATTATTATTATTATTATTATTATTGTTATTATTATTATTATTATTATTACAAATTCATTCTCTTCCAATTTATTATCTGTCGGGTAAGAGGAAGAGGACACACACACACACACACACTCACCTGTAAACAATAGCGTTGGACATCCAACTTGTTGCACTTTCTACATTCAGTCACAGAATTCATCCATTCATTCGTTCATTCTTAGTTTTCTGCTGGGCAAATCTTGCAGCAGTCTCAAATCTTCCCTATTTACCTCCTTTCTCTTAGTCTTCGCATACGATACATATATCTTAATGTTCTATTTCGTCTCATTTATTCTGCCCGAATTTTTCTCCTCTTCACTATTCCTTCCAGTGCATCGTTCTGTAGGCAGTTTCTTCTTAGCCAATGGCAAAGCCAATTCTTTTTTTCTGTTTCTGGTCAGTTTCACCATTATGCTTTCTTCAACCACTCTTTCTAGCACAGCTTCATTTCTTATTCCGTCTATCCATTTCACATGTTCCATTCTTCACCTTATCCACATTTCAAATATTTCTAGTCATTTTTCTTCATTTCCTCGTAACATCCATGTTTCTGCCATACACCACACAAAGTAGGCCTACTTTACTAGTCTCTTCCTTAGTTATTTTTGTAGAGGTCCGTTGATTTTGCTCCTTTTTGCATTAGAAGCTTCTATGTCTTTGCTATCCTTCTTTTGAAATCACTGGATAATGTTACGAAATCTGTTTACAGGAGCAATGATCTTTCTCTGTTCCACTACCTATCGATCATTATGAAGATTAAGAATCGAATTTTAATTCTTGGAACAATTAATTACTGAGATTTCCCAGAAAATACTTTATATTTTCTCTAGAATTCCCGATAGGATACTATTTTCTTTAAAACCAATGAAATCCTGGCTTCGAATTATCCAAATGTAAGCATCGGAAATTCGAATTAAATATTCTATGCATTTATAACATAGGTTTCAATTGGAATTTCAAGGGAATAAACATTTACTCGAATTATCCAGTGTCGAATTAACCAATATCTATTCTACCTGATAAATCCCAGGACCCGGACCCTAAAGCCTTAAATTTGGAAATCCGTACTATGCCCAAGACTTCACCCCAGCCCTGTTTTAACTATTGCAGATGGTAGATGAACTGAATGGGAGTTGAAGAGTTTTGGCTGAATAGAAGAACGAAAGTACCCTGAGAAAAATCCTCTGCATCGTCTTCTTTGTCGACCACAAATTCCATCACGTGCAAGCCGGGGATCGAACCCGAGGGATGTGTATGAAATACCAGATGAAGCTCCAATTAAAGAGACTCCATCATTTTCCTACGTAGACTATCGCGATGTTTATTTTACCTTGAAATACGTAATTGTTGCTTTCTCATTTTGTTCGTACTCCGCTGTCTGTCTGTTGGCGACGTGCTTGCCTTTTGCATAAGATGATAAGTTTAGTTTTTAGGTCTTCATTTTATCTATTATTTGCGATGCATTAGGTATTTTTTGTAATTGATAGCATTCCCTTTGTTAATTGAGAAATTACTTACAAAGCTAAATGTAAATTGGCTATATTTGGCTAAATTATGCTTTTCCCAGATTACTTACTGGTATGTCCTGTGATCTGAAAGTACCATTAATGTACGTTAAAATAATTGCTGACTCTCTATAACCTAATAATATACAGATTAGTGATTATCATAAAATTATATGTTCTATAATGTCCATTATGTATGAATGTGTGCGGTTTTTTTTTATAACTTGGACCGTGCGCTTTTTTATTTTCTTTAATGCTCTGTCGCATGAATGAAAAATGTTTATTTCACTTTAATTCTATGTTAAGCATCGAAATTGGCCAAAATTTGTCAGTTCTTGATCAATATATTTTTAATTACATACTGTACAGCGTTCAATTTTCTCGGTTTCCTCGATCTGCGCAGCCGGTATTGTAGGATCTTGGTCTGAAGTACTGATATACTTAATCATTGTAGTTCCTACGCTTTTAGAAGACTTAGCGAGAGGGAACAGATGGAGTTTGTCCATTGTGCAGGGAGACGTGTATGACAGGTGCGTGGCGTGGATAGCAAGCATTATTTGTATAACAGACACGTAGCAATTTCCCTTTGTACAGTATTTCTCACACCCGCTACCAATTTGGCAACAGCGCAGTAATGAACTCGTACCTTCTAAAAGCGTAAGCCGTATAGGTACAAATAATATCTAATAGGAAGCAAGAAAGAAAAGATGAATACCCATAAAGGAAAAGGATGTAACATAGACTACCAGAAGATCAACACGAATATGTGTACAATCCAGGATTCCAATTATACTAGGGAACTGTGTGATATCCTAGAATCCATCCATGATCTTTCTTTGTACAGACTGCGACGTAGGAAAGAAAAATACTGGTACACCTTGAACAAAGTGGTGCTATTACTGTTTTATATTACTTACATTGAGAATAATCACTTCTGAAATTTTCTGTCACCTAATTCTCTCTTTCCACTAACACAACTTACACAGCTTACTGTCACCGCAATCCAAGTACAGTAATTCAAATGCAATAATGGTCTTCAAAATTATCAGTTATGAATCTGAATGTGACAGTAGGTAGTATAATGTCAATGATTTTGTTAAGCTAGGTAATGTTTATGCGACCAGTCCCTTCATCTTGATTTTGATCCACTGTAGTGCTTTCTTGACGTTTCTGTGTTGGGTGCAGGTTTTAGTCGCAGTTCATTCACAGTCTGGTCTTTGTCTGTTGGGATTACTGTTACACCACAGTATATAGAACATGTTCTCTATACTGTGGTTACACCTGTAAAGCAGTTACTGAGGTCGGCAATAGGTAGAGGGAGTTTGTCTACCTGAGTCTGTTGTTCCGTAGGTCAGAGCATAGTGGAAGAATATTCTTCCAATACGGGTCAGAGGAATTTGTGGTGGGTTCTATGAGACTGTACACGTGTTTTAGTTTAGCATTTCTGATGACTTGACTGATTTTATTACGTAATACTTGCCTGTAACACAGTATAAGTAATAGTTCATATTGTCAATTTTGTTCCGTCCTACGAGTATAAGCAGCGTCTCTTTCAGATATTAAGTTAACGTATGCTATATGTGGTAGTCTTTCAGAGAGAAGCATGTCTTTTCACCCGCTCGTCTACAGCGGCGCATGTCTGTCATATATACAGTACCTGATTCACGCGGGGATAGTTTATAAGAGTCAAGTACGTGAAGCCTCTAAATTTGACACCATATTTGTGATCACACGGAGACACTAAACTTGAAACCATGTTCCAAATGTACAAAAATGCGCACTGAGTGTTGTATGCTTGGAGGTATAATTTTTTTTTCCGAACCACTTTTACATTAATGTTATGGACACCTTGTCATTTAAATTTCATAACAAGTTTCTGAAATAATTCCCTTCTTTTTTTAATTTTTATTATTATTGAAGTATTTCTCTTGCTGTATATATTCCACAGAAATTCGTACATTCATGCAATTCTAAAAATGTTACAATAAGGTGTATATATACTGTATATTTTTTATTTATTTATTGTGACTTATGGAAAAGTACACAGGCTAGATACCCATCATTACATATACCGGTACATGAACAATTTAACTTATAATTTATTATCCATAATGATTCACATGAGCAGCAGGAGTTCTAAAATAGATAGGTATATGCAACTCATTAGCAATAGAAATAAAATAAATGAACACATGAATGAGATGTAGCTTATAATTATTCAGTATTGACAAAAAATAAGAAGTTTTATAAATTTATAATAAATTTTAGGGCCAAAACAAGGAAAAAGTTGTGATATTTTTTTTTCGATCTAGAGATATTAAACACCACATTTATTCTATATATATATATATATATATACACATACATACATACATACATACATACATACATACATACATACATACATACATACATACATACATACATACATACATACATACATACATATGGAGGAATATAAACTGGAATTAGTTTGAGTATTTCAGCGGAATTGGTATTATTTTTGTTCATAATTTTCTGAGAAATATCATCGAGTAAGTCGTTCTTCTGTCATTGAACGTATGGAAACCAAAAATTCATCCAATAATCAAGTAGTTGAGATCTGGAATGGACAAGGTATTTGAATATCTTATAATATAGGAACCAAAGGAATTTATTCTGCATCAACTCGATAGAATGAACGTTGTTTTTATAACGATGGTTCCAAATTATTGTAGCACATTCCACTTGCTTCTAACCAGGTGTAGGCCTAACCTAAAAACAGGTGGTTGCTTAAATAATTTCGAATTACAAATCCAAGTGATTTGTAAGCAGGATTAGTAATTGTTAAAATGTGAGGTGTGAAAGTTACATTAATCTCAAATTCGATACATAAATTAATTAGCTATTAATTTAAATAATCGCACACTATCCACAATATCTGCTTGCAAGTTGCTACTTGCTACAAGTTAGCATTCACACAAGGAAATTGGTGGAGTCAAGTTGATCACGTGACGGGAAAGTGGACACAAAAGTTGACGAGTCGTCAACTCAAAATCTGCTTGACCACCAAGTCACAACTTGACTGTCTCGACTATATCACACGGGGAAAGTTGAAGGATAGTCGACTTGCTCCAAGCACTTGACTCATGTAAACTATTCCCGTGTGAATTGGCCTATAGTTGTAATATAAACCATAGACAACTAAATAGAATATAAACCTATTTAATTCCTCAACTTCCTCGTTCACAATACGAAGTGATCCAATTGTGTGCCAGGGAATCTGCATAGGGTGATCAATCCAGATTCGATCATCAGTGCGTTTCAAGTCTCTATGTGTAATACTTATGCATCAACTTAGGACACAGCAGAGAATAATACGCTAACTAGATAATTTCATGTTTAGATATTCCTGGGATGGACAGCTGTGCATGGGTCAGTGCTCGGTCCGGATTACTAGCTGCAATAATGTATATGATGGGTGGGTTCTAAAGGAAGAATAATCTTATCGCAAGCTTGGAACGCTATAGTAAGTTGCAAGGTGTATACAGCGTCTGTCTCCAGTAAATTTATGTTAACCCTTTCTTACCTATAGATACCATATGGCAATAATTAACTTATAGCATTTATATACTTGTGTGTTACATATGAAGGTAAATTTTGCTGGATAACTTCTATTTCAATACATTTTCATCAATATAGTGTTGTTTCAAATGTTGCCAATCCCGTAACTTGGTCACTGAATTGGTCCTAATACAGCTATTTGTTTCAACATGGATTGCTTGTAAATTTAATTTGGGTTAGAAAGGGTTAAGATCATCCAAAACAATCATGTGTTCGTAGTGTGGGCGTATGTTCTGAAGGAAAGATTCTATCTCAGTTTATATGTATATATATATATATATATATATATATTTTTTTTTTTTTTTAATTTTAGATAACTGGTATGTAACATAAAGGAGGCATTTTTTGGAACATGAAGTTATTTCTATAAAAAGAGAATTAGTGAGATCCGAAAATGGAATGTACACAAGGAACAAACATAATAACGAACATATTGGACAATGGTGTAGTATGTTTTAGTAACAAGTATTGTTAGAAACAGTGTGTGTTCAATATAAGTGAACTAAAAATCAAGAACAGAGTTATAAAAGTGTCAATTTTGATTGATCTAAATTAAGTTATTAGGTTTTAAAGATGGGAATACTGATCAATTTAAATGGGGTCGAAAGTTAAATTATAAGAGCGTCTACAAAAGGTATATCTGTAATGAATGTAATTGTGGCACCGGATACGAAATTGTGAGATCCACGTTACATGGATATAAATGTTGACATCAAATATATATCATTATATATTTCTATAAAAATGATTTTTTGGTATGTTTAATTGTTCACTGCTACTGTAATGCACTATTTTTGATCCAGATCTGCTCGAATGTAAGCACCTGTTCCGCTCCCGCGTTTATTCAGACGTTCGCTTCTGAGGAAAGTGAAGCTATCCATTTGAATTAGAGAAGACGAGAGAGAAGGGGTAAGCCATGTTTCTGATATTAATATGGCATGAAGATTGAGAGAAAAAAAATATTGTTTGAAACTCGTCCAAGTAGGCAATTAAGTTAAGCTCTGTGCATTGAGATGCACTATCCAACTACCTAAAGAAAATTGAGTACCGGTAGTGGAAAAAATGCTGCCTTGAGAACATTCTCGGGATTATTGTTAGCATTGTATGAGCTTGAATAATGGTTATTGCAAGAGGGCTATAAATATTTTAGTTCTCTTGGGTTATTGCACTCTACACTGCCAGATGCCGCCGGGAGCCGACCGCTTTCGCAAATTCTATAACTGCTGCCAACGTTGTTTAGTCACTATCCGAAGACAGTGATAGGTCTGAACTTCACAAGTGATGCCAACAAGGCCCCACTTATGAGGTAACTAGGCCAGGAGATAATGGGGGTAGAGTGGCCAGTTCCTTTCCCTCTCCATTGCATACATCGCTACATATTACACTACACTCTATACCAGATGTCTTTGGAGCAGACCATAACAAGGGTCTCGATGCATCTCATGTTATCGCTGCGCTCCCATTGGTTGGCGAGTCATTACTTAGCTGAGAGCGTTGTAGACACTAGCGCGTGCATATCCTGGTTACAGACGGTATTCAGAGACGCGTCCACTACTACAGTTCTATTGCGTCTAGCATCTGTGCGGTGTATGAGCAGACGACAGCAGTACAACTAGTGACTGATGCAAGAAGGTATGTTCAAAGACACATTTCTGTAATTTTCACTTTTCGTATATGAAAGTAGTCGGTCACTTAATTCATATACAGACATTTAGTATCGTGTGAACCGCGCACTCTTGCATTTCGTTCCGTTGTTTATCTGGTATAGGGTACCTCTGACACATCGTCAATGAGATGTAATGCCTGGTAATACTGTAGATATACATATCAGCCAGAACCTTAATGGAATTTAAATAGAAAACACTAAATACGTCACTATATTACCTTAATACTAGATTATATAAAAATAATACTTGCTCTATATAAAACAAAACAGAGAAATTACTATAACGTAACCCATCACCCTTCTATCTAAGTCTAAGTCTACTAATGGGTTCCTTTCTTATTATAACATTTTTAAAAACTCCTTAAAACAAGATGTCTTCAAATTCGTATTTTTAATTGGAATGCTTTGTATTCATTCCAAGATGAAACATCTAGCTGCATGAATGTTTTAATACATGCATACCAAAAAGAAAGTGCACTACAAAATCAAAATATCTTATTAGGTTTACTACAGAAATTATGACAATAGGCTTAGACAAATTCTGTATGATTTGAAGTGCAAAATTAATTAAGAATATAGAAATTATATTATACACTGAAAAGTAGTAAAACATAATATAAATAATTCTTGGTCATATGTGATAAGCAAACAAGTAGCACGCTCAAGTAAGACTCACACATATGAGGCAGGCAATTTCGCCTAATGAATAGTTATGTGCTACATCAAGATTTCTAGCTACTGTTGAATCATATCAGAGCCTGGAACATCAAGTACGCCTGTCCAAGTCCTTCATGAGTAAAGAAATCCCACGTATACGTGAAGTTATATACAGTTATTTGAAAGGAGAATACTTGAATGTAGCCCACGGAGTTTTTACGTTTGAAGTAATCATAATTATTTATGCAACAAGTGGATAATCTTGATGATTCTGGCATGAGTGAATGTTTGTCGCACGAACGATAGTGTATGTTGTTTATGTACGTACACTCTTCATAGCAAAATGTACGCCACCCTATGCTAAACAATGTTCTGATCACCTCCTAACATCCGTGATTACACTTCAGCATAGCTGAGAGACCCACAGGCTTCTCTAATTCTGTTTTTCATGTATTCTCTAGTTGTTGGACGTACCTGGTAGATAGAACATGTATTTAATTCTCCCCCACAAGAAGAGGTCATTTAGAGCGAAGTCAGGAGATCGAGTTGGTCAAGCTAGTGATCCTCCTCGTTCAATTCACCGTAGCAGAAATAACTGGTTAATAACTCGTCGAGCCCTACGTGAAAAGTGAGCCATACGCCGTCCTGCTGAAGCCACATCATTAACTGAAGCGCAAGGGGAACTTATGAAGCAACTGGTGCATTAATATTTCGGAGGAAGCGTGCGTTCTGCCATTCAAGTTCTCCTCAAAAAAGTATGGTCCTCTGGCTCGGTGTCCGAGGAGGCCACACCATGTGTTGAGGCTCCACAATTGCTGGTAATCCACTTCACGTAGTCAGTGTGGATTAACCGGAGACCAGGAATGGGAATTGTTGAGATTCACCTGACTATTACTTTTGAAAGCTGCCCCATCAGTCCACAGAATTCTGAGCTAGAAATAAAAGTCCGTGATTAGAAATCAGATGCACAAATCAACACGAGTCTGAAAGTCGTGTCCCTCGAGTTCCTGATGGAGATGAATATGGTATGAATGAAATTTTTTGTCTTTCAGATTTCTAAACACTGTATTATGGTGCAATCCTGAGTCAAATAGCAAGACTTATTTTGGGGGAAATTAAAGAGATATTCTACCAGGTGCGTCCAACAACTAGAGAAGACATGAAACAAAGAATAATTAGAGAAGCCTGTGGGTCTCTCAGCTGTGCTGAAGTGCAGTCACGAATGTTAGAAGGTGATCAGAACATTGTTTAGCACAGGGTGGCGTACATTTTGAACACTTACTATGAGGAGTGTACGTAAATAAACAACATACAGCATTTCTCGGAAAATACCATTTTTGTTGCTTTGTGAGTAAACAATAAAAGTTAGAAAAATAAAGTTTCAGTAAAAATTGTTTCTTTTTAAAAGTAGTTTCCAATGGTACCTTCAATGACCCATGTTCTCATTTGAAATGTCGAAGTTGACCACAAGTAGCGCTACTTCCGGTTTGTTTTGGGAAATAGTACTACCACCAATCGATTCTTTACATAGATTTTGGTTATCAATTTTTTTTTATGAACAACCAGTATCATATAGTTTTCGAGAAAAAGGCTGATACGGGTGATCTTAAACACCCGGTAAACAACATTATGACAAAGGGAGGGTGAAAGTAATTATTAAACATTTAAAATGATAACATTTTCTATATTTGTTGCATGGGATGAATTTCAAATTTATAAAGCATTTTTTAATATTACATTTACAGTATGAAGTATATTTTTTTTACATTTGTATTAAAATATACTATTAAGGCAATATTAAAAAATGAATGTCATAAAATAAATACTGTATGTACGTACAAGGGTTGGATATAAGTAGTGGCATCACATGTATAGTTAGAAAATAGATTTGTTAGTAACTTGGTACTAACTTACCTGTTAGTAAGTAATTTATATTTTTGGACAACATAATTTACAAGATATAGTTACGGAAATCTTATACATGTATATATATATATATATATATATATATATATGTTATATGCACAAAGTAAAATATTAAAATCTAAACTCTAAAAAAAACATTTGTTTATAAAATATTACTACAAGATAAGGCTACTTTTCCCTATAACAGAAGAGGTACTTGGCTCAAATTTTGGCAAAATATTTGTAATATTTTGGGAAATATCTTTGTACTTTTTACCACATAACAATAAATAATTTACATTTTTATCATATAAAAATCCGCTCCCTAGTGATGAATGTGCTTTATACTGTAGCTGTCGATCACGAAATGTTGTGTTCCGATCTAAGGACAATCCGCATTATGTCGAAGAATTGGACATCATCCGCCACATGTCATCAAAAAGAATATTCAACATATGTTCGGACCGTACTTCTTTGATGATCTTATCAATCAGGGAAGTTATCTGAACGTGATGCAAAACTGGTCTGTGCCACAACTGGAAATATTGGCATTATGGATGAATTAGGTTCCAACAGAATGGGCATCAGCAGATTATGTATGCACTTTCTGTTAAGGAATACTTGAATGAGTATTTTCTGGATCGTTGGATCAGTCGAGACAGAGGGTTTCGCTCTGGTCGAGGGTTGCCATTTGCTGCCTGCTCCACTTAATGACCACTTCAAAGCCCAGACCAAGAAGGCTCCCTAGCTCAATTTGTAGGTACATAAAGAACATTGTTGCACAACAGCGCTAATGAATTTAAGGGGAGACTGTACTTCCATATCTTACAATGTTTTTTTTTTATTCAGTGCAGTGGCACTTGACCGGAGTTATTGCCCGTACAATGGCGATAAAAACTAAAATGAAAGCTAGAAAACAAAATAAAGTGAACAATGTGCAAGTGAAACTACGAAGGAGAGGATGTCAGCAGTATCTTACAATGTTAAATTCCTAAATTTTGGGTGCTCTTTTCTCAGAAGTTATAAAATATGCAAATTAGAGAAAATAGGATATATGTAATATAGGTTACCTTTATGTAGGCCTATACAACCGGTTAAATAAATTTGAAATTCCACTGAACGGTTGGCAAAAAAAAATTCATTGATAACATTTTTTTGCATTATGAATAATTACTACAAATGTTTTTTTTTTTATATTTTTGCTGAAGATAGAAAAAACCTCAACTCCACAGCGGTGGACTCGTACCTATTTAGATCTTTTGTTGACATGCGGCGATATTCGAGTTGGCGAGCGCACAGAAGTCTATCAACATTTCCTGTAACTTTCGCGTCGATCATATTGCAGGGTTTTTCTAACAGCTGTCAAAATGTTATGCACGTGCGAAGTAAAAGACAAGGCGGCTTCTTGTTTTCATTATCTGTCCTCTTAATCTCAACTTCCGACCATCATATCGCCCCAATATTATACCTTTGCACAGAATCAGCAATGTAGTTAATTATGGAGAGTTTTGTTGACTGTTGCGGAATTGTGACAATGATTCGCCGACAACAGTGCATTGTCTGCATGTTGTCAGATTGCCATAAATAAAATATATATATATACCGGGACATCATTTTATTTTTACTAACATTTCTAATATTAATCTGGCTATACCTTTGAATTGAAGGTTCAGGATCGGAAACACTGTTTGTTACCCCTTCCACGACTGGAGTTTGATGATACTAGCGTAAAATAAAAACAAATCACTTTATTAGGTATAGGAAGGAAGAAAAGTAGTGCATCCATTTACGTAAATTAGGAAATATTACGATTCTGATTTTTATAATTTTCGTTCGATTTATGTTTACCCAAAATATAGTACACTCTTAGACAAAAAAAATGACCGGGCTCCAGATTCTATGCCAGATTCGGAAGACTTCTGGTGCATTCGTCATAGCATGATACACACGCAAACCAATATCTTCTGTCGTAAATGTTTCCAACACTCCACTGCCACCACTATATGATTATATAACGTGCTTCTTAAAGAGAAGAGCCTTCCTCTCTCTCTCGCATAGCATAGTCGGTAGCATTGTGCTCTTGTATTCGAAAGGTTTCGAGTTCGAATCTCCGTCTGAACTTTCTTTATTCATTCTCATTTTTTACTTCTTGTATATTGATAATAACCAGTATTGTGAAATATTTAACAGAAAGTTGAATATTTACAAAGGGCAAGTTAGATACATAATAGCAATCCTTTCCCTTCTATCTTGTATTTAACGAGACTAAACGAAACCTTCTCGGATAGAAATAAAGAAAAATAAACCTTAAGTAAAAGAAATCCTTCTCGGATAGGAATAAACAAACATAATTATTTTCTTTTTTAAACAAAATAAAGAAATACATCTCGGAGACCAATAAACAAAAATCAAAATAGACAAAAAATTCAATACCGGGTATGTAATCCCTCCACATCTATAACCGCCTGCATCCTACGGGGTATGGATGCGATCAGGCGTCTCAGGTACTGTCGACGTGAAGATACACGATCCCAAGCGTTCTTGATAATGTTCCAGAGTGCATCTTTAGTGGTCGGCCGACGTGGCATTGTATTTATCATCGCGTTCACAGTTTTCTTCACCTCCCACCACACACTTTCTAGGACATTCAGATCTGGTGAACAGGGAGGCCATTCTATCAGTCTGATACATGGCCTCTCTGAAAACCATGTCATGACCGCGACACATGTGTGAGTGAACACGATGATTATCCTGTTGAAATATGATATCATCATCATCATCATCATCATCATCAGGATATATCATCCGTACAGAGGGAAGCATAACATTTTCCATTAAGACCTTGTATTGTTGGGCATTAAGATTTCCGTCGAGCCGCCATAGAACACCCAGGACGTCACTGGGCGTCCAGCCCAGAGCCTTCTTTAGTTACAAGCCGAGTCATGGTTAGGTTTGGCAACGCAGAGTGGAGGCGGGAGATTTTAGAGTGATATTGTGTTTGCTCATTGCTTTCGTTATACGTAACGCGTATTTTTTCAATATTACTTCATGCACAAAGGTAAGATCAAGATTCAGAGTAGTGATGTAAATTATTACGGGTTCGAAAATAGTGTTTTATTGCAATCAATTAGCTATACTTCAGAATACGCCGTAAGTAGGCTACTTACATACAAAGGCTGCCACTTAAAGTAATTATAAAAAACATGTTTTTATTGATACTACGAAGGTAAATAAATAAATAAAAAAGATATTCCTTGCACCGAAAATAATAAAATCAATAATGCAATAAAGACGTAAGTTCCTACGCAGTATTCTTAAGTTCCATTCAGTTAACAAATTTGTGGCTAGCAAATTGACAATGTTTTGCGACTTAATGGCGTTTCATCTGTGAAAGGTTTAGGATATATTTTAATATTATCTTCTGCGATTATCTATCGTGTTTTTCTACAAATATTTCAGATGCCTAGAAAGTTCTGTGTGCCTATGTGTCGTAGCAACTACACTTATAATTAAAAAAAAATAAAAACATACTTGTTTTTTTATTGATGGTACAAGGGAAAATAAATAAATACTTAAAGAAATGTTACTTGTACCAAAAATAAATAAAATAATGACGTACTTTCGCAATACCCTATTCCAATCAATTAACCATTATGTGGCTAGTAAATTGACAATGTTTTGCCGCTTAATGTTGTTTCACCTCTGACATGAAAGGTGTAGGATATTATATGCATTTTAATTTCATGTGATTATGTCGTGCTTTTCTATAAATATTTCAGATGTCCAGGAAGCCAGTTTTAGTTTGAACCTGGCCAGTCACCATAACAATACTGTTATCCTAAATTATTTGTTATAAACTTTTTAAAATATAATTTTAAATAGGCCTAAATATAAATAGAGAAAACAAGCTAAGAATGTGAATTATGCAAATAGGCCTAAAATAAAATGTAAACAGAAGAAACTATTGACATTCCTATTATAATAAAAGTATGAGGATGTAAATATAGTTAAGCCAAGTAAAACAATCTATGAAAAAATGAAAACACATCCCTTCAACATAATACGTAACAAAACGCAACATTATCTATTAAGTACATGTATGTATCAATTAGCGTAAACTCAGTGGACTTTAAATCCTGTAAATACCAAGTGGGTGAATGTAGAGTATCCAACGCCCACTGAACGAATATTTCACTTTTATCATTGCCAATGTTGCGCTATAATCGTATATACAAGGTAGGCTATAACAAAAACCTAAACTAACCAAACCTAACCTGTCAAAGAAGCAACAAGTTATACTAAATATGTGTAAAATTGGCCTATGTCTCTATAGTGGGCGGGACATAAGTAACATTGACCAAACCAACAAAGTGATTATATGCATGTACAAATTATAGATAGTTCTGACGTATAGCAGGCATTCCGAATCTTCAACAAAACTGCAACATTTATGGGATCACAAAACAGCTGTTTACAATGACTTTGAAAACCAACGGCGTAACTTTATTGATATAGCAGGCGAGACCCAACAATTTGACTAGACTTCTGATACACACAAATCACAAATAAGAATATAAAAATGTGGTTATACAATATTTAATAGAATAGTCAATTACTTTGTCATCCATAACCGTATAAATTCCCAAAGACTGCAACCATTTTATTTTCATTTATTATCTTGTTTTTTTTATCACCAACACGCATTTAGTTTATAATACATCAACAGTTAACGTTTGGTACGACCGCAAACATAATTCCATCGACCACACTTATATTGTAACATTAATTTACATTGGAAATCGGCATTAGCACAAACACGTGTACTGTACGGTCAGCCTCCGGGTGACAGATAATTACAGTGTTGCCGACGTATGGCCCCGGCTTGTAACTAAAGAAGGCTCTGGTCCAGCCCCAACATTGAACAGATACACGGCCACTGCGAAAGCGAGTTGCCACATGCGTAGGATCATATCGGGATCCCCGTGAACGGTAGACTATTTTCCGCCCGTAATTGTCAGAGGAAAAAGTAACTTCGTCTGAAAATATTACCTTATCCGAATCGAATTTAACATTTTCCTCTGCAAATGCAAGGCGGAATAATCTGTGGTCATCAGTGTTGCACCCTTTCATTGCTGCCACTCTTGGATAACGTTCTACATCCCGCAGACGCCTTATGACAAGATCCAGGGGCAACGGGCATTTACTTTAATTGAAGAAGTGGGTTCGCTTCTACTTTTGCAACTAAAGCAGCGTCCTGTGCACGAGTTGGCTGACGATTTGGAACGCATTGGTTTTGTCTTTAACATTATTCACCTCGTTTTTGCAATACTATTATCTTTATGATGATAATGATAATGATTATTATTATTATTATTCTCGGGTTTGTAATACTATGAATATTATTATTGTTATTATTCTCGTTGTTGCAATATTATTATTATTATTATTATTATTATTATTATTATTAGACTCTTATTATTATTATTATCATTATTATTACTACTACTACTACTACTACTACTACTAGTACTACTACTACTACTACTACTAATACTACTAATACTAGTTTTAGTAACTGATCAATACTCCTTATGAAGAAGGGAGAAGATCCAAGAACTGAGCATCTGTTTTAATTCAAGGGTAATTAGGAAGAAGTCTCCGATATTACTGAACGTTTTTGTTTAATTTCCAAACTCCTGTGCACGTTAATAAATGTATCATTCGTTTTCAGCTAGAGAAAAAATAAAACGAAATAAATATTTATACTTATCCGAAGGCGGATGCGAACCTGGGCTTTTTGCGTGTGAAGCCAGAGTCTTACCACGGAGCTATGGCACATACACAGTTCAAACCCTTGTTTCCCGGTATGAGAGTATGTTCTTGGATCTGGCTGGTTTCGTCCTTACTACTCTGATTTTAGTCTTGTGTATCAGGCGCACAGCCGAACGGAACTTAGACAAATTTACGCTTCAAGAGTCCGGTAATTTTTTTTTTTTTGTCTAAGAGTGTACAATATTAACAATATGTGTTTTTTACTTACTAACTGAACTATCCAGGCGAACGTGTTCATTATGCAATGTATTGTATACTGTGTACAGCACATTAGCATACAATATGGAGAGTGCATTTAAATTTAAAAATAATCAAAATCTCGATATTTAAAGAAATTGTTGAAAATGGTGGACGTCCATTTCGATACAGACGTCAGTTTATTTGTACACATTGTCGAAGACGTTTTAAGCATATCTTCGGAAATTTAATGTATTGATTGTTTCTTGAATGTAATTTTTTAATTCTTCTGTTGTTGTAGGATGTTTAGCAAACACAACTGTTTTATAGTAACCTCAAAGGAAATAATGCAAAGCACTCAAATCAGTCATAATCCTGCTCATGTTGAAACAGTTCTCTACCTACTCTATAACAGTGTACCTAACATACTGTAAATTCAATCTTCATTTCTGCCCGATCCGCACAGAAAAATTTACTCAGACATTCTATCTGTTATCCGTCCAAGTGGTTATGTCGCAGGGTCGTAGAAAGTGGAGAAATCACGTGACAGTTACTTAACAAGACTTTTATTTAAATTATTTTAACATTTTTGTATAATATTATGTTCTCACTAGCCTTTACACAGAAACCGGTATGTGACGTAACCAAAGGACGTAACAGTACCTGTGCGAAAATACCTATGATTCATAAATGAATGCTCTTTCTTCACTGAAAAATCCGGCCATATTTCGGGAACGTACTGTACTCACTCACTCACTCACTCACTCAGTGCTGTATACTGTACTATGACCGTACGACGCTGACTGCATACAGTATGTGGCTTTGGTGGAAGTTTGTTAGTAGAAGGGGTGGAGTGAAGTACGTTCGAAAACTCAGGTACAATAAAAATTGAAGTAAAAATAAAACGATGTCCCTGTATATATAATCATGACCTCTAATTACAAATAACTTGCAATGCATTTATATAATGGTAGCATATGATTTGCAACTAAGGAATAAAACATGCAAATATGCTAAAATTCGCCCCCTAAACTCATGAGAATGAAGAACAAACAGATCCAACAGATTTGTAAGGCTGTATTTGTAGCACCTATTAGTGTCGCCAGCTACCATGATACAAAGCAATTTAACATATATTTGTGCGAGATCGTGCGTATTTGCTTGGTTTCCGCACAAAACCAATCCGCGGAAAGTGTAAAATTCCACATTCAGTATTCCCAAGCTAACACACATAACAATTTCCCTCTTCTTACCGCTTAAGTGACATATTGATTTTACTGCTTTAGGCTTTTAACATATTATTTTTAGAGACGTTCAATATAGTAATAATTATAAATTGGAAACTTAGCACTGCAATTTCACCTAAATTGCACTGTTAATTATTGTTTTTAAATATTTGCAAAAATTAAGTAAACTCTACAACTCCACTAAAGTTACTGCATTCGTGATGCAAGTAACATTAAGGAAGCCGTGAAAAAATCAACAAGATTCCAGACTCATCATAGTCTGGGGGGGGGGAGACAGACGTATATCACGGCCTGCTGGAGTATAGTAAACACAGAAAACATTTTAAAGCAACAATGTTGAAGATAGATATTTTTGTTTTGCAAATTTGCCGTCATTGAACAGAAACCAAGATGGAGATTTCATTGCAACTAATTAGAAATTCCTCTTTCAGGTATGTAATAAATGATCTTCGCACAAAATAATGTACGATACACGAGCGGTATGTTTCCTTTCAACTCTCGGAAATTAAAAAAGCTCAACTACGTTTCGCTTTTTCAAACTTTTCCTTGAACATGAAAACTTCAACATACGGCTCTTGTAACGCATATTACTTTTGTTAATAGTCAAACCCTCTTTCTTGAAATGTTTACACTTAATCAAAGCGGAAAAATAAATGGATGACTTGATGCTAACACATGCTGTTTCTGTTTGTTAACGTAAAAAAGCGTGACTGGGCTCAGATTTCTGTCAGTGTTCTTATTTATTACATGGAAGAGGGTTGGGCATGGGAATTGTTAACCTTCGGCAGAGGGCTGACCAGTTCGCACCCTCACACTACATTCCACGAGTGGTGCCTGGCTCGGCTGGTATTTCTGTTGGTTTACCCGAAGAATTCTTGGAAAATGATACAGAATGCAGTCCGACGACTGTTCAAATTCTTTTCTTTTCACGTAATTATCTCCCACCGCGATGGGTCTGGCAGTGGTGGATTCAGGATTTCTTAAAGAGAGAGGGCTAACTTTTTTTCTTCCTACTCTTCTCACCACTCGCCAGTCTTGGCCGCTGTTAGGACAAGTAATTGCTAGTTGCAGTTGCTATCAATGGGTGTACGCACACCCCTATCAAACGCTTTGTTAACGTACAAATAAAACTATTTAGTTTAATATCATCTATAGTAATGTCATAAGAGAGCTGAGATTTGCCGATAAATCCACGAGCGAAGCGAGTGGATTTATTTGGGAAATCTCAGACCTCGAGTGACATTTATTAGGACTATTTCATGAATAAGATAAAAATGTAAATAATATATCCCTAAAATTCGCTCACAGAATGCTAATAATAGTATATTTATGAATACTTAACCCATTCAGACATTGTGAAGTCGAAATAGACGAATAACGATTACTGCAATAAAGAAATTGAATGTTATTCAGTAATACCAATCGAGAAAAGCGAAATACAGGTTTAAAAGTGTTAATCACATGTACTGTGCTTTTCTCTTGTTATTATAACAGAAATACGTTTTCATTATCTCCTGAAATCATAATTTAATTTAAACATTTTATAATTTAATTACAAATAACCTGATTAATACATTAATTAAATGAACAATTGTTATGAAGGAGTGTCATTTTCTTTAGATATAATGTATATGGAATTAGAAGATGTAGATGTGGAAGTAGGATTTCGCACTTTATTTAGTACAATGGATTCATGCTCATCGATTGATGTGGAAACAGTTGGCGACACTGACTAAACAAAAGAACGACTATGCGATAAATTGATAGTGATAAATCGAGCTGCAGAAACTATCGCGATGTATGACTGTGATAGGTTGGAATTCAAAATTTCATTACACTTCATTGGCCGAAAATAGAATGACATCATATAAACGAAATAGTCAAAGTAAAATAACTTCGTGTACATTGCCCCTCTATGGATCTGCCTATGCCGGGTCTGACGTCACTCTCTTTTCTCCGACACTTTCAAACCGAAATATGCGTGGAACAAACTTTGTGCATTTGTACTTGCGAGAGTCCACACCTGTGGAGTAACGGTCAGCGCGTCTGGCCGCGAAACCAGGTGGCCTGGGTTCGAATCCCGGTCGGGGCAAGTTACCTGGTGGAGGTTTTTTCCGAGGGTTTCCCTCAACCCAATACGAGCAAATGCTGGGTAACTTTCGGTGTTGGACTCCGGACTCATTTCACTGGCATTATCACCTTCATATCATTAAGACGCTAAATAACCTCAGATGTTGATACAGCGTCATAAAATAACCCAATAAAATAAAAAAATACTTGCGAGAGGAGGCTGGTCGCAGTATACCAGAAGTGATTTCAATGTAATCTAATTTTAGTAGGTTATATTGCACCATTAGCATGCGACTACAGCCTTCGCTAACTGCGTCGCACTCTCGCACAACCGAGTTCAAACCCTGGCGTGTTCAAGCGGAAATTGTGCAGGACAATGACGGCTCTTCGAACAGAGTTTTGCAGGACAGTCCCGCTCTCCCTGCTAGCAAGCATTTCACCATGATGTCATACATTAATATAATCTTCGTAAAAAGTAGATTCATCTCCCATGACACACCATTGGCAGTATATATGACAAATAAGTAATCTATAGTAGTGCTGTTGATCGATCAAAATATTTAATCGATTAATCGAGTTTTAATCGAGTTGAAAAAATGTTTTAATGTACTGTAATACACAATTATTATTGTTAAATTTAACTTGTATTCGGTGATAAGCATAAGTATTAAATGTTGTATATCTGCATATATTGTACCGTTATATTACAAAATAACTATTTAAATTACTTACTAACATATTTATTATGGGACTTATAATTTATTGTCTCAATTTCTCCGGGAATTTTTTTAGACAAACATAAATAACAAAAAGTATGAAGACTCACCTAGTTAATACTGCTTCATCCATGATTTTAAACATATGAGTGCATTCACATGCTCCGAATTAAGTGCCGCTCTACGTTTAGCAGCAATGTTTCTTGCATTACTAAACAGGAAAAAACTTTTTTCTGTCAAGCACTTCTCCACAATCGTTCAATTTAAATCCAAACATTTCACCGAGTTTACCTCTCAAATTCTCATATCACATAATGGAGTTTACACTTTTTACAGACCACAGAAAACTGATTTTTTTTTCTTTGTCAAACTAAACACACAACCTTCATATACTAACTCAGTACAGAAACTCCAACTGCTGTACAGTGGTCGAAACAGAAGACTGGCCCCTATTGTAATCGAATTACCAGATTTTAGAAAGAGAAGATGATGGTTACGCTCTCACTTGCACACAATGTAGACATGGCTATTTTGTAAGGGATGAGGGGCATGAATCCCAGAAAAGTATGTAGTTCATATGCTAGGAAGATGAGCTGACAACAAGGTGGAAGTTTTCTTGCAAAACCATAAAACTTGGGTTTCGCAATGTGTTTCAACTTTCAATAGAGGTAGACTAGGTCACTGTCCTCATATCTCCATCTCTTTCTGAAGTGTTTGTGCAAAGATTTTCCCTTCGTTACCTGGTTTACAGTCAGAAAATAACAGTACTATTGTGCTTTTAAGTAAGCAATTTTCGAGACAGAAATATTGTAGGAATTTTTATTATGAGTTTGTATTAACAAAATAATAATTAATATCAACTACAACCGATTAATTTTAATCGACTCGATTATTCGATTAAATGTTTTTGATCGATTAATCTTACAACAGAAACACACTAATCTATGGACATGCTTGACAAGGTAATTTACTCGTTACATTTTTTTATTAAATTATATGTACTATCTAATAGTTCAATATCTTTTTTCTTCTTATTAAGATATCAACGCTAATAGAGACAATCGAAATGATAGCCGTCCAAATTTTGGATTTAAAATATCGGCATCCTAATCAATTCAAATGAACAAAAAAGAAAATATAAATTAATGTTAAAAAATACATAATGGAATTTTAAAAAAGAATATTCTGCGACAAGATGTGGTAGCTATCAAAACGATAAAAATTTATTGAAAATAAATAATATACATTGAATATTATAAAGATGAATAGAGATGGTGATTGATGATGTTCAATGGAGATTTTAAAATGGTTGATGTAATTGTCTGCTGTTTGTCTCAGTAAAAAAAAATTGAAAATCATTAATCTGTGATGCACTTTCTAAGAATTTGCAACAAATGTACACTAAATATTTACAATAATGAACTAAAAAGTATTTGTCAAAAGAACCTCATTTTCTACTTGGACAGGATATTAATAATTTATTATTATCCTATCAATTTTAAAGTAATCATTTTATTGTTAGAATAGTGAAAATTGCTGATTATAAGTTCATGAAACAACTGAGTATACACAAAATTTACAATTTTTTTTTCATTTGAAAAAGTTTGACCTATCCTAAGAATATGAGACAAATATAGCCTACATCTAAATATAGGTACGTATCAAAAGAGGTTATAGGCCTAAGCCTCTTGCAGTGAAATTTGCTTGTTACCGCAAAAGGAGTGAGACTTTTAGAAACAAAAGGGAACTCAAAAGTAACGGTGTAACAATAAAAAGAAAGAATCTAACAAAAGCACGCTGCAATCTATTGCAGGAAGCAGTAATAAATATTGTTTTATTTTATTGGGTTATTTTACGACGCTGTATCAACATCTAGGTCATTTAGCGTCTGAATGATATGAAGGTGATAATGCCGGTGAAATGAGTCCGGGGTCCAGCACCGAAAGTTACCCAGCATTTGCTCGTATTGGGTTGAGGGAAACCCCCGGAAAAAACCTCAACCAGGTAACTTGCCCCGACCGGGATTCGAACCCGGGCCACCTGGTTTCGCAGCCAGACGCGCTGACCGTTACTCCACAGGTGTGGACAATAAATATTGTTACTGGGGCTAAATGATGACGTGAATATGTTAAGAGAAAATCCACAAACGATTAGGGAAAACACGGAAATTTTACTTGAAGCAAGTAAAGCGATTGGTTTGGAAGTAAATTCCGAAAAGACAAAGTATATGATTATGTCTCGTGACCAGAATATTCTTAAAAATGGAAACAGAAAAATTGGAGATTTATCCTTCGAAGAGGTGGAAAAATTCAAATATTTTGGAGCAACAGTAACAAATATATGTGACACTCGGGGGGGGGGGGAAATTAAACGCAGAATCAGTGACGGCTCGTGAACTTGTGGATTGGGGGAGCTGCAATAGATTTTGGTACATACAAATTTCACTTCTTGATATCATTACTAATAAGTATAGGACAAAAATAAATGCACTACATATCGAAAAACCAAAACTTTCTGACTTAGTTGGGAGACGTCAGTGGCATCATTTGCCATAATCGCTAAAAATAAACTAATACCATCGATTTCAGTCTGAATTTCAGATCGGCAGACACTCAACATGCAATCTACCAGTTCATTATTAATTTTTTTAGAATTACCTTTAAACAGTGGCATGTTCCAAATGATTTTTGAGAGGCTCGTTTAGATTACTCACGAACTGTAGCAACCCACGAAATACACCAGGGTTCTTCGAATCGTTTTTTCATTATATCCCCTAAGGGGAAGTCCATATTGGCCACAAAATTTGATACAATCTATATTTTAAAAATAATTTCACGATTTTTTCTCACTTCTTCGTTATGTTTGAGAATGTTTGTTCTGTTCGCTTCACTTAATTGCGCAGCAATATTAGCTTTCTCTAACATAGCCAATGAAACAACATTTTTCATACATCTTGATTACACAACTTTTAACACTGTATCACTTCGGAATATGTATGATAAGACTTTCTTGTGTTAAATTTTAAAGTACCTTGTTTACATGTTTCGACCTATTTATGGGTCATCTTCAGAACTGGTCGTTGTTGGTCTTGGCGCCTCTTGTTGTTTCCTGTGAGGGTGCGTTCGTAATGTAGAGTCAAAAAGTGTGTGTGTTTTGAAATTGAGTTGTGTGTTGAGAATATCGTTGGGGTTTGTTTTCGTGTGTCTGTATATTTCATATTGTTCTAGTGTGTTGAGTTTCTGGCTTTTTGGTTGGATGTGTATTTCCATGTCTGTGTTGATGTCTCTGTAGGCGTGGTTGGCATTTGTGATGTGTTCAGCATATGTGGAAGTATTTTGTAATTTTGTTATGGCTGTGATGTGTTCTTTGTAACGTGTTTGAAATGATCTGCCCGTCTGTCATATGTAGAAGTTGTTACAGGTGTTACATTTGAGTTTGTATACGCCTGTGTGGTTGTATTTGTTTGTTTGTGTTGTTTGTGTGTTGAGATGTTTTTGTAGAGTGTTATTTGTTCTGTATGCGATGTTGTAATTTAATTTCTTGTGTGAGGTTGCAATTTTATGTGTGTTTTTGTTTTCGTATGTTAGTGTAATGTATTTTTTGTGTTCTTGTGTTTGTGTTGTGTTCTTCTGTTTTTTGTGGTTATGTTTTGTCTTACGTATTATGTTGTCTATTATGTTGGGGTTGTATCCGTTTTCTTGTGCTATGTATTTGATTGTGTTTAGTTCTTCGTTGTAATCCTGTTGGTTCATTGGTATGTTGAGTAGTCTGTGTACCATTGTTCAGAATGCAGCTTGTTTGTGTTGTGTGGGGTGGTTGGATGTGTTGTGTATGTGTGTTGTTGAGGTGAGACAGCGAAGATTCGTGCTTTTCAATTTTTAGGGACAAATGTCCTCAGTCTGTCACACCAGTCCTAGTCCATGCTGTATCATCATCGAAGAAGGCAAAGAAAAAAATACACAATGTTTTTTGTTCTCATCCACATAACCACAAATGCTTAGCGTAAATTTCATTGTTAAACTTCCTTACATAAGCACTATTTCGGCTGGATGAAGCTTGAGTAAGATTTAAGTCGGGTAACGGACGACCCTTTAATTTCACATCATTACATCTATCTTCTCCGCTAGGGAAAATTAAGAAAAATAAAATTAATACCGGTATTCTGTAATTCACACACATTCATGCTTGCACATTGCACTGGTTACGTTACGGTACTAAGACGTCACACCAAAGCAACACTCAGATATAGTGTCAACAATTTTCTAAAACTGGTAAAGAAGTCTCTTTCGTATTTTACGTGCTATATCAAAAGAATTCCACTCGTGCAATCATTTTGAGTTAAAGCAAATATTAAGTTCTGCTGGAGACTGGATATATACGTAATAATAAGGCAAAAGACAATATTAATTTCGTTATATTAACTCTATAAGATTCTACAACAATAAGTATTTGAAGAGAAAATAACAATTTTGCCATTAAGTTTCAAGTGAATAGAGAATCCATTTGACGTAGCATTACAATAGCGGTGTGGGAGGGGAGGAAAGATCTTCCCTTGTGGCCTGGCTCTGCAAGCCACTGCAGCGAAATATGGGTTTTAAACAGCGGCAGTTTCCCTCTGCTTCCCTTCACCTCTCTACCCCCTGACCAAGCAAGACACACTCTCTATGAGCTGTCCCACCCTGCAGATCCCAGGACGGCTTTGAATGCAGTGTCAATTCCAATACAGTCGACGCGCAAGAAGATTATGCATAAGATAATAGTATATATTCCCGGCCAGATGAAATATAAGGCAATTTACCAATAAAAGCTGTAACAATTCTTCTACAAATTAAAATAAATATTATTTTTATTTTCCTGTCAAAGCAGGGAGTGCTGCAGCTCCGCAGCTCTCATTGTCGGGCCGCCCCTGCGCAGAATAAATATGGGAAATGCCTGTTATTATTCAGCTGAGAAGCTTTTGTCATCTAGTCTGCTGTCAAAAATCTAAAAGTTAGAATTTATAAAACAGTTATATTACCGGTTGGTCTGTATGGTTATGAAACTTGGACTCTCACTTTGAGAGAGGAACAGAGATTAAGGGTGTTTGAGAATAAGGTTCTTAGGAAAATATTTGGGGCTAAAAGGGATGAAGTTACAGGAGAATGGAGAAAGTTACGCAACGCAGAACTGCACGCATTGTATTCTTCATCTGACATAATTAGGAACATTAAATCCAGACGTTTGAGATGGGCAGGACATGTAGTACGTATGGGCGAATCCAGAAATGCATATAGAATGTTAGTTGGGAGACCGATGGGAAAAACACCTTTGGGGAGGCCGAGACGTAGATAGAAGGATAATATTAAAATGGATTTGAGGGAGGTGGGATATGATGATAGAGAGTGGATTAATCTTGCACAGGATAGGGACCAATGGCGGGCTTATGTGAGGGCGGCAATGAACCTTCGAGTTCCTTAAAAGCCATTTGTAAGTAAGTACTGGGGCTAAATGACAGATATGAGCAGTATGGGATGAAAATAAATGCAAACAAGACGAATACTATGATCACAGGAAGAAAAATAAAAAAGGTAAACTTGCGAATTCTAAATTAGGCAGTAGAGCAAGAAGATAGCTTCAAATACTTGGAATGCACTATAAGCAGTAACATGAGCTCCTGCCAGGAAGGCAAAATGAGGATTGCAATGGCCAAGAAAGCTTTTAATAGAAAGAGGACCTTCTTCTACACAGGTGGACCTCTGGAAAAAAATAACAAAGGAAGAGACTAGTGAAGTGCTTTGTGTAGAGTGTAGCATTGTATGATGCAGAAACATGGACATTACGACGAATTGAAGAGAAGCGACTAGAAGCACTTGAAACGTGGATATGGAGAGGAATCGAGTGTGTGAAATGGACGGACAGAATAAGAAACGAAGCAGTGTTGGAAAGAATGGGTGAAGGGTGAAAAAAGAATAATGCTGAAACTGATCAGGAAGAGAAAAAGAAATTGGCTGGGTCACCGGCTGAGAATAAACTGCCTACTGAAGGATACACTGGAAGGAATGGTAAACGGGAGAAGAGTTTCGGACAGAAGATGTCAAATAATAGACGACGTTAAGATAATATATTGATCATATGCGGAGACAAAGAGGAAGACAGAAAAAGAAAACACTGGAGAATGCTGGGTTTGCAGTGAAGAACCTGCCCTTCGGCAGAACACTATAAAGTATAAGTGAAATGAACCTCATTAGTAGACTTAGATTAGAGGATGACGGGTTGCGTTTTAAATTTATAGTAATTTCTCTGTTTTGTTTTATATAGATTAGTTGTTTTGAGTAGGCCTAAGTATTATTTTTATATATCTAGTATTAAGGTAATATAGTGACGTATTAAGTATTTTATATTTAAATTCCATTGAGGTTCTGGCTGATATGTATATCTACAATATTACCAGGCCGTACATTCCACTTGACGATATGATTGACCCTAACTCATACGTGTTTTCGAAACTACTACTATATTTACTGCGATGTTCGGTTTTTTTCACGAGAAACAAAGTCGATTTCCCTCTAAATAAAAAGTAATGACGTGAAACAGTAAATGAACTTTCTGTTCCTTTTATCTAAAGGATTTATTTACTCTGTGAATTTACACTCATTGAACATTTTCCATTCTTTATATATGTAGATGTAGAACTGGATGTTGAAAGAATTTTATACATAGTTTTTCCTTTGTCTATCTTTTGCAAGTTTTCAACCTTACACTAAATGATTATATGCCGTGAATCCCTTTACACGGAATAAGCACGAAGCTGGGCCTATACATGTGACAACACAGGACAACACATTGACTATAGTTACACATCCACGCCCTAGATGTAATTTGTACCCACGGCTGTGGCTTCTACGCAATGTTGAAGCTGCTCTTCTTAGGCTTCACACCCCACGGCCGGAATTAAAACAACTCCTTTATTTTTATACTGGCAAGTCGTAACGGAATGAAATAGAGGAAGGCCTGAATCAACGAGTGCTATTTCCGGAGTGCTTTTCTATATACAGAGTTGAATGAATTCTGCAGTGTAGTGTATCTATGTGTATTTTTACTTGTGTTTTGATAGTGCATCCATCTGTGTGACTACTGAGAACTGCGTGGAGGACTGGACTGCGCGCGTGGGGGCTGTGAAGTGAGTGCAGTGCACTGGACCACAAGATGCGGTGCGTTAGTGTTGTGCTCTGTGCGTCGGCAACCATCTTCAGTGCGTGTCTGGCCATCCCACGGGAACTCTTATACCCACATGGGACCGGAGTAGACCGGGCGCTTCCTCGAGATCAGGATGAAGCTGCCACCTCTGAAATTTCTCTCCAAGTGCCAATCGTCTTTTATGGAGAAGCATACAACTCCATTTATGTAAGTTTTATATCACTTTCATTACCAGATTTTCTTTCTATTAACATTGCCGTTGTTTTCATTCCACTTGGGATGAATGAAACAGTTTCGCAAGTGGCGTCTGTTAAATAGGTAGACAGATAAATAAACAAGTCATCCGCTGTAACTTAAGACCCGACTATACTGTATATACATTGACTGAACTAGAGTGCTATTCTCGACAGGAAAATGCACTTTCCTTTGATACTTCATATTCAACAAATACTCGACATCATAATATACGTAGGTCTATTGGTTATGTCTTTTTTTTTTTACACGCATTTTCCCTTGTTCTCCTGTTTTTAGCTATCCATGTATAATGTTCTCCCATTGACCTAAAATTTGACAAGTAATGTCTAGATAAGTCTTACACCTTCGCCGCATCCATCCAAGCAATCCAGATTCGATCCCCGGATTTGTCGTGATGGAATGCATTGTGGATAAAGCAAAGTTGTAGAGCAGAGACTCTCAAACTTTATTTCAAAGACTAGTAACTAGGCCTACAAGAATGATTGGTCGCGGGCCATATTATAGAGAGGTTACTAAAGATAATTCCCCGAAATACAATAAACTTATACATAGGTCTACAATAATTTTCAATAAATATTTTGCAGGGTAAAAACTATCATGCATTTAATATTACTTCTGGTAGGCCTGCTAGTTAAATTTACAAATTTTTTGTAAAATAATTCGTGCATAATTAGCCTATCTGTTAAGAAGTGTGGAACTAGACTTTTGAAGATAATAGATTGCTGATATCTGGTTACTATTCAGTGGTGCAACATGTTCGTCACTGAAGCTCGACTTCAGTTCTGATTTTTAATTTTCATTTTTGAAATATTTGTTCACATATGTATGCATACATTTTATATATATATATATATATATATATATATATATATATACATATATCCCGCGCCATGGCGTCGTGGTCTAAGCAGGCATTCTGCCTAGGACTCGCGTTACGGAATGCGCGCTGGTTCGAGTCCTCATGGAGTAAGAAATTTTCTCATGAAATTTCGGCCAGTGTATGGGCCGGTGCCCACCCAGCTTCGTCATGCACTTAGGGAGCTATGATAGCGAAATCTGGTTGAAAAAACCAGCTATAACGGCTGGGGGGGATCATCGTGCTAACCACACGATACCTCCATTCTGGTTGGATAATCGTCCACCTGTGCTTCGGCATGTGAACGTGGGGCCAACAGCCGGCTGGTCGGTCTGGGCCCTTCGAGGGCTGTTGCGCCACGAATTATTATTTATATTATGTAATACATATGCCATTGCAATCATGGATATCATACGTTAGGCTTGGTTCTTCAAAGATATACACTTGTCATTGATATTAATGTAGGCCTATAGAATTTTATCAGTACTTTAGAATCGACGACTTCTTTCACTGCATCATCAGTAAAGAGAGGAAAATATAAAGAAAAAATTGGCAAAATATGAAATCCATACCGTCAAAATACGAAAAAGTATTGAATTTTTTTTTGAATACCGGCATTAACGTATCCCAATTCGGGAAACACGACGCGAAATTAACGTCTGTTAGCATTGCCAATCTCAACACGAGCAACTCTGCTCCAAACGTCCAGAAATTCAGCTACAGATACTTAAATTAAGCTGCCTTCAAAACCAGAAATTATCATAAAAGAAAGTAAGTAAATAACAATAAAACATTCATTCATTCATTTAGTGTTCTGCTCAAGGGCAGGTCTTTCACTGCAAACCCATCTTTCTCCAATCTTTCCTATTTTCTACCTTCCACTTTGTCTTCGCATAAGTTCCATATATCTTAATGTCGTCTATCATCTGAAATCTTCTTCTACCCCGAATTCTTCTCCCATTCACCATTCCTTATAGTGCATCCTTCAGTAGGCAGTTTCTTCTCAGCTAGTAACCCAACCAATTCTTTTTCCTCATCCTGATCAGTTTCCACATCATTATTTCTTCACCTACTCTTTCCAACACAGCTTCATTTCTTATTCTGTCTGTCCACTTCACACATTCCATTCTTCTCCATATCCATAGTTCAAATGCTTCTATTCGCTTCTCTTCACTTCGTCGTAATATCTATATTTTTGCCCACATACAATGCCACACTCCATACAAAGCACTTCACTAGTCTCTTCCTTAGTTCTTTTTCCAGAGGTCTTTTTCTATTAAAAGCTTCCTTGGTCATTGCTATCCTCCTTCTGACTTCCTGGCAGCAGCTCATGTTACTGCTAATAAAACATAAGGCCCCCCCCCCTATTTTAAAGACTGGCTCTTTCCATGCATATAGGCTATATCTCATTGTTCGCATATAGCGACACTTTGTGCAAAACATGGTAAACATTGCATCAACAGAAGTCTATTTGTATAGTCCGGATCAGTTTACTTTATATCCTAAGGGTGAAACCTAACCATTTTTCCCCCAGTAGTTCATAGGCTATGCTAGTCCCGCGCCGTGGCGTCGTGGTGTAAGGCATCCTGCCTAGGACTCGCGTTACGGAATGTGCGCTGGTTAGAATTCTCATGGGGGAAGAAATTTTCTCATGAAATTTCGGCCAGTGTATGGGACCGGTGCCCACCCAGCATCGTGATACACTTGGGGAGCTACGATAGGTAGCGAAATCCTGTTGCGAATACCAGCTATAACGGCTGGGGGGATCATCCTGCTAACCATACGATACCTCCATTCTGGTTGGATGATCGTCCACCTCTGCTTCGGCATGTGGGCGTGAGGCCAGCAGCCGCCTGGTCGGTCTAGGCCCTTTACGGGCTGTAGCGCCACGGATTATTATTATTATTATTATTATTATTATTATTATTATTATTATTATTATTATTATTAGTTCATATGCTAGTGGAGTATGGTGATTTTCTAGTTTGCAGGCTGAATTTTCTTTTGCCAACTTCGTTTTGAATTTCGATCCTGTGTACTACAACTGGTAGTGATTTTCTAATTGATATGCTGGCAACTATGGCAGTATTTGTCGGTAGTGCAAATTCTGAAAATTCAAAATGTTGTAGATTTGTGAGTCGATTACTGGAAGCTAGCGAAATTTGAACATACTAATAATTAATTAGGCCTATTATCAGTATTAATACTAATACATAATAGTTATTTTATGTGTTGCGTTGTGATTACAATTCAAGATTATAGTCAGATAAGTGTAAATAAATTTAACATACTTGATGTGACACATGCACTCGGCTAATCGATAGAAATACCATTTCTCATTTCAATTAATTTCTTTCGTGTTTATATTTTTATTACAATAAATAATGTCAAAGAGAGGAAATAGCATGACAGTGACTTTTCCAAGAAAAAAAGTGTACCATTCAGAATATGATTCAGGAATCTATAGTTCATATGTAGGGTTTACGTATGTATAATGAACTGAGAAAGAAGATAATGAAAAAGGAATTATGCGCACGGAGACAGCAGTTATAACTAGAATAGAAAAATTATTAGGAGTAAGTATTCTTAAGCATAGGCTACATTTCAAAATGGCATTCGGTTTTCAGAGTTTATACTAATAATTTCACGTGATCAAATAAAATACATTTTAGGTTAGGTCTCATGAATAGTAAACTGTTCTGTCAAAGCAAAGTAATGAATATCATGTTGTCAGACAAAATACATTTTAATATTAGGTCACACTAATTCCAATTATCAACATAATGTGCGAGAAGTCCAGGAGGAAAATATACTCTTTCACAAATATATTGAACCATTTAGAAAACACCTCGCAACATAAAGATGAGGTGTGGTAAATAAGTAAATAATCATAGCGTCATTATTATTATTACTATTATTATTATTATTATTATCATTATTATTATTATTATTATTATTATTATTATTATTATTATTATAGTACATGGTATTGTGATTTTACCCTTTTTGGTAATATCTGGTATTAGTTGGCAACACTGAAGAGACGGCCAAATTAGCCTTTCAGGAACTACTCTTACGTGATCCTCACTAAGAGCGGCACATCTGTAGTTGGTTTAGGCTTAGAGAGAACCCTTATTCTTGAATAATAGAGAATCGATGACTCATGCTACAGATTTAAAGCTGAAATGTGAATGAGTTGGAGGTATAATTTATTACGGGTTAGGCCGGTTTATTTTTGAGTAGTGATCCGTAGTAAAGACTTTGTTGGGTGTCGGCAAATTCACGAACACAGGAATTTTGTCAGTTAAGCAACAGACGCTATTCACATAGTAGGAAAATAGAACTGAAAATAGCAATACCTTCCTTGCCATAAATGAGGGTCATAGTGTTCGGAAATATACAGTATAGGCCTATAGGGTGAACCGTAAGTAATGCCATTAATTTCAGGGGGTTATTCTTTGAGATATTTCAAACAAAAAAGTTTAATATAATTTTACTCGTTTTTGCTTCCTTTCTGACTTAAAATTTGTTTTATGTGAAATATTTCATAGTGTGTTTTGGGAAAACCATTCATTTAACTCCCAATATATTCAGTCAATTAACAGTGTATTATGAAAACAAAAGATTGAAAGAATTTTAATTTCGTCCTTTAACTGTACAGACATTTGATCCAAACAAATGTAACTTTTCGTTATGAAAAGGAATTTTAAAGTGTTACATTTGTTTGGATCAAATTTCTGCACATTTAAAGAACAAAAGTAAAATTATTTCAGTCATTTAGGCTACTATCATAATACACTGCTGTCTTAAATTGACTGAGCATTTTGGGAAATCAATCAATGGCTTTCCTACGACACGCTATGAAATGTTTCACATAAAACAATTTTTATCTCAGAAAAGAAGCAAAAACGAGCAAACCTGTATTAAACTTTTTTGTTGAAATATCTTAAAGAATAACCTTCTGAAATTAAATTTATGACATTACTTACGGTTCGTCATATATATAGTCGGCCTCGGTAGCGTAGTTGGTATAGCGCTGGCCTTCTATGCCCGAGGTTCCGGGTTCGATCCCGGCCGAGGTCGATGGCATTTAAGTGTAGTTAAATGCGACAGGCTCATGTCAGTAGGTTTACTGGCATGTAAAAGAATTCCTGCGGGACAAAATTCCGGCACCGGCGGCGCTGATATAATCTCTGCAGTTGCGAGTGTCGTTAAATAAACCATCATTTCTGTATGTTGAGGACATCTTACAATAATTATAAGAGTGTGAGAAAATGAATTTTATACAGGAAAGTGTTTATACATAAAAGCAAGTATTCTCAGATGTATACTCGATCGAATCTCAATTCGGCTACAACTATTCTGCTACAAGCTACGTGACTAGAAATTCGCGGGTGATCGTGTAAAGGGCATTAAGTCGTATAAATTGGTTAAAATGGAATAAGTACACATTTGAACTCCAGTGTTAAAGGGGTTAAATGGATGATGCAGTTACAATGCCTCGTTTTTATGACAAAAAGGTTTGTTCAGTACCAAAGGAGAGAAGTTTACAAACCTTACAATTTGACTTAACTCCCTTTACACGAGCATCTGCGAATAAAATTAAGCTACGTTTAGTAGAATTCGGTCACCGTTGACAACGCTCTGGTCTATACAGTAGAGTTGGGTGATTTCGAATGACTAATTAATATATAGAATCTAAGAATCGATTCGTGTTATGAACCAATCGTCGTTCAAAAGAATCGTAATGAATCGACATGGTATCGTAAGCAACACAATACGATTCTATTTGCTTGCTTGAGGTGACATGTCAGCGGTCAGTTCCGAACCGTGCCGATCAGAGGAAAATGATGTAGGCTACGTTACTCTACTTAAGTTAAGTTAAATATCTTATGATATAGATGACACACTATTAAAAATACGCAGCTGAAAATGAGCCAGCTATAACGGCTGGGGGAATCATCGTGCTAACCATACGATACCTCCATTCTGATTGGATGATCGTCCACCTCTGCTCGGCATGTGGACGTGAGAACAGCAGGCGGCTGGTCGATCATGGTCCTTCATGGGCTGTCGTTCCTCCAATTATTATTACAGTTGATAATAAGCTAAGATTTCTAACTCTTCTGAACCAAGTACTGTTTGTATAATGAAAGAAAGGGGTAAGAGTGGATACAAAATACTGGTTTCTTAAGTATTAAAAATAATGAGTACGTACCTGAAATTTGCACAGTTAATTTAATATAATTATAGGTCTATGTAGTGCAAAACGTGTACGATACTTGATAGTAAAGTCAAAACTATAAAGCAGGTGTCGTCAGCACAGAGCACGCTGGGGCTAATCTCTCTTACCCACGGAAAACGCAGTGCACTAGGGTGCACTCCGTAGCTGCTAGCGGGTATGCTCTCTATCTCTCCCTGTTGCACGACAGTGCACACGGGACAGCACCACGTACCCTTTGCACATTTCAGCGAGTGCTGACGACCACTACTATAAAGTATAATAAGAAACACTATATTGGATAATTTTGTAGGATAAATTATTGGAGGTAATGATAAATGGTTCCAGAATGGTTTCAATAAATCATAAAACCATCTAATATCTCAACTCTCACGTCATCTATGCGAGAGATGTAGAACGTTTTGTTTCTCCTCTTGTTTTGCCAAAGGAAGAATCGTATGAGTCGTTCGTTCATCGTTCACGATTCAAAAGAATGCTTTGAATTACAGACGGACGAGTTATGAATGAAACGTGAAAGAATCGTTAGAATCGATTCGTAACCTATGATTAAACCGTAGGAATAGACTCGTGTTGCCCAACTTTACTGTATAATATGCTGGGCAGTCCACCGTTATGGACCGTAAAACGAGCTGGCCTGGGTTCAAATCGTGGTTGGGACAAATTAGGCTACGTGGTTGAGGTTTTTCTGGAGTTTTTCCTCAACCCAAAAAGCAAATGCTGGGTAACTTTCGGCGCTGGATCCTGGATTCGTTTCGCTAGCATTGTCACCTTCATCTCATTCAGACGCTGGATAACCATAACAGTCGATAAAGAGTCGTAAAATAAACCAAATTTAAAAAAAAAATGTATACTGGACATTGGCTCTGGTATTACAATAGATTGCTTGTGATTGGATAATTTGAGCATGCATGAAATTGGGTAAGAAAATCGAAGCTCGTCTCCAACACTTTCAAGTAGATCAGAAATATCTAAAGAAGGTCGGTATTGGAAATATGAAGATTTATTCATAATATGAAAAATTTTATGAATTATTATTAAATATGGAAAATAAAACATCCCCATTTCAATTCTATTTATGACGAAACATAAGGATCATGATTCCCAGTAGTCTATGATCAACGGTGTAAAATATGACATTTCATATAATCATTACACTGCAAATCTAGCTATTCTAATTGCAGCATTGTCAATGTCCCAGGCAAATACTAGACGAAAACAAAGAAATTTCAGAATCCATTTTCATAAAATCTACAAATATTTAAATAAATTCTTCTTCAATTCTTTCAATAACTTCAACAAAAGAACCACTTCTGAAAGATGTTACAGAATATTGGAATTGTAGATCATTACTATAGGAAAATGTCCACAGTTTTTTTTACAAGAATTTGTCTCTACTGACCGTTGCTCAGCCACCTTACTTCTGCGTGGTAAATTAGATCACCACATTCACTAATGTGAAGTTGTGAATTAATCGTTCCACGAGCATCTCGGCAAGGTTTCACTGTCGAGACACGATGAAACAGTCTTTTCAAGAAATGAAACTCTAAAATCGCTTGTAAGTTAATATACACTTTATAATTTTTACAAGAACAAAGGCAGGTCAGATATGATCCCTGGACCATAGTTTGTGCTGCCCTCAATTTCCTATTAGCTCTAACATAATATACTAGACTACTATAAAACGAGTATAATGTAATGTAATAGACCTGTAGTATAATATAATAATTAAGGTATGGTATGGTATGGCATGCCTCATTGGTATGGTACGGTATACTTACTTCTTACTCCATGACGATTAAGTTCCTTGGAGGAACAGACCCTGCCTAGCAATAGAAGTCCATTCTCTTCTGTCCTGAGTTCTTCTCCTCCATGCTCTTATACCCATCTGCTTTATATCTTTTTCAACGCCTTCAATTCATTTCTTCTTGGGGATTAATGAAAAGATGTAATCTTTTTTCTGAAGTTTTAAAAGGTGTTCCTTATATTTAGTTAACAAGACCAATATTTTTGTTAAATTATTAAAACTAATGAAAATTTATCTTTTTTTCTTTGTCTCTCAACACATCTTCTACCATCCGGCTTCCCTCTATAAATCTTTTTTAGTAATGATCCCTCTTCACTTCTTTCAACATGACCGACCCACCTCAAACTAGCGCTTCTATAGGTATCCTACAAACAAAACTCAGCTTGGACTCCTCGCGGCGCGCATGCTACAACCCCTCTTACTCCCCTGCAGTAGGCTTGAGAGCGTGCTGGAAACGGGAGCATACTTCATCTGCAGGAGACAGTCACGCCCGCTGGTTTCTGCGCACCGAGTTTTCCTTGTTGGATGCCTATAATATTACACTCATTATATGCGGCTCACCATATATCTCATAAAGTTTCTTGTCAGTTCTAATTTTCCATTCTCCATTCTCCATTTTGGGCCCATATATTCTTCTCAAAATTTTCCTTTCCCATGCCGCAATTTTCCTTGCCTCATTTATTAGTAATGCCCAAGTTTCGGAGGCGTATGTAACCACTGGTCTGAATTATTCTATATATTTTCTTTTTCCCATTTCTTGAGAGATCCCTAGATCATAACAAAGGAAGTAAGGCTCAATAGCACCTGTTTCCCACCTGTAATCTTTCTTTAACCTCTGTCATTTTGATACTTTCTTGTTCTAGTTGGGTAAAGCTCGACTGTAATTCTTGCACAGATCTACTAATCAGTACATCATCAGCATATGCCAAGATTTGAATCATTCTGTTATATATCGTGCCCCTAGGATTGATGTAAATTTTTTGTATTACTCTTAAATAATATTGTGGAACGCGCATCGCCTTGCCTCACACCAAGGTTGATATGGTACGGTGTAATGTAATATAATATAATACAGGATCCGGCAGAGGAACGGGTGATTTTAAGGAGCGTATACCTCTCATAGAACAATTGAGGGGCGATAAGTGCTTGCACAGTCTGTTTCAATACAAAGGCATTTAGTCATCATGGAGAGGTTGCGGGGTCCATATCGTGCTTTTGCAATCAAAAGGTATTACAAGAACGACAGATTTGAGGCTAGTAGACATGAATTCGTCATTTTGATTTATGGCTCCATGATCCCGTCCCATTTGTGTGTTTTGTGAGGAGATTTTAAATCGCATGGATGAAGATAAAGTCCTTATTGACACTTAGATGTCAAAAAAAGCACATTTCCATCTCACAAACAAACATTCTCATGGGGAAAGATAAAAAAGTTATTTTTTTTTCTTCCACTATGTTAATAATGTCAAAACAAGTATTTACACAAATTTTGGTCATTCGAGAGCAATTACGAAGGCCTTGCAAGAAGTAAGTGTCCCTGGGGCCGTTTACAGAAAGAAAACACAATTTCATGAAAGATTTCTTGGAAAAGATACAGTAGGCCTAATTGTTGAGCTGTTTTTTTCTAATATTCTCCACCGGAGTAGAGAGCTCTTTATCTCTCTCTCTCCCCCTAAGTCTGGATTTTTATAACTGAATTCCTTCTATAAATAGTTACGGAATGTTTGGAATAAGTCCAGGAGGGGCTAACACCTTTCTCTGCTCCCTGAAACCGACAGGAATTCCATGCTTATACCGCACCGATGACATAATACAAGCTGAACGCGGCAGTCTTCCCCTTCAAACCATCAGTAACTTGTTTAATTAGGAACAGGGTCACAAAGTGGTTTGAATAATCGTCCGACAGCAGAGGGAAGAGACCGCCCCCGAGGTCTTCATTGAGATACTTACAGTATCTTCATGCAAGACTGTCGCATGTCGCGTCCACATCGCATTTCTCTTCAGAATACAGACACTTCAGGGATTTAGATATGTACTGCCTGTTTTTGTATTAAAATAAATTCCATCCATCAGTCGCTTATATGATCCGATAGTTCAACTTTCAATTTGGGCCCATAATTTTATTACTCTCTAATTTTGGAAACATTATTCATTACTCATTCCTGCAATGTCATCGTCTGCTTTCAAGATTTGTCTCTTTGTTCCCTTCATTTCTCACTCACATGGAGAGCGTTATATATTTATAAGTTTTTATTTATTTATTTTATTGGATTATTTTACGGCGCTGTATCAACATCTAGGTTATTTAGCGTCTCAATGATATGAAGGTGATAATGCCGATGAAATGAGTCCGGGGTCCAGCACCGAAAGTTACCCAGCTAGACATGTGGTTAGCACAGTGCAAAACTACCGCTTAAGACAAAACATAATATAGTCTACATACACAGAGTCCGTAGTGGATAAGAGACGAATCACTCTTTTCTTGCCGGGAATCGAACCACAATCTTCCAACTTGCCAGGAAGAAACGCTTCCACGAAAGACAGACGGAAATTTTCTAATATGTCGTAATTATATCAGTTTTTGTTACTGAAAACTTAAGTCTGTAGCTACCTTACTGTAGTGGTCCTGCAATCCATATCTCGCTCTCTATTTAAAGAAATTTCTGTTATACTACGTTCACTCTAAATTTTATATATATTGGAGAATGCTGGATTTGCAGTGAAAGACCTGCCCTTGGCAGATAACTATAAATGAATATATAGATAACTATAAATGATATAACTATAAATGAATATATATATATATATATATATATATATATATATATTCATTCATGCCGTATATACTGTATATATACCTATATTTCATAGTGACGGCAACCTGATTTCAAGATCGTTTCGCTTTATTTAAATTTAAAATTATTTTTAATAATCCCAATAACTATGCTGCAGACTTTTTATATTTGTACCGTTTCCTTTTATACATTCTATATTTTCATTAATTGCATTATATCACAGATTTTTCTCCATATATATATATATATATATATATATATATATATATATCCCTGTCTCAATATATCTGTATAATATTCAATGGTCAGAAAATATTACTTTATCAACTGAACAGTAGAGACATTGAATTTTATCTTTATTCATAATAACACAATAGTCTTGTTCCCATGTTTCTTAGAAATTAAAACGAAACGAAAGCCATATTCCAACACACCCCTGATTAGAACGCTATGGTACCGAGTCCAACCTCTGCTTGCTGTACGTACACGCAGACAGGTATAATATTTGTGGAGGAGGAAATGAAGGGGTGGTGTATACAGTGCCCGCGCGGGAACATTGTGTCCATCCCAGCTATATACTGTATATACTTATGTGTATTTTTTCTAATATACTTAACTTTCCGAAGTTTTACAACTTATAATGAAGTATTACCAAAAATATCTTCGGACTTCTCTCGATCTCGTAATAGGCGTACATAAGGTTGGATCAGCATTACTTAGGATTTGACTCGCCTATATTGTATATTCCGGTTTTCAGTGGCGTTCATGCTAGAGAAGCACAAACTAGAACTCGTTTGCAATGTATACCAACATTTCAGAAATGCAGCAGCATGCCACTGCTTGTAGGAATGGCTATCTCTGCGCCTTGTGTATAGGCCTATACTTATTAGAATAACAGAGTGATATGAAGTACTGAATGTTAATATAACTTCAAACGTGACGGCATTAATGGAATAGATTGCACCTAATACAAAATACAGGAAGGCACATTAATTAATAATGGACAAACATTCATGCCCCAGACAGAATTATAACCAAAAACAATGATTTTTATCAAGTTGAGGCAGTTATATACACCTTGGTTGTATGTCGAACTTCTTTTGTGAAGACAGTGCGTTATTAATAACATTGAAAGTATTTTATTCACAACCAATACTGGTGTACGGAACGGCTGTGACACGCGTCGTGTAGAAATCACAGTTGTGGGCTTGAATTTCGCATGGACATGATTGTTATTAACTTGACATGTGTTACCTTGTGTTGTGCTGACCCCACGTCCCGGAAACCTTGCGATGTGTTCGTCTTGCGTAGGCTGAAAAGAGTAAAGTATGAGCTTAGAGATTTAAGAAAATGTAATGGTAGATGAGCGTTATGTTCATTGGTGTAGTTCAGATTTAGTCCACTTTTTAACTGAAAACTTATAAATCAGATCAGGGTTCAAATGAAGAGGTACAAAAATTTACAAACGTAACATTAAAATAGAAACAAATAAAGTATGAAATGTACTAAAAAGAAAGGGGTGCAAATTAGACACCGGCAAATCTAGACAAGACTCACGCCCGTAACTGCTTGCCGTCAGGCTTGGGTTCCGGTGACGCTACAAAGCAAGTTAACTTTCAAGACTGAACCCATTCAGCCCGGGTTTTATAGGTTCAGTCCAGGCGGGATCCAAGAAAGCCTGCCTGTTTGCTCGTATTATAAGGTAGAGTGACTTGCATTCACGGAAGCCAGTCTGTGCTGGTTAAGATGAAACAGTACTAGTTTGAAATCTAAGTTCGTTGGCTATTTAGTCACTTCAAAAAATCTTTATTTTATGGTCCAACACGGCAGAAAATTCTTGATTAAGAAATATACTTTTACAATTTATTGCACTACAGGATTTTTTCTCGTTGCCAAAATTTCAGAACGGCCCCGAGGTTCACTCAGCCTCCTATAAAATTGAGTACCGGGTCTTTCCCGGGGGTAAAAGGCGGTCAGAGCGTGGTGCCGACCACACCACCTCATTCTAGTGCCGAGGTCATGGAAAGCATGGGGCTCTACCTCCATGCCCCCCAAGTGCCTTCATGGCATGTTACGGGGATACCTTTACCTTTTACAGAATTTCATAAAATAAGATAAATATTATAAATTTCATTTTTCTACAAAGTGTAATGTCACTCAAGAAATAACGTCAGATAATTCTTGATTAAAGAAACACAGTTTTACGATTTATTGCGCTATAGAATTCATAAAATAATAAGACAATACATTTCATATTCCTGCAAAGTGTATCTGACTCAACAAAATAGTAACATTTCGTAACTTGTGAGGAGAGGAGAGGAGAGGAGAGGAGAGGAGAGGAGAGGAGAGGAGAGGAGAGGAGAGGAGAGGAGAGGAGAGGAGAGGAGAGGAGAGGAGAGGAGAGGAGAGGAGAGGAGAGGAGAGGAGAGGAGAGGAGGAAATATGTTGAAAAGATATTGGTAACAATTATAGAATTATTATGAATATCAACAACTATTATAGAAAAATATTTCATTTTAACTTTTTCCTTATCAACAATTAAAAGCATCAGGAATACCTGTAAAATTTATAGAAGTTTTTCGTTCTCCAGAATATTGATTTGCTATTTAACTTCTGAGGGACAGATTTCTTTCTATTGGAGCAGCGTAACCCGGAGTGAGACAAGTGCCCAACAGGCTTGGACCTCACATATTTAGTTTCATTCAGCCCCGAACTCCTTGCAAGGACGCGTTTTGCGTACCTTTTAATTTTCTCCTCCCACTTCACCTCTTTTAATTCAATTCAAAATTTCTTTCTATTTATAAAGCTGAAAGTTTGAATGGTTTGCATTAAATTTATATTACTGCAGTGAAAAGGAAAATGCAAGTAATTTATAATAACTGTTGGCATTTAATGGATATTATATTGACGAGAAACAGTTTTCTTTGTCTTTATTAACGGTACGTTTCAGAAGACAACAAATTAAGTTTTCTGTAGTTTGTCTATATCTATAGGTTTCTTGTCAGGTTTGAATGACTTGGTTGATATTTATCATGCATCTAAAAGCAGCACAGTCTGGCACAGGTCGGCGGAACCCAACAGTCCTGTTTGGGAGTCACGTGCCTGCCTGCTTGTGAGAGAAGGTAGCAGGCGGGCGAAGGATACTAAGCGTAAGCCCGCTCACGGACGTAACATTCATGGGCAAGCCAGAAAGAGATTTTGCCTGTCTCTGGTACAAATATTACAATGACAAAGTATAAATTCGAGTAGATAAATTGTGGGGTTGCATAAAATTAAGTAGAAATGGATAAATTGTGGGTTCCCGTAAAAAGAAATACAAAAAATGTAGGGAAAATTATAAATAAATTGTGGAATTCCATAAAAGGAAGTGCAAAATTTAGGATGGAAAATTATAGGTGCAAGTGGATACATTATCGGTCGCCATAAAAGGAAGTAAAAATAAGAGGAAATTATAAATAACCCCTGTTGCTTTCCCCATTCTTAATTTCCCTAAGCGCTATTTTTCTTCGATATTGGAAGCAACACTGTCTCCGTGAAATCTTCAGGTCAGTCACCTTTCTCATATATTTCGTTGAACAGTGATAGAATTTCCTTCTTGTCTTCACCCAAACATTTCACTAATTCAATGGGGATTCCATCAACTCCTGTTGCTTTCCCATTCTTCATTTCTCTAAGTGCTATAAATGATTATTGAGTAAGTGTAATAATGACACAAGCATTTTTATTGTACTAAATTAAACAGAAGTTAAAATTTGATAAAATTGGATAACTGTGAAAATATCACATTTCAGAAATTGTATAAGCGTTTCATGAATATAATATTAATAAATATACCGTAACATAATAATAATAATAATAATAATACCGGTACATAAAATGTAAAATACCGATAATGTAAACTGTAAACGATTTTAATAATAACCCCCTTGTCAAAATCGCCACTGGAGAAAAGGAACGTACTGTAGTTTGTGAATGACCTTATGAAATTCACTGGAATTTACATTTTTCATATTGCAGAATTACGTTTACTGACTTCTGTTCCTTTATTATATAGGGTGGAAGTGAAATAACTCTGCAGATTTTTAGAGCGAATAGCCTATGTTGTATGTGACAAAAAAAAAAGTGTAATACCATATTGATGAAAAGTTCATAGCTTTCCCATAAAAAAAAGTTTCCCCTCCCCCAAATGTTTAACACCCTATTATTCGGTAACTATTGCGAATATGGTCGTAATTTTTTCCATACGGATAGAAAATCTTCTAAAGAATCATTTATCCCATTGGCGTATTTCAGTGTCGAGGATGGTTTTCATGTAAATTTACTGTAATTTAAAAATCATTAATTTGAAGCCACTGACCGAAGCGACCGCCTTGCAACATTGTAGCCAGAAAGGGAGACAGGAAGTACAGTAGTTCACTAACGCAGACAGACTCTGAGTTCGTTGACCTCTCACATCTTTATTACGAGAAGAAAGAGCAGTGCGTTAGTGGTGATGTTTCCTGACGGCTGAAACTTTTAACTCAATTTTGTAATTAACCGTGCATTTAATCATAAAATGTAATATAGGTTATACATTCATTTAAGTGTACCCTATCGCCCCTTTCAACCTGCAGAATTATTTCACTTTCACTCTGCATCCACTGAACATTCAACAAAGGAAATACGCTTTCAACGTTGGCATTATATCCAAGTATAGAGAAATAAAATTCTACAATTTTCAGAAATTCTGAGTACTGCTCCACAGAAACATAGCTGTGATAAAAATTTACCCAGATTTTGTGTCAAAGCTTAACTTTAGAATTTTCTTCTTTGTTATCCGATAGGAAAGATTTTAATTTGATCACTTCTTCAAAGAGAAGGATTTCATTCAGTTCACAAGATATTTCAGGCCTATCTTGCATCAATTTGAGTGTCATTTCGACACTATCCCACAAATCATATAATCGCGGACTTCTATCTTTTCGATCCGGACTTAGTTCTTACACCAGGAATATTCAGCGCGGGCAATTCTTACCTTTAAACGAGGTTCGACAGTGACGTAGACTCTCAGAATTACATGCAGACAAATGCTTAAAGATATTCTACGTCACTGTTGCACCTCGTTTAAACGATAGAAATGCCAGCGCTGAACATATCTTTCTTACACTATAAGACTATGGACTGTCCGCGAAGTCCGCGGCATATGCCAACTATAGATATTAGAATATTTTTAACATTTTCAGTCCTTCTATCCTAGATCGAGAATGTTTTGGTTAATTATCATCAAAATATGAATGCACGCTATCTTGATGTCTATTAAGATAAAAACATTTAAAACCAATATTATTTCAAGATATAATAAGCACATGAGACTTGACACTATTTTTTTTAAATAAAACAAATACTGCCAGTAATGATGGAGGCAACTAAAGTTTTCTCCAGTTGCACATTATTAAATTAATTAAATAATATTACTCAGAAAAAGAACAGCAATAGTAAAATTAGTTCAAGAGCCGCAACAAATGACTTTGAGAGCCGCATGCGACTCGCGGGTCGCGTAATGAGTACCACTGGTATAGAACATCAACGGAGGACATCATTCATGCCCGAGGCCGGACTCGAACCCACGAACCTTCGGACTGCTCCGTCTAAAAAGGGAGCACGCTTTGGAAGTTTAGACCGCTTAGCCACCCCGCCCGGCCAAACTCATAGAACAAGTTTCAAAATTTAAATACAGTACTTTCGGGTTATACCTTAATAAGCTATCGTCAGACCAGGTTATCCAAGAAAAAAATAGGCATATTCCAACGCATAGCTGCGGAACCATAAGAAGAAATTCATTTAATGAAAGCAGGAAAGATACATAAGTCAAATTGTATAAAATTATGGCAGACCCATCAGAGGCCTGAACTATGAAGAAATCATATACTGTAGATGAAATTTCTAAAGCGATATCTAGACATTCATTATTATTGCAAGTTCAGTCAATAATATCGATCGTAACCCCAACATTGGTTACAGGAGAATGTACAGTAGTGGCAAAAAAAACCGGACCGACCCTTGTAGCTGATACAAAAGAATACTATGCTGTGTATTGTGTCAAACTGTGGTAATTTCCATATGGATACTGAAGCCAGAGGTATGTACTGCTATTTAATGTAAAAATACGCAGTTATCTTTGCCGAATAGAGGTAGAAATGTAATATTGATGCCAGATGAAAATAAAACTCTCAAAGTTTTTTCGTCTGTAAGTTTGAGGCTCTGAAAGAAACAAAAGACGGTAAGAATCAACAAAACACAATAAATTTCATTGTTACAATTGATTATACAAGATGGATGTGTTTTGTGACTAGCAAAATTTAAATCTGTGACTTTGAAATCAGCTACAAGAGTCGGTCCGGTTTTTTTGCCACTATTGTACGCACTGTATTACTCACCTAACACAATAAAATTAGGAACATTAAATCCAGACGTTTGAGATGGGCAGGACATGTAGCTCGTATGGGTGAATCCAGAAATGTATGTACAGTGTTAGTTGAAAGACCTCAGGGAAAAGGACCTTTTGGGAGGCCAAGACGTAGATGAAAGGATAATAGAAAATGGATTTGAGAGAGGTGGGATATGATGCTAGGGACTAGATTAATCTTGCTCAGGATAGGGACCGATGGCGGCCTTATGTGAGGGCGGCAAGGAATCTCCTAGTTCCTTAAAAACCATAAGTAAATAAGTAAGTACTGCAATATGATACACACTGTATACCCGTGAATTCATGCCGATATTTGTCTCCCCTTGTGCTCTTTGTATTCCCCATAGTCTCCTTGTATTCCGCTTATTAACTCGTATTCTCTTTGCTTTCCTTATCACCTTGTTTTTTTTTTACTTGGTTATTTAACGACGCTGTATCAACTAAGAGATTATTTAGCATCGATCGGATTGGTGATCGCGAGATGGTATTTGGCGAGATGAGGCCGAGGATTAGCCATAGATTACCTGACATTTGCCTTACGGTTGGGGAAAACCTCGGAAAAAACCCAACCAGGTAATAAGCCCAAGCGGGAATCGAACTCGCGCCCGAACGCAACTCCGGATCGGTAGACAAGCGCCATAGCCGACAGAGCTACGCCGGTGGCTATCACCTTGTTCTCCTTGTCGTCCCCTCGCATCCTTCTTGTTCTCCTTGTTTTCCACTTGTTCTCCTTGCCGCCCCCCGTTCACTTTGTCATCCCCTTGTTTTCCCTTTCGCTCCCTTGTTCTCAATGTCGTCCCCTCGTTTCCCTTGTCCCTTGTTCTCCTTGTCGCCTCCTATTCTCCTTATCGCTCCTTGTTCTCCTTGTCTTCCTCTTTTTTCTCATGTTCTTTTATTCTCCTTATATTTACCTTGTTCTCCCTGTATTCCCCTCATTCTTCTTGCATTCCTCCGTTCTCCTTATATTCCTCTCGTTCTCCTTGTATTCTCTCGTTCTCTTTATATTCCACTTGTTCTCCATGTTTCACATTATAAATAGTAATAAGTAATAACATTCGCAGCACGGTAAAGGAACTGATTTACGAAATGCTTAAAAGTTAAATCTGCCATAGACTTCATTCGTTTTGCACAATCTTACCGGACGGGAAAAAAATTGCATGGGTAAAAACGAAGAATGAACGAACACATCTGCATATTAAGAGTAACTTTCACAGTTTTTATCAGGGCATTAATATGGATTAGGTTGAATTGAATTTTAGAGTGGGAGCACTACGACCCAATACTACGATGTTTCAAGCTGTATAGCTCTAACCGTCAAGTTAGACGCATTCCCAAACCCACACGGACGGCTACACGGTTTGCTGCGTACTCTGGTTTCCAGCAGGCTACCCCACTCGTCCTAGGTCAGTCCTCTCCGTGCATCGCCAGCCGGCATTCGGGGAATGCTATGAAATAATGAATGAAGAAATGTTGATGGAATGATATAGATATATAATTAATCAATGCTGTCATGCTAATTTTTTTCTTGACCATACGCCATACTCTTTATTTTTTCCCTTGAAATATATTTTACTCCCTTCTCTCTACCTCTCCGACCATTATGTAACGACTCTTTTAATATATATTTTACGACGCTTCATCAACTGCGATGATTGCATTTGCTGTTAATGGGTTTATGGAAAAACTCCGGAAGAAAGCTCAGCCAGGTAATTTATCCCAACTAGGAATTAAACCCTGTCCGGCTTGCTTCACGGTCAGACTTACTAACCGTTACTTAGAATCTTTTAATGTAAGAAGTAAAGAATTATTGTTTTGGTTTACCTTTTCATAATTATAAAACAAACTTGATTTAAAGAATATCCCATGAAGCCGTCACAGTAGGTGCACACTTGCCTTGATGAATCTTGTAGCGTGTATCTGCAGCACTACGGTGTGTTTCAATAATATAGTTATGGTTCTGGATTCCAGCGCTGTAGCGATGGACGTTTATGATCATAAACAACAAGTAAGATAATCATACTAGGAATAGCATGTGAGAATCTAAGATCAGTACAGATCTCCGTGTAAAAATATAGATCTCCGTGTACAAAACTTTGGCGCCCATAGGCCGTATGGCTCCATATGAACAGAATTTTCTCTACCCCATAGATTCATTAAAACATTGTAGGTTTCCATACACCGTACGGTCCCGTATGGCCCCCATGACAGCACTGTATATAATACTGCATGTATATGTATTGCCATCCATATTATGTACAATTTGTATATCATTCGTTAAGGGTGGTCCTGTTACATTTCTGTTTTCCAGGACCCACCCTTAACTACATTTTACTATTAATAACTGTTACTATATATTCCATATTACATACAATCATTATAGTTATTTCTTAACAAAAACTCTTTCATTTTAGTTACTATTTCGTATACATAATATGTATATACCTTAGTTTTCCCTTCCCATTTTTTCTTCACTATATACAAAACTTTTCCGAGTTCACTCAATTTTCTTCCGTTTACTGTTCTATACAATTTCCTATATGCTATTTCTACATTTAGTTTTAGTAATGGCTTTCCAATAAAACTTTTTTCTAGTTTTTTTTTTTTTTTCTGGGCAAGATAGTAGAATGTGTAGGCCTATCTTCTTTTTGATTATATAAAGGACATGTATATTTTCCTATGTCTCCTCTTTTATTTTTTAACCTCCAAATTCTCAATCTCCACCACGCTAACACATCCTTTCTTCCCTGTTTTTAACTTTTATAACTTTAACTTTCTTCCCGTCCCCATATAACTTTAATTTCTTTGTAATCTGTCAATGATTTTAAACCATTTAAATTGCTTAACATTTCCTGCTTTACTATTTTATTAGACATTACTCCTCTCCATTATAATTTTACTTACAAAATTTATATTCATTGCACTAATTTCTTGCCATAACCATTTTAATCATAAACTGCTTACATTACTTTCTAGTTCTTTTATCCAATTAGACTTAGTTTTCGTCGTTTGTAGAAATCTTAAACTTATTTTCAAGATATCATTTTCTTCTTCTTTCTCTACAATATAAGCCAAAAATTTAATTTTCCCAACTAATATTATTCCTCTACTATCTCCATTTCTGTAGATACGCCTATCTAATATGGGAAAACGGGAGGACACCGAGAAAAACCCCAACTGCTACTGTCCGCCACAAACCGAAACTCGAACCTGCACCGCCTGCGTGATAGATTGAAGGTCTGATCACTTGGCTAGCTACCGTAGAAGAGCATTAATATGAAAATGTGTGCTTTGGCAGTGGCTGCGGCCACTTTTTTTTAACAGATTCCCTCGTTGCAGTAGCATCAACTTCTTTTAACTTTGTGATAATTTCTTCATATGCATTATTGTTTTTAATTCGGTCTGAGTACTCTTTAGATTTAATTTTCCAGAGACATGAATGGCTCCTGTGGAGCTGAATGAAAAATCAGTAACAAATTGGTTATTAAAATACAGAGTCATCATTTTAATTTTACTTCAATTTTTATTGTACCTGAATTTTTTAATGTACTTCACTCCCACCGGCTCCCACCCCCTCTACTAGTAAACTTCCAACCGTTCTCCACACAGAACCAAGGCCGCGTATGTGGTCATAGTAAGCAGTACTGAGTTAGTGAGTATAGTAAGTTCCAGAAATATGTTCGCGTTTTCCAGTGACGAGCTTTGAATATTGAATCATATTTTCTCACAGGTACTGTCGTCCGTTTGCTTACGTCGCATCCCAGTTTCCCCCACTCGCTTCTACTCGCCCCTCTGTAAAGGCTAGTGGCTAGGCTGTCTTAGCTCCTTTCTGAAAACATTAATTTCTGTTAGGAATTGGACTTCTACGTAATATTATGCAACTGTTTAAAATAACTTAAATAAAAGGACCTCGTTAAGTAATTAACTGTCAAGTGATTTCCCCCCTTTCTATGACCCTGCGACAAAACTACTTAGACGGACAGTAGATAGCATGTCTGAGTAATTTTATCTTTTCGGATCAGGCAGAAGTGAAGATTGAATTTACAGTACGTAAGGTACTCTTTTATAGAGAATTATTTCAACATGACTTACTAATACGAAGGCCGAAACTGGTAATTGGAATTAGGTGCAATAGTCTATAGTGCGATAATATGCACAAAAGAACTGAAGCCACCATTTTCAAAAATGTGTTTAAATATCCATATTAGGCCTATGATTATTTTTCAGTTTAACTTCATTCTCTATATTGCACGCTAATGTGCTGTAGACAGTATAATATACACTTCATAATGAATACCTCCAATGGATAGCCCAGTTCGTGAGTAAAAACACTTATTGTTAATACAGTACTGTATTTTGATTAAACAAAAACCTAATGAAAATTATCAAACTCAAAATTGCGATATTTCCTAGTTTACGTAAATGGATGAAATACTTTTCTTTCTTCCTATAACTAGTACAGTGATTTGTTTGTATCTCAGACCAGTCGTGGAAGGGGGTAGCAAACGATGATTCCGGTTCTCAATCATTAATCCAAAGGTTAATATTAGAAATGTTAGTAAAAATAAAATTATGCCTCTGTATTTTAAATCAGCCATCGAAATTATCCATACTGTCAACTAGCCACCAACGTCAAAATTGGGTGGAGGTAAGGGGGAAAGAAAAACCTCGCGATGTTAACCGTGTAGGCTAGGCCATCCATTACATCATTCCTCTAAGTCTGTTGACTCATAGATATTCAGCATTCCTCATAGTCTAGGGAGAAGTCGCTGAATACACTCACAGACGGCGTACCGGAAGATAACGGAAGTTTTTTTATATAAAGGATACTCATATTTCCGTGAAGGCTCGAAATCAATCTTTTTCAGTACGACAATACTTTCTTGTTGTACCTTGTATTGTGAGAAATATTCATATTTCAATAGATTTCTTATGCAATACAAGCAGTGCTTTTTTTCTGGTAGAACGGGCCGTAACACCGATCCGGCACCTTTTTCTTATATTTTTAATCACAGAACCGAGACATCTTCGAATTTCTCTCCGCCAATATATTGTGAGACTTCTCCCAACTCATTTTCATTGTCTCTCCGCTGAGATCATTTCTGATAGTTAACTCCATGAGGAAACTGATTCTAATTAGAATTGAAGGGTTCAGAACCATAGTGGGCCAAGCGCCATTTACTAAAACAGTAGAAAACAAGGGTTAAAATGAAGTTATTACCATAATTCTTTGGAAACATATAGTAAGTAATATAAATACATTAAAACTAAATGATGTGTCAATCTTCATTAAACTATGGTATTCACTTAACTTTAACCCTTGCTTTCTCCGTTTTTAATAAATGGCTCTTAGCCCACTAAGGCTCTGAACCCTTCAATTGTTGGGCCACCTTTGATCAACTTCAACCCTGACAAGTATGTTAAATCTTGGATCATAAAAGATCGTCATGCTGCAACAGACGTCACAAGGAAAGAGAGTAAAAGGAAAAGAGGTAATACTGAAGAAATACCTTTGCTGTGAAAAATCTCCTAATACTTTGGGTATCGATATGTAGTTCAGTAAATGCCTTTGTTGCAAACCAGTTTATTATTATGTTAACTCAAATTGAGCCAGTTTATATTAACCTGGATTTAATTTGTATTTCTTCTGAAAAATGTATTAAGATGTGAAAATAAATAAGGCTTAAGATTATGTTTTTAACACAGTTTTTTTCTTAACTCCGTTTAGGCTTTGAATTTCCGGTGCACTGGCAGTATTCATCTCCTATTCTGTTCCAATAAATTTTACACAGAGTTCCACCACCTATTTATCCAGAAAAAAGCACCGACGACATGTAATTTTTATGATTATGCACTATAAGTGGTTTTCAAGATTAAGCGTTATAGGTGATTTTTACGCTTTCAGATCATGAAAGAAAAGTTCATACTCCTTCGCAAGTTTAAATAGATAAAACGAAGCTTCTTTCAGAGTTAGCTTCCATGTCCCATTTGCACTACTACTTACGAACTTACACCACTTTTGAACTCCAGAGACAAATTAAGAGCAATGGCCTTTGATTGAGTAGCATAGTTCGAAAGTACTCCTTGCTTAGAGGCAGGAGTTCCTGCTTTGAAATTGACACGTATAAGTTCACTTCTTTTATTCTCGCAGAATTATACAGGACAATTATAGTAAACTTCATTGTAATCGTAATTTATTGCTTTCATGACTGTCACCTTTCAAGGACAAGGTCCTTCTATTCATCCTGCCGACCTTATGCGGATTATGTACTACATGTACTGTACTAGTGTAAAGATTACAAGCAGCGGCTTCATAATATGGTCAACACGATGCAAGATCATGCATTGAGACAACATAGGATAAACAAGATGGTGCGAAGAAATTCAGACTCTGTAAAAGAATGAAGTACATCTCCTCTCATCCTTCATTCTCCTTCCTTCCCTCTACTCTCTTCTCTTTGCTCTCTTCCTATCTATCTCCTTCTTTTCTACGTCCTCCTTTCCTCGCACGTATATGCTCTCTCTTTTTTCTTTTCTCTTACTTTCATCCTTTTCCTTTCTTTCTCTTCACCCTTTTTCTTTAGATTCTTTCCTCTCCTTTCTTCAGATTTCTCATTCTCTAGTTTCTCTTGCCTCTTCCCTTACTAACCTCTTCTAATATCTCTACTCGTAATATTATATTGGAAAAACAAAAAAGCTGCGCATAAATTGTAAGACTCAGAGAAAACAAATGATTGGAAATTAGATAATAGATCAATTTTTTCATTCATTTATCTCGGGATATAGTTAGCCAAACTGGTGGAATATGTGGTTATTTTTCTTGGATTATTTTACGACGCTATATCAACATCTCAGATTATTTAGTGTCTGAATGAAATGAAGGTGATAATCTCGGTGAAATGAGTCCGGGGGTCCAGCACCGATAAATAGCCAGCATTTGCTTATATTTGGTTGAGGGAAAACACCGGAAAAAACCTCAACCAGGTAACTTGCCCGACCAGGATTCGAACCCGGGCCACATGGTTTCGCGGTCAGACGCGCTAACCCTTCCTCCAAAGGTGTGGACCATTTGATGATATTAAAAGAATAAAAGAGCAAATTCCATATTCGTCAAACTTTATCCTATTTGGAAGAATGAGTACATCTCTAAAAAGCACAAAATTAAAAATTTTCAGAAGCAATGTAAAAGCTGTACTCCTGTATGGGTCTGAAACTTGATTAACTATTATCTGTGCAATTCAAACTGGCGGATCAAGGTCACATACAAACGTACGAAAGTACAAACCACACTCGAGTCATTGAACTGAAAACTGTGAACTGAAGCACTGGTAATTCTGGCTGTCCCAGCTGACTTTATTTGAGGGAAATGGTCCAGGATTGGGGTAAGCACATGTGGTAAATGCAGTCCATTGCTTGACCTTGAGCCGCCAGTTCGAAATGCACAGATAATAGTAATATTCTTAATACAAAACTACAAAACTTTATAAACAGAACTGGCCACCCTACCCCATTATTTCCTGGTCTAGGTGCCTCATAAGTGGTGCCTTCTTGGTATCACTTGTGAGGTTCAGACCTGTCTTCGGACAGTTGACCAAACAACAAACAAACATAAACAGATTTCTGAGAAGAATTTTAAATATTTACTGGCGAGTAATAATAAGTAACGAAAATTTATGGAAACTAGCCAGTGAAGACCCCATTGAAATTCAAATTAAAAGACGTAAATGGAAGTGGATTGATCATTCTTTAAAAAAGCCGACTGATGCAATTGAACGACAGGCTTTGGAGTGGAATCCCCAGGGTGTTCGGAAAGTGGGACGCCCAAGGGGGTCGTGGAGGAGATCTGTAAACAAAGAGGTGGACAGTATGGGAAAAACATGGAATGAGACTAAAGCTACGGCAGCCACGCTCTATGTTCTACCAAGGAGTGAAAGGATCTACTACTACTACTACTACTACTACTACTACTACTTCTACTACTACTACTACTACTACTACTACACTATTGCTACTACTACTAGACTACTACTACTACTACTACTACTACTACTACTACTACTACCACCACCACCACAAATATACAAAAAAATTGTTTTAAAGAGACACTTAAGAGGTCTAATTAATTTTTTGACCATGATGATTATAATGTTGTTTATGCATTTTAATTCTGCTAATTTTGGCTTTTCGGAATTTCGTGTTTGAAGGTTGCGCATTTTCTTGTACTTACAGTAGCAATTCAATCATATTGTAAAAATACAGTTCACTGAATTTTGTTCCCGTTATAAAACAACACTAGAGAATTCTCTAGAAGTACGGCATTTGATTCCTTGGAAGGAACGCACATGCTGAAGGGTTGTGTATTGTCAGCGTTCTGAACAATAATGAGATATGAGTACATTGAGCAAACCTGTATAAAATATGCAGTCTAGGAGTGACACCTTATTTTATGCTCGTTCTCAGTCCCAATGTAAGATAAGTTTTAATGTCATCTGGAATGGAATGAAATTTCAGGAGAGAGCATTACGATACAGCACTGAGACCTTTCATGATCTATTGCTCTAACCCTCAAGCTAGGCGCATTCCAACGGCTGGCTACACTAGGTTCGCTGCGTACCCAAATTTCGAGCAGGCAATCCCACTCGTCTCTAAGCCAGCTCATCCGTGCATCGCCAGCCGGCTCTTGGAGAATGCTATGGAATGATGATGACAGAATGATGTAAATGCCTGATATGGGAAGCGGGAGGACCCCGAGGAAAACTACGACCTTATCCGCTACAAGTGTCACTATGATATTTTTCATAGGAAAAAGCCCAAGCTTGACTGGGACTCAAACCCGGACCGCCTGCATGATAGGCTAAATGCCTGACCACTCAGCCACTGCAGAGGTTTTAATGGTAGGCTAGCTAATAAAATTATGAACGACAACGTCCGGATTAGCCAGTGAGTCCAACAGAATAGGCTACCTCTCTGGTCTTACTTGTCTTCTCTGATTATGGAACCTACAGTATACTGTATGTATTTCTGAAACGCTGAATATGTAAAGTTCCAGAACTGAGTGGAATACCCAAAAGTCTATTTCTGATCACATTCACAACGAAAGCCTAAAAACGCATATAACGACAGAGTATTTATTGAGAATATCATGTGTACCGATAGTTAGTCAACTGTTTCTATACAATATTATTCTTAGCAGTAACCAGGGGCGGCTTCCAGACATTTGTGGCTCTTGTCTCGTTTTATGTTGTGAAATACATTTATTATACACTCTCATTTAGCGGCTCAAATTTTTTAAAAATTTCGCTCTCATTGACATGCACGCAATCGTTAGTGAACTCACTTCCTCCCCTGGTGCTGCCAGAGCGCAACGAGAGACAAGGACGGATTGGTGAAGCCACTTCCTCCCCTGGAGCTGCCAGTCTCGTCTCGGATGCTTTGCTCGTGGTTTTACCCCTCTCCCTGCTGCCCCTCGCCGTGAATCCAGTTTCCAGGCGCTGCAAAATTTGCAGCAGTTTGTCAGTAGCGCGCAGTTTTAAATACATTTTCTTCAATGTTGTGAGTACGACAAATGCAACAATGTTTAATTCTGTACAATATTTACAGTCTATTCAGTTCAGAACCTTAACAATTCAGGAGAAATGTGAAATTAAGTGCCCATCAGTTGAATCTCATAATGGAAAGAGCCGCTAAACAAAATAGCCTACAAAGCCCGCATATTTTTTTGCTAATTTATCCAGTATCCCTGCTTTCTTCTCTCGATCTCCACACAGTCTGTATTAGACCATTCCATCAGCTTGGGCAACAAGATGGAGTTTTAAAATAACAACAGTAAATGTTGTTCATGAGAAGAAGGAGCCATTGCTAGAATGTTTTCAACCCATAATGGAATCTGAAACATCTAACATCACAATAAATGAGGCAAGCGCCCTGGTGCGTACTCTTGAAGATCCTGAATTCAATTTCTGGCTCAGTTTTTTTCATTTATTGATGTATCATGTAGATATATTATACAGCCAACTACAACATCGGCAGTTAGATATTTCTAAGGTTCAAATCTGCATATAAAAAAAATTAAATTATGGTTTATTTCATGACACTCGCAACTGCAAGGGTTATATCAGCGTCGCCGGTGTGGCGGAATTTTGTCCCGCAGGATTCTTTTAAATACCAGTAAATCTATTGACATGAGCCTGTCTCATTTAAACTCATTTAAATGCAATCGACCTGGGCCGGGATCGAACCCCCAACCGACTATGCTACCGAGGCCGACTCTGCATATCAAGCTTTGTTAATGCCATACAGACAATACGGAAAAGTGCACAGTTGAGTAGTGAGATCTGTGAAAATGAAAACCCTAAAAAGGGTCACAAGGTCGAAGGGATTCAGACAAGGGTTGCGGCAGCCAAGGAAGTGTGTGACCTCATTATCACACAAGCTAACACTCGATTCCAGTTCATAGATCATCTGATATTATCTTCTCTTCTGTGTCAAGAAAAATTTGAATGCTACAAAAGCTCATTTCCTGAAAATTACCTAAATGTATGTGTGAAGCTTTTTCCAATGTTCAATAAAGACAAACTAAAAACAGAAATCACTGTGTTGCATCAGAGACAAGAATTCAGAAATATCAGTGACGCAGTCAAGCTCTTGCAGTTTCTTCTATCTGAGAACTTGCAGGCCTCATTTTCAGAAGGTGTGAAACTACTACGCATAGCTATCACCATACCAATGATAACTTCCGAACCAGAACGTTGCTTTTCGTGTTTGAAGAGAGTAAAATCCTATCTCAGAAATACGATGAGAGAAGAGAGACTGACCGGATTAGCTATGTTTTCCATTGTAAAGATTATGTTAAACGACATATCGGATTTTAATAAGAAGATGATTCAAAAGTTTGCAACCTACAAGACAAGGCGCATGGAACTAATCTTTAAATAATGTAGGCCTAAGTTGCATGGTTTATTTTTGTATGCAGCCCCCCTGAATTCTATACCCACGAGCCGCCACTGGCAGTAACGTATCCAGCTCTCTTCCTAACGAAAGACACTTAAACATATTTTTTCAATTTCCCTAAAAAAGAAAGGAAATGAAGTAAGGAAAAACAAGCATGTCTGTTTCTTCTTAGGAAGTCGTTATCTCACATATCTTGTATAGTCCATTTTATATCATGAAGTGCAGTTCGGTGGCTCCTTTGAACACACACTTACAGATTTATGACTTCCTACACAAACACCTCCGACCAATCCATCCTATCCCCTCGTCCTAACATTGCACAGTTGCCACAATCCTGGCGACCCTCGAAATGAGAGGATTCGTAGCCATCATCCCAATCTGGACGCCATGAGTTTTGAAGTCAACGTAATATCACAAGCTGACCGCCCAATAAATACTACAGAATGCACTCTGAATTATACTCTCGTGCTAACTGACGAGATTCTTGGAATTCGGGAAAGATGTGGCAAGTCTGTCTCCACGTGGATTTGACGGAAACCTGTCAATTCTTCTGAACGAGGGTTGTGATTGGTTACTAATAGGCGAAGACAAGATTTTCGTCACATTAAGGAAGACATTTATTTATGACAACCAATTAGTAGGGGGCAGTAGAAGGTCTGTCGGCAAAGTCCTTTCTATGAAACTGCACTCCATGAAATAAAATGGACTATATATCTAGAGGGAATACTTTGAATTTTTAGTTAAAGATGATTTGTTACTTTTTATCTGCCCGAATACGCTCCAAAACGATGGTCTGTTTAAATTAAGCATAAATATATGTTAATGTAATCTCCTCGTCAGTAGTAAATTTAAACGAATTATTTTATATCATCACTTTTTCTTGTACGTTTAAATCCAGTTTGCAAAGACACTCTTTTCTGTTTTCTATCTAAAATAAGATAGAGATCTTGATATTAGATAGAATATTGTAGGTTGTAGGTGGTATGAACACTTTCCGAATTAAATCAATATTTAGTTTCCATTAAAATGTATAAATGTTGCATTAATAATCATATTTTTTATAAGTTGGTGGTTTCTCAATATTAATCTGAGATACCCACATACCCACAGAGAAAGCATTTGCCGATTTATGTCTGTAGTCAACAAGGTTACATTTACATCGTATTTATCTCCCCTCGCCATTAAGGTCACTAGTAAAGGGTATCGGTACATGACCACGAGGTTCAACTAATAAGAAGGTCAGTGTAGTAGATTAACTTCAGAACTTTGCTTGTTTGTTTAAAAAGAGTACCTTTAATTATGAATAGAAATATATATTTTACTTTGTTCTATGCAGTAGCATGAGTTTACGCATTATGCTTGATCTCGCGTTACGAAATGTACGCTGATTCGAATCCTACTGATGAATTTCCTGATGAAATTTCGACCAGTATATGAGACCCACCCAGCATCGTCATGAATTAGGGGAGCTACGATAAGTAGCGAAATCTGGTTACGAAAACGGCTATAATGGCTGGACGGATCATTATGCTAACCACAAAATACATCCGTTCTGGTTAAATGATCGTTCACCATGTGGACGTGAGACCAGCTATAGCTGGTCAGCCGTAGCTCTTCATGGGCTGTCGTGCCGCGGATTGGATTGGACTTTTTATTTACTTCTTTCCTTGTCTTCTTTTACCTCCTCATTTGTACCGGTTTACAAGCCAATGCAGTGCAGGAAGTGTTATGCATCGGTCATCAGCACAGAGCACCCTGGGACTAGCGTTTCTTACCCGCTGAGAAGACACTGCACTATGGTGCATTCGTAGCTGCTAGAGGGTATGCTCTCTACCTCTTCTTGCTGCACGACAGGACACACGGGACAGCTCCGCTTACCCTTTACCCATTTCAGCGAGTACTGACGACCATTATGTTATAGCCTATTCTTGAACCAACCTAGACATATCCACAATGCAAGCCTCCCTGACCATGTGGTCATTATGGCGCAGGGTCACAGAAGACGTGTCAGGATAAAATCGCCTGGGATAATTGCGCCCAATGCTGAAAATGGGAAAAAAGTGCCCATTGTCGAGCCGGATCAAGATGAAATCGCTCATACCGTTGGTTCTTTATCATGATACAGGCTAAAATTTATTCTGTAATTTTTACTCCAGCTTTTGTATATGAGCTAGATTCCTCAAACATTTTCGAATGTCCTTATCCTGACAGTATGTGTCGATTTTTTTATGGTTTTATCAACACGTCTTCGTCTTCTTTTGGTGCTATCCAATCCTAAAACCGCACGGTCGTATCTCAGTCCACTTTCTTCAGCCTCCAGTCGCAGGTGGTACAGGAGTTTATAAAAGTCCCGATTCGCACAAACTGAAGAACTCAGCTTGTTGTTCCACTCTTCGACTGAGTTGTTGGTCCTGTTGTTCAGGCCGTAACAGTTCCAAAGTCTGATCGGAATATTTGGATTCTGGAGTCATTGATCTACAAGTAGTTGTAGAAATTAGTTAGTTTTTGTTCTGTAGGTGTCGAACTTCGAATTTCCTCGTCGACGTTATATGTTTCAGTTGTAAAAGTTATATTCCCACAACCACCATTTTAAAGATTACATAATTAGACTGGGCGCATTTTTCTCTGTGGTCAGCAGATAGAGCGCATTTGTCCACGTTTTAACACTGTGAAACAGGTGGGCGCTTTTTTCTCGGAGGGGGGATAAATCTCGACTGTCCTCATCGGGAATCGAACCATGGACGGGAAAGGCGTATGCAATAGCCTACACGTTGTTACATCGGTGGAAATGTTTAGGAATATCATTAATAGTCATCGGGAATCTTGCCTTTTCATTGCCTTGTGATTGAAAATAGTTGAATGCAGAGTATGAATGGCGCCTATTCTCCCTCGAGCATGCTTCATTCAGTCATCGAGTCTGTAAGTACTGTAAGTCGGCGGTTCCCAAACTGTGATTTTAAAGAGGTCCGCGGAACAAAGTGTGTTTTCAAACGATATTTTAAATAAGCTTAATTTTATCACGTTCTCTTACTTTTATCAGCTTAATTTTTTTTTTAATTAGATTATTTTACGACGCTTTATCAACATCTTAGGTTATTTATCATCTGAATGAGATGAAGGTGATAATGCCGGTGAAATGATCCGGGGTCCAACACCGAAAATTACCCAGCATTTACTGATATTGGGTTGAGAGAAAACCCCGGAAAAAAAAACCTCAACCAGGTAACTTGCCCCGACCGGGAATCGAACCCGGGCCACCTGGTTTCGCGGTTAGACGCGCTAACCGTTATTCCACAGGTGTGGACATCAGCTTATTGAAATATTTTTTGTTTATCTCAGACTTTTTATATGTGGAGTATAACAGGAATGAGTTCGTCTGGGAGACTTCTCTTGGTTTGCAAGTCTTGCTTACCTATCAGATATTTTTGATTTTTTTTTTTAATTCCAACCTTCTTTAACTATGTTCAGGGTAAGGCTGAAGCAATGATAAATAAATTAAAAATTGTAGTCTCTCTGGGTTATCAGACAAAAATTCAATTCATTTCCCAGTGTGAGTGAAATTCTAGAAAATTATTATGATGAACTCTCGTTCCATGTCTTTGTCAGTATAAAAACATTTTAATTGATTAACATTGCAATTAAGGGAATATTATCCTTTCTGCAATGTGAAAAACAATTATATGAAAAATGTCTTCTTTGGTAACAAATGAAGAATATTTTCTTTGGTGACAAATAATAGTTTGCCCGTCGAAAAAGTAGGGCTGTTTGAATTATTAGAATTATCTTCCGATCCGAGCTTTAAAATCTTTACAACGTACTTTAGTAGACTTCGTTGCTTGTACCATGCATATATCCCGTTGTTTCGCGAATTGCAATACAATACTTAATGCTATTTTCATCAGCATACTTGTGTAAGAGTGCATTTTGCCTCTGTCTTCTTTATGAACAAAGAAGTGAAGTAAAGTACCTACAATTGAGTCAGACTTCGTAAAGTAATATCATCCATCCAACTTATAACCTTATGGTAAACCTAAAAATCTGGTTTAGTTTTTCACAGCAAAGACATCAACTATCCCACTGACAACCTTACTGTAAGTCTATGAAAACGGGGTTAATTCTTCACATCAAAGACATGATATAACGCAAAATAACTTAGTATATATGTATTTTCAGATCACATTCTGACGTTAAAACTGAAATTTAAATGAGGAGGTCAAAAGCAAAGAGGTAAAAGTGCATTTAAGTTATTTGTGAGAAAATGTGGTTGAAAGTACTTAAGATTTCGTAAATTCCGTGAAATTTTTTATTTCAATTTTAGTGTGTGGTGTGATTAAAAGATGTATCCCTTTGCCACTAAAATTTTAAATGTGTTACCTTGCCCTGGATGCACTTAACTCATGTTCTTAGAAATGTAATTTGTACCTCTTTGCTTCTGATCCCTTCAAATGTATTAAGAATGTGCAAATGTTTAAAGTGGAGAACATGATTACCAGCCAAAATTATACAAAATATTTGGAGATCCGTCAAAGTGAAATTTGAATTTCAAGGGGTCCGTGGCACTCAAAAGGTGGGAACCACTACGTACAAGTACTTATGAACTGAAATTCTGAAAACCGGACACTGTCATCTGATTACACATACGAAACAGACATAAGATTAATTTTTGTACATGTATACGAACGTATTTCAGTATAAAAAAGACAAAAATATTTTGTAAAACATGTCACGTAAAATTAAAAGAGGAGAGAAGAATTTTTTATACATACTTATTGCAACTCTAAAACATACATTGAAAATGTAAGGCTGCTATGAAATCATTGCTATCACAACAGCTTTATGAAAATTTGTTATTAATCAGCTATGTCTTCAAAGGTGTGCCTTTAACAATCAACTTGAATTGTCAAATATGGCACTGCCTAATTGCCTACACCTTGTAGAAAATTTGTCGCGACATTTTAGTAGTAGTAGTAGTAGTAGTAGTAGTAGTAGTAGTAGTAGTAGTAGTAGTAGTAGTAGTAGTAGTAGTAGTAGTAGTAGTAGTAGTAGTAGCAGTAGTAGGTTTATTTTGCCTGGCAGAGTTAAGGCCATGAGGCCTTCTCTTCCACTCAACCAGGTTTCAATAATATACATGAAATACAAAATTAGATTACAAAACAACACAAAAGAAAATACCTTAGAAATTACATAAAATATAGTAGAAAATTACAAATAGTCAAGATCAGTTACATAATATAAAATTACAAATAGTCAAGATCGGTTACATAATATAAAATAGAAAATTACACATAATCAAAATCAGTTACATAACATAAGGGGAATATACACATTCACACACACACACACACACACTTAAATAGAGAACATTTGGCTGTGGAAATAGCAAAACAGAAATTGAAAAATGTTTTAGAAAAAAACCGTTGATATTCAGAAATCTGTAATATAAGGAATGTACAATAATGTGGGATAACAAAAAGACATGTGACTTTAATATACATGTGAAGTACCGGTACGCTACTTTCGTTTCCGCAGCAGTAACGTCCTATACTGTGGAACGGAGTTTTTCAAAATCCAAACTTCGTTTGGGTAATCGAAGAAGTTTTTCTTTCGATACTTTACGAAAGCATTATATTGTTATTCATTGTAACTGCTCTACAAACAGTAAATAAGCCACAAATAACACATATTTTTGTTTCACTAATAGAGGTTCTTTCTTTGAAGTTCTACAGTGAAAATTATTGTATACAATAGGCTATATTGTGACTAGCATTGAATCCACAAATACTGGCTACTTTCTTCCCGTACCCGCCTGTACCTGTGCTCAACACAACACAAATCCCGTAGCAATAGAGCTGTTTATTATCTCTCTCTTTCTAAACAGGCACTCTGTATAGTGGTTCACATAACCTGAAGTCAAACGCAATGATGTCCGAGGACCTATCATTAAATAAACTGTATAACTCAAGTCTAGAGTAATAACAAAATGAGAGGAGATGTAGCCTAACACAGAATGTAACTATATTTTATTTTTTATATGGGTAACTTGTTATCGAAGTTTTAATTATGAAGTATATATATATATATATATATATATATATATATATATATATATAATATAAAAAAAATGTGTTCAATTGCACGTAATATTAGGTGTGATAAAAATATTCATACTGATTTTGCTAAGGGTAAACTAAAAACGTTCGGAGTAGAGAGTAGAATAAATACATGTTATCTTAGTGTTTTCTTTACATGCATGAATAGATTGACTGATAGGTTGATCTTTTATGCTATAGACTAGGCTTGCAGAACTGGGAATCAACTGTGGAGTACGTCACAAGCCAAAATACGTCACTCATCCCTTCCTTTCGCCCTACGTGTCATTGACTTGGTAGGGGAGGGGATTTGTATTCAGTGTCTGTGTTACGTGATTATGGTAACAGAGACGTCATTCAATGCCGGTGGACTGTGGACGGGGAACCAACGCTTTCCCCATGTTTCCACCCCTCGCTCGCCAGTTCTGCATCCATGCTGTAGGCATAATATATATGTAGTAGTATTGTTTTTTTTAAACATCAGAGCAATAATATTGCCAGACCACAAAAATCCTGGATTTTAAAAAAACAGAAATTTCTGAGTTTTTACACATAGTAAATTATATCTAATTTTGAAAATGATATAAAATGTCACTAGTAAGATCAATAAATTTAACATATACTTCTTTTTCCTATCACGTATTAAGCCTGGAGGTTGTACGGTCTCACTCATCGTTTCAGCGGACAGCCCAAAGATATCCAGGAAGCGCATTTTCGTTCCCAAACAGGAAAATTATTGGTTAGTATATCCTAGAGTTTCAGGATTCAAACTCTAACCCTAGATGCTTACGTCAAGACGCTACGAAAGATAAAACCTAGTTTGGTACATAATAATAATAATAATAATAATAATAATAATAATAATAATAATAATAAATAATAATAATAATAATAATAATAATAATAATAATAATAATGCAGCATGACAAATATAAATGAGATTGCTACTAAATTGAAATGTCTCTTTAGATAATTTTAAACCATATAAACACATTAACACTGTGAAACTAGCGCTCTACAAAATATTAGTGCTACATATGACATAATTCGATCGATGATAATACTGAACTAGTATATATAATATATATCAGAGGTCTCCAAAAAGCGTATCGTTATTCGTGCTACCGATGCTGCCCGCCGAACACAGTGTGATGTAAGGCTAGAGAAGGGGAAGAGACTCGTATCTCAACAGATGGGAGCGATCAGTGGGGGATCGCGGTAACGGTCTGCTTATGTTTACAAATAATAACATCAAAAGAATAAGAAATATCATACGTTAGTATATTATTTTGACATACTATGAAGCTGGAGCCCCGTCTGTTGCTATTGACACAAGCCATTGCAAATTCAACCTCTTCTGTTCTATGGTGCCTTTCAGTGCCTGGGAAAGATCTTCTCCAGTTGTATTTTGTAATTACATCTAGAAGACATTCAGACACAGTAAAATGTTCATTAACTACTCGGATGAAATTGGCTACGAGAGCTTTGTCATTTCTATCTGTGCTTTCGTCCAATGCAAGTGAGTAAGGTACAAACTGGTTAATTGTGGTTTCGACTTCAGATTCAATTACATTTATATTCTTGAAATTCCTTTTCTGAACTGTAATTGGAAACAATTTAATTTTCTTAAACTTTGACTTTTTTCTGGACACAGTATTTTAGTAACGTCCGGTATGCACGATTTTACAAATGATGCTTCTGTAAAGGGCTTCATTGATTTTTCAATATTCTAAGCTAGAACATAGTTAGAAAGAATCTTTTTTGTGTAAGACTGAGGACACGTGTGTGATTTGTGTTTGTATTTTCTTGTTTTATATTTATCAAAATATTTGTAGGTCTACGCATTTCACCTAAAATTCAACGAAAAACCTATGTTTGTCATGCGGAACTGAGTGTAAACGTATTTTAATATATTGCTTATTATGTATAACCAACAGTTATACAGATAGCCCCAAAAATAAATTATTTTCACATGTCCAATATGACTGTATTTGTATGATATTCTTTCTGAAGAGTCGAGTATTGTCGTCGCATGTAGAATTTTAACACACGCTTAAGAATTTTCGAACAAATTAAGCATTTCACATTCTCCCCACTAACACAACAAAATGTCTCTTCCTATTTATCCTTGAATGTACTACGTCTATGATTAGAAGACATTGTGAAATGTGGAACACTCCGACCAACACAATGATAATGGCAGTCCGCCACTGCTCTTCGTTTGCGCATAAACATTGAGACATTGAAGATTGGTGAGTCGAAGCGCGCTCATTACGTACTGGCTTCGGTTCCGTTCAGAGCTTACTCGCGAGTACGCTTTTGGAGACGTCTGATATATATTACAGAACATGAAAGTAAACATGATACACATTAACTTTATATACACTATGAATACAATATGTACAATTAATTCATTTAATAAAATCAGTTCCATTACGGTAAACAAAAATATATATTCTGGGATTATGAAATTCATATCTTTTACCATAATTATCAGTAAAAATTTGTTTAAGCTAAGAAAATGTTTTTCCTATGTCACAAGACGTTACAGGGACACAATTATAATAACAAAAATCAATATACAAATTAACAATATTTACATTTTACACAATATATACAAAATACAGATCAAAATGAAATACAATATAACATAGATTGATGAATTAAAATAATATTAACACAAAAGTGTGAATAAAAATGCAACTTACTTAGTATTAGAATCTGATCACAATATAGTTATAACTTGGTGTTTTATATAAACAACATTGACGATGGAGCGCCTGTATTGTACCATGATGCATAGTCTATTCGTGCCTGCTTATAATTCTACCCTGCTTATGCATCCACGTGACGTAATATACGTAACAGAAGAAACTACTCGGTCCGCTGTACATTTGGGAACACAAATGCACTGCCTGAACATAACATATACTCTCATTAAAAAAAAAACTGATTTAGAGGGTTTGAAATCATTTTTGAACTGACTGTTTTTTTTAAATAATTATAAGGAACATCTCTAATATTATTTGTGAGTCTGTTAAACAAGTTCAGAGATAGACCTATATTGTAGGCCAGTGACCGGCATGTTCCGTGCTCTGTGACGTCATACGACGTAGCCGCTTTGTTCTTTGCGCGGCAATCTCTGCATACTGAGCACAGAGTGGAGAGAAGATTCAACTTAACAGTGGTAGTGCGGCGTCTATGCACTGACAGAGCGCGATCCATTCTTCTGAGATAGTATGGGAACAGCACAATTACAATACATTTGTACTAAAACAAAACTGTACAACCTTGATAAATCAATGTAACAAAATATTTTGTTTTGTAATCAAATTTAATGTACTTACAATAACATGAAACTCATAATACAGCCACTTGCAGAAGCGTTTGCATATATAAATGAAATTCCGAAACTGCTATAAACATACAAGCATATAAATAAATACTTTAAGTAGTACTGCAACACTCTGTCTACTCGGAAACTTGAAAACAGTTCAAGTGTTTTAACACACATTTCTCTACATAATATACAGATTAAACTACATAGGCCCTATCTTGGTGAGTAGTATGCAAAGTATATTTCAACTTTTGAAACACACCATCACTTTGTGTCACTACCGTGCCTAAGCTAAACGCTTTGTCGAGATTTTTTTCCTCTTTTTTCGAGCACTAATTTTGCAATATTTGGAGTCATAATCTGGCTAACACACAAGCGAAGAATATGTTTCAAGTTCAGATCAGACAGGTGGTTTCTATGTTGTGGTTTGCAGATCTTCATACAAGAAAAGAACTGTTCACATACATACGTAGATCCGAATATGCTCAACATCCTAGCAGCAAATCTATGCAATCGAGGGAATCTTGCCTGGGGAAATCTTCTATAAAACGTAGATAGGTCCTTTTTGTTTTCAATGCGGTCTTTCATTTCAATATCATTTTGCAAATCAATGACTTGCAATGATGATGAAACACTGTCAGTATTCACTGAAAATGTTGTCGCAAATATGGAAATATCAGATTGAAGATTTGCAAACTCTTGAAATCTGCAATCAAATTCCTGATTCAGTTCTTCTAATATTTGTACATACTTATTTTTGCCTGTAATTGGGTGACATACTGTAGACAGATTCAACTGCTTGCTCTCCCAAGCTCTTGCGATCTGACTGGCTCTTACGTCACAACTGCAGCATCTGCCGGCCACTGTTGTAGGCTATTCTCAAAATCGTCTTTTGTTTTACTCTATTTATATCTTAAAAAAAAACATATATTTGAGCAGTAATGTGTGGAATAATCATGAATAGAGGAACATAGTGCATGATTATTTATATATTTAAGCATTCTAAATTAATTTCTTAGTCAAGGGCAAGCATTCACTTTCTTTTTTGTACTTTGATCGTCGTGTGCGTCACGTTTACTTACCGGAAAAAGTCAAAAAATGAATTTATATAAAATTCTCCCAGAAACTCCTTCCCAGAAACGTATGAGATGATCGAAAAGGATTATGGAGATGATTCAATTATTCCATTTAAGTGAATGCGTGACATGGTTCGCTAAAGATGAGCGGACGTGGAAAGTGATGAGCATCCTGAAAGGTCGTCCACTTTCAGAAACAAAGAAATGATCGAAGAAGTACGAATGTCAATACGAAATAATCTATGAATAAAAGTTATAAAACATTCTAATAAAGTATGGATCTCTGGATATCACCTGGTTTAGTTGTGACAGTCTTAACCAGAGCACGGCACATGTGTCTACAAAATATTATGTTTTAATACTTCGGGCCACTATCTCAGATCTTTACCATTTCTAACCAAGCACACTGCAGCAAGTGCCATAAAAAATCGAGTCTGACTCCACATAATCTGTCCTTACATTTTTAAACTTCAAATACCCGGTACTATTGAAATGAAAAAAATGGAACCATGAAAAAAGTGCGACAGAATGGCTGATGTCTCATACAAAAAGTGACATTAAAAATTATTCCAGTTATAGTGAGATGTAGCGTATATTCAGGTGTAAGGAGTGTACTACGAAGTGGATAAGGAAACTGACATCTTAAATCATTTAGTCATGTTCTCGCTATTTCGGATTAAATATCAGTTTTAGAAAAATTAGATATTTTAAACTTAAGAATTAAATTATATAACTATAACTAATAAAATACGTAAATAATTTTAATTGAGTTACAGTACTTTGAACAGAGGTTTTCCTCAACTGTAAGGCCAATATCAGGTAATCCATGGCGGATCCTAGGGCTCATCTCGCTATCATCAATTCCAATGACGCTAAATAACCTAGTAGTTAATACAGCCAACCAAAGACACCAAAATCATAAGGATAGATGGGAAGTATGAAGTTTTAAAAATTACTACACTGCTCCGTCGATTTAGTAAAAAGTCAATGTTCACTCACTTGTATATAACACGCGGAGCAAGTCCCCTGCAATTGGCAAGCGGATAGAACAAGAAAGTCAAGGAATATTATGGCCAATAAAAATCGATCATGAGGAAATGGGTATTTAAGAGTTGTTAATTCATTATAAAAAGCAAATTCGATTCAACGTTAATACAAATTAATTTTATTTCCTAGAATATATATATATATATATATATATATATATATATATATATATAGTTCTCAAGAAAATACAACAATAAATGAATTAATTAATTAATTAATCTATGTATATAATAAATAAATAAAGGAAGGAAGGGGGAAAGTTATGAAGGAAGGAAAGAAGGAATGAATGAATGAAGGAGTGAATGAATTAATCAATCAATGAACGAATTAATGAATGAAGGAGTAAGTAAAGAAATAAATCAATAAATAAAGGAGTAAACAAATAAAGAAATTAATAAAAATCAATAAATGTTACCTTACTTTCTCCAGCAATCCTTAACATTTGTGCCATTTTCAAGATGTTGAAGTCCACACCTGTGGAGTAACGGTCAGCGCGTCTGGCCGCGAAACCAGGTGGCCCGGGTTCGAATCCCGGTTGGGGCAAGTTACCTGGTAGAGGTTTTTTCCGGGGTTTTTCCTCAACCCAATACGAGCAAATGCGGGTAACTTTCGGTGCTGGACTCCGGACTCATTTCACCGGCATTATCACCTTCATTTCATTCAGACGCTAAATAACCTAGATGTTGATACAGCGTCGTAAAATAACCCAATCAAATAAATATAAAAGATGTTGAATAATACAGAGTGAATATAAAGTCTTCCCCTGATTATAAATATTTATTACTGAAAAACTACACTAGATAAAGGAATGCGGTTTTCAACAAATGATATTTCAACTTACCAAGTTTTTATGGATACATCTCAACATGTGCTCCGTTCGTTGCCTGAAGAACGTCAGATCGAAACCCGATTTCATGTCATGTTTTCGCCAAAATCTCAATTTTCCGACCCCCAAATCCGAACATATCTGTTGACTTTTACGGAGGTGTGAAAGACTGTCTCATAGAAATACAAACATGCTTAAGTCGCTCAGTTCCTTCCAGAATATCCGCAGCAAATGCAGCGCTTCGGGGACGGTCGTCTGGCAACAAAGCTTGCATGATTTGCACTTTTTACATGTCGAACTGTGCAAAATCTTTCACACCTTCGGAAAATTCAACAGATACAATGTCCGGTTTTGGAGGTCGGAAAAACGAGATATTAGCGAGAGACATGGCATGAAATCGGGTATCCATTAGATGTTCTCCGGGAAACAAACGGAGCGCATATAGAAGTGTATACATGAAAACTTGTTAAGTTGAGATATCATTTGCTGAAAACCGCGCCCCTATATACTGTATAGCGTAGTTTTTCAATAATAAATGTTTATAATCGGGGAAAGACTTTATGTTCATCCTGTATTTACAGTACTTTGTCAGAAATAGCCTACTCAGACTTTTAAGTGTTTGTGACACACGATGCCTTACCAGGATGCGGAGGTTTGGATTCCCGTCACAACAGACCACGTTGTACTGTTTTCTGCTTTGTTTAGACTCAAACGCATTCTACTAAATCAACGGAACAAGCCACTGTACGTTTTGACAGTGTAGTTTAAATTTTTTTGTACATACACTGTCAAAAGTATTACACACGCAGCTTCTCAAAGATAATTCATTGGGGAACACGATTTTTACCTCCGGGAAACTAATTTGTCAATATAGAAACCGAATATGTTTAAATTAGCTACCGCGTCTCAGTTTTTATTTATACAGTATTTCATTCCCGAATATGGTAAAATTAATAAGTATCATGCACAGTAAATACTATAGCTTTGTACAGGGACATCATTTTATTTTTACTAACATTTTTAATATTAACCTGGCTATAGGCCTATCTTTGGATTAGCGGTTGAGAACCGGAAACACCGTTTGCTACCCTTCCATGTCATAATATGGATATTTAAACAAAATTTTGAAAATGGTGGCCGTTCATTTCGATACAGGCTTCATTTCTTTCGTGCATATTATCGCACTGGCTTCATTTCTTTTGTGCATATTATCGCACTATAGACTATTGTATCTAATTCCAATTACCAGTTTCTTCCTTGGTACTAGTAACTCATGTTGAAATAATTCTGTACCTACTCTATAAAAGAGTATCTTACGTACTGTAAATTCAATCTTCACTTCTGCCCGATCCGAAAAAAAAAATTACTCAGACATGCTATCTACTGACCGTTCAAGTAGTTATGTAGCAGAATCGTAGAAAGGGGGAAATCACGTGACAGTTAATTACTTAACGAGGCCCTTTTATTTAAGTTATTTTAAACAGTTGTATAATATTACGTAGACGTCCAATTTCTAACAGAAATTAATGTTTCCAGAAAAGAGCTAAGACAGCCCAGCTACTAGCCTTTACAGAGGGGCGAGCAGAAGCAGGCGGGGGAAATCGGGATGTGACGTAGGTAAACGGACGACAGTACCTGTGCGAAAATATGACTCAATATTGAAAGCCCTTTCGTCACTGGAAAATGCGAACATATTTCTGGAACGTTCTATACTCACTAACTCAGTACTGTTTGCTATATGCGGCCTTGGTTCTGTGTGGAGGACAGTTGGAACTTCATTAGTAGAAGGGGTGGGAGTGAAGTACATTAAAAAATTCAGGTACAATAAAAATTGAAGTAAAAATAAAATGATGTCTCTGTATTTTGTATAATGAATACTAATAAATCTTTATACACAGTTCAAAACATAATTCTTACACTTCATAATGTTTATACTTGATGGGTTCCCTAACCCCTAAATCTATTGCGTGTGTTATGTATGAGGCAGGCAAAACTTTATTATCGGATGTCCCGGATGAGGCACCACAGGGAAAGAATTAAATTGTTTAGTATTGAAAAGAAGTCTTATCTTAAAACGTAATTACATGCAAATAAATATGTTATTGCTTATTTTAAAAGTGTTCTGAGCGAAACTTTCGTTTGGAGATTTGGTTTGATGAATTAATCTAGTGCTGTTGTTCTTTGAAGCAAGATAGTAGTGTCTTATTGTTAGTCGGTACAGTGATTTTATTTTAGTGCTCAAAGCCACCGGCGTAGCTCAGTCGGCTGAGGCGCTCGCCTATCGATCCGAAATTGCGCTCGGGCGTGGGTTCGATTCACATTTGGGCTGATTACCCAGTTGGGTTCTTTTCGAGATTTTTCCCGACTGTAAAGGCGAATGTCAGGTAATCTATGTCGAATACACGGTCTCATCTTGCCAAATATCATTTCGCTACGACTAATACCATCGACGCTAAATAACCGAGTAATTGATACAGCATCGTTGAATAACCAATTAAAAAAGATCTGTGCTCAACATGGATAAAAGTAACAGACGTAATCATCCACACAATTTTTGTTGTTTGTGGAGCATTCACACTAAAATCCCAAAGGAAAAATTTATACCAAATTACTAAAACAACTTACTTTCACTGCTTTGGTTATAAAATTGGTGATCAAGATAAAAAGTGAGCGCCGAAAATTATAATATTAAGTATTAGGAACCTAGACAGGAATATTAATCCCTGGATAATGTAATGTGAAGCATAACCTAGATGTGAATCCTACAAATGTTCTCCTGTCCTGCACATAAAATTGGGATTTATGAAACTTTGTTACAGCCGTAAAACATACTACTGTATATCTTTTCTTTACTGAGAGTCTGTTCACAAAATGAAACTATGTATATGAAGAAACAAGACTGCTCTGCAATGAAAACAAGAAACGTTAAACCTAGTTAGCCTATTTCAAGTTGGAGAGATTATAAGATCACGATTTCACGGCCGTCTAAACTCAGAACCATTAATAAATAAATATCCATTGAATTACAGCCTGTTTTATTCATGATCATGGTTTCAAGGCCGTCTAAACCGGTGTTTCTCAACCGCCGGGCCGCGGCCCGTTATCGAACTCTGACATCCATTATACCGGGGCGCGAGATATTCTCCTGGAATTTGTCATTTTACTTTTCTAAGCATTTTTCACGAATAAATATTCTATAGTGGAATTATTCTTACGAGAATAATTTTCGTGATTGTGTCGAAAAGCGCAGATCCTAAACACTAAAATCTAATTAAATAGCATCTGCAAAGCAAATGTCAGTGTCACTTATTTTTTAATGATCACGTCTTTTTTTAGGCTTATAAATGTTTCAATATTCGGAAAAGGGAGTACCGCTGTTTATGACCGGTCATAAAAATTGTCTGCAAGCCGATTATAACAATGGGCGGCGAATCTTCTGTTCTCAGAACTGAACGAATTAACATCTGTGTTGCAGATGTAAGTGACCAATTAGCTGAGAAGTATAATGAAAATTTCTTCACTTAAGTTTAAAATTAATGCAGTCTGTATCCGGTTCTCGATATTGAATAGTCGCAAGTTCGCATTCGCATGTATAAGTGCCTGTTTCAAAACCCGAGTGTCGTGACTTTTTTTTAAGTAATAGGCATACGTATTTAAATATTAATATGAATAAAACACAAAGGACTTTGCTTAATTTTGGTATTAAGAAATTTCGTTCTGAAGGTGTTCGTGACGCAACAATTAGTGATACATCCATCTCAAGTTCACAGAGTGACCTCCGGGATAAGCAAAATGAGGGGAAAAGTACGAGCACACAGAAGAAAAAGTCTGCGTTCACTCGTAAGTACGTGGACATTTAACTTTGGTTTCATACAGTGCCCTGACACTGACCAATTGCCACGACCTCAATGTGTCGTTTGTGCTGCTGTTCTGGAAAATAAAGCTACGAAGCCATCGCGACTTTTCGACGTCTGAACACAACACATTCCGATTTAGTCACCACACCCATTGAATTCTTCATGTGTAAAAGAGATGCACTTAAAATATAAAATAAAATTATTTCCCAAGTTTTAACCGATGATACTTTACTTTTGACGGCATCCTATTTAAAATCATTAAAGATAGTAACTTATGGAGATCCTGAAGAAAATTGATGTGGATTTGAAAGAGAAGAGGGCTGTTCAGTAATGTTTATACGAAACAACGAATCAAAGTGAAGATAAGAAAAAAAATGTCAGAGGGAAGTGAAATAGGGAGAAGAGTATGCCAAGGATGCCCTTTATCACCTACAGTGTTCAACATCATGTTGGAGGATTTAATGAAGAACTGTTTTCAGAACATGCGAGGGGTGATAGTAAGAGAAAGAAGAATAAAATGCATAAGATTTGCTGATATGGCTTTTTTAGTAGAAGAGGAGATGATATTAAAGGATATGTTACTGGAGTTAAATGACAACTATGAGCAGTATGGGATGACGATAAATGCACACAAGACGAATACCATGGTTATCGGAAGAAAAACAAAGAAGGTAAATGTACGAATTAGAAATGAGGCAATAGAACAAGTAAATAGCTTCAAATACTAGTACTATAAGCAGTACCATGAACTCTGTTGCCAGGAAGTCAAAAGTAGGATACCAATGGCAAAGGAAGATATTAAGAGAAAAAGGAGCATCTTCTGCGGACTTCTGGAAAAAGAACTAAGAAAGAGACTAGTGAAGTGCTTTGTATAGAGCAGGACTGGGCACCGGGAGCGAATCCAAACTCTAAACGGGGACGCTTAAGGCTGGTTCACAATAAACCGGAAACAAAAACGAGAACGAGAACGGAAATATAGTTAAAATAAATGTATTTAAATGTGATCATTCACAATTAATCATTTAAATACATTTATTTTATCATTATTTCCGTTCTCGTTCTCGTTGTCGTTTCAGTTAAAGGTTTATTTATTTATTTTTTTTTAAGTTCTTAAAGGTTGTCGTAAAGAAAAGTGGAAAAATAAAAGTAAGTCCACAAGAGTCAATATTCAGCTAACGCGGCACGTCAACATTGAGTAAACAAATTTCCTCTAAAACCCTCAAAATTCCCCCCTGGTTGGGAACCATTGGTTTGGTTTATATGAGTGTGCCGCGGGATTTTAAATTACATTTTTAGTGTACCACATATTGAAAAAGGGTTCAAAAACGCTGCTCTAGAGCTTACCTCTAACTTTTACGCAACTTTTTCTTCTAAAATTATATTCTCTATCAATTCTAAAATTCCCCTATTACTAGTGCTCTATTCAAACATTCACTTATTTTCTAAACATATTACATTCTACAAATTAAGCTACTCTTGAACTCCTCTAAAATAGACTTATATAGAGTGAAGAATCCTCCCTAATAATAAACAAAGAATGTATTAATCGCCAGTGGTAGAGGAACGTGGATGAATTTCCTTTTATAACCACTAAAGTGCACTTAAACTTGCACTTAAATACGTAGATTCTAAATATTAAAAGTGTTCTTAGGGTATAGGAATAGTATATTATGCAATGAGCCTATAATGGTAGTAACTAAGAAGCGAATATATTTATGAAACGAGCGTAAGCGAGTTTCAGAATTTTCATACGAGCATCTTAGAAACAAGATGCATACGACTGTTTTTGTTCAACCATAATTAAATGTCTAAGTTTTGAGTTTTTACAAATATCTTACCTTGTTACTTTACTGGTAATGAATCGGTGACCATGAGTGTCTTTTCAGCATGTTCCCGACTAGTGCAACAGATGGCAGACACGGAGCACTTTTACGTCTACGCAGTATTTATTGACTTTTACAGGGGTTTGGTTTGGAGACTTTAACCTCAAAGCAACACACATTAAAACGCAGGAAATGAACTCAATTTATTAGAATATTATTATAATATTACTGTATTATCGCGCCTGCCATTTTGGATTGCCACTTTCAAGGCTTGCGGGTTATTGCGCGTACGATATTAATATCGCATATGCTTAGTTGTAAATCGATAGTTGAAATATCATAATGAATAGCAAATCTTTAATCTATGTTAAAAAGATACAGTTACATCACATGTAATTAGCGTATTATAGAATGGTCGAATAAGAAGTATAGAGGAAAGTGCCCTAAACCGGACTCCTTCCCCCTAAAGCGGACCCCCGGTCTCCTGGCTCTGTATTCTCCTGAACTCTAGCAGAACTAATTAAGTGTAAATAGTAGTTTAGGCTTCTACCACTCTGTAGCGGAGCACACACGTCACCTGCTTCACGTGTTGTTTATCAGTCCGCAATTACGTGTTTTGACAGTGGAAAAAGTTTTTACATTGTACTATATTTTTCGTTATTTCTCCTAAATATTGGCAGGTAAGCAATTCGATCTATATATATCCTTAAATGCTAAGGTTTAAGGTTACTCCTTGTCATTAAACCGTTTAATTTAGATGTTTGGTTAAAAATCTATTGAGGCCTAGTCGCATAAACCGGACCCCCTTCAGTTGCCTAAACCGGACCCCTTATTTTTTCATGTTTAAAGTCTACCTGTATTTGTACACACTCTTATTCTCTTGGAATTCTGTTCCAAATTTCAAGAGGATAATGGGGAAGGAAGGAACAATCTTTACAGCGTACCCTTCAGAGTGGATCCGAATGAACTTCTTCACTCAGTGGTTTCGACACTTTATCGAGTTTGCCAATCCTACAAAGGAAAAACCTGTGCTGTTGCTCTTGGGTGGCCACTTTATTCACACACAGAATATTGAGCTGATCAACTTGGCAAAAACAAATCATGTTACAATTGTGTCGCTGCCACCTCACTCTTCACACAAACTACAACCTTTGGACAAAACTTTCATGGGTCCCCTCAAAGTTCACTACAGCAAGGAAATCAGGCATTGGTTGAGGCACAATGAACGTGCTGTCATTGCTTTTGATGCAATGGACCTGTTTGGCAAAGCCTATATTAGATGCCAAACAGCTCAAATAGCAATCAATGGAGTTAAAGCAACCCTTGAACAGGAAGCTGTTTTCAGATGCCGAATACATTGAAGAGGCAAACAAAAAACAATATTTCTCTTTCTATGAATCTGTGTTAAAGAAACGAATAGCAGAAAATCAGAGCTTTCCAGAGAACGAAGAAGAATGTGATGTGAACGAACCACAAGTTATTGTAGAGTTTGACCCAAATCAACCATCAACATTTTCGGCAGGTCAGGGTGTTCCTCTGTCATCAGCTACACATGAGGAACCTCAGGGTTCCACATCTTCTAAGACAAGCCCGTTTGACATCACTCCCATTCCAAAATTTAAAAAAGAGGTTCTCGAATAGGAGGCGAAAGATCTGCAGTTCTACGATCATCACATCTACGTCTTTGAAGCCCAATTGGTGGAAGCTAAGAAATCTAAAGAAGCAATGGAAGCTGAACAACAAGCACGGAATCGTGCTCAAGGACGCAAAAGCAATCGCGGCCAGGGACGTGGTTCAGAAGTACAGCCTTCAAGAAAAGGGAAAGGGCTCGTGAAAAAGCGTCTAAATTTTGTGAAAAATGTGAGAATCAAGCACTGAAGATGAAAACAACGTGACCTCTGGAATATCTGAATTGGATCCTTTCTCGAAAGATGATGCTTGATATGTGTGTTTTGTGACAGAAAATTTTCGGAGGATTCTAAAGGAGAACTTTGGGTCATGTGCGTTATGTGCTGGGATTGAAAAGGACATGAACATCTGTGATTTTTGTCGCTAAACTACAGTATTCTGTTGTACGTTTTGTGGATTTTTTTAATACATCCTATATCTCTTTTTAAGAATTAGAACCTGTAATTGTAATATTATACTTATACTTTGAAACTAGATTATGTTTTCTCTTATTTAATACCTCTTTCCAAATTTTTTTAGTGTTATTTTGATTAATTTTACAAGGGGTCCGATTTCGGCAACTATTTTTCAAATCGCCAAAGTGTAAGGTTATTGAAAATATTTTTTTTTTCATATCAATTTTTTTATTATATTTTCTTAAAGTAAAATGTAAATAGTGCATAACATTATAAAGTAAATATTACATGCTTTTAAAACATAATTTTTTACTGTTTTATATTTTTTTAAAATCAAAAACAAAATGGGGGTCCGGTTTTGGGCACTTTCCTCTATTATATAGCATTTCCAAGAGGTTCAGGTACTGCAGAAAACGTTAAAAAAATTACTGTATCTAGAAGTTTCAATAAAGAAATGATTTATGGAAAGTTAAATGTAATTTACAGAGTCAAAATTAATCCCTTATCTCTGAATGGTGGTACAGCATATTATTATTAGTCTACTATTATTGCTACTATAGAAGTGACAGTATTATCTTAATTTGAGATAAAAGTTTTTTGTTACGGTTCATTTAGGTCAAACATTAAAATGTATTCCAATCTAGCACAAGAAATCCTGCTAGAGTAACCATCGCTCCTAGGTCACACACTGCTGATAAATTTTATACTGTAGTTAGATTTGATAATATATCTGTTTTACATAATAGAGTTCATTACCCTCTATCCTTGCATAGGCTATGTATTTGGATGAATCTTCTCGTATGAAGACTTTTTAGATCATGGTGACTAAGTGCCGTATTTAAGAGCGTCACTCCAACTTCACTTCGTCTTGACTTCCTCAAGTCAGAAGCTAGGTAATATAAAGTAAAGGGCCGGACCGTATTCAGAGACAATACTTACATTCCTCTTGACCAAACCAAATGAAAGTAAAAAGCAAGTGAACTCGGTGTTTCACATCATCTATAATGTCTAGGGCCCGGATGTTTATGACCTAATGATTTAAATATATATATATATATATATATATATATATATATATATATATATATAAAATAAAATAAAATGTCCGTAAAATCCTCTTAAAATTACCTAAAATAGTAAAATAATGACCTACTAAAAATTATCGATTTTGGCCTTTGGTATAATTATTATATACTTCAAAATTAACTGTATTGTAAAACGAACTTTCGTAGTGGAATTATTGTATTACTTACTGAAATAATAATTATAACTAGGTCACTTCTATTAAAATAATATGAAAAAAAAATAACTAAACATACCACAGCATTGCAATATACCATCACAGTTATTCCCAAGTTATTAAAAGAGAAATATCGGCGGTTGTAAGCCAATACTAAACTTATTTTGTACTTAAAGGAACTTCTTTCTACTTCCACTGATGTAATGGAAGCACATTTGAAAAACACTATGTCATTGGCTGTTAAATCCTCTTCAAAAATGTCAATTCTGAAGTCTTCTCCTAACAAAATACTGGCTATTTGGCACACTGTCTTATAACCTTTATTTTTTATCAATACAGATTTTATTTTCTGTCTCATTGTATTCCCAATCTCACCTTTTACGTTTTTTGTATACAATCTTCAGCGTTCCTTACTAACTCCACAGTCTAGTAATCTAGTATATACAGTCACGAAGCTTGAGTTGTGAGGATGCTAGGAACAATAGACTGTTTCGGTACTATCTCGCATTGTCTGTCATGAGGAGATATTAGCGATCCTAGTGGCTAGCAACTATCTACAGATGCATATTTACTACGTATTGAGCTTCGTGACTGTATATACTAGACTGTGCTAACTCTATCAACTTGTCAAAACTTATGATTTCTGGTAAGAATTGCCAAATTTGATTTAAAGCAAGCCAATTTACCTTCCACTTGAGTATCAGAAAATAGGTCCTGTCCACTCCCTATTCACTATTTCTCTCACTGACTGAAAATAGTCACAATGATATATTTATGCAGCCAGTGTACCTCAATGTGTTAAAACGGATGCTGGGAGCAAAGCTATGTTTGGGGCCTTGTCTTCGAAATGTTTACTTTGGGACGGAGCTTTCAGAAAGATTTTCTTTACTGTGGGAATTAGTTTATCTAGTTCTGAAAATTTTGATCTTACCTCCTTCGCGATTTGATGAAAGGCGTGGACCAGACAAGTAACATGCACCATTCTACTGTAAAATTATTTGATAGATTTCGCTCTTTAGGAAGAGGACACGTTCACATGTACTCCATTAGGCTACAGTAAACACAACGATTTACCGAATAATTTGCACATCTGAGTGTGGTTAATCGCTTCCAAACCTCTGACATTAGAAGAAAAATTTGTCCGGATTGTTTATAAAGTCCATAACACTACATTAGTACGCTGTGGAGGAACGGTCAGCGCGTCTGGCCGTGAAACGAGCAGGCCTGGTTTCGAATCCTGGTTGGGACAAGTTACCTGGTTGGGCTTTTTCCGGGGTTTTTTCTCAACCAATAGAAGCAGAATTGCTGGGCTAACTTTTGGTGTTCGATCTCGGACTCGTTTTGCCATACTTAATTCACATATCATCATCATCCGTACCATAGACCGGGTTCAGTTCATGGTGCAGCGTGCTGTACTTGTACAGCAGCGCTGTCGTTCGACTACCCCAAGGCTGGGCATCAGGAGTGAATCCAAACTCTAAACGGGGACGCTTGATATTCATCCGTCATGGCATCAACATTTCGCGGTGTTCGGCGGGGAAGAAAGGGGTTGAAGAGAAGTCATATGTCTCCCCGTGAGAGAGTAGAATCCGCTTTTGGTGCCCAGTCCTGGGCTATCCAATCATTCTCAGAATAGGAGTGTAAGCACAATAAGCCTCAGGTTGCAGTGTAAGCCTTCGAGCCCCTCCTCCGTATAAGAGAAAAAAAAAACAGCTGCATAACGGTCCTGTGAATGAGTAGTCTCGTCAATTGATACAATTTTTCCCTCGTTTACATATTCACGTATTCTGTTTAATGTGCCTTCATAACATTTTATGAAGTAGTTTTTACCCAATGCCGATTCGTCTGGAATAGTATGACCAATGTGGTGGCCAAGGAAATAATATAATTTAAAATTGTTAATTTTTCCTAGTGGAATATTCACACTAATAAACTAGATCCGTAAGGAAAATGCTGACTTAGAAAATACAAATGAGTAAACTACAACTATAAAAAAATGCAAAAATTAAAATTCAACTGCAGACAACGTAAAAATGACCTATAAAAATCTGCGAAGTGAAGAAAATAACCTAAAACTACATCTAGGTGTTAAAAAATGACTTTAGTCTCGAAAACATGGAAAAATGCATTTTGATGACCTATAAAAATCCCCATAGATCTAATATATTTCTTGGAGAATGGACTTAATTACCACTATGCATCGTCTCCGACTACTCAGAAAAAATATTATTTTTCATCAAAATCCGGGCCCTTATAATGACGTAGTACTTCCAGCTTATAGCTACTCAAAACAAAAAGTGGGGCTAAATTTCGTTTCAAACCTATTATTTTTAAAACATCCATTGAAAGGGAAAGAACCGCAGATGAAGATGTAGGCCTACATCAATGAACTTACTTGAATATGAAGACGTAGTAGAAAATAAATCCGACGTCGAAATTTAGTGCACAAAAATATAAGTAATATTAATAACATTAATTACACGAGAATTGAATTAGAATTTTAAACTTATGTTGAGTAAATTACATTAATACAAGATCAAAAGTTATTTTTACTGTAAGAAAAAAATCATAGTCCATTGTAGATAATATTTTACAAACTTTACTATGTTATGTTAATATTTACAGGTTAACCATTTAAAAATCATATCTTACTTCTTCATTGATTTTCAGATGGAAATAATAATAATAATAATAATAATAATAATAATAATAATAATAATAAGAAGAAGAAGAAGAAGAAGAAGAATTTAACATGCTTTTTATAGCTAGCCTACATGACTTCGAAATAAACTGATAGAACTGGAGATAAGATTGAGGTTATGATTACATAGATATAACCTGGAAATAAATAGGCCTAAGCAAATAATATGGCACAAAACTCATAATTCATGAATTCTTGGAAATTGCCATCTTCTAAATCCATTTCAACCCTTAAACGCAACTTTATCGTAGTAAACAAATAAATGTTTCGTTAGTTGTTGTTCAGGTAAAGTGTAGTGCTAAGTGAGGTATAAAGTTGGTCTTCACGTATCTTAAATCTTACTAGCTTTTGGCTAAGTTACGACTAAAGTGTAAGTTAAGTTGTGACTCTGAATACAAATTAAACATTCAACATAAGGCAGTGTTGGAGGAAAGTGATATGGATAACATTCGTAAAAATAGGACTCAAAATTTCGACAAAGCGCAGCCACTAAGAAAGAGGAAAAGGTCATCGCAATCTGAGGAACGATTACAATTGCTTAAACAAATAGCTCAACGGAAAGCAACTTTTACTGAAGAACAGACCAGAAAATACTGCAAAAAGGCTTCTTCGTTATGAACAAACAACTGAGGATGTAAATTTTCACGTTGGTGGTAGTGCTGAAATACAGCATATTTCAACCCAAAGTGGATACAGCGACCCATCATCAAGAGCGACTATATAGCAGCTGTCACGGTGACGTTTTAGGAGATTTGACGTCCCCTGCATCAACTGAAAGCCTCACGCTTACACTAAATGAGCAAAAAGAATTAGTATACATAAAATAATACTAGTAAATGAAGCGATAAATATGATTTGAAGTAACAAAATATAATTACAAAATAAAAGTTTAATAAACATTATACTAACAACTAAACACCGTGTAGCTGTTAATTACTCGTTTTTAAAATACACAGAATTTTTGCTCAGTGGGATTTTGTTTCTCTTGTATAACTTTGAAGATATCATCTTTTATGTAATTCAGCACATAATCAACACTGGTGTTAAACGAAAATATTCCGTGAATTTTTTATTACAGTGCAGTTGAGAATGCATTAAATTTTATATTCACCTTCTATAGCATGCTTTTGGAAAATGTGACTTGCCTCCAAACGTTCCGCATCTTCTTCTGATGACTGAGAATTTTCTAAAAATATTAACAACGCCAAGTCAAGATTATCCATATTTAATTTCTGTGATACATTATACTCGTTCTACCCGATATATCGTTACGGCTCTGCTCTAGCTTTACAAATCTGTTTACCGTCAAGGCGGTCGTACTTTCATTTCTATTGTGTGACGTCATTCACAGTCATATTACGGCCGCAGCATTACGGTACCGTTACCCGAGGAAGTCCTAGGAAATCAGTTGTTCAGGTCGAGTGTTGTGTGTTTTCGTACTGTTGCCAAACTACGCAGACTTTCAGCCTAATTTTCTAATTAACCATTGTGACATATACTTAATAGTTCCTTTTTTTATTTCAATGTATTCTATTGCCCCCATTAATCAGCACAATTACAAAACTTCTATTCCGTATACTGCATTTTATCAGTCAAAAATATAATTGGAAATATTACTATTTCATGTCCTATGTACAATGTTCTACAGATACAGGTTCTGCCAATCTGGATTAATATCCATAATGATATGAATATGTTATGATGTGATGTGATGTGATGTGATGTGATATGATATGATATGATATGATATGATATGATATGATATGATATGATATGATATGATATGATATGATATGATATGATATGATATGATATGATATGATATGATATATTTCATATATATTTCGTCATAGCATTTCTTAGATATAATGGTGGACTTCACATTTTCACGTATACGGTGCCACCATTAACAATCATTACAAATAACGCTTCTTTGCAGTATACGTTAATAAAACTACCCTAATTCCATCAGTTATCTCCCCTCTTGCTGCTCAGTCCATCGTCTATTTGAGCCATTCAGAGCAGAAGTGGTGTAAGTCAATTTTGACGTACACCACTTCTGCTCTGAACGGCTCATATAAACTAGGCTAATGATTCGGTCGTTATTATACAAATTTAAATGACATGAATATATATTTTGCCTGTAAATGTATATACGAAGAACAGGGAGATTGAGAGAAAAAAAAACAAAGGGAAAGTAGGAATTGTATTTTGTATATTATTTATTTGAGCCGTTCAGAGCAGAAGTGGTGACTTACAACACTTCTGCTCTGAACGTCTCATTTAATACTTATCCTATCTTGTTTTTGCTATTAATTATTTATTCACTAATTCACATAAAGCCTACCTTACTGTTTATACCTGCTCACTTCTACAGCCGATTCGTTATTCAGTTCACTATTCGCTATAACAACTTACGTGCACCATCAGCAATTCCTACTATTCACACCTTGTTAACTCTGATGCCTTGATATTAATATTTCCATTTACTTTATTCTTGATCTTTTACTAGTTCACTAAATTGGTCACTTATTAACTCGAGAATTACTATTCACTACTGTTTTATAGCGTAGTAAAACAGATTGATATCATCACTGATCTCTATCTCTTCCACTGACCACTCCTTCCCCCTCTTCGTAGCTAACACTTTCTTCACTCGCTTGTCTTCCTATACTATCAAATCTCGTCTCCCCCACCATATTTTTCACTAATTTTCCTTATAACCAACGGCTCACTTAACGATTGATTTAATTCCTCGAATTTTTTTACCATCATGCTTCTAAAATATTTAAAATCCTCAACAATATCACCAGCAAACACTGCATTAGAGTCTTTTAAATTCCTTCTTTCACTCCCACCCTTGGTAATCACTTCCTCCTCCAATTCCACATCCCGACTCATGGATTAATTTTTTCCCATCACTAGTCTTCTTCCCTTTTCCCTTATATGTTCATATTATTAAACTATTGTCACATATTATGTAAATGTAGAACATATATTAAAAGAATTGTAACAATGTAACACAAACTATGAGTCACAGAAATTACATTTGTGAACTTAATTCTTTTAATAAAAATATTACATTTGAAAATATTTAGTATAATGTGTAATACAATGTTGTTTCTCACTTTTGTGTGCTAAATTTCTTGTTAAACTTATTGTTCCAATAATAAAATTATTGCATTTTGTTCACAGGTAAACGCGAATGGTTTGCTGTCTTTCCTGACAGAAATTCCAAGTTTCTTCAACATCCAGTTCCCTCTTGACTATCCAGTAATAGCTCCCCTTTACACTAACGTGGACACAAGAGGCAGTGGAACAGTGTTCTACAGGTACAGTACTTTACTCTTCATATTCACTATTATTGAATTTATTTAGTCATCATTACATACCTCATTTACTGATTTCAGTTTTGTAGCTTTAAATAAAAGCCAATTATTCCTTCCCTACGGGCACTGATTTGTAAAACCCAAAAAGGAGGAGATTAAACGGATAAATAAAAAGAGAGGAAGAAATAAGAGCTAAATAAACTTTACAGTATGTGTCTTGAACATACCCAGTGCCGATTAAACGCATGGGCGAACTCGACAGTCATCGGAGGCCTCAGGTTGAGAGGGCCTTAAAACGATGGCAATAATAATAATAATAATAATAATAATAATAATAATAGCTTAAGGGAAGAAAAACTCAGAATAGAGACTTCCTTTCCGATAATAAATACTCTGGAATCTTGCATAGAACTTCCGAAGTGAAGCTTATGCAGATATTTCTGAGAGGTTTGGCTTTTTGTAAAATCTACATGCGTTGAATAGTTCAGAAATTTCGAAGTAGTGTGAAAACCTTGCAAGTTTTTATACTAACGGAGATTTTATTTCTACAGAGTTGATATCTTAAGGTCACCACTTCGCTGCATATCTGAAACTGAATATTAAATATTTGCAAGAATATACGCAGTGGTGGAGATAATCGGGATTATAAAGATCTTAATAAGCATAACCTATACAGTTACATGGTACAGGTTCTGGCTCATATGCAGGCCTATGTGTATTATAAGTAAAGCCCAGTGTTTGGTCACATTAAACACAAGTTAGGTATGCATGCAATGACTACATGCTCAAGATTATGGAAAGGAGTGCTAGATACTTCCTTTCTCTCGTGGATCTTATATGGAGGTACAGTCGGTTGGGAAATAAATAAAATTATATACAACTGTAAATACAAGATATATGGGGATATAAACGTTTTTAGTTGCATGCTCACATAGTGGTGAATGTCTGTTCTTTGAATGTATTATTTATTCATTTAATGTATTATTTTATACCACTTTTACTTGTATAAGTTTCTAATAAAGTAGCATTTATATGATATCAATTTCGATAAAATATATGGGCCTATAATCCCACATTAAACTTTCTTGCCCGCTATGCTCTCTTGATTAGGTTACATGGCCCACACACCTGTTTGAGTTTCACAACTCTGCCCTATCCTTTTCCTACACCCTTCTTCCTCAGTCAGCCGTAATTCTGGAAATGTTTGCTGGTCAGTTTATTTTCTTTGTTGCATTGAAGTCTCTGTGACTTTGATTCTGATTACAATATATATTAAACGAAAAGCTCTTGTTCTGATGCCATTCAGTGTAAATTCATATTTAAATCATCTGGAAAATGTGATTATTTATTGTAAGAATTTACATGCCAGGAAAACATTATAAAATAGGCTTCAGTTACTTTTTTTTTTTTCGAAAGAATTAAGTACATACCGGTATTGTAAATTTCTTTGACGTATTACATAATGGGGTAAGTAATATTGTCCATGTACGTAGTTGTAATTCAATAAGAAAATGATAATAAATACTGTATACATACATACCCTATAAGTCAAATTTAGACTACCCGCCTAATACGCAGTTGCTGGTTTGATCCACTAGCACTAGATGTTTGGCTCCCTTAAGGCGCATCTCGTTCAGTTTTAATTTAACTTCAATTAAGATGCATGCAGATTTTGTGCGCCGTGTTGAATATCATCTTCACTACGTATATACAGTATTCATTAATTAATTCATGCATTTAGTGTTCTGCCCAAGGGCAGATCTTTCACTGCAAGCCCAGCTTTCGCCAATCTTTCCTTTTTTCTGCCTTCCTCTTCGTTTCCTCATATGATCCATATATTTTAATGTTGTTTGTAATCTGATATCTTCTTCTACCCCGAACTCTTCTCCCGTTCACCATTCCTTTCAGTGCATCCTTCAGTAGGCAGTTTCTTCTCAGCCAGTGACCCAACTAATTCCTTTTCCTCTTCCTGGTCAGTTTCAGCATCATTCTTTCTTCACCCACTCTTTCCAACACAGCTTCATTTCTTATTCTGTCTTCCACTTCACACGTTCCATTCTCCTCCATATTTACATTTCAAATGCTTCTATTCGCTTCTCTTCACTTCGTCGTAATATCCATGTTTCTGCCCTATACAATGCCACACTCCATGCAAAGCACTTCACTAGTCTCTTCCTTAGTTCTTTTTTCAGAAGTACGTAGAAAATGGTCCTTTTTCTATTAAAAGCTTCCATGGTCATTGCTATTCTCCTTTTGACTTCCTGGCAGCAGCTCATGTTACTGCTTATAGTATACACCCAAAGTATTTGAAGCTGTCCACTTCCTCTACTGCCTCATTTAGAATTCGCAAGTTTATCTTCTCTATTTTTCTTCCTATGACCATGCTCTTCGTTTTATTTAATAAAATATTAAATACCAATTCAAAACTTGATTCGCAAAATTGTGGTTGAACACTCCATAGAAACTCGTATTTGCGATAATTTTCAATAGAGCTAATCGTACTTGCCACCATTTTCAGCTTAAAAGGTCTACCATTACCAAACAAAAGAATTCTCAGTTTATTCACGCCTCATGGCCACCTAAAACAATCAGCTGCTCGCTACATGCTACTGTTGAACGAAATAACGCACAAGATACCCATCGGCGACGGGTAGCTTTCAATTCTTGCATGCGCTATCAGTTTTAGTCCAAAAAGGCATACTCAATTGAATGCGGAGATACGAGTGTTTCGGAATTTTTTAACATGATGCATCGAGAACGCTGGACATCATTTTCAACAGCTGCTTTGATGAAAGCTAAGATTTACATCAGTTTCCAACTTCATTAATTAAGTAACTCTTAACTAATACGAAATAGGCCTATGTATTATATGTCTTTCTCGTGTTAAATTTTACCGTACCTGGTTAACATGTTTTAGCCTGTTATGGGCCATCTTCAGAATGGTTGGTGCTGGTCTTGGCGCCTTTTGTTTGTGTTAACTGTGGAGGTGTGTCTGTGTAGTGTAATGTGGAGTCAAAGAGTGTGTGTATTCTGAAATTGAGTTGTGTGTTGAGAATTTCATTTGGATGTTTTTTGTGTCTATATATTTCGTATCGTTCTAATGTGTTTAGTTTCTGGCTTTTTAGTTGAATATGTAGAATTTTCGTGTATGTGCTTAAGTCTCTGTAGGTGTGGTTAGCTGTTATGATGTGTTCTGCATATGTGGAAGTATTTTGTAGTTTTGTTATGGCTGTGATGTGTTCTTTGTAACGTGTTTGAAATGATCTGCCTGTCTGTCTATGTAGAAGTTGTTGCAGGTGTTGCATTTGAGCTTGTATACGCCTGTGTGGTTGTATTTGTTTGTTTGTGTTGTTTGTGTGTTGAGATGCTTTTGTAGAGTATTATTTGTTCTGTATGGGATGTTGTAATTTAATTTCTTGAATGAGGTTGCAATCTTGTGTGTGTTTTTGTTTTCGTATGTTAGTGTGATGTAGTATGCTTAACTAATCATTTAGGCCTACTGTAATGAAACTGAACGCCCGCCCGTGCGTTGCTACAGCTTACCTGTGAGTCGAGCAATGGATTGCGGGCAGTCTGTTCCCTGACGTCCTCTCCATAGTGCGGTAACTTTTCGCTGCCTCTCTCTATACTATCGTCATATTTTAACATATTTAATTACTTTCTTAGCACTGTATTTCTATGTACTGGTTATAATGGCTGGAATTAATGTTTCGTGAAGGGAAATAAGTGATATTCATTAGTAAAAGAGATATTATTTACAGAGATATTAGCCCTCAATGACACTGTACAGGATATATTATACAGTATTATACAGAACATAAATAATGGCTTAAGTGCACAATACTGGAGCGGGCGTAATTGCTTGGCCTCCGGCCATAAATGATAAATGCAATGAATAGCCTATCTCTTTGCAGGTAGAAGTATTAACACGCAAATATGTCATTTTAGTATATATATAATACAATTAGCGTCTTCATTCGTATTTTTTAATTTTTATGTAGACCTAATGTTTTGAAGTAATAAAAACACTATTAACATTAACCTATACGGATATTTTTCACAAAATTGTGACGGTTCACTGCTCACTGTTGATTTCACTCAAGGCTGGTGAAAATGCAGAGGGACAAATGGAATCAACCTATAATAGCAAGGATTTGCGAAGTGAGTTTGTTTCGGCTTATGTTGACATATTTCTTATTCTATTAAATTACTTACATTATATACGTATGTACCTGTGTACATAAGATACTGCTCACAATAATTACGTCACCGAGCGAGACTCGCATTTGGGAGGTCCCGGGTTCAAACCCCGTGGCTGGCCAATCTGACTGGAGTTGTTCATGATTTTCCTCAGTTAAAAGGCAAATGTCGTTTGGAAATTTACATACCACGATTCATCATCACCATTCTCATATACATTAAAAAAAATGATCTAAATCAGTTACTTGAACACAAACTCTAATAGAAACAGAAACTCAACAATAGCCAACGGCGTAGGCCTACTAATATTCCCAACATTCCTACACACGCGATAAGACCAGAAGTTATATGTTGAAGCGCGTATAAATAAATGCATTGAAAATAAAAATAATTACATTGTGCCTTGCTCAGTACGATTTGAGCAGCCAATTTTATTGCAGAACAGCATCCCATGATGAATCTGAAATTCGTTTGTTGTATGTTTAGTAAGCAGTCCGAAGACTGGTTGGAAATTTGTTCATATCTTCTTTTTTTAAATGCTATCCATAATCGACAAGACTGAATAACATGTGTTAAAACAACAGCAATTGCATAAAAAACAAAAATAATTATAGTATAAAAAAGTGTATTCTAACGACATAAGAACGTATGTAGGCTATAGGCCTATGTGTAAGAATATGTATAAGAATACAATTCTATAATTTAACGATCATAGCTAAAAAATAAACTTGGCAAACTCTATGTTAAAACTAGTACAAATATATCTACGAAGTTTAACTAGATATGCGTCTATATACAATTTACCGAGTGCTTCAAAATGTACAGTTACCACAATTTAAACTCAGACATTTGCACTGTAAATAATAATTAATAAGTAACAATATTCTCATAGAAGTTATAACATTATTACCTTTATGAAGGAATCCAAGCTTGATAAATGTAGAACATAACTTCGGTCCTATATAGGATAACTCATTACCGGTATTTATTTCTATTAGTACGAAAATATACTAGACATTCTTTGTTATAAGTTAAGATAATATAATAATTTAAAAACAAACACTGCAAACAAAACTAATTTAAGCATCGCTAATCTTTATTATTAATTGACGTAACTTCGTAAGATAAAAGCGGATCACAAAGTACAGTAAGCAACGGTATAAACACATACGAAAACCTACTGCATGGATTAATCATGGCGCAGCCAATAGAAAACGAGCAGTCGTATGGCCACACGTTCTGAATCGTTGCTTCTCGTAAGCAACGCTCTGTATACTGGTCACATACTGGTATACAGTAGAGGCATTCTAGTTTATAATTGTGTAAACTTTGTTGAAGATCTCCTCGGAATAAGGATGTAACCAACAAATCTGTAATTCATGTTTCGCAACCATTTTTGATTACTCAAAGATACAAGTTTATTCAGCCATTGAGCGAAATAATTTAATTTCATAAATAAATGTTTGAAAATTATTTTTTCCACCTACATCACTTATTTCAAGAAATTGATGTTACATCCTCTTTCCGAGAAGGTCTTCAGTTATAAAATAATAATAAACTTTTCGTGATGCGCCCTGATAGCCTACTAATTTATTTATGAGTTATACCTCTGCTTAGGTGCATCATTTTAAGGTGACCATAATTTTTAAGGTGACGGGATATGATTAATGAATAATGCATAATATTATTATTATTAGACTATTATTATTATTATTATTATTAGTAGTAGTAGTAGTAGTAGTAGTAGTAAATGCATTTGTAATTATTGTACATTAAATTAATTACTCACCGTTTGACCGTTTTTGTACACCAGCACCACTATTGAGATGCAACTGAAGAAGGACCTGGCTGGGAGTCCACTGATCACTGTCACAGAATTTACAGAAAACTGTATCTTCCTTATACTTTTTCAAAAAAAAGGAAATTTCTTTTGAAGTGTTTCATTAAATCTGCATTTGCGTTTCGGCATATTTTATTACAATTCACACACAGAACAATTTGTTTGTATGCATCTGAAGTTTGATTAGTGTAGTAATATGTAGCTATTCGGCTATGTATACAATGGAGGGAGGAAAGAAACTGGCCACCCTACCCCATTATCTCTTGGTCTTCTTACTTCATAAGTTGGTATCACTTGTGAGGTTCATACCTGTCTTCAGACAGTTGACTAAGCAACACAATATTAACGTTAAAATAACACATAACAGGAATACCTCTCTCACTATCACTGTAATTATTGTAAACTGTACATTGAACAGACGAGAAAACCCTGTTTCATTCCAAGATTCAATCTGAATGATTATCTTACAGTCATACCAATATTTTTGCCTAAGTTAGGGAACCTAACAAAATTAAGTATGAAACAAAAGTAAAATAAAAGGCTTTAATCTGTTTGTTTAAAAAAAATCTGGGACAAATGAGGACGTTGCCGGGACACCGGGACAAAATTTAAAATACAAACTGAGACGTATGGACCATACGGTATGGTCTCCTTTTCGTTATTGGCTGTAGCAAACTTGCTGTGTAAGTGGAATTTACATGCGAATCGAGGCAGAGCTAGAATGTCGAGTTTATCTGCTCACTCCATAGTTTAATATTCACATTTGTAAATCCGTTACGTCTTATTTTTATTGCTACTGTTTATTATTATTATTATTATTATTATTATTATTATTATTATTATTATTTCTAAATAACGTAGGGAAGAGAAAGAGAGAAATAGACTTCGAAAATGGAAGTAGACCTAAAGCAATCGACTGAGGAACTGCTGCTTATATTTTAAACTAGTAAAAACAGATTATTTAAACATTCGACTCATTATTATTATTATTATTATTATTATTATTATTATTATTATTATTATTATTATTATTATTATTATTATTATTATTATTATACTATCTTAGATATAGTTCTTCTTAAATCATGTCAGCAGATGTCCTGCAATAACAAAGCTACAAATTCATAAATATGTCCATAGTATAATCAGAAACTAGATTAAGACTTAGAAATAAGATTGACGAAGCAATGATTTGTAAAGATCTTTATGGTGAATAAAGTACTACTACTACTCATTCCATGTTGAGCTGTCAGTACTGAAATTACTTCACTTGGACTACTGTATTTTACATAGTTGTCTGAAGAATTTCACATAATATGATTCTACTTTTTCTGCTCGTAATAAGGAAGACATTAACATGACTCTGTAATGCTCTAATTCTTACTGTGATGTGTGTTTCAGAGAAACGCAAGATGAGTCATTATTACAAAGGGCGTCTGAATCTGTTCATCAAGCATTCAGCTACGGAGCAGATTTTGAAGCTAGAAGTCTGTTCATTGCCACTTGGGAGGATGTTGGATATCATGATAGGGGTGCTGACAAGGTACTTCTGAGCCATAGCATTTATGTAATTTCTAAATAAATCATGCAAAATAATATGCATCTACAAATAGGCCTATAGGTAGTCCAGGTTTGTCAGTCTCAGTGCCGGAACAGAACTTTATTTCGGATGTGGTCGTACGTTCTCGTGAGTCTTCGAGGAAAACAAATACCTACAACTACATAATATTGTATGTTAATCAGTAATCATCACATTTACCCATGTGTGTTTCTAGTGAGGAAAGTCATAATTTTTAACAACCGGTTCTCTTCGCAAATAACAGCAAATTTCGTATTTTAATATAAAAAATATTAAATAAGATAATAATAAGCTGTTAAAAATAATTGGAAAATTGCAATGCAACACGCTATTACAGAATTATGTGCAGAATAATTTCAAAATTCGCAAATACTGATTGGCGTCACGAAGAAGGAGAGTATAGGATAGTATTCATCACCCCAGCTTGTCCATTGTCTGTCCACACTGTGGTCTGTCTCCCAGTTACATGACTGATCTGTTCCATCTCATATCTACAATGGGTTGTTTTCGTGATAGGTTGGGACATTGTGAATGGTTCTCACTTGAGCATCTGTTGTAAGTTTGGTTAGTATGCCTAATAGTGTTTTATTTAATTTTATGGCCTACTCAACATGATTTTACATAGGCATTTATTTGTATCAAGTTTGAAGTTGTTATTATTCGTTTGAGAAGCTTTTGTCATCCTGTCTGTTTTAAAAAAACTGAAAGTCAGAATTTATAAAACAGTTATACTACCGGTTGTTCTGTATAGTTGTGAAACTAGGACCACAGTCTAATACTTACAGTCGCGCAACTTCAACACTTTTTTTTGCCAACATTCGCGACACTGGCGCCCAAGCGGCAGGCAAGGCACTGGTAATAGGGTTGATACAATCTCGTTCAGCTTCTAGACAATGATCTAGATTTGCTTCATGAAATGTCAAAAAACTACATTCATGCTGGTGATTTCAATTGTAAAAACCCAAAATGGAACTCAAGAATTATTACTCCGAGAGGAAAACAACTTGAAGCACACGCTTCCCTACATAAATATAACATAATAGCTCCCTCACAGCCAACTCACTTTCCATACAATAATCTGCATATGCCGGATGTATTAGACATTGCCCTTGTCAATACTACTATTACACCTCTATACATTGAAACAGTTTCTGCTCTGTCTTCAAACCACGACCCAGTCATTCTAGTTCTAGATCACATTCCAGCTTCTTCTATATTAAAAAATGACAAAAGAAAAACAGTCAATTGGAAATTCTTCAGGGAACTCGTAAACTCTTCCGTGCCAGGCAATATAATCATTGAATCAAGAGAGGACTTAGATAAAGCTGTACAAATCTACACCTCCACAATTAGCAGTGCTATCAAAATCGCAAAAACTGCATACAATAAGAACCCAAACACAGCTAAGAACCTAGAAATTCAAACTCTTTGCAAACAGAAACGCTTAGCTAGGAAAAAGTGGCAAAAAACTCGAAATGAAACTGACAAAAATATCTATAACAATTTAAAAAACAAATTACACAGAAGAGCTTTTGAACTGAAAATAGATAAATTTGAAGCCGATGTCAAGGATGCTGCATCTTCGAATACTATCTGGAAAATAACAAAAAGACTTATTTCATCTAACAACATCAATAAACAGCAACCCATACATACTACAAATGGCATCAAATACAATCCACAAGATAAAGCTGAAGCAATTGCTGAATATCTAAAGGATCATTTTAGTGAACCAACTGCTGACCCGAACTATATGATCTCAAATCAAGACATGATTGACAATATTAATAGAGATTTAAAAGTTCATGATGCAAGTACTATTCCTCATACAACCCCTTCAGAAGTTAAAAAAATTAAGACTTTAAAATCTTCAAAATCTCCTGGACCAGACAAAATTAGTAACTTAGCTCTAAAAAATCTACCAAAGAAAGCTATATGCCATATTACTAAGTTGTTCAACTCAGCATTGAAAACTCAATATTTTCCCTCATCTTGGAAACATTCACAAATCATTACAATTCCTAAACAGAACAAGAACTCTATGTATTGTCAAAATAGAAGACCAATATGTCTTTTGAATACACATGGAAAATTATTAGAACGGATTATCCTCAAACGAATGTTGCCTTATACAGACACCATTATTCCTCCTTGGCAAACAGCTTTTCAAAAAGGAAGATCAGTAACTCATAATGTAGTCTCTCTCGTAGAAGACATAACCAAAGGCTTTAACAACAAATTCTACACAGCAGCCATCTTTTTGGACGTTTCTAAGGCATTTGATAAAGTTTGGCATTTAGGTCTGCTGTATAAACTTAATAAATTTCTGCCTCGCTCATTAACTCACCTTCTAGCTAGCTACTTAGAAAAGAGATCTTTTCAAGTCCTCATAGATGGCCAACTATCTTCCACTTATATAGCAGAAGCTGGAGTTCCACAAGGCTCTGTACTTGGTCCTATATTGTACTGTCTCTACACTTCTGACATTCCTACTACTCTCAAAACTAAAACACTTCTGTATGCTGATGACACAGTTATATATAGTGTTAAATTCAGTCCTCAATATGCTGTCTCCGCAGTTCAAAACCATGTACTTCTATTAGAAGAATGGCTTAAAGAATGGCGTATTTCTTTAAATCCTGAAAAATGTCAGTCAATAATTTTCTCCAAGTGTTTAAAAAGACCTCGTGACAAAATAAAAATATGCAATCAAGAAATTCAATACAGTGACCATGTAAAATATCTTGGTATTACTCTTGATAACAAATTGTTATGGCACAAGCACATAAAATCTGTAACAACTAAGAGCTCTCTTAGAATATCTCATCTTTACCCCCTGTTCAAATCTCCTGTCCTCAGTCTAAGAAGAAAAGTTATGCTATACAAAATGCTGATTTTACCGATTCTAACTTACGTTGCCCCGGCTTGGTGTTATATTCCAAAAACAGTGTTTCAACCTCTTCAAATTGTTCAAAATAAAGTGCTCCGAATAATACATAATTCAGACTGGTACACAACAAATGCACAAATACACTTTGATTTGGACATGACATTTCTGAAAGACTCATTACGTGAACAAGTTAAGAAGTTTTATAACAGTGCAAATTCAAGTGAAAATCCATTCATCAAGCGTCTTGGTCAATACAATGCAAATTTCTACAAGAAACACAGAACACCAAAATCCTTTTTAAGTGAATAACATGCACTTTTCCACAACCTCTGACTTCCTTAAACCTACACTAATGTCTCTGTGCCCAATTGTTTTGACAGCTGGACATGAACAATATTTGTGCATCGTTATTTGAATTTACACTAAAATACGAAAAGGCAGAAAACATATTTGTTTTGGAACTTTATCAATAAATTGCTGAATGTGAAAAAAAAAAAAAAAAAAATCGTTCAGCCAGCACGTGCTTTAAAGGGATGCGAGATGTTATAAACGTTTTAATCATGCGTCGGAATAAAGGCAATGTGTGCAATGACGAAAATTGCAGTAACAACAAGTTTAAATCTCCGAATTTGTCGTTCTTCAGATTCCCTAAAGACCAAGAGAAAACCATAAATCAGTCATAACCTATAATCCACGTTGTAGGTAGCCTACGTATTGTGTTCTATAAAATATTTATTAGTTATCAGTTTCCTATTTGTATGTCAAAGTAAATACCTGTTACAGTATATTATTTTTTTGCAGAGTTCATATGTGTAAATGTGTAACCATTCCGATTTTGGATAATGTATCTAGAGTTTTTAATGCAAGTAATTCCATAATTTTTGTATTCGTGTTTTATATTTTTCAGAAGTTGAATGTTATATTGCATTCAAGTAGGGATCATGGTGTTAATTTTTCAAGAATTCATGGAGTATTGTTATTGGTGTTGATTTTACATTCCCAGTGATTATTTGAGCCGTTCAGAGCAGAAGTGGTGTAAGTCAAAATTAGGTAATGAGGTTTAAAGTTAAAATTCTGTAAAATACAGCGCAAAGTAGCAATTAATATATCCTTCGTGCTATTCACTGACTACTAATAGTTTAAATAAATTCAATATTAACTGCTACTTTGCGCTTTATTTTACAGAATGTTTACTTTAACCCTCATTACCCATTTTTGACTTACACCACTTCTGCTCTGAAAATAAAATTAGGCCTACATTTTCTGAGTTAATATTGAAGTTACAATTTTTTCAACAAAATTGTGTGTTCATTTATTTGTTCTCACCTACGTCATATTAACAGTAAGTGCATGTAAATTACGTATTATATAGGTAGGATAAGTTAAAATTAAGCTTATGTGTGAAAACTGGAAATGTAATGTAAAATGCGGTAAACTTGCCATAAAAATTTACACCATAATATCCTGCCCTCCCAAGCCAAAAGGCCGTATCTCAAAACTTGAATATTTTTCAGTATTGAGGATTTAGTGAATCATCAAAGCGCGCCTACTTTTAAAGTTAATTTATTGGAATTTTTAGCGTATTCATTATTGAAATACTATATTCAAAATATATAGAATATAATTTTTAGGTTAATTAGCTTACATTTTTGTGTACAATTTGAGATACGCCTAATTTGCTAAGTATTAATATTAATTGTTGAAGATACTGATATGCTTAGCAAATTAGGCATATCTCATATTGTACATAAAAAACCAGTAAGTGAAATTAATTCTCTCTTATTTTATTAATTATTTAGATTATTTTAATAAATTACAACACATACTGCATAGCAGTATTGTAAAAAATACTGCAATCTAAGACAATTATTATCTAGAAAATTAGTAAAGAGACAGCAATTTATTTACCAATCATTCTGTTAACATTGAAGTTGAAAATAAATGTTTGGTTATATTTACTAAGGTACACAGTTCACAAAATACTTCTGCGTAAATTACTGAGGTAAATAAATTAACTAAAAAATAAAAAACACTGAAAAGTTAGTTAATACCAAATAATTGATACTTGAACATAATAAAATTTTAGTCATCATTTACTGGAAGATTCTCCCAAAATGTCAGTCTGTTTTTCATTATTCCACCCAAATTACGAATTATGGCACTCTTTTTTTTTAAGCAGGGAATCCAAGAGGTTTTCGTTGCTACTCAGGACGTGGTAACTGTTCCTTCCTTCAGTTTATTTTTCGTCAGGAAATTTATGTTGAACGATGTACCATCAAAGACATTTTTGTACTGCATACTGTATGATCCTCTGGAAACCGATATTTCAACCATATCATGCAGACAGGATCATGAATGAATCAGGTTCAATTTATATTGTGATGAGTAGTCAGACCAAATGAAAAAAATACTGAAGCTCCACTGGCAGTATCTCAGTCTGGTAAGATGCTGATTTTACTGCATCTACAAAGTCTGCAAAATCATATACTTTATATCCACGTCTTTTCACTGACTGTTCTACTTTGTGATGAAAGGATCAGAAGGCATAAACGAATGGCCTGGATCAAAATATCTCATCAAACTTTCATTAGTACTTACTTCATTTGAATTAACAATGTAAATCAAAAATGAAAAGAATGTCCAGTTTTTGTTCTGGACCATGCAGTTGTCCAACCATAGAGTAATTTTGAACAATCTCTCTTGTACTTGAAAAAATTGTAGAAAGTGCTTACTATTTCTTCTTTGCTCCTTTTAACCCATTTGTATTGTAGTTTTGGTTCAGGGAAAATACTCGTGTAAAAAGAAGACAAGGTTTTTCGTAAAACTTTTCCATTTCTATTAGGTAGGCCTAGTATTGCATTGTATTTTTGATTAAGGGAAATATTCGTGTAAAAAGAAAAAAAAATGTTTTTGTATTAAGTTGTAGTGCTTTGTGATGGCAGTTGTGCACTAGAACTAAGTATTTAATATTATTTTAACTGGAATTTGTATCTTTAAACTTGGGGATGATGGTTTGGTTACAAAATATGCAGGATAGGATAAACTCACACTCATTTATGTCACTCATATGAGTCCATTGTATCACCTCCAGAATTAAATTTTCACAATGGATGATGAATGACTTGTAAATTTCCTGAGTTCTCTGACTCAGCATCAGATTTCTTCCAAGTGTCTCAAATCTACTACGGTATGTTGATCTCAGGATTTACTTTCCTTGTGAAGGAGCCATGTTAAGAATTTATACTCATATCATTGCTCTCGTCTAACTGAATCTAACCATTACTGTATAGGCCAAAACTTCACCAGAGGGAGAAGCAGAAGTTATGGTACAAGAAGTAAGAACATTTTTTTATACTGCTCCAGAATCGGAAATTATAAGTAAACTTCTCAAATGTTCATAATGTAGATCCATCTTTGTTTCAAGAGATAGTAGTAGGCCTATCAATGCACTCACGAACATAACAAACATTGGGTTCCATCAACGATTTGTCAATATCTTAACCTGCATCTTTTTCCTTTTTGTCTTCTCATACTTCTACATTAACTTTTCAGTGAAGAGTAGCCTATGTAAACTTATCTGGTGATCTAGGTCCACTTTATTTTCATCCAGCAAATCCTGGATTTAATCTAAGGTTATCCTTGATGTGTGCAACATATTTTTAGGTTTCAATAATTTTTATCCCGTTGTTTCCAAAATCCGTACTTATCTGTGGTGCAATAATCATGATGACGATCTGGAACACATTCTTCTATACTGTCCATCCATAATCCACAAAAGAAGTCAATTAAAATCATCAGTACCAGTTGCAGACGACACAGCCCTGCAATATATATTGACTACACCCCAACTCTGGCTACTAGCAACAGGCTTCTATAATGAACATCGATCAAAATACCCCTCATTTCTCGTGAAAAACAACAACTGAATAGACTACAGTAAACTATAGTGGACTTTATGTTGTCAGCAAACAGCTGGATACATTAAGAAGATTGATTCTTTCCGAAATCAGTTAAATTGAGGTCCATTGAATCGAGGGTCAACTGTTTTCATAAATACTTAAAAGTCTTAAAATGAATAATTCATGTTCCATCTATTTTACAAGCCAGTATTATAATGTACCAGGATTAAGTAAGAAACTTTTAATCAGTTTTTTTCTTGTACAGGTAAATACCTTCCAAGTGGTAGTAATAAGTGATGGATCAGATTCATTCGTCGAGTTCCTGTATGCCGATAACGGCATCCAATGGATCCAGGGAATGGCGCAGTCATCTGGACTGCCAGATGCGAGGGCCCAAGCTGGATTCGTGTCTGGTGATGGCAGACTCTACACGCTTCGAGGCTCTGGCACTGATCAGATCCAAAACCTAGACAAGTATGAAATGATTTCTTTGGTAAATAAAAAATATTTTAATTATTTACTGCTTATTATAACATCTATTAAACTAAATGTAACTTAACTTATGTGATATATTCAGTAATATCATAGGTAACAGCTACCATATTGTAAACACTAATAATATTAATAGGTAATCACAATAATAATAATAATAATAATAATAATAATAATAATAATAATAATCACAATCACAATAATATCTATAAAACACTACCTACAGTTGGACCACGTGCATGTGCAGTGAAGAGAGACGAGGCTAGATTTGTCCGCTCATCGATGCTGGGGCTAGACAGAGTCCAGTACTGTCAGCCAATCCTGGAACTTGAGATTTGGACTATAGAAACTCACATTTTAAAATTCAATTACTAACAATACTACAATGAGATTAGTTGGGGACACTCGAGTTTTCATTCAGAGTGGCCTGGCTTTGATAGCTGGGCCGGCTCTGGACAAAAACTTGAGCATCCCCAACTAATCTCACTGTATTATAGTAACATGAATAAGTAAAGTAACGAGCAGTAAGTAGCCTAGACGACGATCAGTGGAAGACAAACAAAAAATAGAGATTAGAAAATAAGGCAACCACTGAACTGGGGAAACATTTTTATAGAAAACTAGTAAGATATTACAAAATGTTACTACCAGGTACATTTCTTATTACAACTTAATTCATTAACGCTAACATTATGCACAGAATGCATTCGAAATTATGTAGAAGAAGGTAAATGATAACTTCAATTATTACAGTATGATAACCATATGAGAAACAAGCTCACATTGAAAGACAGAGAAGTAAAAATAAATAAGAGAGCAGAGTATAGTTATGTAAACAATGTTGGTTTTAAGAAAAAGTACTTTGAGTGGACCCGGCTCATACTTAAAACAGTGTTGCACGTTCAATTACATATTGTGTAACAAACAGCATTGGCGAAATGGTTAGCATGTCTGACCATAAAACGAACAGGCCCAAGTTAAAATCCTGGTTGGGACAAGTTACCTGGTTGTGGTTTTTCCTGGACTTTTCCTCAACCCATTAAGATCAAATGCTGGGTAAGTTTCGGCACTGGCCCTGGTATTATCACCTTCATCTCACTCAGATGCTAGATAACCATCGCAATTAAAAAAAAAACAAACAACGTAACATGCATATTTAAAAATTAAATGAAATCAAAGGTTAGAGGAAAATTTATCTTTCCCTTAACGATGTTTAATCGATTTTCTTCTGTTCGAAAGTAATGACAGGTTATTTAGCAGGTGTTGATTAACCTTTTTCCATTGCTGGTGTTGAATGTAGAAATTATTCACGACATTTCGAAGATTAGCTCTACACTTCGTTATGATATACAGAGTGATTCAGAAGGAATAGTAAATATTTTAGGGTGTAGTATTATGGACTGTTCTGAATAACAAAATTCATATAAACATGTGTTCAAAAAGTGAAAATACAGTTGTTTGAATGTTATACATAACTAGGGTTATAAGTGAAACGAGGGAAGAAAAATGATTTCATGATTAAAATCATTGCTTATTTACGTGGTATCAATACATTTAAACAGTTCAGTGCATTTTATTGCTCTTTTGACGACAGTTAGTGTTGATCTTCTAAGGTCATTTTGTCATTATTTTATAAGGGCAGAACTATTCATAATGCGAGCAACTAATTCGTCCTTATGTTTACTTTGTTTTTATACACTTCTTTTTTTATCCATTCCCACAGACAGTGAAGTCTGGTGACCTTGGTGGACAATGCACATGTCCATTGCGACAGATTGATCGTTTGGGGAATGAGAGATTTAGAGATGTGTTACCTGATGGTTAAATGTACAGGGGCTCCATCATGCTGGAAGAAAATTGTTGCTAAGGGAACTATAAATAGCTGTTTCTCTACACTCATAATGAACACTGGTAATCTTAGACGATCTCAGAAGAGTAACACATATTATTCTTTTATACGTAGTCAATAGTACATATTCATTTGTCGTTTCTTCATACCATTTACAAGGCTTGTTATGCGTAACATTTAAACAGTTGTATCTCCACATTCATTGGAAATTGAACACGTTTATATGAACTTTTTTACTTAGAATGGTCCATACATGTACCCCGTAAAAAATATTTATGATTCCTCCTGAATCACATTGTAAGTCCTTTTACTTATATCATCCTGCTCTCTACTGGCAGTCATTGATCAGTGAAGTAGAATGAATTGTTTGTAATGATCTGAACGAGTAGGACAATCTACTCACTTCACTTTCGTTTGTTCACCTGAAGACGAACATAGAAACAACCTAACCGTCGTGAATTTTGTATATTCCTCATCACCATTAGCAGTGAATAAACTGCAATCTGCACCTCTTCCGAACACACAAAAACATATAAAGACATGCAACAAATTGATTGTGAAAATTATATTGCATTTATAAACAATTAATAGTTGGACAATTAACTTTAAACAGCTATGCAACAATATTTTTAGGTCACAGAGGAAACTGCAATTAACACTCAACAAAATATTTCCAGACGATCACGTGTCTTTCTGTTTGTTTGTTGTAGGAAATATGAAACTATATTCCTTCAACAGAGCTTTCAAACACATATTTTAAAATGTGTCAGTCTTGTCGGAAAAATACTATGAGAATTTACTTGAGTGTAGTTTTAGTTGTTTATTCATTTCGAGAAAATATTTATTTTTAACATTGAAAGAAAACAAACTTCCGCAATATTACGAACAAATGCAGGAGATTCATTGTTCCAGTGGTGTTATTCAAAAAGTTTAACAACCGATTCTCTCATGTGTACTTATGTTAAACATATATGGTATATGTCCGTGTTAATTGCAAATATTACCTAGAAATAATTTAACAACTGGTTCGTCCGAACCGGTGCAAACCAGCCGAATATCACCACTAAATTGTTCCTAATCTTTACATGCTTTACAACCAGAAAACATCAGAGATCAATTCTTGTTCACTCTACTTTAGTTTCCTATATCCTATTGCAAAGTTTGAGACTTTTTGTCTATGGCGACAATAACAATGAGTTACACCATTAGCCAAATGGCTAGAGCATTGACTTTCCACGCTGGTAACCAGGGTTCGAACCCCAGAAGATCCAACTGGTATTTGTGGTGGACAAAGACAGTGTTTGGTGTTAGGTTTTTCGCGGGGTGCTCCTATTTCCTATACTGACATTTCACCATTGCTCCATTAATCATCATACATTGTTACATGGTTCTTGTCCTATAGTGCATCAAGGCCAATGCCTCCATGGCAGCTGAAAGAACTACAAGCTTTGACACGTCTCTGTCTCGTACTAGATAAGGGTGCTGGGTAAATGATGCAAGTCAGATGCCCGTCATTAGTGAAAAAAACAATGACAATGACGATAATGATGGTAATGATGATAACAATGACAATGATGATGTTGGTGAAGACAGTGATGAGAACAATAATGATAGTGGTAACTAGGTTGCTAACCCTCCCGTATTTGCCGGGATCTCCTGTATTTAGCCCTAATTTTTAATAATCTCCCGACTTCCGTATTTTTCTTCTCTTCGAAAATTTTTCTCCATTATTTTCTCATAGTGTAAAAATATATTTGAAACATTTAATTAACATTGATTGAAGGTGATGTGTATGATTGATTCTGTTGCTTCAGAGATGCACTGAAATATGCGATCTCTGTAGAAGGTAATACTTGCCGGAAATAGTTTCAGGGCTCACTAGTTTAAAATCAAACAATGTTAGAGTTACAAATTAAAAACAGAAAAAACTAGTCAGTTGTTTTGTAAGCATACCAGGCAGCAAAGCACATGCAGAGAGTGTCTTCTCTTATGAACAGTAAGTGAACAAATGTTCGAAACAAGAGCAAGACAATCTAATCAAATCAGAACTGCAAATCATAGTCTACTTCAACTGCTCATGTAGGGAATTTTTACAATTTGTTTGAAACTATTATGCGAGACAAAACGTCTCAAAATACTCTTAATTGAAGCATAACTACCTAAGTGTAGAATAAAGTTGTTTTCCAGTACTGCTAACTGAATTGAATAATTAGTCAGTTTTCTATGTGAAATATTGTAGATTGCTTAGTCTCCCGCATTTTCTTGAAAAACAGTTGGCAACCCTAATGGTAACTGTTGAGGATTATGACGACAATGACGATGATGGCAGTGACAGTGGAAACAATGACAACAATGATTAAGCAGTTAAATTGAAAGTTGATCATATAGTCTCATAGGCTATTACGAGGAAAAAAAAAAAGAGAGAGGGGAGAGAGAGAAAGAGGGGGAAGGGGAGAGAGAGAAACAGAAATCGAAGAAGTTGGATAGTTACACCACTGTCTAATATATACAGTCACGAAACTCAATACATAGTAAATATGCATCCATAGATAGTTGCTAACTACTAGGATCACTATCGCCTCATCACAGACAATGCAAAATAGTACCTGCACAGTCTATTGTTCCTAGTACCCTCATCAACTCAAATTTCGTGACTGTATATACTAGACTGTGATTACACTTTATGAAAATGGAAGAAAGCATTCGTATAGTAGAAATGTGATGGATTAGGGGTGCATACAGATACAATATTAGAACCGAAAGACAGTCCTGTAATTTGGGATGATACACAGATATTATTCAGCTGAATATTTCAGGAGTGTTGGTGACATTTAATACCAGGTGTGTACATAGTTATGCTCTATTTCTATTTATGCAAACATACCCAAGTATTTCGTAACGTTGTTGTTAAATGTGAGTAGAATTACTGCATCAAGGTTATGGTTCGTTTCAAGTAATCATAGTGTTGAAACGAGTAAATAAATAATGCTTATTGCATTCAAAATCAGGTGTAACTATTTACATAATCTGTATATAATTTGCATTAATAAATTCTTCCATACATCTTGTGAAATTTTCAAATTCATTACCAGTATATTCTGATTTCTTTTGTAGCACAACAAAACATATATTTGATTTGTTATGTACGGTAACATTTCTTCAAAATCTAGCAAAATAATGTAGTAGATTAGATTAAATCTTTATTAGCCGATAGAATTACAAGCATTCATGGCGTCGTCAGTACACAAGAAAAATGACATAACATACAATATAATACAAATAAACTTAATTCTGAATAGACTTAACAACTTAATACTAAATTACATGCAAAAAAAATTCTTAAATATATAGGCTAAGCTCGATCTTCAGTCTCCACTGTTCCATCCAATTAGGGTTGCCATATTTTGAAATGATGAAATGAAGACACTTCTCTCGACATTGAATGAGTCATTTCATTACGTAACATTTTAAAGATATCAGTACCCATTGTATATATTTAATTATGTCAGTATTCAGTAACTAATCACAAGAAATTGTGTGCTTTATTATTGTGTACGAGTATACAACATGCTCAAAATTTGTTATATGACATTAACCTATAAATATAAATGAACTCCCCCTCTCCCCCCCCCCAAAAAAATACAACTACAATTATAAATCCTGACAATTACATTTACACTTCTGCATATTTTCCAGATGACCTGATTTTTTTTCAGAATGTCTTTTTTTTTTAAGCAAATACTGTATGAGTAAAATTGGGAGCATGTGAAATGCTTGAAATTAAATTGCACTAGTACAATTGATCTCACTGAATCAACACTTAGTCTATTCCTCTCATTGGTCCACTGAGCTTTAATTAAAGAAAAAAAGTCTTTCAACAGAAGCATTGTGTGCTGAAATAGTAAAGAAAAACTGTGCTATTTTCACTATTTCTGAATAGGCTACTGTTCCTTACTTCTACAGTTCTCAATATAATCCAACCATTTTTTCTGTGATGACACTTGATTGATGTAAGTGACCGCAAATTTCTCCAAATTACAATACTGATCAAAACATTTTGCATCATTTATATGCACACCTTTATCAGTCAAAAACCTGACGGAGGCTTCTACACTTTCTCACTACATGTTTTCAAAATCCAGCCACTCAAAGCATGAAAATTCATTCAGTGGTCGAATCCACATTTTGAAGTACTTCAAGCATACTTCATAAAGTGTTTCAACATTGTTATAAAAATGTTTAATTTCATCTTCATGGCCATCATTTTCCAATTGCTTGATCGTGTCTTTCACTTTTAATGAGATGAAGGTTTTGTTTTTTCTTTCTTCTAAAGTAGCATGCACTGATGAGAGAATTCTTATTTCATCAATCAAGGGATTGTCCTCCCTTTCTATTTCACTCAAGTGGGAATGAAACACACTGACAAGAGACTGTACATAATACAAATACACTTCACTTAAAAGATCTTCGAAAAACTTCTTCAGAACAACAGGGAGTTTGTTGTTTGACAAAAAGATTGATCATAAGGCAGGGAACATTTGGATAAGTCTCTGAACTGCTGGGAACAGAGAGAGTCAGCGAGTTTTACTATGGTAAAGTGACTGTTGGTATTCCACATCAACGAAGTCACAAAATTCCTTCAAAGATTTAACACGAACAGTGTAGACTGAAAAATGGTAGTAAACTTTCAAAATTAATGACTGCAAATCAATGTCCAACAAATCTGTCCCATCCTGAATGCAGTTGTTAAGAATATGGGATGGACACCCTACCCCATTTAATGATGGCTTAATCAGTTTTTTCAAATTTGAATAAACATTACTTCTGTCCCTTCTGTTAATACCTCCAAACAGTGTATTGCAGTTGTCTCCTCCAAAAGCTACACATTTATTGTGAAGCTCAAATTTGTGTAACACTTCACTCACATAACTTGCTTTGTCTCAGCTGTTTCATTGGGTTTGCTTTCAAGTTCTAAAACTTTTACATCAGGCCATCATTTTCATAATCAAAATAATGAATCATAATAGGAAACAACTCAATAGCACCGTGATTACTTGCATCTATAGATATACTGTACCTATGAACGGGATATTTTGTAATGACTCCATTACTATTTCCAAAGAATGAGGAGCCAGTACAGAATTAACTATCGCTTCAGTCTTTGTTTTTGCAGTTGACACTTTAGCAGCTATATTCGAATCAGAAAATACATATTTAAAATACCCACATGTACAAATCATAGAATTATAGCTATTATGATGTCTGACAATATGGAAGGCAAGAGCACCCTCTGCACTACACATCAAATCATCAATTTCTGCATTCTGTTTGGTAAAATAATTTGTCACTTTTTCTGACGAATTTGCTCCCCTCACACACCTGGAATGCTTCTCTGAGTTGATTTGAATTTCTAAATCTCTAGCACCATGGTTAGCCACTGAAACATATGTATCAGGATTGCAGGATATACATTTTGCTTTCCATGTCATTCGACTAAGGTGAAAAGACAGAAATCTTTTCCGAAGTTCGTCCGTAAAATTACATTTCCTTTTTGACATTTCAATACAGATCTGAAAAAATTACACAAGAAATTAGTAGGCCTCCGATACAATCTATAAACATCAGGCTTAGCATGCGTTGTATTTTCGCACTTTAAATAGTTTTAAATATTATTTCATAATGATAAATATTTACCTTTCAACTGACTTGTATAATATGAAAACGGGTAACTTCAGTGAGATAATGTTTCGCTTGTGATGATTTTTTTTAAGTTGGTTATGTAACGACGCTGTATCAAGTACTAGGTTATTTAGCATTGATGAGATTGGTGATAGCGAGACGAGGCCGAGGATTCGCCATAGATTACTGGCATTCACCTTACGGTTGGGAAAAACCTCGGAAAAAACCCAACCAGGTAATCAGCCCAAGTGGGGATCGAACCCACGCCCGAGCACAACTTCAGACCGGCAGACAACTGCCTTAACCGACTGAGCCACGCCAGTGGCTCTTGCGATGATTTTGGATTATATTTTATGCAGAACACACATGATGCACGCATGAAAACAGATATCACATTACTTGTCGCTGGTGGAACTGGCCTGCTGGCCGAAAGAAGATTAAATGTAAACTACAAAGTCTGCCTCCTAGTTTGTACTATCGATTTAACATAGAAAAAAGTGTATACTTATATGAACAAAGATTATAAATACTACCTGACATCTGCATTCAACATGAAAGAAGATAAAGTGTGCGACTTCTGTCTCCAAAGTGATAATTTTGCTTTCAATGAACAAATTGCGGACAAACCAATGGATTTTCAAAATTGTTTGCGGACAGTCATTTTTCTGCTCAAAGTGAGGACTTATGGCAACCCTACATCCAGTCTCTCCTCTGTTTAATTTTCCCTGTCTTGTCTTCAATTCTGGGTTACCTGGAACATAAAATGATCAAGGGCAGTATCAAGGAGAGAACGTGAAGTACTAAAATTTTAAATTTAGATATCAATTTGTGCAAAATGGATGTGTGTTAATAAAATGTTCTTTACCTCTTTTTTTAATTTTCTTATGTTAAGTTCTTTGATTTTTTGTGGAAGTTTAATAATATAAATTGCTGCCTCTATGTGATATGCTGTTCAGACTTCTGGTAAGCCTGTGGTAATTCAGATGTTTGTTTTGGGATGTTCTGGTGTTATACTCATGATAGGTTGAATTTATTTTAAAGGAATCTATGTTTTGATGAATAAAGCACACACAGTAGAAGAGTAGCTTTAGATATATTACATTATGACTTTTCATGTCTTTCAGGTGGTCCAATGTTGGTGTTGATGGTGTTTGGGTGTTTCATATAGGACATACTGGGAGTGCCGGAAATGTTATGCCACCAGATTTGGAGGTTGGAAGTAGGTGAAGTATTTTTGTTGCATACCAAAAATACAGTATGACTATATGTTTCAAATACCAGTATTACTTAAGAATTTGTTTCTCATTTTGCATTATGTTAAAACACATGCATGCACGCACACAAAACTGTTTCTCGATAGTGTTGTATAATGTAACAAATACGAATAATGGATTTTTTTTTAAACTAATGCCACGCATATTGACGTATAGCCATTTGCGTCTCTGCCTGGTTTTAGGCAATTATGATGAAGAATCTTGTTCTGAGGTTGAGTGATTCATTAGATCGGATTCTGTTATCCCTGGTAGGAGGGTATACGAGTATGAAAATAGGCAGGATAAATTAAGATGGAGGTGATAATGACGGCAAAATGGATCCAGAGTTCGGTGCTAAAAATTACCCAGCATTTACTCCTGATTGGTTGAGGGAAAATTCCAGATAAAATCTTAACCAAGCAATATATATATTCGTATGTGACGCCTCGCCATCCTCAATGAATAATCATGACTATAATTATGTACTTAGTCAACATGTAGATACCTATAATTGGAGAAAAATTCGTTTCAGTACAGAAAATGACCAAAAAAAAGTGATTTAAATATGAGCTCCTGCATACATGACTCATATATCTAAAATGCAGGTGGTAAGCCATTGAAGATACAAAAGGAGGAGAGTTCGGCAGGCACCGTGAATCGAGTCTTGGCATAGCTCAGATGGAAAGAATGCTCAGCGCGTAAAGCTGAGAGGTCCTGGGTTCAATTCCCAGTGCTGGAACGAATTTTTCTCCAATTATAGGTATTAACCAAGCAACTTGTCCCAACTAAGGATTCGACCCCGTGTCCGCTACTTTTGCAGTCAGACATGCTGACCACTACTCCAAAGCAGTGGACAATGAGAGAAATTTAAATTATTTTTACCAGGAAAGAACTGTAAGGAGCAGAATGCAGATATAATATTTTTATTCAGAGTTGGCTCCTCTTTAAGAGCCATTGGGGCCCAGCCCCAGTCCCCATTTTTCAGAACGCATTGCAGTGCAGTATACTTCATATTAAAGTCATCTTTCTTAATGCGTTTCCAATACAAAAAAATATATATATATTATGCATTGACGCAGTTCTGCGAGAGAATGGACTGACTGAACCTGTGAGAGTTCGCCCTGTATGTAGTTCATTTTAGCACTAAAGGTTGGACTGTAACACACTAGCAGTTCTTCCTCGTCCTTTTCCCCCATCACCCTCACAGTCTTCTAGCGTTACTTGGGGCCGGCCCTTCTGTTCAATTCAGTCTGCAGTATTGTGCTAAAATTGATATTCTATAATACCGGTACATTAAGTTCAACGTAAAGTGCATGTGAGTGTATGTACAGCGTTTCATGTAGATAAATACGTATACAAAGTGTGCATAACATTACACCATTAAGTAAAATATTATAAAGTGTGCAAAAGTGTTTGGAAGAATAAATACAGTAGACGTTTGATTCAAACTCCATTCTCGCAGTTAAAATTAGAAGATAAATTGACAATTAAAGTCTCGGACCTTTTCAGCCTAAAAATATTTATGTAAAGATTAATTTTTGGTCCTACAGAATTTATCTGTTATGGTAACAATGGTTATTAAAGGAGAAACATTCGCTCCGGTGCCAGGGATCGAACCAAGCACTCTAATCACTGAGAGAGAGCACTTGGTACGTAAAACCAAGAACTTGCGTTAGATCCCTGACACTGGAGCGAATTTTTCTCCTTTAGTAACCATTGTTACTAAAAATATTAATATCATTCAACAGGACAGAAAGAAATGCAGAAAATTTTGTTCTCAGTGGTTTGAAAAGTAGGAATGGTTAACGGCATGTGAGAAACGAAAATTGTTATATTGTTTTTATTTTCTGCTTTTTGGGGGCGAGACTGTGTGAACTAATAAGGGGTGTACAGATTTAAAGCATTTTTGTCGTAAAATCACATGGAAATTTTACAACACACATTAACAACACTATAGCATACATAAAACTTTAGGTGTTGTAATTTCAAAGGCATATTGGTTCCGTTAAGTTCAATGTTAATTGAAAAATGAGTTCTATTCAGTCAATACTTAACATAAAACACAATAAAACATGTTATAATAACATTTACACAGATTTAAAAACAAACGTTTTCGCCAATTTTGATTGGCATCTTCAGGTCGTGTAGGTCGAATGGAACATGTTATAAAAAAGTGAACACTTTGTATATGACGTTAAAAACCAAAGTTACAACTGTAATATCACTTAAAAACAGAGAATAGAATATAGCAAAAAGCCTCCACGATGTGTGAAGAATCACTGTGTTGAAAGAGGCGTGTGTGAACCAAGGAAACAGCAAAACTCTTCTGTCATTGCAGATACAGTTTTCAAGATAGATTTGAAGATGCTACGAACAGGTCGGTCGTGTGGCCGTTATGGAGAGCAGGAAAAATCCTGTAAATTGTAAGGATTCATTTTATTGTGTTTTATGTTAAGTATTGACTGAATAGAACTCATTTTTCAATTTAGGTGTTGTGTCAATTCAAAAGAATTGTGTGACATCATAATGTGTCAAATAAGTGACAGATTCCAAACTTTGGAATTTTTTTTCTGCATTTTAGATAGTTTATTCCAAAATATTCCCTATTTATTGTGATAATTTCCCTGAGTCATAGCTTCAAACCATTATTACGCAATATGCTGAATAAGAAAATACTTAGAAATGAACTAAATGCATTGTACTCTAATCCCACTTTCAGGAACATGCCTACCTCTAGTGCGTTATATTGTTACTCCATGAAAATGACCTTACAGACACACTCCAGGAAGTAACAAAGTTGTTGGAAATAGTTCTTGTGAGCCTATGGCTACTGCCGAAGTAGAGCGTTGTTTCAGCACCCTTAAGTGCATAAAACCTTTTTTGAGAAACACTATGACACAAGAAAGATTAAATTCACTGGCTGTTCTTTCTATTCACAAAGACTACATTCACAAAATAAGGAACTATAATTCGAAAATTATTGATAACTTTACGCACCAAAAGAATAGAAAAGCAGCACACCTGTACAAATAATCGGCCACTGTAAGTTTGTTGATTTGTTTAAGTTGATTATTGTTTTATTAATACTAATTATTGTGTAGAAATATTTTAATTACCGTATTGCACATTTTATTCTTAAGTATTTTTTCTAGTCCAACAATTGATAATATGAACTATAACAGAATATCGAGAGACGCCTGTAGAGACATAGAATAAGACATGAGTTTATTTTTAATCTGGCCCCACCTAGCCTAGAACTCACAGGCCGTCACTGTTTTTATTTTGGGGAAAATTAAATACAGGGCTATATTTAATATTTTTAATATAGAAAATCACAAGAAATCAATATTAATTTGCTTTATCATATATTTTAATGTAAATTTAATGATAGGGAAACCAAGAAGTGTAAGTACAGTAGCCTATTATATTCTAGAGACGACCTTTTATGATAAGAGTGTGCGAGAAGTTTGACAATAGTGTTTTCCCCTATTAAGAATAATAATTTAAAATGTATCATTAATTTATTATTATTATTATTATTATTATTATTATTATTATTATTATTATTATTATTATTATTATTATTATCATCATCATCATTATCATCATCATCGTCATCATCATCATCATCATCCAAAGTTATGTCATCACTAATAAGTATAAAATATCCTAGGCTATGTGTAGAGGAGCACACAACATTCATCTTAGAATTTTCTATGAACACTTTCTTCACAAAGACCACTGTTTGAATACCGTATCTCACAAATAAAAATTTATTATTGAAGACTACATCTCATTATCACAACACAATCACACGATGATTGCATTTATTCAGTTTTTCAAAGTAGTCATCATCATCATCATCATCCTTGCAGGTATTAGGCCTAGTGGCTTGTTACAGTCTCCATCCATCTTTTCAGGGGGTGTCCCAAAGATCGTCTTCCATATGGTATATAGCAGAGAATTTGTCTTGGGAATCTGGACATGGTTAAGCCATTTTTGTCTATAGTGGTTGAGATGTTCATAAATAGGTGCAACCAATTAGTAGGACATTTATGTGCTTTCAAAGTAGTAAGTACTAATAGCTACGTAATATTTGTTGTTACTACAGTCAATGAGAGTTTAAAAACGACAAAGAGAGGTCTCATCCAGGAACATATTTTTCAAGCCAAGTGGCGTTTTTAAAGAATTCTCCTCTATACAAAATAGGCCAAAAGTCGACACTGATTTCAACGAAGTTAGCATTTGAAAACAGCCATTGGAAAAACTTCTGAAGAAATTGATTCGGATCATATACTATACGGACAGGTGTATTTATTTATCGCAGATGGTCTTCTGTGATGTATCAAAACAGAAGGAAAATAATATTAAAAACAATAAACAGTGGATAGTGACTTTTGCCCACTCTATAAATATTGTCGGTTTGTTAAATGCAAATTAAAATCGTAATTTGTATTTGTAGGTGAATCTTCCACAACTGACTCCTGTTCCATTGGTGCTACAACTTGTCACAGTAAAGCAAACTGTGTTGACTACCAAAGTGGAGGCTTTTGCTGCGTCTGCCAGCGTGGCTATTATGGAAATGGATTGAACTGTTTGAAAGAAGGTAAAAAAACAAGTAAAAAACTTTATTTTATTTAAAGAAAAGTTATACGAAAATACTTCTCTTTCTTGTATAGAAGTGGATTCTGGTCTGTTAGTTTCCAATGCCAAATACTACCCATTTATTATAGAGATGAAATCCCTATATAAGATGATGTCCTTACCTTTATGAGGTAAGGAACTCCGGTTATGAAATTCTCTTTCCCTGAACTATCTTCTTAAGATTTTGATTCTTGGTTGTTTAGGAGACATATTAGGAAGCTCGAGCCTATGTAAATTATGCATTCTTCAATTTCTGGAGATAAATAACGACAGGTGTTCACGTGAATTTCCAAAGTCCTTAAGAGAAAAATATCAATTTTATTATAAATGTAGATACAAAACTTTAAATTGAATCTCATTAAAACATTTAACTACATATTTGAAATTGAAATTAAATGAAATTGGTTAGGCCTATTGCATATGTACTTATCTTGAAGGAAAGTGGGTAAAATTTTGGTGGTACTACCCATACTTACTATGTCAGAAAATACATGATCTGCTTCCTACATTCCTCTGATGCATCCATGTGTCATCCGAGATGTATAAGACATGATATTTTATAAAATTTGTTCTTGGTAGATAGTAAGTTTATTCAAAACCTAGACAAACAAGCTGAATGCTGTTATGATTACAGGATTTACAATGCCATTTGTGTATCGTATGTCCTTTATTTCCCAACCAAAGTCCTTGTAAGATAATAATAATTCAAGTCGATATTAACTTGGATCAGGAATACTAATGAATAGGGACCTACTTTGTCCCACGATGCTACAAGATTAAGTATTACGGGAGTTTTTAAGTAGACGATGTGCGTGCATCTAGAAGCAAAGTACTTGACTGACTGCTCATGTGAATCTTGTTTGGTCAGAACAAAACATAGACCACTTTGACAATTATACTAATATTTACAATTTTAATTATTTACACTATGTACACTAGAATACGCTGTCATAAAGAATGTAGGTCTACATTGATCAAACATTATTTACACTATTATATATACTGTTGTGAATTGTAATACAGGTTATTTTATTTAATAATACTATAGCCTACTTATTTTGTAAATAGTGTATCCATTCATTCATTTAGTGTTCTGCCCAAGGGAAGGTCTTTCACTGCAAATCCAGAATTCTCCAGTCTTTCCTGTTTTCTGCCTTCCTCTTTGTTTCCTCATATGATCCATAAACCAGTATTTTAATGTCTTCTATCGTCCAATATCTTCTTCTACCCCGAACACTTCTCCCATTCACCATTTCTTCCAGTGCATCCTTCAGTAGACAGTTTCTTCTCAGCCAGTGACCCAACCAATTCCTTTTCTTCTTCCTGATCAGTTTCAGCACCATTCTTTCTTCACCCACTCTTTCCAACACAGCTTCATTTCTTATTCTGTCTGTCCACTTCGCATGTTCCATTTTTCTCCATATCTACATTTCAAATGCTTCTATTCGCTTTGTCGTAAGTCCAGATTTCTGCCCCGTACAATGCCACACTCCATACAAAGCACTTCACTAGTCTCTTCCTTAGCTCTTTTTCCAGAGGTCCGCAGATTTTTTTTTTTTTTTTCTTTTAAAAGCTTCCTTGGCTATTGCTATCCTCCTTTTGACTTCCTGGCAGCAACTCATGTTACTGCTAATAAGTATTTGAAGCTGTCCACTTGCTCTATTGCCTCATTTAGAATTCTCAAGTTTATCTTCCATATTTTTCTTCCTATGACCATGCTCTTCGTCTTATTTGCATTTATCTTCGTCCCATATTGCTCACAGCTGTCATTTAGCAATAGTGTATAATAGTGTAAATATGTTTGATTAATGTAAGCCTACATTCTTTATGAAATGTAAATAGTAAAAATTGCATATATATATATATATATATATATATATATATATATATATATATATATATATATATATATATATATTGTATATAGTGTAAAGGGGCTGTTATGCATTGTCTACTTTCAAAAGCCGATTGTCAAAAAGACTGTTTTTTGTCTCTAGAATAATATTTTTCTTCAAATATTACTTTTGTTGACTATGATTTTTATTTTTTGATATGTCAGTTTTTCTCCATTATGTTAATCATGATTTTGTCCAAATTATCTTAACACAAAATTGTAATAATTGTTTAACACTTAGAATTAAATGTAACTAAACACATCTGCATTTTCTCTTACTGTTATTATAATTGTTACTGGTATTATTATTATTATTATTATTATTATTATTATTATTATTATTATTATTATTATTATTATGTTTTCGGTATTGCTATTCTTTATATTTGCTATGTATTTTTATACTGGTTGCGTTATGGCCTTAATTCTGCCTGTAAAAATAAATGAATAATTAACTTAAATTGTAGGAAAGGTTATCGTAGTATCAGTCTTTATCACTATAATGCATTGTGAATAGTCTGCGAGGTCTAGTTTTGAATCATAAATAGAACATAAACTGCAGCACGAACAAGATACAAGTGTTCCCTGATAGTACCTGAAGCGTGTGCCAAACATAATGTCACGTCAATATAGTCTATGAACAACTAACCTTATCTCCATATGCCCTGGGCCAGAATACGGCCTCTACTAATGAACACTTCTTGTGTGCAGCACCTCTACTGGTTTTTTCCCCCACTCTGCACGTCCTTTTCCAGATAAAACATCTTTTCCTACTTACATTACTGTAAAAGTGATTAAATACAATTTACAGTATCATTAACTCAGTCTCTACTTGAAACAGGAAACATTATTTTCATGAAACAGGAGACATTTATTTTCATTACCACTCCAAGGTTGGCTCATGTATTTCTGAAACCATTTCTTTACAGATATACCACTAAGAGTGAATGGAAAGATTACAGGTTCATTGAATGGACATGACTTATCACAGCTAGATCTTCAATCTTACGTAGTAACTTCGGATGGGAGAACTTACACTGCCTTGTCTCATGTATCTACAGACATTGGCTATGACATGCAACCTCTTAGCCTCTTAGGTGGGGTAATTGGTTGGCTGTTTGCACGACCTGTTAGCAAGGCAGTGAATGGCTACGAACTTACTGGTAAAGTATATTTTAAATCAAACTGATAGGAATGAAAATTCCACCATCATCATCACCATCACCAGTTATTTCTATTTTATCATCATCATCATCATCATCATCATCATCATCATTATCATCATCATCAAAGTGTCTCCTCATTTAAACAATTGCGTACAAATCTTTTTTTTAAATCATTGCTGAATAAATGATTGCAGGAGGTGTTTTTAACCATACGGCTGATATTACATTTCCACAAAGTGGACATAAGGTAACAATTCGTCAGCATTACTATGGACTTGATGTATTTGACCAACTTCGAATGGACACGGAAATTCGAGGCACACTTCCAACTATTGCTATTGGCAAGAGGATCCAAATTGCAGATTACGAGGAACAATACACTTCCACTTCCCCTGGTAAGTAACGTTGCTTATAAATAAGTAAATGGACGGGGAAGTTTTCGTGTATTATTTTTTCTATTATCTCATAACGAGTGTGTGCGTGCGTGCGTTTTTTGTGTGTGTTTTTTTTTCTTCCATAGAGGTGTTGGGCCTCCTAAAAAAGGGGGAAAGCTCACTTATATATATATCTCTTGGATATGGAACAACAAGTTTTGATGGTGAAATCATTGCAATAAGTGAATGTCTCAGGAATCTTCTATGCCACATCAATAAATTTAAGAATGCAGTTATATTGTCAGACTCCAAAGCAGCTATTCTATCAATCGTCTCTAAATACACAGCTTCATCTCAAACAGCAGAAATAACTAAAATGCTCTCTCAATTAATATCACTCAATAAAAGAATTGTATTCCAATGGATACCATCCCATTGTGGAATCCTGGGAAACGAGAATGCGGATGCTTTAGCAAAGAAGGGCAGCACTGCTACTTACAGACCTGTTACTAAATCTACGTATTACTCTGTGAAGAGATTTATTAAATCTACATACTTAAGACTTCAACAAACAAAATTTGATAACACAATCCCAAGGGAAAAAATGGAACTCTCTGCATCAAAATCCACAGTTAATTCCCGATTTACCACGAAAATCGTCTGTAGCTGCATTTAGATTGGCAACAGGCCATGATTGTTTGGCTAAACACCTGCATAGAATTGGAATATATCAGTCCCCTAACTGCCCATTGTGCAACTCAAACCAAGAAATGGATTCGGAGCACCTCAAAATCTGTGCTTCATTGGCTGGTCATGATAATATCTTTGAAAAATATTGGAGTGCAAGAGGTCAAATGACTTATTGTCAAATGCCTGGCATTAGAAAACAACAACAACATATATATATATCATGTGGTGAGCAACTCTACGTAAGTGAGGTGATTGTACAGTCTATTTGAGTTTGCTTCTAGTCCACATTACATATTTCACTGTTTTTTGTCATTTTTTAAATTTGTGTACTATATCCTTCCAAGCACTTCTGCACTGGGCGACACTAGACCATTGGTAAAATCACCGCTCTGTTTTAACAGTTAACTTACGTTAACAAGCTAGTTAGTTCTAGTTTTAAATTTCTTTTTGTGTCTCCAATATCTCCAACAAAGAGGCTTCAGACGTAAACAACCTCGAAACTAGACAGTCAGGTAATTTACCATTAGAATTTATAATATTAACCCAATGAAGCAGTTATTATTTGTTCAGTAACATTCATCAGTGATTATACAAGTGTTAAAAGAGTGTATCCAAGAATGAAGAAACAGATATATATAATATAGGGCCTACTGTATATTTCAAATTTGTAGTCTAGTAGCATTTTGTAACTTTGTATAATTGTTATCGCAAAAAATAAAATTCTAAATAACGATATTACGATGACGATATTATTAAATGTTCAGCACATAATCGCAACTTCGTAGCAGTGCCGCATTGTATTTTCCCTGGACCAAAAATACAATACGGCGGTTGTTATGAAGTGGCGAAGGTGAGTGTTTTCGTAAAAAGCGTATATTTTAAATATGGTGTTGCTACAAAGTGGCAATGTTGTGCTGAACATTTACTGAAGTATTCAATGAAAAACTTATGTTAACATTATGTTAGATTAGATGAGGTGAGGTTGGAGTATGTGATTACTAGAGACGAGAATTTCATGCACTATAAAATCCCAAAATATGCATGCATTCATGCGCTATGAAACTATGAAATATGCACGATCAAGCAAAAAATACATTAAAATATGCACTTACATTTTTGTTCCAAATGTCTTATTTCACTTCACTTTTTTTTTTTTTTTTTTTTTTTGCATAATTAATAACCTAACAACATTTCTAAATTGGTTTCTGTGAGGTTCCTGCACTTGTCAGTCAATATGTTTTTGTAAGCAGAGACTGACATCTCTAAATCGCAAATGGTTATGGGTGCAAACTTGAATGAACATATTTGCGACTGTATCAGATCAAATTCTTCATTCAAGTTTTCGCCATAAATAACCTTCACTGAACGAAATAATCTGTAATCCGGGTTCGCATTTATGACCCTGTCCAGTTTGCTTTTTGCCATTACACCCACTTTCCTGCAGCATAACTTAGGGATCTATGGAATTCTTTGCAGATTCTTAACTTTTTTGCATTCTTGCAATAAGTGAAGCAGGTACGATATACTGGTCGACTTGAAATTGTTTAGTACATTTTATCCGATTGGAGAAAACTTTAATTGGAAACATATTAGAACCACATTAACACACGCAAACAGAATAAACAAACACATTAACCACTTACGAGGTTCACACACTGCAAAGACAGTTTAGCAATGATTCCAATTTTAGAAGAAACTAAATTGTTATTAGTACTGGAAAAGGGAGAGAATTTACAACCTCCCTGAAAGAGAGTGCTTTTGACCTAAATTATTTGTCGGCAGTTTCCTTGAATCTGCTATATTTCCTCTCTATTCTTAAAATATCAAACGTAATAAATCATTTATGACACGTAGTCTGTAGAGGATCTTCGATAAAATGTTGTAAAAGTGAACTTCCGTCCAGGGAAAGGTTCTCTAACATATTAATTTGAAAATCTTAACATTTTACTTAATTTTTCTGTTATTTCGTTTTTTTTTTTTCTTTTTCTTCTTCAGTCCTGATTCCTGAAGTTAAAATAAGGAACATAAAAATCAAGAAACTGAGGTGTCCACTCAAAACCATTAAATTTGAACTCAATATAATGTATATTATATGCATTATTACGCTAAAAATTGTTCAAATATGCATTATGCATGTTTTTAACCCAAAAAGGCCAAAACATGCAAATATGCACGGAAGAAGTACACATATTTGGAACCGGAAAGTAATGAAATGGATCAGTACTAAGTCTAAGCTATGTCCTAAGTTCCTATAAAAACATGCATTTGCATGGAATTCTCGTCTCTAGTGATTACTCATTTACTAAATATTCGGAAGGTGCAAAATAGATTGAAAACTAATAAAATTAAAGAAAAGGTGTTGCAAAAGTTAATTAGACACACACAGTGTATCTGCTTATGCAGTGTAGCCCATTATGATATCTGAGATCTTGAAATATATCGAACTCAAAAGAATAGGCCTACTGACTAATGAAAAATAGTTAGAAAAAAATAAGCAAAGTAATTAGAAACGAACTGTAATTAGCCTGTTTATGTAACATTCTATTTCTGACTCAGATCTATTTTCACTTCTCTTTTCCAGGTCTAATCTTATCACAGTCATCTTTAAAGTTCCAGTTGGATGGAACACCTGTTGATAATCCTTTCAGTATAGAACAAGTAATTCGTTATAATGAATGCCAGTTTTCCCCAAAAAATATCTCGACATTTCGTCTTAAGGTTACCAGGAATTTCATTAGCTATGAAGCTCATGAGAAGATAATCCGCTATGCCATGACAAATAAAGTTACACCTCTTGGAGGTAAGTTCTTTATGCATACCGTACCTAATATGATTTTGCTTAAGGTTTAATGTCTCTGCAGGGTCGTATTGGTAGCTTCTTTTGCCTTCTTCCAGGTAACGTCCAGTAAAAAAAACTGTTCTTGGCTATGTCTCTTCTTGTAATTTTCCATACAATAGCTGTTCAAAAGTTCTCTTCTCGTACTCCTAAATGATAATGAAAAAGATGGACTTATAGATTTACGTAATTTCTAAAAAATGTCTGATATATTGTATGTAATCTTATTATCGTAGGTTACCACTATTCTAGGCAGAAGATACTGCACTTGATCAACAACTTGCTTATAAAACCATACAGCTATTTCTACCAAAAAATACTTTACCAGATCCGGTACATAACAAATGTAACTCATACTTGTATATAATGTAACAGCCATAACACCAAATTGTGATAATGCGACTCATAACTGCCTAACTGAACATTTTTTTCATCATATCTCGGACAATGATGCAATCTGAACACATGGATTTTACTTACAGTACTGCCGTGGTTCCCAAACTTTTTCTACTTGCGAACCCCTTATTGATATAAATAATATGTAACAATCTTAACTTAACTTAAAGTTGTTGTAGTTACGGTAAATAGGCCTATCTTAGGATTCCTCCACCCTCCACAATATATTAATATATCTGTTTACATTGTTACATTTTAGATGAAGATCCATGCAGAACTGGAAGATCAAAGTGTGGTGAACATAGTTCCTGTTTGGTAGAGGGTGACACTTTCAGATGTGTTTGCAATCCTGGGTGAGTTATATGTATGGTGCAGTTAAATGTACACAGTGCAGTGTAAGTTTCGGTTAGAGATGACAGAAAGTAACAAACAATGTATTTATGTTTGGAGATAAAATATAAGGGGCAGTCAAATGAAAACAGGTGAGATACCAAAAAATGTAATAGGACATTTATTACCTCAAAAGTAGGGTTTAAGCTAGAAAATAAATAATTGTCGCAAACATGCAGAAACGAAAAATTATAGTTGTGCAAATTGCGAAAAGTTTGTGCATTATTATAAATAATTGCACAGAAAGATAAAATTAATAAAGTACGGAGAAACAAAAAGTTATGTAATTTGTTTCTTGAAGATTTATTACTTTCAAACCATCTTACCACACTCTAAATATACTTATGTAAGTAAATCATTAATCTTGCTCAGGATAGGGATCAATGGCGGGCTTATGTGAGGGCGGCAATGAACCTCCAGGTTCCTTAAAAGCCAATAAGTAAGTAAGTAAAGCATTAGACATAGATATGTTTAGAATCCATTACTGCTGAATTTACATAACATTAAGATACGTTATTTTATGGGCACTCTAAACATTAAAATTCTTTTAGAGTAGGTCCTTAAAAATTTATTGTTAGCAGAGTGCTAACTCTTTTTACTGAAAGACGGTTTCTAATTTCAGTTTTTACAAGATTCATGCAACTAAATCCTCACAATTTACAGTATGCGATGGAATTATATAGCTCAGTTAGAAGAAATTGTTCACTTAACTTACATGAATTACACCAACTCTTTGAAATCCATTTCTGAACATCTATTGCTTAATACCTTTTTGAACATTGCCCATGCCATTAGCATTTCATTTAAATTCAGATTAGTTCAAACACATCTTTGATTTCATTTTCTCCATTACCATCTTCGTTTCTGAAGTCCAATCTGGTTGTCGGAATTTTGCACATTTACATTGAAAGTTTGTTGCATTTTTAGAAGTTGAGTAGCAAAACACGACAAATGCAACTGTGGCTAAACCCTGCTCAAAAGTAATCTCCAAACCTGTTTATACATTTATAATGACTTCATTGTTAAATCCAGAGCATTAGATACAAACACACACGCATTTATCCCACTGCGAGAAAAGACAATCAATCTCATTCTTTAAAAAGCTTGTGAGCTGTCTACCGAACCATTTCTTTCCCAGTCACACATGTCTTCGTCCAATGCAAAACTAAGTCCACGAATGTCTTTCTTTAACTCTCCAAAAATGTTAAAATCGCATGGGAAGGGAACTGGGCTTATAGCGAGAGTGTTGAAGCATTTCTCAACCAAATCTCTGAATCGTATTTCTCACGGAGTTGGCAGTATGTGGGTGGGCATTATCATGAAAAAGGATAATGCCATTTGATAGCATTCCAGGGCATTGACTTAATGGTGCGTTTCGGTTTCTGTAAAGTTTTTCATAACACTGTGCATTGATTGTGTCGCCATGCTCGAGAAATTCAACAAGCAGAGGACCCTAGAATTGAACTTGTGTGTATTGCTTTGAACTTTTTCAGTGGGGGAGAATCCATGTGTTTCCATTGTTGGTTCTACCATTTGCTCTCCGGTTCAAAATGGTGACACCACGATTCATCCTCAGTGACAATACGAGATAGAAATGCATACTCTTTCTCGTGGTATCGTTGCAAGTGACCCAGTGAAGCAGCCATTCTGCTTTTTTTTTTTGTTCCTCCGTCAACTGATGTGGAATCCATTGTGTGGAGATTTTTCGGTAATGCAGGTGCTTCATTGCATTGACATGTACAGAACCATGACTTATTCCTACCAAACGACGAAGTTCTTCCACAGTGATCTGCTGATTTCCCCATATAAGACCATCAACCTCAGCAATAACAGCAGGAGTGATGGCACAAAGAGCCTGTCCTGGACGAGCATTGTTTTGCAGTGACAAGCATCCCTCTCGGAATTTCTTGTGCCATTCCAGTATATGTGAACATGACATGCTGTGTTCGCCATAAACAACAGACATGCGACAATGGATTTCTTGTCCTTCAGCAGTCAAAAATCGCACTACAACTCGCTGTTATTCTTTACCTGCCTCCATTAGTGATGTTGGGCAAACACACGTATCTCTAACCTCACTTCCAGCACAATAAACTAACAACTAGTGTGTAAGCAGAGGTTGTAACTGTGCTTTCGCGAGTATCATCAGATGTCAGTTCAGCAATCAAATTCTAGTGGTACCAACTTGCCTGCCGTGAGTTATACGCATGGTGACCTGTTTTCATTTGACTACCCCTCATAACTACTGACCTCATGATTACCAGTATAGTGCAAAAAGTGCACATTCTCCTATTAGATTTTCATATAAATTGTGTCGTCGTCCTCATCATCATCATCATCATCATCATCATCATACCTACATTTACGATTGTTTGGGCCTTATGTCCTATTCCAAGATGAAGTTTAAATCTAGTCTGATCAACTTCACTCCGATCTTTCTCTGCCTTTTTTTCCATTAGACTCTTGTTCTTAATAATAGATCTTCCTTAAAAAAATTGTTTCCTGTGAACCTGACACAAGACACAATGCATGAGTTTTCCTCGTTAATTGTTTGCACAAAGCTAGCGACACAATTCTGCTGAAATTTCCATTGTCAGATCTCCATTAGAGAGATATCTGAACTGTAAAGGAAAGGACTTATTTTTCACCATAAATGATTAATAGTACAACACATTTTTCTCATTGAAACGTATCCACTAAAAAAAAGAAGCTTCATGGGTTGTTACTAAAGTACAAGGTACTAAAATGGAACTTTATGCAATATGTTTCATGCCTTATGTTTGTAGGTTATACCGTATTATGATTAAAAAAATTATATACTGCATTTCAAGCCATTTCACCATCACGATCAAAGTTATTGTACCAACTATATATGTAAAGTTCCATTATGCATTCAGTGCTGTATGGTTTTTCTTTTATTATAATGTAGTCAGTAACTGACTTTAAGTTCCTCACCATAGTATCGTGGATTAAGGCAACATGTCTGGACTTGCACTACAGAATGAGCAATGGTTCGAGTCCTTATGGGGGAAAAAATTTTCTCATGAAATTTTCTATGAATGTATGAGACCAGTGCCCACCCAATAATATGATGAATTTGGGAAGCTATAATAATAGGTAGCGAAATTCTGTGAACCAACTATCCACACGATATCCCCATACTCGTTGGATGATCGTTCACCTCTGTTGCATGTGGACGTGAGGCCAACAGTCAGCTGTAGGTTTCAGCTCTCTATGGGCTGTCACACCCAGGATTATTATTATTATTATTATTATTATTATTATTATTATTATTATTATTATTATTAATACTTACAAATGGCTTTTAAGGAACCCAGAGGTTCATTGCTGCCCTCACATAAGCTTGCCATCAGTTCCTATCCTGAGCAAGATTAATCCAGTCCCTACCATCATATCCCACCTCCCTCAAATCCATTTTTATATTATTCTCCCATCTATGTCTCGGCCTCCCCAAAGGTCTTTTTCTCTTCGGCCTCCCAACTAACACACTATGTACATTTCTGGATTCACCCATATCTCAAACATTTGAATTTAATATTCCTAATTATGTCGAACGAAGAATACAATTCGTGCAGTTATTATTATTATTATTATTATTATTATTATTATTATTATTATTATTATTATTATTACTGTTATTATCATTATCATTATCCTGTTATTAAGGAACAGATAGGCATTAAACAGAATATGAAATAAACTGGAGATTAGGAATATTTGGTTGAAATGTTAAAAAAGCTACGTCATAAGTAAAGAATGATTTAAATGTCATACATCACTTGTTGACTTTCCACAGAGGTTGGACATCTACTTAAAGTAAATGTGATACATTTTTACTTCAAATAAATTAATAAAGTCTCAATATTATATTCAGATACCAATATCTATATGGAGATAATGAGGACGAGGAATCGGCCGTCTGTGTGGACATCAATGAATGCAGTGCTGGTACTCACACCTGTGACTTCAATGCCATCTGTGTAAATGAGCCAGGAAGTTTTGCCTGTCAGTGCAAAACAGGATATACAGGAGATGGTAGCCATTGTGACAGTAAGTGTTACAGTATGCAATCTGCACTAAATTTTCTAGTTTATTGCTAAGATACAATAGCTAATATGGATGTAACAGACATTTGTAACATTCATTCATTCATAGTTTAGTGCCCAAAGGCAGGTCTTTCACAGCAAACCTACCATTTTCCAATCATTCCTATTTACTGTCTTCGTCTTAATCTCTGCATATGACCCATATATCTCAATATTGTCTTATCAGCTGATATTTTCTGCCACAAACTTTTCTTCTGTTCACCATTCCTTCTAGTGCATCCTTCAGTAGATAGTTTTTTCTTAGCCAATTTTTTTTTCTCTTCCTGATCAGTTTCAACATTATTCTTTCTTCACCCTCTCCTCTTAGCACAGCTTCATATCACATTTCAAATACTTTTAGTCATTTCACTTGACTTCGTCATAATGTCCATGTTTCTGCTCTATGCCACACTTTTCACACGAAGCACTTCACTAGTCTTTTCGCTAGTTCTTTTTCCAGAGGTCTGCAGATGATGCTTCTTTTCCTATTAAAAGCTTCTTTTATCGTTGCTATCCTCCTTTTGACTTCCTGGCGGCAGCTCAGCTCATGTTACTTCTTAAAGTACATTCCAAGTTTTTGAAGCTGACTACTTGTTAGGTACCGGTACTGAATTCAGTTATCATAGTGACTGTATGAATTTTAGTTGACAAATTTCAATATTGTTATATTACATGAAAGTAATGGCTGTTTTCACTTATGATATTTATTTTAGAAGCTACAGAGCCAAAAACAGAGTTATGGAGTTTCAACTGACAAGACTAAATTGTTGCTAAACAATCAAGAAAATATTGCATCATATTTTGGAGCATTGTGTTTAGAGAGTGGTAATAGTTTAAAAGAGAATACGTCAGAATATGTCACTTTTAAACTTTTATTATATTTTAAATAATTGTTATAAAGTAAATTGAAAACAAATGATTTAAAAATAAATGTAGGTGTAGTAATATCACGAAAACATTGAGTTGTTAACAAAACATAAGATAATCACTTAGGTTCGTGTTATAGATAATAATCGTAGTTTTGCAGGTTGTTAACAAAACATAAGATAATCATTTAGGTTCGTGTTATAGGTAATCGAAGTTTTGCAGATTGGTTACGAAACAAAAGACAATTAAAAGAAACGTAAGAATACTGCCAGTAGATATATAGTCTGAGTCTTTTTACTTCATACCCTAAGGGTGAAACCTAAGTCGCAATCTTTTATGAACAATGTTATGAACAGTCGACTTCGGAATACCCAGCTCTGAACTGGCCCATCGAATTGATTTCCTTGAGCTGTGCTGAAATGCTTGCCTAACATCTTCAATTTTAGCTGCGGACACTGCTTTTTTGCTGCTTCCCTTCTTCCTTATCACAGAGCCTGTTTCCAAAGCTGATTATACCATTTCACAATGGTATGACTCTCTGGAGCATTTGCACCATATTCCTGCCTAAATCGTCTTTGCACTGCAATTGGGAACTTCAATTCGGCTAACCAATAACAACATTTCACTTTTTGCTGTACCGTGAATTCCGCCATTTTAACTCTGTGTGTTGTCATAGCCTGCACATGCGCATCAGCGTCATAATTTTCATTGTTACTAAACTTGGAGAGTTTCTACATAAGACAAGATGAGAAACATATTTCTAAATTCACTGAGTGACGAGATATTTATATTTCTTTGTGGTATGATTCTACGGGACACAGTGTACAATATAGTGATAGTCACATTCTTCTAACTACTGTCTTCGCGCTACGAGTTGGTGCGGAGAATAGATAGGCGGGACGGGGGAATTTTACGCTACACTCTGACCTGAAAACTTCGGTCCGCTTACTTGGCTACAAGGGAACGGAGTCAGACATGAAAGATTCCGTATCTTCGGTGTTGTCACTATGACTATCATCACATTTTTCAAAATTGCTGGAGTATGATCTGTCCATGACAATCGTCTGTTTATGTTCCAGCCGTGTATATTAATCGAATCTCTCAACAAAGCCATTAGCCCCACCGCCCCCATCCTGATGGACAACAATGAGGGTTCTGGACACATTTATGGTAGTCAAAACTCCCGTAACATTTTTATCGTGCCAGCACTTGGGAAACGTTAAATTGTTAGACCTATCTATCCGCATTTCATCCAGATACAAAATCGGTTTTTCCACTTTCCTAAGCTTTCTTATTTGCCGTAGATATCTTCACGTATTCTAATTTACAGTGTTTTCCTATTTTTTTTTCCTGCACACTTCTTCCACCTGAAATCCTTTTTCTTCAATATTCGTCTTAATGTTGTCTTTCATTTCAAATCAATTTTCTCTTGTAAAAGGGTAGAAGTTTGTTGCAGCTTGGTACTATTTTTTTTACTTGTTATTTAACTACACTGTAATAGCTACTAGCTTCTTCAGTGTCGATTGAATTGATGATGGCGAGATGGTATTTGGCGAAATGAAACCAAGGATTCGCCATAGATTATCTGACATTCGCTTGGGAAAACCTCGGAAAAAACCCAACCAGGTAGTCAGCGCAAGCGGGAATCGAACTCACTCCCGAGCGCAACTGCAGATCAGCAGGCATACGTGCTACCTCCTGAGCTACGCCGGTGGCCCTCTTTCTTTTTCAAATAAAAATTCTCAATTATATCTTTTTTGTCAATCTCCCGCGAAGTCATCTCCATTTGCGTTTCGCTAGTCTGGACGTTTCCGTTTTTTTTTCTCCCTCAGGTGTCGACAACGCACTTTCTTCTGTGCAGTGTTTCATTTCATTCCTTATACGCTGTATTGTTCTTGTGGATAGATTAGAGTACTTTTCTACCTTTGCTGTAGGTTTCGTAAGAGGAATGCAAAGGCACTCTTGTTCTTTTTCTTCATCGCAGAATTATTTTGTACTTCCAATAATATTCCTTTCTTCGCTATAGATTGCCAATCCTTGTTTCCTCTTTGTCGACATATTTACAATAAACAAAAAACTGCTATAAACCTAAATAACAGTATACAATAACATAAATTCTATTAACTATATTATTATTAACACGAAAAGCAAAGGATAACTAAAGCAATACAAAGATTTGCGGTATACTGAAAACAACAGTTGTGAATGAATATATTCTGGAACTCCTTCTTTACATCAAGAAAAATCTTTATGGCTTCACCAGTAGGATGGATAAACATGAGTATAATACTCGGAATAAAGAAAAACTGGACATACCATTTTGCAGACTATCCAAAGTTAAAAGTAGTCCTAACATGTTGGGCTGTAGAATGTTCAACATGTTTCCACAGGAAGCACAGGAAGTGTCACTTGACATATTCAAAGTCAAAGTGAAAACGTGGCTTCTTAGAAACCCATTCTATTCTGTACAAGAATATTTTGAATCAGAAAAGCAAGCTGTTGATATTTTTTAGGTTTCTTTCTCTGAATTGTATTATTATTCTGTAATATATTAGGAAATTCGCATAAATTGTTAATCAAATCAATATCTGTGATCAGTGTGTTACAATTTTCATCTAGATATTAGCCTAATTTTGATAATCTTGACTCTCAATTGTAAACTCTAAGGAGTATTTGTGATCATTTTGTTTTATGTTTAGTGTTGTAATAGAATAATTTTCATTTTTGCACTATAATTTCACACGTGTAATTTGACAATGTCATTAGCTTTTGCTATAACGACAGCTAATAAATACTATACTATACTATACAATTGTCTTGTTGAAACTAATAAAACACTACAATAAAAACCGCACTATTATTTTCACAAAGTCGCAAAGACTCTTAGACACGTGCAGTAGATGTTTGTGAAACAGGAATATTGCAGTGAACAGCGCGGTGCGCATGCGCGACTGTTTCCCCTCCGCCCCGTCTAAGTACTTCAGCCGCCTTCTCCTGGCGTGACAACAGTAGCCTTGTACTGATTCACTTATATATTGGGGAAGAACATACATCTGAACTACAGGAAAAATCATTATACGATAAAATGACAAAATTCACGCCCACCTTCTCCCAGATACTTCCGAGTGCGTGTAAAAAGGAAACAACTGCTTTGTCATTTGAAGAAATGGCCTACATAGAAAACTACACTTCAGTCAACAATAGTTACTCAAGTACAGAGCAAGAACTCAGTATTAAACACACTCTTGTTATGGCGATGATCGATGGCAAGGTGTGCAGCGCTATGAACGATATTTCTACAACAGTCATATGCTACATGATTCTGTAGAGCAAACCCTCAACAAGTGAATAACTAGGAAGAATAGATGAAAGCAAGATTAAAACCGCCAACCTGCTCTAATTCGAGCTATCTACAATTCACGTGTGGATTAGATTTTTTAAATGTATTCTTAACTTATCGTCGTAATGTCAGTAAGTGGCAAATAAGATGGCAAGACGACAAAACTAGTGTAGAAAACGGTAAAGGCTAGATCAAGAACTGAAATGGGCTTGCTTGTGGACCAACCAAAATTCTTGTGTAATGGCATAACAAAATATGACAGGAACACAACTCAGTCACTTTTTTTTACAGTGTAATCGATCTGCATCAATCACTGGAGTTGTTAGGTGCCCAATTAGAAGATTCTCCACAATTTTTATAACTCTGTCATGTGGCCGAAGTATGTGCCATACAAACTGCGCGCATTTTTATAGAGAAGTATCCCTGATACTCATGGCAGCACCATTGCACACGGTGCTTGTACATGGATCAGCGGCTATTTCTGTTGCCCTACTTTAATTAATCAGATGTCAGGAGAGGCTCAAGAAACAAAGAACAAGAAAATAAAATCGTACAAAGAACATCACTCCAGAAAGATTTCCAGAACTGCTACAAATGAGGATATTTTCGGAAGGCTTCTGCTAACACCCAACTCCCTTATTTCTTCTATCAGACATTTTCCAAAGGAAATGATGGATCACTGTCAACTGATGTAGTTATTCTTATGAAGGCACCAGAATCTACTAGAATTGCAACAGAGCTTTAATCTTCAGAGGAGGAAAATGAGAGAGAAGAAGAAGAAGCAGAAGAGGAGGAACTGATCTACCCGATTAGTATTACATGTTTTAAATCACCAGAAAGCATTATCTAGTGAAGATTGTCTTCAATAACAATCCAGATGGAACCAGATTAAGAGGAAGACCGAGAACAAGATGGTGGAACTGTGTACGAGTGGATGTGAATAGATTAGGAATAAGGAATTGGAGGGAGTTGGCGATGGATAGAGAAGGATGGAAGAGAGCCATAGAGGAGGTTAAGGCCCACCTGGGCTGTAATACCAAATAAGAAGAAGAAGAAGAAGAAGAAGAAGAAGAAAGCATTATCTGTTTGTTAATTGAATGTGACATATATAGTTCTGTCGCTCTTATTTCTGGCAGCCAATCACATTGTAGGTCAGCTACATTTAAACTTGTGCTTCTTATCATTCGCTGCTGATGACGTTATGCACTTCCTAAGGCTCGATAAATACTTAATATAATCGCCAGCCATTTTTGTTCTTTCGTTGGCGTTCGAAGAAAGCACACAAGGACATTATTTGCTACTCATTTATTTACCCAATTACAGTGTGTTTGATTTATTATCATAGGAGCTACGACATGATAATTTTTAACAGTGCGGCAAATAGATTCCTCATCTGGTAGCTTGGCAATGAAAGAACAAAAATGGCGAACGTACTACCTATCTAGACTTTATAGAGCCTTCACTTCCTAAGGTGTAAGCAAAGAGGAGGAGTCACGCCGGAAATAACAGCGACATGACTATAGTATGAAAATAGTGCATACAATTATGTAGATAATAATATGAAGTTAATAAAATACTGTAATTAAAGATATTTTACGATAATCTATTCTATAATACACTAGTATAACATGGTCTATATTAGTTATAAAATATGCAGTACTCTTCATTTCCTTCTAAAAAGTGGTTTTAAAGTGATTTTTGTAAATAATTTTGCCTATCTGATTTTTGCCGATTTTTTCGTCCTTTCGGATCACTATGGCACCTAGTACATTCACTTGAAATAGATTACACACACTTGACAGACGTCAGCATGCATAATGCTTTTGTATATGTAGCATCTAGCAGATACTCCTTGAATCTTGTATTACACAAAAAGTGTGTCATTCAGTTGTACCTGGAACAAAAACATTATTTGCTTCAAAATATATTTACAAACGTGAATTTAAATTGTTACCAGAACTGCCATCATGTGAAGACCTTGGCTGTCACCCTGATGCTGAATGTATTGAGCGATATCCAGGAAACCTGCAATGCCGATGTCTTCCAGGCTATACAGGCGATGGATTGCATTGTGTTCCACTTTCTTCCCGAGGTATGCAGAAAGTAACTCTATTCTGATTTATAAGTTATTGAAACCTGTGGAAAAACATTACCAGTTTTTCATTACAATGTCCTTCTCTATTTCAAATGTATATCCCAGACACTTCATTGTCGTTGTAGTTATTAGATCAGTCTTGAATAGACTAGACTAGATTACAGATGACTTAGACTAGAGTAAATAAGATTGTATTATAATAAGCCTTATATTCATTAATGGACTATTACTTTTATACCATCCACTTTGCTACCACATCCTACATAAACTCTCAATAATGTGAACTAGTTATTTTAACAGGATTTCATGATAACTACTTAGTTTCACGAAGATAATTTCAAGTGCCGATTTCGGTTAATGTAGGGACATCTATATATTATATAATTACGTAATTATTAGTGTAAATATTTCGTTTTGTTTTTCCCTTTTTTGTCTCCTTTCATGAAACAATATAATAATTTCGTTAGTTCTGTCATTACCAGTATATCACTTCATAGGCATGAAATTATTTATGAGTTTTCCTATTTTCTGTTTACAGAATCATGTGACACAGCAAATGACTGCTCTCCATATGGAGCCTGCATTTTTAGCGATATCGTAAATAACTACATTTGTGTATGTGTGCCTGGTTATTCTGGGGATGGCTACAGCTGCTACGAGTCACCCACACATAATGAAACCGATGATGGTGATCTACCTATTCCATCTTGCTATTTTGGGACTTGTGATTGTCCCTCAGGATATGATGTACAGGGGCAGATTTGCGTGCCAAAGGAAGATATATCAAATGAATCAACCAATGAAAATGAAGGTAATCATTGTAATTGTGATATTTATAGTCTATATAAATAAATTCTGCCTATGTACGTAGGCCTAGATAAGTAAATTAAATTTATGGTTTATTTAACAATGCTCGCAACTGTAAAGGTTATATTGAGCATCGCGGGGTGCCAGAATTTTGCCATGCAGGAGTTCTTTTACATGCCAGTAAATCTGCCGACATGAGCCTGTCACATTTAAGCACACTTAAATGCCATCTACCTGGGCCGGGATCGAACCTGCAGCCTCGAGCACAGAAGGCCAGTGCTGTACCGACTACACTACCCAGGTTGACCCTAGATAAGTAGGTAAGAAGGTTGTTTAGATGGGTGGATATGTTGTTGGTTTGGCAGGTAGGTTGGTTAGATAGTAGAGGTCTGCATTCCAATAAAAACAACTGATCGAGGGTCATGTCATGATATTACGTGCAGTAGTTCACTATACACAGCAGGCTGGCTACTCTTGTACTGACTCTGCATGAAAGCAAAAATCTAACCGAAGCATCACAGTTGACAGGTCAGTCTCGATCATTTCAAGCATTATCTTAGATTGAAAACTGTGTTCGATTGATCATTTACAGTATGCATTATGGCAATGTTAAACTGCCTAATCCCCTATCACCTGATTAGTGGACCTAATAGGTATACAGGCTATCAGATGTTGGTCTTTATCCTCTACTTGAATGTAATAGTTGTAATATTTTGTAACAGCATAATGAGAGAGAGCAGCAGCCATAATCCAACACTAATATCCCTTCTTCAAATATCTTAATTTATTGAAGGTGTGTTTATATGAACAATATTGTTGCAAGATGGCATGTCGACACACATAATCAATCAAGTGTTCGAAAAATTGATTCAGTATTTCTTTACTTTCTCAGAGTTAATGATGTATTTAAAGAAAATGAGCTCTATTATTCTTTGGGCAGTTATGACACACTACGCACTAAAACCTTAAAAATCGTCTTCTTACTTCTCTAGCTGATTTGCTCATGCTCACTGTACACAAGCATCCATTGCTTTAATACAGTGGTTCTCAAACTTTTTTGGATTGTGGTGCAGCACATTGTTTCGCCATGTGGAATATTGTGGCACATCTGTACAGTAGGTGGCAACCCTGCCTCTTGGAGAGCATGAAGACTTATTTACTAAGCAGACGTGTTTTGAATGCTCAGGAGCGGTCTTGATATATCATGAACTCTAGCCAAGGGTATAAAACCACTGGAACATTCGATAAACATTTCATAAACCAAGTGGAATATGTTCAAAACCAAGCTCTCAGGCTCATTACTGGTGGAATCAAAACAACTCCAATAGATTCTGTGAGATTCCTCACTAATATTAACAGCATCAAAATGACAATAGAAGAAAAAGCACTGATTCAATATGAAAAACTTATCAGATTACTAGGAAACAATTGGCATTCATACAGTCCTCTCTGTAGATTAAAAACTCAAAAAAGTTTCATATCCATGGTTCAAGAATTAAAACAGAAAATCAATATCCCGAATTTAAAGAAAACTTACAAATTAAACCAAATCCTTTAACTCTGTTAAATATAGAGTATAATCTAAATTTAACTGAAATACTGAAATCAGAAGTAAACACTGAAATAATGAAACAATTGTCTTTAGAGACAATTAATATTAGGTACCCTCCATAAAACTGGCTTCATTTATACACCGACAGATCCTTGATTTCCAGGGAGCAAGGTGCTGGTACAGGTGTTACTTGCTGTCTCTTCACACTTTATAGATCTCTTGGATATGAAACAACAAGTTTTGATGGAGAAATAATTGCAATAAGTGAAAGTCTCAGGAATCTTCTATGCAACATCAATTAAATTTAAGAACGCAGCTATACTATCAATAGTCTCTAGACATACACCTTCATCTCAAACAGCAGAAATAATTAAAATGCTCTCTCAATTAATAATACTCAATAAAAGAATTGTATTCCAATGGATACCATCCCATTGTGGAATTCTGGGAAACGAAAATGCAGATGATTTAGCAAAGAAGGACAGCACTACTACTTACAGACCTGTTACTAAATCTATGTATTACTCTAGGGTATTACTCTGTGAAAAGATTTATTAAATATATATACTTAGACTTCAACAAACGAAATTTGATAACAAAATCTCAAGGGAAAAAATGGAACTCTGCGTTATAATCCACAGTTAATTCCCGATTTACCATGAAATCATCTGTAGCTGCATTTAGATTGGCAACAGACCATGACTGTTTGGCCAAACACCTGCATAGAATTGGAATATATCAGTTCCCTAACTGCCCATTGTGCAACTCAAACCAAGAAATGGATTCGGAACACCTCAAAAGCTGTGCTTCAGTGGCTGACCATGATAATATCTTTGAAAAATATTGGAGTGCAAGAGGTCAAATGACTTTTTTGTCAAACGTCTGACATTAGAAAACAACAACATTCGATAAGGATCTTGATCACTTCCGAACCCTAACAGAGCATTATAAATTAATCAACACTCATCTTCAATTCAATTTACGCTCAACTATGAACAGTGAGTCGCGAGTTGACTGTACTTTGCAATTTGTGAATTAAATCGCAATATTTTTGCTTAATATGGACAGGTTTTTAGTTAAATGCCAGCTGTTAAGCATCCAAAGTAAAGAACATCATACTGGAAATACAACAAATTATTCGCCCATTTCAAGTGTCAGTGCTAAGGTATACCCTTTGACATGGAAAATTCTCCTGTAGCGTGAATTGGACCAACGCCACCTAGATATGTAGGTGGTGTTGATTGGACAGATTCATGCAATGTCATGTTGTTTGTGTTATCGTGCACTTCACATGGGGGAAAATTAAGCATCGAGATGAAGTCAAGTAGTAGCAGCAATGTATGGTATTTGTATGCCACGAAACAACATATTCCCTATGAAATTTTTATGGTTTAGCAGTTGAGCTCTTTCTTCTCATTCCAAAGACTGGGGTTCGAATCTCTCAATGTAAAATGCATGCATATGAACACAGAGCACACGATTCCCGAGCTATAACGAGGGGTAGGACTTTGTCTCTGAACAGTGACCAATTTCCATATTTCCGTGTCAAAGGGTGTACAAGATCAAGTCAACTTCTAGTGCTGTGCGCAGATATCAAACTTGTTATGTGAGTTATTATGGATTTACGCAACTTCCTGAGTGTGTTATACATGGTGAAAAATTGAGCAATGAAAAAGTATGGTTTCAAGCAAGCTAAAGAGATACTTGAAAACGAAACATAGTCATTTAATAGGTAAAGACAAAACCTATTTCAGTCGTTTGCTCTCTTCTCAAGTGAAGCAAGTCAAGTCAATGGAGAAAATAACAATTGCAGAAAAAACTGAAGTTGTGAGCTATAAAGTAGCAGAAATAATTGCCAGTAAAATGCATCTACATACTTTGATTTTACCTGCTTATAAGGAAATAGTTATATCTATAATAGAAGAGACTGCCGAGAGAGATATCAGAAGTACCTTTGCCACATGCTCGCCACATAGAAGACAACATCTTCCCTCAGAAACAAGGAGCAGAAAAGTTAGATGATAAAAAATTTGCACTTCGACTTGATGAATCGACATACACAAGCCAAAAATGCCAATTATTGAGCTGCATAATATTTTTAGACGAATATTGTCTTGTTGAACAGTTCTATATCGTGCAAGAAATTGCCTCTGACGTCAACAGGATTAGACATCTACAATCCTGTGACAGCTACATTGGAAGAAAATGAACTCTTGTTGGAAAAATTGAATTTCATTGTACACTGATGGCGCACCAGCAATATCTGATCAAATGAAAGGCTTTGCTTCAAGACTAAGCAAGATTTTCCTAACATTGAGTCAACTCATTGCTTTTTACATCTGGAAGCATTGGTAGCAAAAACCACTGCTTCAGATCTAAAGAGTATAATGGACTTAGTTTTTGCGATGGTTAACTACATTAAAATCTATTCTTCTCAGTCATGTGACAGGAAATAGTGCTCTTCATGAATCTCTTGTACTTAATACGAATATTCACTGGTTGTCCAAAGGAAAGATATCTCCAGATTTTATAAACTGAAGAATAAAATTATTGCCAATATTTGCCACAGAGAAACCTGAGTTTGCTGCCCTCATTACAGACGAAACATAGAGTTTAAAAGGTTCGGACATTTGAATGTCTTAATGCTACTATGCAGGCAAAGGAAGACAATATCCTTACATCAAGTGACAAGTGAATGGGCTCTTATAAAAAAAAAATAAAAATATGGGAATTCAAAAGTTGAAAACAGTGACCTTGAAATAATGTTTTCTTACATAGCTGTTACTGATCTGGAGATCACTTCCAGTTCGATTTTAGAACATCTTTCGGTTCTGCAGGATAAACTGCAACAATACTTTTCTTTCATCGATCTGAATGAATGTGATTAGTTCCGCAAACCCTTTATTTTGACTACTGACGACACGAAACACCTAATTAAAAGAGCCAGAAGAGTTGGCTGAATTTCAGGCAGATCGATTTTGAAGCTGAAATTAGAGAGACAACCTGCATCTACACTTCTGTAGTTTTCAACAACCTACTTGTGCGAACAGCAATTTTTTACATTGGCTAACATTAAACATAAAAAAAAACGAGAGTTAATTCTTTCTGAAGACCAAGAATTACGTATGTTTGTCTGTGATTCGTCTCTGTATTGAACCATTGTGCAGAGGTAAATAAGCCAATATTTCTCATTGAATTATAAAAATGCTGCAATTATTGACACAACACTTTTAACTACTGCAGTTTGTATTACAATTTGTTAGTTCTATAAGATCAATAGATAACATTATTAAAATATTTAATACATATGCCTGTTTTGTATATGTTCATACTTTCCCATTTTCATAAAGATATTGTTGTTGTACAGCCACGTAATTTCGTGGTACAGTCACACAATTTCGTGGCACAGACTTCGAGAACTGCTGCTCTAATATGTATATAAGGTTTACCATTGCTGTGCAAATAAATACACTTGATACTGTGCAGTGGCCTCTCAATATGCAATACGAAAAACGCTCTCTTGAATGAAAAAGCAGGTTAGTGACTTCTTACGAAGGGTTACGAATTACGAATAAACACTCAATATGCTGTAATAGCCGTGCTTATGATCGGCATTCTTGGGAGTACACTGCTCCCCCGATATAGGACAGGGATACAGAACTGGGAAAGAGAGGGGTGGAAGCACGGGGATAGCATTGGTTCCTCTTCCAAAGTTCACTAGCGTTGAATGACCTCTCTGTGACTCGTTCACAACCATGTAGTACTAGATGACTAGGCACTGAATACAAATTCCCTCTACCCTACCATGTCAGTGACATGTGGGATTGAAGGAAGGAATGAATGACGTATTCTGGCTTGTGACATCTACCACAACTGTCTCCCAGTTCTGAATGCCTGATATAGGAGAAAGTCAATGTTCACCTACTTAGATATAACACGCGGAGAAAGTGTCTTGCAGTCAGAAAGCAGTAGAGCATGAAAGTCGAGGAATATTATGGACAGGAAAACAACGATCCAACAGGAATGGATATTTAAGAGTTGTTAATTCATAATAAAGAGTGACTTTGATACAACTTTAATACAAATTAATTTTATTTCCTAGAATATATCTTTCTATAAAATACAACAATAAATAAATATACCTTAAATTCTCCAGTAATATCCTTAATATTTGTGCCGTTTTCTAGGAGTTGGATAATATTTACGTTGTCAAAAATACTTAGGCATGGACGTTTTGTGACATGATGCCTAATTGGTATGTAGGGACTTGGATTCTTGTCGCAACAGACCATGTTGTACTGTTGTCTGCTTTCTTTAGACTCAAATGCATTCTACTAAATAGGCAGAGCAGTGTATATCTTTGCCTACTTGTTGCAGTGGACCTATGATTTTAATGTTATAAAAGTGCTTTAAAAAGTTAGTGTGTTGTTATGGAAATTCATTATTCTCTCATTATACTAGGTAGTCATTATTAATAATATTATTTAGCTTCTATCTTACACTTGTCTTTACAAATGGAATATCTTTTACCAGATGAACAGAAGAGTGCTTAACTACATTCATAATATTGTGAAGATGACATACTGTGTATTTATTTTTCAGTATCGTGTAACATTGTAAACAGATGTCATCCACATGCACAATGTGTCTTCATATCGTCATTAGGACAATACCAGTGCCAGTGCAATGCTGGATATGAAGGTGATGGATATGAGTGCGAAGAAATAGGTAAGTAAATTTTAAAATTTAGATTCGGTTTCCAATATGCTTGACATTGTAATAAAGCTAACTAAAAATGGTGTCTGGATTGTAGGTATTTCACTCAATCAAAAATTATTCTCTTCAATCCTGTCTCTCCTTGTGTGGCTAGGGATAACAGACCAGATATCACATTTCAGGGTTCTTTTCGAATGGTGACATGTTGACGTGAGTTGTAAGACGCACCTCCTTCTGCAAACAAGTCACCATTCTCATCCTTGATCACGTTTACCCTTGCCTGATATCCATTCTTAAATTCCTGTATGCCTTTATATAAATCTCTAATGTTTTTATTCTTACTATTTGTTTCTACCTCATTTAGTTTTTCCTTCAAGTGATCTCTCTTTTTGTTCTTAAGTGTATGACTTGCTTCCTGTCTTTCTTTGAAATAATTATCTCTATTTTCCTGGCCTGGATCCTGTAAGAATTTTAATTTTGCTTGTTACCTTCTTTCTATTACCATGCAACAATTGCTTACTGTATAATAAAAATATGCATTGATCGCATACCACACACCGGTATTCACTTTATATGAAAAAATTCTCTTGCTACTACCGTGTGTATCATAAATTTACTTGGTATTGTGTAATATGAATATTTTATAAAAAAATTTGTTTTATATTTCTCACAATCCATGATTTATGAGGTTCATAAGAATTCTATAACCCGGTGTATAAATAATATTCACTTGATATCTCTATTTATTAAGGAGACTTAGATATCTTGTACTTAAAGAATTTCTTAGAACCTCGTATTTTTATTTTTTAATAGTAGGCCTATTATTACTTATGGTATTCATTTATGGGGAAATTTTCAGAAAATTGATCAAGTACTTCTTTTGCAAAAAAAGGCAATACGCATTTTGACTGATTCTGGTTTTTGATGTTTAATTTACTGCAAACCTTTGTTTATTTCTGAAAGAATTTTAACTGTTGTGAATTTGTATATCTTTCATTGTTTGATTAAAGTTAAGTCAAATTCAGTTATTATCCACATAGTGAGATTCATCATTATGGTACAAGACATAACTACCACCTTGTGCCCCTAGGGTTAGATTAGCCAAGTCTAAACAATGGTTTACATCAATTGCATTGTCTATGTTTAATAAACTTGCTTATAGTGCACATATTGTTAATTTTAATAGATTTAGGTGTGTTATTCGTGACTGGCTAATCAAAAACCCTCTTTATGATACAAATGAATTTATGGAAACTAATGTTGATATAGTATTTTTATTTGTTTGTTTATCTTATTTTTCTTTTGACTTTGTCTATGTATCTGTGATACCACAACTGTTTTTATCAGTAAATCATACAATAACTAAAGGGAATTACCAGTATTCGCTTACAGACAGCAGCTCAAACTAAACATGGGATGAATCATAATTACTGTGGGATTTTTATTTTATGTTAATTCTGTCTCCAGATAAGTAGGCTTAAATCTTACATGTGTCGTGTTTTCAATTTAAAATGAAACATGATTAATAATAATCTAAAAATAAATACATATACCTTCAAAATATTAATAACTGCAGTTTTTCATAATCTATGTTACCATAACTATTTTTGTCCTTGTTTATTAGAATACCAGTATTCATATTTCCTCCTCTCAGCAATAAGTTAATGTTTAGTTAACTCTTTAATTCAGCTGAATTTTTACATATTTACCGGTATTAGTCATGTCTTTACTATTGTATTGTGAATTGAAGATTGGATATGAAAAAGTCTGTAAGTGCCAAAAAGAAAAACCCTAGAAAAAGGGCTTTCTTGTGAAACTAGTAATACAATATCAACATTTTGCATATCTATGGAAGAAGCTAGGTTACTATATAAATAAAATTACAATGGGACTTATCTTTTTTCCTTAGTGGATTGAGCCAGGGGCATTGACCCTTTCTGGAAAAACTAATTTTCAAAGATATTGGCACTTAAGGTTCTTAGGAAAATATTTGGGGCTAAGAGGGATGATGTTACAGGAGAAGGGAGAAAGTTACACAACACAGAACTGCACGCATTGTATTCTTCACCTGACATAATTAGGAACATTAAATCCAAACATGTAGCATGTATGGGCGAATCCAGAAATGCATATAGAGTGTTAGTTGGGAAGCCGGAGGGGAAAAGACCTTTGGGAAGGCCGAGACGTAGATGAGAGGATAATATTAAAATGGATTTGAGGAAGGTGGGATATGATGATAGAGACTGGATTAATCTTGCACAGGATGGTATCCCAGCCTTATGTGAGGGCAGCAATGAACCTGTGGGTTTCTTAAAAGCCATTTGTAAGTAAGTAATTGGCACTTACAGCCTTTTTATGTCTGATCTTCATATTGTTATTTCTTTTGCAGACATATCCTGTTTACAAGCTGATGTGTGTGACCCTCATGCTACTTGCACCTATAATGAGGCAAGAGGCAAAGCAATATGCATATGCAATCCAGGTTACCAAGGAGATGGAATGTTATGCACACAAGCAGGTAAGGGTTCTTTTTTGTTGTGTGATTTGGTTAACCCTTAGAAGCCGTGTATCCATTATAGTGGCCAGCTACTATTATATCACTGAAGTATAAAATGATAATTGCAAATTAAGCTTTCAGGAATAACTCCCTGTAAAGTTAATTTGAATAATTTCGAGGGAAAAATTGTTCCGGGGCTGGGTATCAAACCCGGGACCTTGGTTAAACGTACCAACGCTCTCCCACTGAGCTACCCGGGAACTCTACCCGACACCGATCCAATTTTTCCCTCTATATCCACAGACCTCAAAGTGGGCTGACAACCGTCAAGCAGCCAACATTTGAGTGCACACTAACTCTGTGTGACTTTAAATTGTGGTTTTCTGTTACGTACAGTGACGTGTATTATGCAAATTAAGCTTTCAGGAATAACTCCCTGTAAAATTAATTCTCCCTCGAAATTATTCAAAATGATAATTATTCGAATTCTTTCCGTTGGTAACCAAATTAATTACAAATCTTGCTAATTATTATTACATTATTTATAACAATAGTTAAATGATCTCACTAAAATTGTTTACATCTAGATATCTTCGTCTTCTTTTTTTCTTCACTTTGAGGATTAGGTTCATGCTGAATCTGTTTCGGCACCCATTTCACTCTTGATCTTCCTATATCACGTTTTCTTTTTGGTTTATATTTCATTGCTAAAGCTGATAGTCTTTAGTTCATCATTCTTCATAGATATTCACACGATCTAAGCGACTTGTAGTGCCCGTATTAGCCTCGAAACAAACCTGAATACAACTTCAGCAAAGAGACATACAGATATGTTAAATAAATAAATGAGTTAAAATTCCCACACTTAATACTCTAAAACTAATTATTTGTGGCGAATATTTAAACAATTATAAATTTTTGTCTTGTAATTGAAATGCATACATTTATATTGAAAGTTTTCATGAAAAAAAAATTTGCTTCAACTTCTGTACCTTTAAAAGAAGTCTCAGATAAATACATAATTTACAATACAGTAGTTTTTTAATCTACCTATATTTGAATTAAAATACTTTGTAATTAAATCGGAAGTATGTTCACATGAAGTTAAATTATCATGGTTGCTCCGGTAGCAGCAAATCATAGCCTGTTCTGAGTTGTGACATAGTAGCATTGTTGCCAGTTCGTCTTACGAACAAATCCATGCATGTTTGTATATTTTGTATTTTGTCTGCTGTGTGGCTTGTAAATGATCTATTTTGTTATACAGTAGTTATTGTTGGTGCTATTGTAATTTAATTCATTGTTAAATATATTTTTTTCGTTTTTGTTATTGTTTTATTACTTTATTACCTGTATTTATTTTGTAATTTTGTTCTTGAAGCATGACGTTCGTTTATTTTCGAAACACACCGACAGATTGCATGCTTATCAAATACCAGAAGAGTGAAATGTACAGCAACATTGCTTTCAAGATGCATCAGCTGAAATCACAAAGTATTTTTAAGAGTGTAGTATATTTTCTTCAGTATTTTTTATTATTTTCCTCATTAATTACATGAAACTTCATTCATAGTTTTCTGCCCAAGGCAGATCTTTCACTGTAAACCCAGCATTCTCCAATCTTTCCTATTTTCTTCCTTCCTCTTTGTCTCCGCATATGATCCATATATCTTAATGTCATCTATCATCTGATATCTTCTTCTGCCTCTAACTCTTCTCTCGTTCACCATTGCTTCCAATGTTTCCTTCAGTATGGTAGGCAGTTTCTTCTTAGCCAGTGACCCAACCAATTTCTTTTTCTCTTCCTGTTCAGTTTCAGCATCATACATTCTTCATCCACTCTTTCCAACACTGCTTCATTTCTTATTCTGCCTGTTGATTTCACATGCTTCATTCTTTTCCAAATCCACATTTCAAATGCTTTTATTCGCTTCTCTTCACTTCTTCATAATGTCTATGTTCCTGCTACATACAATGCTACACTTCACACAAAGTACTTCACTAATCTCTTCCTTAGTTCTTTTTCCAGAGTTCCGCAGAAGATGTTGCCTTTTCTATATTCCTTGGGCATTGCTGTTCTCATTTTGACTTCCTGGCAGCAGCTCATGTTACTGCTCATAGTACACCCCAAGTATTTGAAGCTGTCCACTTGCTCTACTGCCTCATTTAGAATTCGCACGTTTACCTCTTCATTTTTGTTCTGATAATCATGATCTTCGTCTTATTTGTATTTATCTTCATCTCATACTGCTCACAGTTGTCACTTATAGTTCCAGTAGCATATCCCTTATTATCGTCTCCTTTTCTGCTAACACTGCCATATTATTAACAAATCTTATGCACTTTATTCTTCTTCCTCCCACTATTACCCCTCCTCCCATGTTCTGAAAATAGATCTTCTCTAGATCCTCCAGGTAGATGATAAAGGGCATTCTTGTCGTACTTTTCTTCCTATTTTACATCGTTCTGAAATTTCTTCTCCTATCCTGACTTTGACTGTTGACATGAAACTTATAAGTACATAATTTAACTTACATCCGTCTTATTTCAACAGGTGAATGCTCCTCTCCTGAAGACTGTGGGAGCAATGCTCGTTGTGTATGGAGCAGCATTCATGATCAATATGAGTGCATCTGTGATCCAGGATATAGCAGAGAAGGTCCTGTCTGTGTGTTACTGAAAGGTCTGTAAGTAAAGATATTATTGTAAATTATATTTTGACCTGATTGATCAAAATGAATATACACTTTTTTAACACTCTATAAAACCAAAACTGTTAGACATACACCCAATATGTATGATAACAAGGAGTTTGAAAATTGAACAACTTCAAATCGTTGTTATGTCAGCATCAGCTGTTGAGTCACGTCACCAGTTGAGTAAGATGGCCGCGAATTCTGTGGAAAATGGATTTTTTGTGGTTGAACTAGCGAAAACAAACTCTGTTACTGTCAAGCAGTGGCATTTTAGAACAAAATACGATAAAGTGCCACCAGCAAGGCAGTCTGTGACAGGAGCAAAAAATTTCAGAACATGAGATGCTTGTGTATAGAGAAGTGGAAAATTCTGCAGAAACAGTTGAAACTGACTCTTTACAAGTTGCAGTTAGTGCAAAATTTAATTGTGGATGATAAAATCATACATAGGTACTGCTTTCAGTATAGAAGTGCAAGCATGTAGTGGGAAAGAAGATGGTTTCTTTGACGAGCCAATTTTCAGTGATGAGTCGACCTCCAACATCAATGGAAAAGTTAATAGGCACAACCTGCTAATATGGGATAGTGAAAAACCTAGCAAACCGTCGATACATATAAATACCTCGGTATCACCCTTCAAACAATCTGTTCATCCTTCAGGATTCACATAAGAGAAAAATCAGCTGCTACAGTTAGAGGAATCTGTGGAATAGAACACATCACAGGGCCACCTCTTAGAACAGCAAATATGCTATTCTAGACCAAGATAACCCCAATAATCACCTAATTGAATTAATCTGGGAAAAGCCCACACTTTCAGATTTGATAGTTATTGAGAATGCCACGCGTCACCATATATTAGGTACGGCTACTAGGTCAGGTGGTGATGGTGATGTGGATTTGATCAAGTTGCACATTGGAAGCATATAAATAAGCAATGCTGGATATTAAATAATATAACATATAATTAAATATGTAAAAGAATACAACTATATGCAATGAGATTAACTGACATGATAAAACAAAGGATTAATAATGAAAAATATGTAACAATGTCAAACTAAATTAAATAATCAAAAATGAGAATTAATGGCTGATAATCAGTACAATATACTCTAATACATTACTTGAGGCTCAAAGCCATATTCAATCTTAACTCAGCTACTAATAAATTATTAACACACATCTGTACAATATTAAATTATTACAAACACACCATAGACTAATAAGAGGAGGAAACGTCTCAAAGAATTTAGAAAACACCAAGCTAATACTTTACGAAACAGGTGAATCTCTCAATACCCAATACATGTTGCTGCACTCCGGATCCTTCCAGAATAACCCATAGTAGCCAACGTATAACTTCCGCATTCTCGAAACTTCAATACTAATCTCTGCAGCACAATTTCAAAGCCTCTCGTCTACACCTCTACGCAAAAGCGAATCTCCGAGTGTAACTAGTCTACATTTCTAGGCAGAAGACGAAATTCCAAGTATCAATACATTACTACTCGCCTAACCAAGAAACCTCTTATTTCCCCCTCTCTCGTCTACCTACAATTCCTTACTGCTATTAGGATAGAACATTCACGAACTTACCAGGAAGCCCTTCTTGAGAAAAAACCTGAAGTTCAAGCTATTGCGGCCATCTACTGGTCAGGCAGAGAAACTACTGCAGCTAAGAACTTCGAAAAGAGAAAAAATCTGGCAAGACTTCTATGGAACGGATTCAATGATAAATAGAGAATGGACAAAGAAAAACCAAGATCACCGATCCTTAGTCACTAGATTAGCTATCCATGGATTCCACAACAGAATATAAAAGAACACAAAATATAATGAAGCAGTATGTGTGTGTGTGTGTGTGTGTGTGTGTGTGTGCGCGCGCGCGCGTGTGTGCGTGCGTGCGTGTTTTTTTTTTTTTTTTTTCCATAGGTCTTACATCACCATGTGTGACTTGTGGACTACAGCAAAGATTATAATACTTTATTTTCTTATTGTTGGATGATTGTACGCAGTTCTAATATTGTTATTAAAAACCTGGACACATGGTGGAGCATGTACGGGATTCACCTCAAATTAATTTGTTTTTACATATCCCATGAAAAGTTGTATGGACTATTCTTTCTATGATAACTTCGTTCTCATGTAAGATGGAACTCTTCCTCATTGGCACAGAGTTGTTCATCGTTATTTAGATAAACATCTTTCACAATGCTGAATTGGCCGTTTGACAGACGAGAACATGGCTGTCATATTCTGGCTACCAAAACATTTGGATCTAATACCCTGCAACTTTTTTGTGGAGATGTTATTAAAGATAGAGTTTTTCAACTCACTTCCTTTTAGTGTGAATTAAATTAAACAACACATCAGAATAACTGTGGACATTGTTAATATCGAAATGTTCCAACAATATTGTTACGAATTGGAATATTATATTGATACCTGTTGCAGTACAAATTGCAAAAAAGCACATTCCACGAGGAAAACCAAAAAAATACACCCCATTCTGGACAGAAAACCTGAATTTATTGAAACAAGATAGAGATAAAGCAAGAACCGAAGCAGAACATAGCAAAACACCAGAAGATACTCAAGATTGGAGGAAGAAGACAGCCATTCTTAAAAAAGCAATTATAACAGCAAAAAAGAACAGTTTTAATAAATTTATTGAAAATATTAATTACGAACCGATACTGCTAAAACATATAAATTTCTGCAGAATATTTCCAATACACAGGAAAATACTAGTCAACCTATTATTCATAATAACAAAACACTAACAGATAGCAGAGATATAGCAAACGCATTTAATAGATACTACTCAAACTCTCACAGATTACATCCCAGTATCAAAAAAACTGACAAATTTATCAAAAGAGAATTATATAAAAATAATAAAAACAATATTACTAGTACAAAACCTGAAATATTTCATCAAAATTTTACTTCCAAGTCTGTACTTTTATCCATTTTCAATTTATCATGGAACACCTCAATTCCTGCAGTTTGGAAAAAAGCAATCATTGTACCAATTCACAAAAAAGGGAAACCTGCTCATGATGTTAATAGTTATCGACCAATAGCACTATTAAGCAAGATAGCAAAAACCATGGAGTCCATGATCTTCAACAGATTAACTTGGTATTTAGAATCACAAAACCTTTTATCACCAAGACAAGCTGGCTTTCGACAACTACACTCTACCAATGAACAAGTCATATGCCTCGGCCAAGAAATAAAAGACAGTTTTAACAAGAAAAAAGATACCTTGGCAATATTTATTGACTTTCAGTTAGCATATGACTCTGTTTGGAGAAATAAATTATTACTAAAACTCCAGAAATTAGGTATCTCCAGCAATATGTTCAGATGGAGATCAGAATTCCTTAGTCAAAGATTCATTGCCACTAAATTCAATAACTCACTTTCTAGTTACAGACAAACATATCGAGGTCTATCTCAGGGCCCTGTCCTCAGCACAACTTTATTCAATATTTATATAAATGACTTACCCTCCCTATTAGAGGAATCAAACATGAAAACAGCACTATTTGCAGATGATATAGTTTTCTGGACTTTCGGATCTTACAGACATAGAGACAAAATTCAAAATTCTGCTCTTAAAGCTCTAAATCAACTACATGAATGGAATACATCAAATTTGATGACACTCAATCTAAGCAAAAGTAACTACCAAATATTTTCACTTGGTAAAAAAGAAAGAAAATTCAATATCCAATACACTGGCCAACACCTTCCTAGGACTTATGAATCCAAATATCTTGGAGTTATTTTCGATAGTAAGTTAACATGGAGCAACCATTTGAAATACATTTCTGAAAAAGCTCGTAAAAGATTCTCCCTTCTAAAAAGACTAGCAGGAAAGAAATGGGGATGCTCTAGAAATACTTTGAACACTACATACAAAATGTTTATATAGCCAGTGTTGACATACTGCGGAGAAATTTTAATTACTTCACCTTTCATAAACGAAATAGAATATGTTCAAAACCAAGCTCTCAGACTCATTACTGGTGGAATCAAAACAACTCCAATAGATTCTATGAGATTCCTCACTAATATTAACAGCATCAAAATGACAATAGAAGAAAAAGCACTGATTCAATATGAAAAATTTATCAGATTACCAGGAAACAATTGACTTTCATATAGTCCTCTATGTAGATTGAAAACTCAAAAAAGTTTCATATCCATTGTTCAGGAATTAAAACAGAAAATCAATATCCCGAATTTAAAAGAAAACTTACAAATTAAACCAAACCCTTTAACTCTATTAAATATAGAATATAATCTAAATTTAACAGAAATACTGAAATCAGAAGTAAACACTGAAATAATGAAACAATTGTCTTTAGAGACAATTAATATTAGGTGCCCTCCACAAAACTGGCTTCATTTATACACCGACGGATCCTTGATCTCCAGAGAACAAGGTTTCACTGGTGAAATCATTGCAATAAGTGAAAGTCTCAGGAATCTTCTATACAACATCAATAAATTTAAGAATGCAGTTATATTGTCAGACTCCAAAGCAGCTATTCTATCAATAGTCTCTAAATACACACCTTCATCTCAAACAGCAGAAATAACTAAAATGCTCTCTCAATTAATATCACTCAATAAAAGAATTGTATTCCAATGGATACCATCCCATTGTGGAATCCTGGGAAACGAGAATGCGGATGCTTTAAGCAAAGAAGGGCAGCACTGCTACTTACAGACCTGTTACTAAATCTATGTATTACTCTGTGAAGAGATTTATTAAATCTACATACTTAGACTTCAACAAACAAAATTTGATAACACAATCCCAAGGGAAAAAATGGAACTCTCTGCATCAAAATCCACAGTTAATTCCCGATTTACCACGCAAATCGTCTGTAGCTGCATTTAGATTGGCAACAGGCCATGATTGTTTGGCCAAACACCTGCATAGAATTGGAATATATCAGTCCCCTAACTGCCCATTGTGCACTCAAACCAAGAAATGGATTCGGAACACCTCAAAATCTGTGCTTCAGTGACTGGCCATGATAATATCTTTGAAAAATATTGGAGTGCAAGAGGTCAAATGACTTTATTGTCAAATGCCTGGCATTAGAAAACAACAACAACAAAGGTCCTTTTTACGTCGTTATTGTACATTTTCTATATTTCTAATGCATTTAAAATAAACCGCACATAAATTATATAAAAAAACAGAAAAGAACGGTTGTACAGCTGTCAAAAAAAAAAGTGGCCGCACTCGTGAACAGCGAATATTTTCAAAGTCCACTTCGGGTCGTGGCGATGTTACACGATGCATGTGCTTGTACAAGCAGTTCCGGAACTATGAAAGTGTTCCATATCTGCGCCTCGTAGACCAGCGGTAGAGTGCTTGTTTAATGATTCAAAGGTCGTGGGTTCGGGCCTTCTTCAAGTTTTCATTTTATTTTTTAATCGTTCTTTAGCGATGTAAATGATATTCAAATTATCACTTATATCCAGTTATCGTTCTTTATGGATATCACGTTATTTATATTTTGTTATCGTTCTTTAGAGATATGAATAAAATTCAGGTCATCATTTGTATTCTGTTATCGTATTATAACGATATGAATAATAATTATTATTGTATCTCCAATGGGGGTTAGCCCTATTTTACATATGTATATTAGGGCTATAGTTTTATACACAAAAAAGATAAGCATAAAGAGAAATGGAAAAGAAAATTAAATTAGCTTACGCGATGTAAACAAAACATAAACAATCCGTAAATTAGGCACTGCGATTGCAAAACAAATATCAGGTATCAATTTGAAACATACAAAAACATTAACAACACACATACGTAACACTTCTATAACACAAATATGCAGCTTTCCGTACCATACATCATAAATTAATACACAATAGTCACACAAACACAATCAAACTATAATTACGACATTGCGACGACATCAAGCATCCCATAACTGACTCACATACATAACAAATCAAGCATCCGTTACAACACATACACTTCAACACAGTAACCACACTTTTAAAAGTTACAAATTTGGCTCCAAGAAGAATAAATAGGACACTGTTACTAATTACTATTCTTCTACAATTTCTTAAATACATCTGTAATTAATCTGTGAAATTCCAATATGAATAATATTCACGTTTTTTATATTGTTATCGTACTTTAGCGATTTAAATAATATTCAAGTTATCATTTATATTCTGTTTTCCTTCATTAGCATTATAAAACAATATTCAAGTTATTTATATTGTTATTGTTCTTTTGCAATATATTAATTAAACAAACCGATATTTATCATTTATATTCTTTATCGTTCTTTAGTGATACTGTATAAATAATATTCAAGTTATTTATATTGTAATCGTTCTTTAGCGATATAAATAACATAAATTTAATATTAGGTTCGGAAAAATTCAGTTTCATAATACTGGTATTAGTTTTTCTTTTTGTATTATTACATTATACTATCTTGAACCACAATAAAATGAAAAGGAGTAACGAGGAATTGAACCTGAGACGTTGACATCTAAATTCCGACGTTCGTCGGCTGAGCTACGAGAGCAAAGGTATGGAAACATTTTCGGAAAAATTGGCCGAATCACACTCTAAGATTTTCTGATGATTCGTAGAAGCTAGTCCAGGATGCGGGGGGCAAAGGCTAATTGAGATTTCCCGGTCTCTGACCGGGTCAAACATCCTGATAGAATTAATATTTAACCCTTGCCGTGACTTTCGGTGAAGTCCGGAGGGCCCAATTAGTCAAATCCACTCTCCTCATCTCCACGCTTGGGCCCCCTGGAATTTAATAAGATGCGAAAGAGATAGTGGTGTGCAGAAAGCAACGGGATGTTACCGCATTTAGGCCTATCCTTCCCAAGAAAACTGCAAACATGAACAAAGGAAGCTTTTAATAGAAGAAGAAGGATCTTCTGCGGACCTCTGGAAAAAGAATTAAGGAAGAGACTAGTGAAGTGCTTTGTGTGGAGTGTGGCATTGTATGGGGAAAGAACATGGACATTACGACGAAATGAAGAGAAACGAATTGAAGCATTTGAAATGTGGATGTGGAGAAGAACGGTGCGTGTAAAGTGGACAGACAGAATAAGAAATAAAATTGTGTTTGAAAAAGTGAGTGAAGAAAGAATGATGCTGAAACTGATTAGAAAGAGAAAAAGGAATTGGTTGGGTCTCTGGTTGAAAAGAATAATAGACGACATTAGGATATGTGGATCATATGCGGAGACTAAGAGGAAGGCAGAAAATAGGAAAGATTGGAGATTGCTGGGTTTGCAATGAAAGACCTGCCCATGGACAGAACATTTATGTGTGTATGTTCAGAATGCCTGGAATATCGTGTCTAAGAACAGTCGCTATTTGCAAAGACTAGTCAATTCCATGCCCACTCGACTACAAGATGATCGAGATAAGAGGAATATAGACTACATATTGAATTGTGGCTTTTTGTTTTGTTTTTTGAACGCTTAATTGTTTGAATGTTTTAAGGCCGACGCCAGTAAATTTGTTATGTTTATGCCACGAAAGATATTTTATTGAGAATAAAATCTTTTTTCTTTCTATTTGCAGCCACAATATCATAATGATAATGATAAAGTCATGGCATAATATATTAATGAACCTGATGTTAATTACTAAAATAATCATAAAAGAGAAAGGAGCTATTATGTCTAGTTTGTCTCTCTCAAAACAGAACAAAAAAGGACATAAAAAGCACGAGGTTGTAGTCGAACGCAGGACCTCATGAATAAGAGGCCTGAACGCTACCATTATGCTATCGAATAACACACAGTATACTTCAATTATAACTGTAGATATCAGGCAACGTGGTCCAACAACATGTAACATCGCCTGTCTCCAAATTGTAGCGAAGATACCCGAAGAGAACTTTGTTTCAGGAGAGCGGCCACTTTTTCTTTTGACAGCTGTACAACTTACTGATGCAAACTTCAGGACATTCCTTACAAAACCATGTAAAATACTTGTCTGTAACTGTAGTAGTTTGGTTTATATAATATATTGAAACTGTCTATTTCATTTGCAGTAATCCTATATGTTAGCATTAAACAGCAGTTTTGATAGTTTAATTATCATGTTAGCCTTCATTGTTAAAAGGTAGGCTTCCTTCTCAGTCAGTAAGGAGAAATCACGATCTGAATATGCGTTATCACACTGGAAACCATATAAAATTAATAGGATTTTAAGAAATAGTTTGTCATCCATTACTTATCTAGAAAGCTGAAGATTTATTGATAGGAGTTAGCAAGACTATTTAGTATTCTTCTTGTTTAAAATTCGTCTCACTCCATTCTTTTAAATACCGTATATTTAATAATATAAAATTGTTTTAACTAATAAACTTTATTACATTTTACGTATGTTTAAATATTTATCTCGCATACATTTCAAATTAGCAGAAGAGGATATACTAAGAAGTATGTCACTGGCGCTAAATGACAGCTGCGAGCAGTATGGGATGAAGATGAATGCAAATAACACGGAGATCATGGTTATCGGAAGAACAATAAAGAAGGTAAACGTGCGAATTTGAAATGAGGCAGTAGAACAAGTCTTGGGGTATATTATAATATTATAAGTAGTAACATGAGCTGCTGCCAGGAAGTAAAAAAGAGGATAGCAATGACAAAGAAAGCTTTTAATAGAAAAAGGAGTGTCTTCTACAGACATCTGAAAAAAGAACTAAGTAAGGGACTAGTGTGCTTTGTATGGAGTGTGGTATTGTATGAGGCAGAAACATGGAAATTACGACGATGCGAATAGAAACAACTAGAAGCATTTGAAATGTACAAATGGAGGAAAAAATAAAGCATGTGAAATGGAAGACAAAATAAGAAATAAAGCTGTGCTAGGAAGAATGGTTGAAGAAAGAATAGTTCACCACTATGGAGTAAAAGTTAGTGTGTCTGATCATGAAACGAGCAGTTCTGGATTAAAATCTTGGTTGGGACAAGTTACAGTGTTGAGGTTTTTTTCAGAGTTTTCCCTCAACCTATTAAGAATAAATGCTGAGTAACTTTCGACGCTGGCCCCTGGTCTCATTTCACTAGCATTATCACTTTCGTTTCCCTCAGACGTTAGATAACCACCGCAGTTGATAAAACGTCGTAAACAATTTGTATAAAAGTAATGCTGAAACTGATAACGAAGAGAAAGAGAAATTGGCTGTATCACTGAATAATAAGAAACTCCCTACTGAAGGATGTACTGTAAGGAATGGTGAAGGAAAGGAAAGTTCGGGGCAGAAGATATCAGATAAAAGACAACATTAAAACATATGGATTGTATGTGGTGACTAAGAGGAAGGTGGAAAATAAGGAAGATTGCAAAATGCTGGATTTGCAGTGAAAGCCCTAGGAAGAAAACAATGAATGAATACCATACCATTAGATTTGGCCTTACTATTTTAGGACCCGCCCTTTATTAATCCATGTATTTTGAACGCGTTATTTGTTTCGAGTATTTGAATTTAATCTTGGAAACATAATAACATGTAATTTAAAATATTTTTCATATTTAAGAGATAAGTACCATTTGTTTGTAGTGTGAAAAATAATTTCTCACGATTGTATCTAATTCATGGATCAATAATCCAAAATTGATAATTCTATCTTAAAACACCATTTCCATTGCCGTAATAAGGTTGCTGGTTCGATTCTCGATGAGGTCATGGGTTTTTCCTATTTATTTAATCCTTTCTGCCACACTAAATAACAGTAGGACTGTCAGTCAGTGCTGGCCACCTTCAGCCCAAGGAACTGCCTTGGTACTCATTTCTGTTAGAGGCCGATTGTCTAGTCAGGTAGGAGTCTTAATATTATATTATATTATTAATATTAATTCCGCCACCCATAAGGACCTTTCGGGACCTGTAATGAGATAGATTTCCTCTAATTTTTATTTAGAATTTATTATTACCGGTATTAAAAGAATTAGCTATATAAACACTTCGGTAAATTGAAATGTATAACATATAGTTTAATGACTTCGAAATATATAGGTTAGAAACATAGACTATACACACTTGAACGAAGGTGCATTTCGGTGATTTCTCATTATGCTGTATGAAGATCAGTGAAGGAAGTGGGAAAAAACCAGAGGCAGTATGCTACCCCAAGATTTTTCTCTGGCATACCTCGATTTAAAAAAAGGCATACCTCTCCCTTACAACATAAGACATAAATTATGTATATAATAAATTGCTTCATACAGTCAGTCACGCGAATCTTTGAAGCTTATGCAACACATTAAATTTCTTAACAAAATAATTTCAAGTTACTTCAGTTATTTACTAGATCATTTTACAAGTCCTTTGAGACTTATCATTTAAAATAATGTTAAAGCTTCAAAGTGCCTTACTTAATTATTAATAAGAAGTGGAACAAAAAAATGACACAGTCACTAAATTGGCAACAATGGTCACCCCAAGCTACAGACCACAGCATTCTATACTTGAAATACTGGGTGTTCATTTCAAAGTGTGTCATGACATCACTGTTGTGAGTCAGCAATTTGAAGCGAGTTTCAGCTTTTATGACAGAGAAGTTGCCTATTAATCAAGGCATTCAATCTGAATTTGAGAACGTGTACGGTATAACTTGAACGTCGTAGCAACAGATGGCAGTCTGTACTGTCTGTGTGCTACCATAACCTCTTTCGAACTGTGTTTTGCGCGGCCAAGTCGTACGGCAACATTCCACAATACAAATCAAATGCTCCGTGTCCATGTTGACTGTCGAAGTTAATGTCAACAAATACGTAAGAAATCGTCTTAACCCTCTCCCCATATCCTGACAGTAAGAAAAAAACCCACCTCAGTACATGTTTTCAAACAGTTCACATTCCTGCCACTACCGGCATTACTGTACATATCAGTAAGCACTCTTCAGAATGAATGCCGTACTTGCTATGCAACTTCTCTGACACACAGATAATACACCTCTGCGGAAGTGTAGGAAGATTGAATTCTCTAGGCTCATCGACTAGCCATATGATGACATACAGCGAGCCATGACACACTTTGAACTTAACACTCAGTACTACCATTGTAAGCATTCCAGGGGTTCAGCTTATCAAATAAGCGTGTCTAAATACACACAAAATGCAGTTCCAGAAGTCTGTGGTTTAGATTTACGAAGCAAAGAGATAGTACTCTTTGCTGTGAAGAAATGTATAAATAAATTTTTACGATCACATTTTTTCAGTGATGGTATGTCATTTTTCACTAACTGTATGTTTTCTGGCCATAGAAACCAGTGACAGTATTGTTTGGATTGTAGCTCAGCCTACCAGCCGTGTGATAACTATTTGTTATGGGACAGCAAGTAATTAACTCCACTGTACCTATTAAGATCATATACATATCAAATAACTTCTATGAAATACATTGCCTTATTCATGTCAATCAACATATTATCTGTAAAGAATGTTCTGGTCTTTTGTTTTGATTGCAACCTTAGACGAGAAACTTATTTTACATTAATACAAGGTTGCAAATGTTAATAAAAATGTAAGAGCTTCTTTTGTAAGCTCGATGTATTCTTTTAATACAAAACTGCTCTGCGAAAAAAAAAGACCTAGATTCAATATTCCATCAGTAGACACATACAGTAGAACCCCGATTATCCGTCACCCTATTAACCGATTGTCGGATTATCCGATTTTTTTCTAGCTCTATTTTCTTTTTGCTGCAGAAAAATATATGTAGTACTATACGTTATGTTTCTACGTAGTTTTTCTACAGAAGGTTATTACAAGCCTTTACCTTTATTACAAAGTATGTAGTAGAAAAGCTTAGCTGTTGGGAACAAAAATAGTTACTTGTAAAAATAATCACTAGGCCTATTGCTTCTAAAGAAATTATCTCAAGAATTTCCACAAACCCATGTACAATTCAATCCTTAAGCCGTACTATATAACTTCTATGCAAAATGTCTTCAACAGTTGTCAAAAGAAAACGAATTGTGTTTATTTATTTTTGAAAATTACAAATAATTGACAGGTGTAGGAAAGAAGAAACTGTGGTTAATGCTGCTTCAGAGTAGAAGATTGCGTTACAACTGTACGTGATTAAAATAAACAAGGATAAAGTGTATATAGTATGTAAATCTACAACATGAGACTTCAAATATTCCTATCTTTCTGCAGACAACCATCAATCATCAACCCTTGATCCTTAAGAACCTGTCGTTGACAACCAAACTTTTAATGAACTCCTGATCCACTACATAGCATGTTAAACACAAGACCACGAAGGAAATTGTGTATTATGAACTTAAGTTATAAACATCTTTTTTGGTATGGATTATCCAATTTTTTGGATTAACCGTTCAGTCCACCCCCTTCATTACCACGGATAATAGAGGTTCTACTGTATTTCAAATGAGTTTTCTCTCATACTTTTTTGGAATATCAGCTAGTTGAACGAATTGTCTTAAAACGGATTCAGTATCCATCTGTGACTGTCGTAATTGTTTTCAGTTTATTTTGGAAAATATTAAAAAATATGTTGTTTAAAATCGTACTTTGAGTGGTATCGAAGTTTCGTCTGAAAGTGGGTCTCACTCTGCTGAATTACTGGAATAAGCAGTGTATGAGTAGAGATGGGAATGCTATTGGCAGTGAGAGAGGGACTCCCCCTCCCAGCTACAAATCTCAGCCAGTGTTATCAATTGAATTTCAGATTGAAGTTGATTAAAAAATTAATTTTCAATCCAGTGATTTCATTAAATAAGTATAATCTTTATGACAAATCCTTATCTAACATTGTAATACTTTCTTTGGTTATATACAGATTCTGGCTGCAATATTATTAATGACTGTGATGCTAATGCCAAGTGCCTACTAGATCCTTCATCTGAAAAGCACCATTGTAGATGCAATGCTGGTTTCTCAGGAGATGGGAAGACTTGCACAGCAGATCCTATAGGATGTAATGTTATAAACAATTGCCACCCTGCTGCAGATTGTGTTTATGATCAAGGTGCGACAGGCTACCGTTGCAGGTGTAAGAAGGTAATTACAGTTCTCAGTAATAATTTGATAGGAACCATATATTTTTATTAAAAACAGTATTTACAAAGTGTAAAAATTTTTATCAGATATCTGACTCTTGGCTTAAACTAAGTTATAGATCACTTAGTGCAATGCAGGAGATCTTAGTCGTTTCCAGAACCCATTATCGTTTCTCCCATTCTTTCCATGTCTTCCTTTTGTGTGTCCATCTTTTCTTCTCCTTTGTCTCTTTCCATCAGAAGATTATCAACTGGTAACTAATTTACTAGTTACATTTAAATGTTGAAGGAAACTCATGGCACAATCATGGTCAAAATAAAGTAAAATTTCATAGCAGCTACATATGAGGAAATAATAAATGAGACTCAACATTTCGTAAAAGTGTTACTTAATAAATGCTAATTTATGCAATATAGAATATTTCACAATTTACTAACAAATTATAACACCTCGCTTTTTCAAAAATAGTGCTGTTGACGCAAATTTTACTCCTTCTTCAAGAAAAACCACAACTTTGGTTTAATTTACTCATGTAAATATCATGGATAAAATATATAACAATTAAATTCTGGTAATATCAAATAATACGGTGTATTTTTGATTTGTTGTAATAATTTGCGTTTTACAATCATTGTATGGTTCTAATTAAAGGGCTATCATGGAAGTGGAATTCATTGTATACCAGATCTTTCATGTGAAAGAGATCCATCATTATGCGGTGATGATGCAAATTGTATTCTAACAAGTACAGGTTCCTATGAGTGCCAGTGCAGAGAAGGGTATACCGGAGATGGAGTTGTATGCAAAGGTAAGCCACTTACTGGAACACCTTTATTATGTCCAATGTGGAATCATGATTATCTGATAATGAATATCTGGTAATGAGTGTAAGGAAGTATTTTTTATCTTTCTCATTCACACTTTCAGGTATCCGCATGTGTGTTAGAAAACTAACATAATTAAATATATATGATTGTAATGTTTTCGTTTGCGATTTTAATTCTTCTTCTTCTTCTCGTTCCCTCAAGCATTGTGGCTCATACGTTACTTGTATTATTTACATGATGCAATGTTTCCATTTTTTGTCCCTAGTGGATAGTAGGTCTACTATAATATTATTTCTTTAACTTACCTTTGTTTGAAAGGCATGGTGAGGACCGATAAGCTAATACAATGAAATTAGGAATGGTAAGAGTCCATCTGTGCTTATCTGTACAATAATAAATATTAATTATTAGAATACTTGTCACATTATTTATTCAGTTTAACGTTTTCGGCTTAAATAAGCCATCTTCAGAAGAAATTATGCCTAAAAGCACATGAATAGAATTGGTACTTGTGTGTATAGTACAATATGGATAAATTAGTTACGGTAGAGACTCATAATTAACTAATTTATCCATATTGTACTGTACACACGCATGTACCAATTCTATTCATGTGTTTTTAGGCATAATTTCTTCTGAAGATGGAGTATTTAAGTTAAAAACGTTAAACTGAATAAATAATGTGACAAGTATTCTAATAATTAATATTGGTTGTACAGATAAGCATAGACGGACCCTTTAACATTCCTAATTTCATTACCTTTGTTTGTTCATTGTATGATCATAGTATAAAGAAACTCTGGTATCATTATCATATTATGTCATTTTTACACATTCATAATACCTCATCCCTTCAAAATATATCAGTGGGAAGTAATACTTAATATGTATGTATGTATCCAATGCCTACCCACTTCACTTTACTTGATTCGGGTTCTGCATATGTAATACTTAATATTATTTACAAGATATCTTCTTTTGATAAATAGATCATTAAAATAAAGTTACCCTTGTTACTTAAAAATATTTAAAAAATATATATATGTTATATAAAAATTTACTGATTTCGTCACAATTAAAGAATGACTAAGTAATTCCAAAGAATGCAAAACAAAGAAATAGAACTGTAATAAATTTAAAACAGCAGTTTAAAAAATAAGCTTAAGTAAAACACTGATATTTAAGATAAGTACTAAAAATTAGATTTAAAAAAACGCGAGCATATAGTACAGACCCAGAAACAAATTTAGGCCACCTGAATTTTCCAAGTTCCAGTTATATTGCGTAGTGTTAGAAAACCAACTACAATGCTTACTGATCATGCATAGTATGTTATAACTAGAACTTCGAAAATTCAGGTGGCCCAAATTTTGTTTCCGAGTTTGTATAAAGCCTCACCAGAAGATAATAATTAATATAAGGGAGAGAGCATTCTGAAATCAAACCTTATTATTATTGTTATCCAAATATTGAAACCCTATTTTACCTTTGGTATATTAGGGTTGTAGTTTGTTACATGTGAAATACATTATGTAGTGATTACACAATTTTAAAGAATTAATAGTAGGTGTGAATCATAGTTACAATATAAATACACTAATTAAGAGACAGTAAACAATACTAAATACGTTATGCAATAATTACTTTCAGTTAAAACAAAATGAAATAAAATTAGAAATTATAATCGAAGGTGTAGAGAAATTGCAAGATTATTACATTAATTTGTGATCTTATACATAATTTTAAGCAATATTAATGAGATAATGCACAGAATTGGCGTAGTTACAAATAAAATACCTATTATATAGTTGGTTTGCGATAGTAAAGAAAAAATAAAAACAAAATTACTTATGGTTACAAACTATATACCTGTCATCAAATACTCAACAATAGTAAAATCTATAATACAAACATAGTTATTGTTGTCATTACTATTATTATGTCCCAAAGATAGACACCTTGTTTTACATAGTGCATTAGGATTTTATAACATCATTAATTTATATACAATTAACAGCTACAGTCTTGCGTGGATGTGGTGTATAAACTCTGTGAATTGTTTGTAACAACATTTTTTTCTAAGAAAATGGTAAAGGGGTGTGGAGTAATTTAAATTGCAATCCGAGATATGATATCTTAAAAAGTGTCTTTTCCTTTCGAACACTGGACAGTGAAAAATCAAATGTTCAACAGTCTGATTCTCTTTGCATATGCACAGAGATTCTTCTGCACTTTTGATCCTAAATCTTTCAAAGTAGGAACCGAATTTTCCATGGCCGGTCATAAATTGGGTGTAAAAGAAGTCGGTTGAGAACTGACTGCAACATAGTCTGTCTTGTACATTGGGAAAGAATAATTTCTTGGTCACAGAGCCTTTAACACTAGAGTTCCAGTATGTATTCCACTTGAGTGTAGTTGTGTGCTTGATCTTCTGCTTGATGTACGAAATAGGACAGGTGGAATATTTATATTCTGAGTTGGTTGAGGCCGCTTGCTTCGCTAATGTATCCGCTCTTTCGTTTCCTTCAGTACCTGTGTGGCCGCGCACCCACATTAAGCAAATACGACCTTCAAATTTAAGTATTAGGGATCTAATTTCGACGGCTATAGAATGCAAGTTGTATTTATCGTCAATGGTTTGTAAGGCAGATTGAGAGTCGCTGTGAATACATGAGTCAATCCCGTTGGTAATGCTCCATTTCACTGCTTGCAAGATGGCAAAGAGTTCTGCTTGGAACACGGAGCACATGGGCGCCAGGCGGAACGTGGCAGAGTGGACTTCAGTAGTGTTGTAGTAGGTAACAAAAGCACAGCCCACCAAGGTGACGTCGTTCTCCTTTTGCAACCGAGAGCCGTCAGTATAGATGTTGTATTCATGTCGATCTGTACATGTATTTGTTGCACGGTGAAAATCTTTCGGATGACCAGTTAATTGAAAATGTGATCTTTTTTCCACCTCAAGATATGATTCTTGTTCTATAAATATCCCATTTCTTTTCACATTAGAGATTTCAGCTTTAGCCATGGCTGTTAAAAACAATGGTGGTATACCCGCGATCACTAGGGCTGCATCTGTCGATGTGGTTCTGTAAGCCTTCGTGATTCGTAGAATGAATCCACGCTGGATATGTTCCAGTTTGGGAGTTGTGCGACAAACCCATTATTCATCCATGTAAAAGTCTAGTAACTCGTAAGTAAATGAGAATGACAAGGAAGAGAATGAGAAACTATGACTTAAGGCATTGTGTCTATGTCGTCTTTTTCTCTTTGGTGGACCTCAGATCTCTATTTATGTCTTTTCAGTTTCAAAGTTAGTCAGTAAGTATAAGAAATTATATATATACATATATATATATATATATATATATATATATATACACACACACACACACAGAGTGGCGCACGAAATGTTGAACAATTTGATTTTGATTTTGTGGTTATACTATTATCAAACTCCACTCCTAAATGCAGTGGTCCCTGGAAAGTCTGCTAGGGCTCAGCACAGACCACTTGATTAAGATGGCAGACAGAGGATGGCTTACTATTCAACAAAGAGCAAACTAGAGAACGTCCATGAAAGGGAGCAGTACATGGCCATGTTGCGAAACCAGTTCCTTCCTGCACTTTATGCCACTCGACTTCCAATGCACACGCAGTGATTTATGCAGGATGGAGCCCGACCACACACAACCAATGTTGTCCCACCACCTCCCTTAGCATCATCAATAGGAGGCGGATTTTAGCATATTTGCATGTTTTATTCCTTAGTTGCAAATCACATGCTAACATTATGTAAATGCATTACAAGTTATTTGTGTCCAAAGGTCAAGATTTTATAGTGCATATATATGCATATTTAAGGGGTTAATGCATATTTCAGTTTTTAGTGCTTATAAAAGCATATTTCGTTATTTTTTTAGCAATCTGATGGTTAAACCAAGATTAAGAAGAGATAATCGGAAAAATGGAATACATAAGAAACGTAGACATTGAATATTTTATTTATGGCAATCTGACAATATGCAGACAGTGCCCTATTGTCGGTGAATTATTGTGACAATTTTTCGGCAATCAACAAAGCTCTCCATAATGAAATGCACTGCTTTCTCTATGCAAATGTATAATATTGGAATGTTGTGATGGATGGAAGTTGAGATTAAAAGAACAGTATCAAAACAAGAAGCTGCCTTATCTTTTACTTCACACTGCATAGCATTTTGACACTTGTTAGGAAAACACTGTAATATGATCGGCGCAGAAGTTACAGGAAGTATTGATAGACTTATTTGCACTCACTAAACTCGAATTTCGCCGCCTGTCAACAGAAGGCCTAATATAGACCTGTTAATGCAATCTTCTGTGTTTTATTTGTCGATGTAGCAAATCAGAATATTTTATTTCATTATGGTGACATGTCGAAGAAACTTCGACAGTGTGCTAAGAGTGCATTGTATTTTAGAATAGCTTAACTGCACGAAAATTAATAATTTTGAATTAGGTTTATCAATGATGCCTAACGCAAAATGTGCCAGAAGTGTACTGCTTATCAGTGGATTGAAGGATACGCAACTTTAACAACTGATGGTGTTTCAGTATTCTTATGTAACTTATAGCAAAAAATTCATCAATAATAGTAAATTGCTTAAAATAAAATATTTTTTTTTTTTTTGTTAAAAGTGCATATATTATTATTTTTAGTGCATATTTTATATCCTGGTTTTTAAGTGCGTACGTGCATGCATATTTGCCATCTTTAGTGCATGTGAATCTGCCCCCTAGTCATTAGTGTGGTCAAATTTGGCCACCTCACAGCCCCAATATAATCCCTGAGATTATTTTCTTTGGGGATTCTTAAAAGAACATGTCTTACGTCAGCACCTTCGAGATCTGGTGGAAATCAGAGCCTGTGTTGTGGAAGTGTACAACACAATCAATGAAGATCTGTGTCGGCAAGTATTGCAGAATATGAACGTTCATCTTGAAGAGTTACTGCGGCAAAACGGTGGCCACATTGAACAAATTCTTCATTAACATAAATTCTTCTTGAGTATGTGATTCTAAGTTTATGTACATTTCTTGCACCACTCTATATATATATATATATATATATATATATATATATATATATATATATATATATATATATTTTTTTTTTTTTTTTTTCAGAAAAATCAATGAAATTTAGTCACAAAGATTTCATTAACTCGCTTAATTTCAGTGCTGTCAACATATGATGTATTTGAGGGTGTGGGCCATGTGTCTCCTAACCGAAAGTTGGAAATAAAAAATAATAATTTGTACATGAATTTATATTATTTAGTTCTTTGTTCATTCATCACATGTTTCAAAATTTCGTTTATTTATATATGGTAATACAAATTAATTTCTATCTAGATAGGTGTAGTTCATGGGGATACTTCTCTTATACTTTCCATTTGTAACTTTCTTACATATTTCATAGTCTTGTTTGTTCCGTGTTTTATATGCATATTATCAAATGTTTGGAAATACTGTAATCTGTATAATTGTAATTTTTATTAATAATTGTTATTTGCATCACTATCTCCACCATCGCTTAAAGTATGCTCTGAATTCATAGTTGATAAATTAAGTGAAATAATAAAATGAGTAAATACCAATGTGTTTGATAAGAAATATCGGAGAAACACTATGCTTTAAATAATTGAGCCTATCTTTGTTGTCAAAATAAAAACAATAAGACTGTTACAAATTACCATTGTCAAATATTTCTCAGCTATGGAAAATAACAGATTTGTATATCTCTTACCGTCAATGAACCACTATTGCTTTCTCCTGAAAATACCTTCCTTTTTTAATTTCAGCAACACCAAAATACGAAGGGAATTTTCTGCTTTTGAACCAAGGAATGGCAACATTACGAATTCCTTACAACCCGACACCTAACAATCCAGGACAGCCAATCACAATTCAGTATTTTCAAATGGCAATAGGTACGTGCTTATGAGAATATAAGATCACTTACAGTATTGAATAATAATAATTGTTCTAAAATGAATCTACCATTTCTCATCTTAAAGGACATACGTACCTTGGTAAATAAATATGCAATGCCACTATTCAACAGTGTTCATGAATTTAAATACTTAAAATTAAATTTTAAGTGCCTTAACATATGTTGGTGTTAAGGTGAAAAGTGATAACCCTCAATTTAAAACTTATCAGGAGAGCTAAACAACGAATTATGTATTTTATCCAATTTATTTTTTTATTAGTAAGCCATATGACTTCACAAATAAAAATTAAGATTCGGTAAAATCTAACCCAATACCAAGAGGGATACAGCTTTTTACCAAGCTACTTATTGAAACAAACAAATTCTAAGAATTGTTAATTATACCAAAAATAATTGTCAGTGGTTAAATCCTTTTAGATACAGTACACGTAGAATGTGTATAAACAAATTAGTATCTTAAAAATCTCAATTTTTCAATTTTTGAGAATTACGACCTTTTGCCTTAACACAGATGAATAGATTAGCACTATCTACAATGCTTTAATTGATACACTATCTTTTTTTAAGATTAACACAAAAAAAGGAAAAATACTTTAAATTGATTAATTGTGGTTAAATTACCATACTAATTGAAAGTTAAGGTAACTTTCTTAAAACTAATTGTGAATTGTGATAAATTGTGAAATAATGTTATATTTTCATTTTGGAATGCTGTAACAAATTATGTTCTGCATTTATTTATAGGAAAGAGATTTATACATTTTGACTTTATTGTCAAATGCCTGGCATTAGAAAACAACAACAAACAACAACAACAACAACATTTTAAAAAAACAATAGCATTTTATATTTCAGGAATCGATATCGATTGTATTGGAGGTCGAGTATATTGGGGTGATATAGCTGGTAGAACAATAAGAAGTTCAAAATACGATGGAACAGATGTGCAAGATTTTCTGACCTCAGGTAAGAGATTTTTATTGTAGCAAAGAATTATGCAAATTTTATGTGACTGAATATTTAAAATTTCCAAATACTCTATTGTATTATAAAAAAAGTAAGTGTTTATTCATTAACAATGTGCATTATACAGTGCAACTAGAATAGCGCTTTCCAAACTTTTTTATATGGCGACACCTTAGCAAACTCTAAAAATTTAGTGCGTCACCTTATCCCTCAAATGAAAGTATTCCAAACATTGATAGGCTACTTGTACACCCTTCATAAAATGAATAAAATAAGCCCACATGTTTCCAGTATTGTTAACATATTATATGAGGCGAAAGAAACATTTACATAGAGTTCTAAGATGAGGAAAACAATCACTTATTTTCACCCTTGGTTTTAGTTTTTCAGTGGCTCACATGTGCTTGGCGAATCTTAAAAATGTATTTTATGTTTGGACGAATATGGGATAAATTCATATGCATTTTTTCATCCAGTATTTTTAAACTGCCACGTTTCACTGGGTTGATACCATATTGGTAATCACATGTGCTTGGCAAATCTTACAAATGTATTTTATGTTTGGACAAATATGGGATAAATCCATACGCATTTTTTCATCCAGTATTTTTAAACTGCCACGTTTCACTGGGTTGATACCATATTGGTAATCACATGTGCTTGGCGAATCTTAAAAATGTATTTTATGTTTGGACGAATATGGGATAAATTCATGTGCATTTTTTCATCCAGTATTTTTAAACTGCCACGTTTCACTGGGTTGATATTGGTCATCACATAAAATCCTGCTTTGCAATAATACATGGTTGAAAACTGCAACAAAAGCACAATAGCCCGTTTAGCAAGATGTGGAAAATCTTCAAGTGAAACCCAGAATCTGTTTAAATCTTTGGTGTTTTAACTTCAAGTTCTATCATTTTAATCTCTGCCAATTCTTCTTCTTCTGGTAAGAAAAGTCCACTAACTTCAGATGACAAAAATGGATTTCTTATCCAGTCATAAGCTTTTGTGTTCAGATTTGGGAAGTAACTTTCGAGTTTATCTGTGAGTAATGTCAGACAGTTGTAAATTGAATCTTTTATTTCGTTCTTCGAATCACATTTCATAGCTGCCCCCTTTCACTTTCCGAGACCAAATTGCTAACTTGTCTCGTAAGGCAGATATTCTCTCTCATCCATACCTTGCAGACTAGAATTATACTTGTATACTACAACTATACACACATCTATGCGTCTGTCACGGACTTGTATCTACAAGGCAGCTAGGTAAGCAAGGGGTGATCAGCGACTTTCTTACTTCATTTCAGTTATCATGATTTAATAGCTCAAAGTAATGAAATATACCAGACAGTTCACGATACTCCATAAATCTTCAGGTGACACCTTGGGTGTTGCGACACTCAGTTTGGAAAGCTCTGGTCTAGAGATAGAGTGGACTTGCTGGCTGTTTACATGTAAATCTGGCAGTAGGTGCGGCAACCCTTGCCCACTCCAAGGCTGCCGTGGTCCACTGTATCTCTAGACGCACTGTATAAGACTTACATCTAGACATTTATTTATTCACACATTGGATTGGTTTAAGCATTAAGCCGTGAGTATTTTATGTTTTACAGAAATTGAGTATTTGAAGTAAAGCATTAATTTTCAGAGAAGCAAAATTCTTGATTGAGAATTCGTGCTCTAATTTAAATACATACTTTCTGTTATTTTCTAAATAAAATAGTGTAAATGTAGAAGACTGGCAGGTTAGTGACTCTTATGTAATACCAGTGATCCTGTCTGTAAGTGATGTACGAAGAAAGAGAAACTTCTTGATATATTATCATGCTCCAAATTCTTCACCGTAATTAGATGCAGCTAGATGTAAATATCTTGGAAACTGCTTCTTAGCTTCTAGAGATTTAAAGGCGATAAAATATTTTACCTTATGTAAGCATATCTACTTGCAGGTTTCCTGTTTAATTCCTGTAATACATTTAGTCTTTATAAAATCCGTGATGCAGTAAAAAACTTTGTCTAGTAATACTGAAAATCTGGTAGCAATATGTCGAGCAGTTAAGTGAAGTTTTAGAGCGTGTTAGTGGCAATTTATTTGGGTATTCTTTTTTCTATTCAGTCTTTCAATAATTTTATGCCATTACTATTTTTATTAGATATTGGTTCACCAGAAGGAATAAGCATAGACTGGGTGTCAAGAAACATATATTGGACAGATTCTACAAAAGACACCCTCGAAGTTGCCAATCTAGATAAGAAACTGAGAAAAGTGATTGTTTCTGAAGGACTGGTTAATCCCCGTGGAATTGCTGTTCATCCAGCAAGAGGGTAAGAAAATATTTCTATGGTTTATGAAATTTTCATGCATGACTTACATATAATTTTATTCAGCCCATTGGGGCAAGATAATGGTAACCATCAATTGGTCTTCAGCATAAACTTAGGTTGTCATTACTCATTAATAAATGAACTGATATAATATGTTTTCCTGACTTCCAGTTATCAATTCATACTATTCCTGAACATAAAGCTTGTTTATTCTTCTTGCAAAAGCACTTTTATAAGCATGCTGATATAAAAATATAATTGTGGGTTACCATTATCTTGCCCCAAAGGGCGAATTATCAAGTGCTCAGCATTGAACACCAACCAACAAGCTAACTGGATTCTTCATGTAGGATGTACTGCATCTGATGAAATCACTTTAAAGTGACATAATTTTATACAATATACTTCTTAATAGGCGTGCTAAGCACTTTTAAATAATGTACCGTAATTGTTATCAACATTCAGACATGAATATTATAAAAGTACAGCAAAACACTATCTAGATTCTAGACCAATTCTTTCATATGGAAGTGAAAGATGGACTATTAGGAAACTGGATGAAACCAGAGTTGCTGCTGCAGAGATGAGATTTATGCAATACACAGCAAGTTACACATGATGAAACCACAAAAGAGATGACAGGCATAATAAGAAAATTGTGTTGCATGTACAGAAATAACTGGCCCGATTATGTCATTTTACTGACTAGAGAAAGAGCCACAAAGCAAATCCTAGAGGAAGACGATCTATCGGTCATCCAATCAAAAGATGGATTGAGACTGTAACTGACCATTTGGCCTAATATCTATTTGGTGGATGATGACATCAGTATGAATCTTCCTTTGCATCTGTATGCTATTTTTTTTTAAGTCATAAAAATGTTTCACATTGGATGAGATTATAGCTGGAAGATACGACAAGTTAAAATTGTACTAACTCCAGAATTAAATTTTGACGAGAGCGAGAAATGGATGATGAATTTTTTCTGGAGGTCTCTCACTCAGAGCTCTTTTATGTGTCGTCTTCTTCTTCTTCTACTTCATGGTTTGGACTTTCAATCCGTTCCAGCTCTTATTTGTTCAGACCATCTCTTCGTAGGTCTCCCCATACTTCATTTTCCTCTAGGTTGATATTTAAAGGCCATCTTATGAAATCTATTGTCTATCATACTATCTACATGCTCTCGCCAGTCTTTCCTATGTTTATTAATTATTTTATTCAATTCTTTTGTTTGTAATGCTTGTCGAATGTCCGTGTTACATTTTTTATCTAGTTTTGTATATCCAGCTGTGGATCTAAGAAATGTCATTTCTGCTAATTGAATTGTTGAAATATGTTTTTTATTTATTACCCATGTTTCTGATCTGTATGTAAGTGTCGGTATTGCGATTGATTTATATAATTTTATTATTAAATCTTTGCGTGCTTCATGTTTGAGTGTTCTTCTTAATGTTCCTATAATGTAGTTAAACTTATTGATTTTTTTCATTTTAAATCTATTTCGTATTGGTGAGAGATAATACATCCCAAATATTTAAATTGTGATACCTGTTCAATATATATATATATATATATATATATATATATATATCATCTATCACTATTTTTTATCTTACTGGGCTTTTTCCTTTAAATGCCATAATTCTAGATTTATTAGGAGAAATTTTCACCCGGTATTGTTTAACCTGCGGGTTCCTTAAAAGCCATTTGTAAGTAAGTAAGTAAGTATTGTTTAATTAATTGATTTAGACAGTGGATCATTCTCTATAGATCATCTTCATTTATGGCCATCAGTATCTGGTCATCTGCGAATAATAAGGATTTTAATTCTATCTTTTTTATTTCTATTCACATTGTTTTTCCATTCTCTTACCATCCATCTATAAATAGAATAAAAAAAGTGGTCGATAAAGGACAACCTTGTCTAACACCATTATTAATTATTATTGGAGAACTTTTATTAATCTTTATTTTTGTTCCATCATACATATTTTTGATAACTTCTATTAAATGCAGTGATATTCTTCTAACTTCTAATATATCCCATAGTATCGATCTTGATACTTTATCAAAAGCTTTATAATAATCTATAAATAAGAGATGGGGTTCTAAATTTTGCTCTTTTCGTTTTTCGATTATTTGTTTAAAATGAAGATATTGTCAATACAACTTCTTCATACTTCTTCTTCATAAAATTTAACACAAGAAAGACAAATAATACATTTTCCGACAACTTCTTCATTTCCTAAATCCTGCCTATTCTTCTAGGAGTATTGCTTCGGTTATTTTACTTAATCTGAAACTTACAATTTTATATATATAGTCTACATCTGTGGAGTAACGGTTAGCGCGTCTAGCCGCGAAACCAGGTGGCCTGGGTTCGATTCCCAGTTGGGACAAGTTATCTGGTTGAGGTTTTTTCCGGGGTTTTCCCTCAACCCAATACGAGCAAATGCTGGGCAACTTTCGGTGTTGGACCCCGGACTCATTTCACCGGCATTATCACCTTCATCTCATTCAGACGCTAAATAACCTTAGATGTTGATAAAGCGTCGTAAAATAACCTACTAAAATAAAAAATACAATTTTATATATATTTTATAAGCTGTGCAAAGTAAACTAATCCCTCTGTAATTTTCTGGTTTAGTTCGGTCTCCTTTCTTAAATATTGATATAACCTTTGCTATTTTCCACTCTTCAGGTATTATTCTTTGTTTCCAACACATGTTCTATAAATTGAGTAATCTTTCGTATAGTTCTTTTGTAGCATATTTAAATAATTCTGTGTTTATATTATCTACTCCGCAAGCTTTCTATTTTTACTTCCCTTAAGACTTTCAAATAAGTCTTCTGTTTCTAATTTGTCTATTTAAACTATGTCCGTATTATTTTGTGTTTATCTTCTTCTATTCATATTAGGCCTATTATGAGTTCACTATTTTATGTAGGTATAAGGTTTGTGTAGACAGAGGAAAATTCCACACAGGCAAAGTCACACGGAATTACACCATCATATACTGCAGAAAGTACGAAGTAAGTCCCTATGAAAGGAATTTCCACGAGATTTATCATGCAAAACTGAACTACTGGGAGTAGTATTTTATCTCAACATAAACTACTTCAATTTAGAAGAAAACCTGAATTGATACAGAAAGTTCTATGAGATGTGTTGTTAATGTTTACAGTTACCAGAGAAAAAATTTCTCTTAACATGTTGCCAATGATATGCGTTTATACCCAAGTTTATTTTTGTACCTATCATTAAAAAATATACCTACATGAAATCATATAACATGCACCCAAATAAAAAGATAAACGTTTGTTTCGTTCATTGCACACAAATGATGTTCTTTATAGTGATAAAATGTAAGGTATCTGACTATTTATAAATTGTCCTGTTTAATTAGATTTATATTGTTAATTTTTTACAAATTTATATAAAATATTTATCATTTATATTGAAATACTTTCTAATATTATTCTGCTATCCATGAAACTCAGTTTTAAAAGTTACATCAATGAAAAATATTAGGTCCATATTTAAATAATGATACTCTAAGTACTCGTATATCGCTTTCCTATCCAATAACCAACAGTTCTGTTATATCAGACCATTGAAGGAGAGGGTGTAAAAGTATTTACATCTGTTTGTTTACATACACAGAGTGAATACTAAATGTTGTCTTCGAAGACCGAGGTGTAACAGGGGATATTGTGGCGGTGAAATTCGAAATAAGAACCATCATGGTATGATGATTAGTTATGGAAATATTAGAGGCAATGCCTACAAGTCAAATGGGGTAATAGTTACTTTTGATCCATAGTGCATAGTAATTGGAGTTAAATGTTAACAATGTGATCTATGCGACATGTACCTCTCCCTGAAATGGTCGGATTTCATGGCTTCAGCGCAAGAACTGTGAAGAAAATAACTGTAGTTGTTTGTTTTCAAGTACTGTACTGTGAGCTCTCTGTGCATTGTCACAGTTTAAACTGATGTTACAATACGTGTCTGTTTTGCATTTTGAAGTAAGGTAAACACATGATGTTTACATTGCATACGTCAAGCAGGTGCCAGGTTTCAAAGCGTGCTACACAACCCATCCATTGTCCAGTGTTGAACTAAATTCTAGCAAAACTGTGTGTGCAGTGCTTGGAGTGACGAAAATGCAATTTGAAAGTGTGGGATGTTTGACGAGGACATGTGGGAGTCTGAACATGCATACATAAGCATTAACCACAGTAATAACACTTGCCCCATTAGATATTTGAGGCAAATTGCAAGATAGGATATTGGTTCCTATCTTTTTTATGCATGTTTTGGTGTGGTCTGTTATGCCCTGGTCTTCGAACGCGGCAATTAATATTCACCCTGGAAGTATAATATATAGATTATTTACTTATTTAATTTAAATACCATTGTGTTTAGAAAGTTAATATTAACCAGTGCTAAACAATTTTATTTCTTCCTTATGAACATAGAAAAGTTTTCTGGTCGGACTGGAACCGTGAGTCACCTAAGTTGGAGTGGGCCAATTTAGATGGAACTGGCAGATCTGTATTTGTCAAAGGAGCAGCAGTGAAGCTTCCCAATTCTCTGAGCATCGATTTTGAGAGAGATGAGTTATGTTGGGCTGATGCTGGTACCACATCTATAGGTAAGATAATTTTCACAAAAACTAAAACATACACAATTTACAGTGAACTCTCGATTCAGTGGACTGTGATTCAACAGATTTCGGGAACAACAGAGGGAAAATTGTAAGAACCCAGAACACGTGACAAGAGTGCATGCTTGTTTTACCAATTGTAACTCTTTCTGCCAGTTATTACTAGTATGAGTCAAGCAATGCTGCCTGCTCAGTGCCTGATTTTCATCATATTCTGCTTAGAAGAGGACAGACGAATGCAGTATAGACAGTATCCAATATTATTTGAATGAAAGCAAAGCACACCCAGAATATTAGGTGGCCTCAGCTGAGAAAGTAGTAGAGAAGTGCTTGCAGGAGAGAAAGAGAAGCATCAGATGAGTAAAAAACGTAGTGATACTCTTATTACTTACAGTGATGTATTCAGCCTGAATATTTCATTTTTTACAAGAAATTTTAATCCAGGAACAATATAGCACCAGAGACCAGATTAAGCTTTGATGCATTGTTCTGTTCTGTGACGTCCCTGTAGAAGTAGTCAAGTGAAATATGATCAGTAGATCAGCATAATTCATTATTTTAAGACCCATTACACACACATTTCTCCATCCTTCAAAGTAAATATAGCATTTAAACTTTTATTCCATGTTTTATGTTAAAATCATATCCACATAGGCTATTACGAATTTACTAGTAAATTGTAAATTGTCTGGTGCTCCCTCTTCCTCTCCCCCTCCCCCTCCGCCTCACCCTCCTCCCACTCTCTCTCTTTTAAGAACTATAAGCAAAATCTTAAGTTTTATATATATACAAATACATACAGTGGAATTCCTCGTATCCGGCAGTGCAGTGGGACAAAGGCAGTGCCAGATAACTGATTTTGCCGGATAATTGGAAAATACATTTATAGGTTAAGTAAAGACACACTGTACTACACAAACATTTTTTTTCCATGTTGAAATTCAGTAATTTTCATACATATATTTAAAAATAAAGTTTTGAAGTACCGGTACAATGTTTATTTTTAGTACTGAATACGGTAATGTACATTCATCAGTTCATAATTATTGTAATACAGTAATATATAGTAACATAAAAAATACTAAAAGTTTTCGCAACCCTATGACAATTTTAAATGGCGGTTATGTGAGTCTTGTGACGTGAAGAGCAATGTAGCCAACTTTGCAAATATGAAGACGAAGTAACACTCGATGATTTGAGTGTAAGAACATTTTGCTGCATTTCACAGAATCAGTTGTGCAACAGCAGCGCTTAGTGGTAATAGCCATGATACTATCTATTACTCGAATGAAATTTTTGCGCACTGTAGGAACAGAACAGAGAATTTCACACTTTCCTATTTAGACTCATCCAACACCCCTTTGAAACAAGCGAATTCAAGTGGTAAATTTAAAGATATCGTCTCTCAAGGTCCAAGTGACGGCTTACCGAATTACCGATGCTACGCTATATACTCCAGGGACATAATGGGTTTATTTGTCTGTGTTTTCACGCGGTGAACAATGTAAGGAATAAACATGTGAGATCCACGAAAACCACTCAGATCTTCATCCGACTTCTTTCGCATGACTGACCATTTTTTTTTGGCCTAGCCAGAAGTGCCGTTGTTTTGGTATTGCCAGTTATTTGGATGCCGGATACGAGGGATTTTACTGTACTTCTTTTACAGAATTTCTGATTTAAGCATTATGTACTGATCTGCTTATTTATTATTTACCTTTTATTTATTTTCAGAATGTGTTGGAATTAGCACATCAGTTAGGAGAACAGTTGTATCAAATTGTAGTTATCCATTCGGACTCACAATCTCTTCTCATAACTACTACTGGACAGATTGGCACACGTAAGTATTTTTAAAATGATGAAAAAAAATTTCGAGATAATTATTAACTGTGAAATAATCTGAGAGTTGCGAATGTTGCTATACCAGTTTTACTTCAATGAAAACATAAAAGTTTAGTATGCTGTTCCAAAAATATATGAACCTTTTATTTTCTTAGGCAGAAGATAGAAAGTGCACAGCGACCAAGTGGACACACAAATAAGCCTATATCTGTCCCTCTGGGAGGAAGTGGAAAGATGTACGGAATTGTATCCGTACCCGAGTACTGCCCTCGAAGTGAGTGTCAGAATATTTACATGATAAAACATTAATTACGTATTTAGTGATTAATTTATTCTTATTATTTATTAATTTATGTTTTAATGTTAAATTTAATTGTAACAAAATTTACCTAGTAATCATTCTCACTATTTAATTCTAATGACACTTGATATAAAAACTTAATTATAACAAAATTACCTAGTAGTCATTCTCACTATTTAATTCTAATGGCACTTAATATAAAAACTTAATTATAACAAAATTACCTAGTAGTCATTCTCACTGTTTAATTCTAATGGCACTTAATATAAAAAAGATACAAGATTACATAAAATTTTTAATTCTGATTAAAAATTCTCTAAACTTTTTTTTTTTTTTTTTGCACGACTTAATGGCTGTAGATGGATTCTCACATACATGAATCACTAAAATTTGAGAATAATAAGCACAAGAATTATTTACATGGAGAAAATTTAATATGCAATTGCTAAAAAGAAAATGCTCATTTTCAATCCTAATCGATTTCATAAATGATAGTTGTAGACATTCTACCACTTGTACAACATATTCTTAATATTCTTAGTTCTTACTTAAGTTACAACACTTTTGATAATTATGGATACTAAGGGCACAACCCTTGAGACTCTTGAAAACTCTGTGAAGAGGAATCTCAATAAGCTCCTCAAAGGTTGCTTGATTGTTACTTTTAGGGAAAGAAAAATGGAGAAACATCATGTATCGAAGTGAGTTTACTACTCTGTAATGATTCTAAATATGCCATTGAGTCCTTAAACTATCTTACCTATTTTCCTACAGAAGGCCCTTCAGATCTCTCTTTCTAATCTTCTGATCATCTCTCGTGGGGCAGGCTTCTTAAGCTTTCCAATTATAGACCAATTTATTTCTTTCTGCATTGGTAAGCAGATAAGAAATTGTTGTTTCTCACTCTGAGAATTCACTACTGTCAAGCTAGCTCTGCTTTGGTATGTGTGATGTGTGTGTTTAGTTTTTGCATATGCATACGTGACTTTTTTTGCAACATCATTTCACATGAGCAATGTTTGTATGTGAAAAGAAGCAGTTCTCCATGGCAAAAATGTATGTCATGCAGAGCCACGAGAAGCATTCAGTGGTCATACCCTGCAAAGTATGTAAAAATTAATTGAGCATACAGACATAGGTGGAGTTATGGGGGGGGGGACCTCCCAAACTTGGCCGAACTCTTTTTTTTTTTTTTTTTTTCTATTAACATTTTTCTTGCTTTTGTTTATGATCAAGTTTCTATGCTTAAATTGACGAATTAATGTATAAGAATTTCTATACCTCATTTGAGGAATGGAAGCACTGTAATGTTTCTTTTGTGACAGCCTATACTTAAGTGTTAGAACTCTGCAGATGTTCAAGCAGCCACTTGGAGAAATATGAATAACATACTGCACAACAATGCAGAAAAAAAAAGTGATAGTGATCACAGAATAATGTGTAAACTTAAAGACGAGATTAAATAAAATAATTAGAATTTACATTTCATACGATATCTTGCTTTCTAAAATTAACAGATAAATTAAATGTAAAATTGGTCTTCCACTGTGGACTCATGGCTAGCACGTCTGGCCATGAAACGAGCGGGCCTAGGTTCAAATCCTCGTTGAGACAAGTTACTTGGTTGGGGTTTTCCCTCAACCAATTGCAGCAGAATTGCTGAGTAATTTTCGGTGTTGGAGCTCGGACTCATTTCGCCATTATTAATTCACATATCATCATCCATACAATAGCCCAGGTTAAGTTCACGGTCTGGCGTGCTGTACTTGTACAAGAGCGCAGCCGTTCGGCTGCCCAATCATTCACAGAATAGGAGTGGTAAGCACAATAAAACTCAGGCTACAGTGCAAGCCTTTGGTCCCTCCTCCATACAAGAGGAAAAAAAAGTAAAATTGTCTGTACATTTTGTTACAATTTTGCTTTATTTTACAATACCTTTATTAAATGATCATATTCCGATATACTGTAACAAGGTCAAGCTATAATGGGGGGAGAAGATAAATATGTCCCCCATAATCTCGTTATATCAGGATTCTATGGTTTTGCTTTGCCCCACCCCCTACCCCCCAGGAAACTGTTCTCTCTCTGCCTATGCATACAGGTATTTCTGTGCTGACAATATTCCGAATTTTACAATAGAACTAAACAGTGTGCAAAATAGCTGCTAAGTGGGTGCATTTAAACACCTCAGTAGAGTAATGGTTAGTATCTGACCACGAAAAAAGCTGGCCTGGATCCAAACCCTTGTTGGAACAAGTTACATGGTTGAAGTTTTTTTTCGTGGTTTTTCTCAGCCCTTAAGATGAAATGCTGGGTAACTTTCGGCGTTGGACCCTAGACTCATTTTGTTGGCATTTATCATCTTCATTTCACTCAGATGCTATTTAACCATTGCAGTTGATAAAGCATCGTAAAATAAACCAATTTAAAAAAAGCAAGATAGAGAAGTGGACTCACTATGAGACATGTTATATTAATCTGGATTCAGATAATTGTAATCGACGAAACATGGGCACGATCATTCGAACCTGTACTGAAATGACAATATCAGTTTTCTGTAATAGTGTTATTCCTAGTCACCACGAAAACACAAGCTTTGACAAAATTTGTCGCCCACAAAGCTCATGATAATTTTGGCATACAGCAGTCGAGATGTTCTTAAGGGACACATTGTGAATGCGCATTATTACAAGTCTTTTCTGTAGCACAAACTGCTAATGCAGTTCGGGATAAATGCCCAGAATTGCTGGACAACGCCATAATTCTATATGATACTGCTACAGCTGACACTGTTAAGAATTATTTACGATACTGAGGGTGGAGAGTCTTAGAACACCCTCCCAACCTCAGTCCATGTGACTTTGATTTGATTCTCAAAGTGAAGAAGTCGTTGTGCAGAAAATGTTTTGCTAACAGAGAAGACTTTTAACAACTTTCTGGCGAAAGTTTTCATGAATCAGCACACGTAGCCAAGGACTTTCCAATAGAGGACAACGAACTGTAGACAATCTGGGGGACTACTTTTGAAGTACTTGTTAGTAATTAATAGTTTGTACTCATACTTTGTTGATTGTATTGTGCATTGTTCTTCTTTTCGTAATTGCAACAAAGGCCACTTCAAGTGATATCTCTATCCAGTGCTTTTGCTTCAGTAAAGTCTCATTTTATAAACCTATGGACCAATAATTGGCTCTCTTCTGACAAAGGAAAAATTTTACAGTCTGTACAAAAGAAACCAAATGACCTGGAAATGTACAAAAACTTGCCCAGACATGAACAAACATTTTTAACAAGAGCCAGAACAGGTCACATTGTCATACAATTGTACCTATACCGCTTTCATCTTTCTGATAATCCTACTTGTCTGTGGTAGCCACCGGCGTAGCTCAGTCGGCTAAGGCACTTGCCTGTCGATCTGGAGTTGCGTTCGGGCGCGGGTTCGATTCCTGCTTGGGCTGATTACCTGGTTGGGATTTTTCCAAGGTTTTCCCCAACCATAAGGCAAATGTCAGGTAATCTATGGCGAATCCTCGGCCTCATCTCGCCAAATATCATCTCGCTATCACCAATCCCATCGATACTAAATAACCTTATAGTTGATACAGCATAGTTAAATAACCTAGTAAAATAAAAAATAAATTGTCTGTGGTGTAATAATCATGATGAAGATCTGGAACACATTCTCCTATACTGTCCATCCATAAACCACAAAAGAAGTAAATTAAAATCATCAGTACCAGTTGCAGAAGAAACAGCCCTGCAATATGTATTGACTACATCCCAACCCTGGCTACTAGCAAGAGGAATCTATAATGAACACCAATCAAAATACCCCTCATTTCTAATGAAAAACAAAAATTGAATAGACTACAGTGGACTTTATGTTGTCAGCAAACAGCTGGATACATTAAGAAGATTGATTGATTCTTTTCGTAATGTATCATAAGCTTTAGATAGTATAAAATGTAGTGGGACTACCTGAGCCAGAACAGGTCACATTGTCACACAATTGTACCTACATTGATTTTACCTTTCTGATACTCCTACTTGTCTGTGATGTAATAATCATGACGAAGATCTGGAACACATTCTTCTATACTGTCCATCCATAAACCACAAAAGAAGTAAATTAAAATCATCAGTACCAGTTGCAGAAGACACAGCCCTGCAGTATATATTGACTACACCCCAACTTTGGCTACTAGCAACAGGCATCTATAATGAACACCGATCAAAATACCCCCCCCCCCATTTCTCGTGAAAAACAACAACTGAATAGACTACAGTAGACTATAGTGGACTTTATGTTGTCAGCAAACAGCTGAATACATTAAAAAGACTGATTCTTTCCGTAATTCCACGTTCACTTTGTACATTGCATGTCACAACAAACTATTGATTTCAATATGAATGCTTTTGTTTCCTCTCTACTGTTGACTGTTGTATCCATAACACATTTAGTGGCATTTATGTAGTTGGAACACGATGCAAGAACTGTACATGTTGGTAGATTTCAGAAGCCATTATTTTTATTTACATTTCAGTGTCAAATGCCTGTCAGTTCCAAAGTGCATCTTGTGGGGAAGGACATCTCTGCTTGCCAAATGGTACTGGAGGCAGAAGTTGTGTGTGTGCAGATGCAGATGGAGAGAGTTCAGGCGAAGCAGATATTTGTAATGATATAGTGTGATTCAGTGACCGATTCTGTATATTCACAAATGAAATTTCCGTATTTGCACATCATATGATGTAATTATGATCTGTTTCATCAGTGAAACAAATCTTAACTACACCAAACATTTTTCAGTCTTCCATTTATATATAAGCGAACATTCTTGATTGTCTATACATGAGATAATAAATTTAATGAGAATTACATTAAGTATTTGGATGTAATGTAACTCTGCAGATGATAACGTCACCTTTTATAACTTTTTTGTATGATAATTAAAGTACAACAGTTCTTATATACCGTATGTTCGAAATTCTCTCTCATAATTATGTAAACCAGTTTGTATATTCACTCATAATATTGTGTTTGTCAGCTGTTACTTCATAGAACTAAAACAAGGGAACACAATCTGTTTCATAATTTGAACGTAGTGTCGATTGTTCCAAACACAAGGTTGCCATTGAGTGAAACCTTTATATTATGACAGTAAAAGGTAAAAGTTACATAATCTCTACTGTTCAGTCAGAAGACGAAAATCATGCATGAAAACTCTTGAGAAAGCAAAGTGTTTCACTTTATGTTATTTAAATCATTGACATAGATTGTAATAAAACATTCATAAGACAGATTTAACAGTTACTTTTTTATTTTACATTTTCCTATATTTTATGGCACTAAATTCAGCTATAACATAGAAGTAATCAAATTGTAAAGTCAAATAATTTTCAATAGACGAGACGTTAACTTTCTTGATACAGAGTGGTTCATAGATTAAGTTTTACTGCTAAAACTACTGTAGCAGAAATTAATACATTTTTATGCTACATATCATAATACACTTCAGTCTAATTATCATCTGTAATATAGTGTATTTTTGTGTTAAATAAATATCTTGTAGATACAGTCCCAGATTCATCCTTAGGTCCTCAAACTCTTCTCCATTTTTCTTGGTGTTGAACAATTGATTTGCATTTTAAGTAACGTCTACAGTTGTTCACAAAACTGTAATTTGTATCTTCAGTCTTCTTCATTTGAAATTAAATAATGTAAAAAAAAAAAATATGTAAATTCCAAAAAATTCTCATTTCTGAGCAATTAGTTTTCTTCCTTCAAGTGTTTTCAAAATCATTGTAGATGTTACATAGCTGTAAACAAAGATATAGCTTAGAAAAACGAAGAATATTGTTACATATAAGTTTCTCCTTGTGGTATAATCACCTCTGTATGCTAAAATTGAAAGGTTCAATTTAATATACGAAAGTAAAGTCTGCACTCTTACCTGGAAGTAGAGAAAAGGGTATATACAGTATATCGTTAAATATGTTTTTAAAAATATCAGAAGTGTTTGTTCCTTAGCCTAGGCAACCTGATACCACAATGCTCAGACATAGTTGTCAATTAAGAAACGTTTAATATTTCGTTGCTCTATTTAATAACGGCTTCTATAAGACACAAAGAAATTAATAATAAATATTGCAACATTGAAAGAAGTATCTTGTTCCTGAACTCCAATCATACTACAGTGTAATATGTTGTAATCATTTATTGTCTCGATCTTTGGTCTCCCACGATGTACATTTCACATCATGTAAAAGACACCTAACGGTCAGTAAAATGTGTCTGAGGTAAATAAATAAACAATCTATAACTTAAAGTTTAATATATTGCAACTTTTTATATACAACATTTCTATCCTCTTCTCCCTACTGACAGATAGTATCACTCATCCTTCACCAATCTCAATATCCAACCACTATAAAATGGAAATTTGTTTCTATACTTGCTTACTGACTTTTAAGGAACCCGGAGGTTCATTGCCGCCCTCACATAAGCCCGCCATTGGTCCCTATCCTGAGCAAGATTAATCCAGTCTCTATCATCATATCCCACCTCCCTCAAATCCATTTTAATATTATCCTTCCATCTACGCCTCGGCCTCCCCAAAGGTCTTTTTCCTTCCAGCCTCCCAATTAACACTCTGTATGCATATCTGGATTCGCCCATATGTGCTACATGCCCTGCCCATCTCAAACATCTGGATTTAATGTTCCTAATTATGTCAGGTGAAGAATACAATGCGTGCAGTTCTGCGTTTTGTAACTTTCTCCATTCTCCTGTAACTTCATCCCTTTTAGCCCCAAATATTTTCCAAAGGACCTTATTCTCAAACACCCTTAATCAGTCTTCCTCTCTCAAAGTGAGAGTCCAAGTTTCACAACCATACAGAACAACTGGTAATATAACTGTTTTATAAATTCTAACTTTCAGATTTTTTGACAGCAGACTAGATGATGAAAGCTTCTCAACTGAATAATAATAGATATTTCCCATATTTATTCTGTGTTTAATTTCTCCCAAGTGTCATTTATATTTGTTACTATTGCTCCAAGATATTTGAATTTTTCCACCTCTTCAAAGAATAAATTTCCAATTTTTATATTTCCATTTCGTACAGTATTATGGTCACGAGACATAATCATGTACTTAGTAATTCTAGTAATTATTTTAATTATTTCATTGGTAAGTAATGTCATTAATTTTAGGGAGTTATTCTTTGAGATATTTTAAACAAAAAAGGTTAATACAATTTTTCTCGTTTTTGCTTCCTTTTCGACATAAAAATAGTTTTATATGAAACATTACATAGCATGTTTTGGAAAGCCATTCATTTAATTTCCAGTATGTACATTCAATTTAAAAGAACAGTGTATTATGATAATAAATGATTGAAAGAATTTTAGTTTTATCCTTTAAATGTTCAGAAATTTAATTCGAACAAATGTAATGTTTCGTTCTGAAAAGAAATTTTAAAGTGTTACGTTTGTTGGAATCATATTTCTGCATATTTAAAGGACAAAATTAAAAATTCTTTCAATCATTTATCATCATAATACACTTACTTACTTGCTGGCTTTTAAGGAACCCGAAGGTTCATTGCCGCCCTCACACAAGCCCGCCATTGATCCCTATCCTGAGCAAGATTAATCCAGTCTCTATCATCATATCCCACCTCCCTCAAATCCATTTTAATATTATCTTCCCATCTACGTCTCGGCCTCCCCAAAGGTCTTTTTCCCTCTGGCCTCCCAACTAACATTCTACATGCATTTCTGGATTCACCCATATGTGCTACATGCCCTGCCCATCTCAAATGTCTGGATTTAATGTACATCATCATAATACACTGCTCTCTTAAATGGACTGAGCGAATTGGAAATTAAATCAATGGCTTTCCCAAAACACTCTGTGAAATGATTCATATCAAATAATTTTTATGTCAGAAAGGAAGCAAAATGAGCAAAATTTTATAAATCTTTTGGTTGAAATATCTCAAAGAATAACTTCCTGAAATTAATGACATTATTTATGGTTCAGCCTGCATAAATTTGTATAATACTAGCAGTTCCTGTGGCTCCAACCGCATTACAGCTTAACTGCAGCTACATTTATACACACAGGGATTTCAATTACCTGTATGAAAAGTTACAGTACACTTCAGTGGTGAATATGAGGTTACTAACATTTAAATCCATGTTCGGTATGTAAAGGAAGGTGCCAAAAAAGTCAGTGGATATTAGTGAAGAAAGGATAAGGAGAAAAAATACAGTAAATTCTGTTCAAGGCGGAAGTGACATGGTCCTAATTTTTTTTCCATTGTGTATAGGTTTTCATATTATTCAGGTGTGAAATTAAAATGGAATATTTTATCATTCGTACACATGAACAACAAAATGGCATGCTGGACTCTGCCAGAAGTACAAAATATTCGTTTAATACGGTACTACTCACTTTAAATTAACTTTCTGTCGCTTATTCCAGTGGTGAATTATCTTGATTAAAATCTCATTTTCTGTATAAATGTTATCATAACTCACTCATTAGTCATTAAACACTACTAAAGTTTACTAATCTTATTCAATTTAATATCTAACACTCTACTATAATACTGTTCTGTATATCACTGCGCATTATTATTTGACTGGACTAGGAGCCAACCATTAGAAGCCTTGAATTCTGGCTTATCTAATTTCTTTGCCAGTTCAATGGCTTGCTTTGCAGAATAGATCCAAAAGGTCATGAAGAACCCACTCCCACAACAGTTCATTTATTTCCACATAAACAGTTGCTTTCTGGTTCCTTTTATGTCACCAATATTGGCCGCAAGTCACTCACTCATTATGATCTTTATTTTTTAAGTGTCACACCTGAGTTTGCCACATTGAACTTCAACATTATTTCACACACACTTCGTTCCTAATTTTCCTTTAACTAGATAACTTTTACTTCTTCACTTAATGTTAATGCTACATTTTACGCAACTTTCTTTTTTTACCAGGAAATCACTACACTTGCGCTCTGTCTAGCTACGCCAGTATATGGATGTGAAGCATTGAAAATCTTTGAAGTGACTCATCTGCCTAGTCAACAGGGTAATAAAATTTATGACCGACAGGCCAACACACCCTCGTACCCTCTAAAATTTTGCAAAGAAAACTTGTTTTTATCTTAGTGACCTACATATTTCTTATATTCCTTGAAATTACACGCTGTTTCAAAATGTAGTTTACATTAAAACAGTGTGTCCAAAATATTATTTCCATTTTGAACAGTAGCAGGCAGTTTTCATTTCTGCATGGACTGTTTCCGTTTTATTCAGGAAAAATTACACATAATACATACGAATTTCGCCTGGACCAATAAATTGTTCCGAAATAGACAGGATTCTGGATTATTCAGGTTCCGATTTGAACAAGTCTCACAATATCACTGGAAGTATTTCGAAGGAAACATAGGTGTATTTAATTTGCCTGAATGCATGGTATCAGTAATTGTAGTTAAAAATTGTGTCTTTTCAGGTATACATAGCATAAATACTGAACCATCGTAATGCTTCTTTATACACTACTTTAAGTGCTTTTCCTCCTCGAGAAAAAATGGATAGATCCTTACAGCTGCTTACTCTGGAGCAAGCCACACCAGGTGGCCCGGGTTCGAATCCCGGTCGGGGCAAGTTACCTGGTTGAGGTTTTTTCCGGGGTTTTCCCTCAACCCAATACGAGCAAATGCTGGGTAACTTTCGGTGCTGGACCCCGGACTCATTTCACCGGCATTATCACCTTCATTTCATTCAGACGCTAAATAACCTGAGATGTTGATAAAGCATCGTAAAATAACCCAATAAAGTAAAAAAAATCAAATAAAAGCAAGCCACATACAGCTGGCTGTGTGAGAAGCAGCTTGTCCTCAACACCTGCAATCAGCAGCATCTAACGTTGTGATTTGTTGATCGTCATCACGAAACAGATGCTGACTGGAAACTGTAGGCATTTGAACTCAAACGTATAATTGTTTGGGTATGAGAGGTATCCGAGATATGAATATGCTTTCTTCTGTATCACACCCGGTGAGTATGGTTGCCTTGATCACGTTTGGTTGTAATGACTTTACCAGCAGCTGAGTTCCATTGCACAACTTCGCAGAGCTCAAATTACGTATTGGAGCACATAGGCGGAGATGCAGAGGGGCCATAGGGACGAAGTGCCCCCACTAAGTCAGATTGATATAGACTACTGTCCCTCTATAGTATTAAGTATGAAAAAAGCATAATTCTGCAAATTAATATGCAAATCAAAGTTCATGTAAACATTATGTTTCTAAGTATGGGCATTCATTATGAAATTTATATTTTTATAGTATGTGTAAGGAAGAATTGGGACAAGCCTGGAACATTTTCTATAGAACGTTCATTCAGTTCACTACACGTGACTGTGAGTTCGCTAGATATCAGTTCTTTTTTTTTTAAAGCATAGAATAAAGTGAGTGTAATCGTATTAATAAGCCTAATAATAAATGTCTAGCATCTTGGTCTACTTTACAAACTGAAAGTCATACTTCCGCAACCCTATTATTTATTACATCACTCGTACTTAGCTTCGAGAATTTTTCAAGTAAAGTTCGGAGAACATTTCTCCTCATTCTATGATATAAATTCAGGTGTACGTCAAGGTTCAGTCTTAGGCCCTATACAATTTATACAGCTGATTTTCCAATTTCTAATGAAGTGCTGGTGGCTACTTTCGCTGATGACACTGCTATTCTTGCTTCACATGAAGATCCATCAATAGCATCTGAAAACCTGCAGAATGAATTGAAAGAAACAGAAGACTGGCTAACTAAATGGAGAATACAAGCGAATGAAAACAAATCAGTTCATGTTACTTTCGAAACCAGAACTGAAAACTGTCCTCCTGTAACACTTTACAACAAAGAACTTCCCGAAGCAGACGATGTTAAATATTTAGATATGCATTTAGATCGCCGATTAACATGGTGTAAAGATATTGAAACTAAATGTGAAGAATTAAATTTTAAAACATAAAAAATCTATTGGTTATTGGGACCTAAATCAAAACTGTCATTAGAAAATAAACTTCTTGTTATAAAGTCATACTAAAACCAAACTGGACATACGGCATCCAACTGTGGGGAACTGCTAGCAACTCAAACATTGAAATACTGCAGAGGTATCAGTCCAAAACTTTCCATTCCATTGTCACTGCACCATGGTATGTCGGTAATAATGTCATTCATCGTGACCAAAACATTTCAACTGTGAAAGAAGAAATCTCTTAAGTTCAGTAAAAAATACCTGCACCGATTAAATCAACATCCCAATCATTATGCATTAAATTTGCTGGATAATAGTGAAACAATAAGGACACTTAAAAGGACCAATGCTCTTGACCTTTCATTCATTTTTACTACAGCTATTTGAAACGTTGTTTTTTGTCTTTTGGAGTGTTGTCATGGGATGACATCTCCACTGATGTCATATTCTTTTATAATATTTACTTATTGTCTATTATAGACAGATTGTAAGTGTGGCATAAGTGTTAAATAATAAAAAAAAATAATAAATAACCTATTAATACTATGGATAATAGTGTAAGTGTTGATGCATCTGCTATTATTTTTTTATTGGGTTATTTTACGACACTGTATCAACATCTAGGTTATTTAGCGTCTGAATGATATGAAGGTGATAATGCCAGTGAAATGAGTCCGGGATCCAGCACCGAAAGTTACCCAGCATTTGCTCGGATTGGGTTGAGGGAAAACCCCGGAAAAAACCTCAACCAGGTAACTTGCCCCGACTGGGATTCGAACCTGGGCCACCTGGTTTCGCAGCAAGACGTGCTGACCGTTACTCCACAGGTGTGGACATCTGCTATTATTGTGGGTGGACATTCAACCTACAACTAGTGACCAAACAAGTGATAACAAATGACGAAGTGGACAAATATGAGTATCTTACAGAATTAGTAATGGCACAGCTCTCTAGTTCACACAAGGATCTTGGGACCTTAACCAAAATCGACAATATTTATTTGATATGAAATTTTGCTGTACATAGCTAAGCAATGTACAAGTATAGGTTTCAGAGGACAAAATAAATGTTTACTTTTTTCGTTGTTTATGTATAGGTATATATTGTCCACTGCTGTGGAGTAATAGCATGTTTGACAATGAAACGAGCACACCTGGGTTCAAATCTCGGTAGAAACTAGGTACCTGATTAGGGCTTTTCTCCCTCAACTAATTGAAGCAGAATTGCTGGGTAACTTTCGGTGTGAGACCTCGGACTCAATTTGCTATCATTTATTCAAATGCCATTATCATCATTACCATAGCCTGGGTTAAATTCACGGTGCAGCATGCTGTATTCATACAAAATCACGACCATTCGGTGACAAATATTCACAGAACAGGAGCTGCTGTGTAAGCCTTTTGGCCCCTTCTCTATGTCTAAAAAGCTTTTTTTTATGCATGTGAGTGCATTCGTATGCTCATGATAAGAATATGTATGTATGAATTACTGGTAGCTTATTTTATCATCCTATTGTGCCCCCCAAGGAAATCGTTTTATCTCAGCCTAAATTTAACCACCAAGACATGTCAATGCTGCTCATGGTATAGATTAAAGGGGAAAACAAACTTACAGATAAGTACTTACAATATTTTATAATTAGTATAGAATAGAGCCGTAATGAATTGTTCAAAGCACAAGCACAGTATCTTTATACTGTGGCTCTAGCACAATGTAAAAACTTCTTTGTTGCTGAGTTACCGGTCGGATATAAATAAAGTGTTTGTTTCTAATCAGCAAATTATTTTGCAGTTTGAAATAATGTTATCTAAAATAAATACTAGTACCATTATTTTACATATGATATAGGAGTCGTAAAGATGGTACTGCAATAAAGAATTGGTTATGTTAAAATTATTTAAATAAATATATAATATTAAAAATAATACCAAAACAATAAATCCTAAACTTCAGTTATTAATTACGATACAAATAACACTTGTTCAATACTAAAAATACCGACACTCTTACTTAAATATTTCAACAATTCAAATTAATTAATTATATAATCACGGGGATGCCGGGGATCGCCTCCCAAGAGGGCTAGCTCTTGTCATCCCCTCCTGGAGAATTTGATCTCCTTTGCTTAATTTTTCTTTGTCAAGGACAACATTTGAAGGGTTGATAGGAAAAACAACCCAAGTCAGTTTTAGCCGAAAATGAGATATTGGTACTAATGGAAAGCTAAAATCATGTGGCGTCTGTGTATGCTTAAAATACAAGCAATGTATTTATAAAGCATTGGGGTATTTATACCTATACTTTAAGTTTCTTATCCTTTTACATAACGAGATATAATGTTTTTTCGCTCCCCTGAAAAAAGTGTTTTTTTTGACATGGGTTGTTTTTCCTATCAACCCTTCATTTATCCCCTTCACCTGCATAATATATATGTAGTTTCATATTTCTATTCCAAGGGTTAAGTAACTATATAAAGAGTGCAAATTGAATATTTTCTTCAGGGAGAGGGACCAATGTACTTAGAGATGGGAGGAGCATTAAAATGTTTATTGACGAAATCCCTATTCACTGGAAATATTGTCCATAATAACTTGCAATGTTAGCCGACTCGTAATTGTTGTCGCACTCAGCTTATATTAAAGAAGAAATGAGAATAGTTGTTATGTACTGCATTAAATTTGCTTAAATGTTCCGCCATTGCAGAGCCATCTTCAGTATATAGATGGCTCTGGCCATTGCTAAGTTGTACGACTATGTACACGTGTACACCACAGATCATCCACATTATATTCTCATTCTAATAATCTGTGGTATTCAACGAGTTAGACCCGTAACACACTTGAAGAGTTTTCGCTAGCGAGAAATGTGTTGCGAGAAAGAGGCGAAGAGCCTTCCTCCACACACTTGGCGAGTTCTCGCTATCACAGATCACACCTCGCTATGATCATTTTTTTTTTTTTTAATGTTTAATATTGGTTGACCAGCAAACTTGCTATAGAGACCACTGTTAAATTATGGAATATCACGTGCAGAATATCATGCTGAGGTTGGCTCTAAAGGCTCCTCTAATCAATTTTAATTAATTAATTAAACATTTATGTGAATAAAAATATGATGATTTTCTGTGTTAAATTTATGAAGAGTCGTCAGTATCACTAAGAAGAATGTCTTGAGGGAGTTTCCTTTTAAGTCGAGATGGCTGACAAGATCTTGCTCCAATTTTATATGTCACAGCTCCAGGAACACCAGGAAGTTTGTTGAAGAAAGATTTTGACATTGAATGGATGTACTGTTCTAGTGGAAGAATTCCCAATTCTTGATGCAGTTGTTGATTTCTTACAAACCAGGGGGCATTTGTTGCAGTACGCAGGAACTTGATCTGGAGAACTTGTAGGCGATGCATGTGTGTCTTATTTGCAGTCCCCCAAACTGGCACTGCATAAGTTAAAAGAGGTCGTACAAGCGAGGTGTAGAGTAGCATTGAACTGTCCAATCCAATTTGTGAACGTCTATTAACCAAAGGGTATAATTTTCGAATTCTAGAAGAGGTTAGTGTAACAATGCGAGTTATATGGGCATTCCATGTAAGTTTCGTGTCTAATAATATTCCCAAATATTTGACAGCTACTTGACTAGAGAGCCATGTAACTTGTTCATTTAGAAGAATCATAGGAGGTGGATTATGAATAGGCCTTAAAGAGAAGATTTTAGCTTCTGTCTTGATAATATTGAGTAGTAATCTCCAGTCAGAGAACCATTTAGACAGCTCCTGTAAGGATGTCTGAAGAGTGCTGATTGCAGTATTTAGGTTACTATGAGAATAAAAGAGAACTGTATCGTCAGCATACATAGCTATGTGTGACGGTTGTAAACATGGAATGTCATATGTGAAGATATTGAAGAGAAGTGGTGACAGTATAGATCCTTGTGGTACTCCGGCTAAAACTGGACGAAGCGTTGATTTAATGCCATCTATACATACTGAGAACTGGCGCTAAGATAAAAAAAACTTTTCACAATGCGTGTGAGATAGTCAGGAAAACCAATTCTATATAATTTTAGCATTAAACCATCATGCCAAACAGTATCAAATGCTTGGGCAATATCCAGAAACACAGTGGCAGTATACTGCTTTTCTTCAAAGCCTTTTATAATGGATTCAGTGACTCTTTGCAGTTGGTGTGTTGTAGAATGTTTTGGACGAAAGCCAAACTGAAAATCTGCTATTATCTTGTTTTGGAACGTAAATTTACAAATGTGATGATGAATAGCCTTCTCAAACAATTTCGATAGCGTGGGCAGTAAGCTAATAGGTCGATAACTTGATGGCAAGTGCTTAGGTTTGTTAGGCTTATGAAAAACAATGATTTCAGCAAGCTTCCAGGCTCGAGGAAAATACCCAATTGAAAGGGTAGCATTGAAAATTATCGTCAAGTAAGTAAGAGCTTTGTTGGTGAGCTTCTTTAGTACAATGTTGGGTATAAGATCATGGCCTGGAGATTTTTTATTTGGAAGCCTTTGAATGAAGTGAGACAATTCTTGTGGAGTAGTATAGGAAATTTTCTCTGGGACAGTCGGTTTATTAATATTTTCTATAAGTTCTTCTTCAAGTTCAGAGGCAGTCTGTTCATTTTTATTCTCGTTTGGGGTGAATACATGTTGATAATGAGATGCAAGCAAGTTACATTTCGACTCTGTGTCTGTGGCTATTTGAGAGTCTAAACGAAGTGTCGGGATGACTGTTGGCTCACGTAGAATATGCTTTGTACTGCCCGTGCCTCACTTCCTGAGCTGTTTCTTTGCGGGGCGAGAGGCAGAGGGAGTGAGTGGGAGATCCTGTGTACCGCATGTGCCTACTACCCTACGTTCAACACATCGCCCTTTCAGGATTCCTTTCGTCAGCTATGGAGCAAGATCAACCATGGACAAGCGAATATATAGCCTGTCTCCTCACAAAACAAATTATGTCCTACTTATCAATTCCTGTAAGTAAACACTAATACCAGTTGTAGGCTACAGTCCCTACTTGAGATTATCGACTTAATGACGATTACAGTTGTCACGTGTACAACACATCTGTAAACTCTTTCCTCTATGGCAGTGTTCCTCAAACGTTTTTCCACCGCGAAACCCCTTTTAATCTAAAGTGTAACTGCGGAATCCTTGTAATATTTTATTAGTATTTAATAGTTAACAGACAAGTGAGAGCTAGTATCTCTAATTCTGTTCAGTGGGACGAATGTATTTGCTTTTTAAGCCTACAATCTGGTTTTATGGCGGAAAGTTGTAGTCTCATTTATGCTATACTTCTGCATTTTGTCTTTTCGGTATTTTGTTTTAGTGGACACATACGCAGAGAATCCAGTGATGAAAGTGGTAAGTATTATGGGTATTTTCCGTTTTAGATGTTCATTAGGCCTAAACATAGTGTTATTACACATACTCGTATTATTAGAATATTATTATTACGCGTATTCTTGGATTATTATTATTATTATTATTATTATTATTATTATTATTATTATTATTATTATCGGTGGTTTCATGTTATTGATTCATATTTTCGTAACATTTATATATTTTATAGTATCCACTAAATATAAAATAGCCATCGAAGCACCCCAGTCGGCTAAGGCGCTTGCCTATCGATCCAGAGTTGCGCTCGGGCGCGGGTTCGATTTCCTCTTGGGCTGATTACCTGGTTCGATTTTTTTCCCGAGGATTTCCCCAACCGTAAGGCGAATGTCATGTAATCTTTGGCGAATCCCCGACCTCATCTCGCCAAATACCATTTCGCTATCATCAATCCCATCGATGCAAAATAACCTAGTAGTTGATACAATGTCGTTAAATAACCAAGTAAAAAAAAGTATAAAACAAAATTTAAAATCATATAGGGCTCACGGAACCCCGGAACATACTTTGAGAAATGCCGCTCTATGGCAATTCAGCAATTGTCCAGACTGAACGAAGAGTGGCCTAGTGTGTACTTACATCGCCATCGTCATCAGAGATAATAGCGATAGTGGTAACCACGCTTAGAGTATCCAGTATTATAAACAGTAAAGACCCCTGCAATGGCATAGGATAATGTTTTCAGCACATATATTATGCTGCCGTGCCACACGCTGCAACTGACGTGCCGGTCCGAGCAGACCTAAGAGGCGTGGTTATAAGCACTAGGGAGCTCTCGGTTCAGGACGTGAGACACGGGCAGTATTATCAGCTTCAGATAGAGATGATAAGTAAGACTGATATGACTGCAGGCGATGTTGTTCAAGATTTGTCTTGACTAATCGTATGAGATAATTCAGCTTCTTCCGCTGCAATGGTTGCCTCTCTCGTTGCCATTGTCTACGAATACGATGTTTTTCCTTAATTAATTGGAGTATGGAAGATGGTAAACAGTAGCGAGTTAATGCCCGTTTGGACCACATTGTAGAATAATTTACACATGAGCATATTGTGTCAGTAAAATGTTGAACATCATTGTCAATATCTGTTGCTGTTAGTGGATGATATTCTGTGATTAACATTGAGTCTAGAGTCAACTGAAATTTATCCCAATCAACAAAACCATTAATAAGGCGTTGCACTTTAGGTGTTACATTAGGAGACAATTGGAAAGTAATCAACACTGGACAATGATCTGAATCAAGTGCTGTTAATGATGTAATATAAGTTGGTAAATGCATATTCTTTTGAATTCCGATGTCAAGGATATCGGGAAGATTGGTGGGATTATATGGATAGTGTGTTGGTTCAGTTGGTGCGAGAATATGGAGACCAAGGTTGTTAATGCAGTTGTAAAGACGATGTCCATTTGGGTTCGTTACTCTGCATCCCCATGATGTGTGTTTACAGTTTAGATCGCCCACAAGAAGTGTTGAACCGACTGAGGGAGTATTTAGCAGATATTTTGGGGGCTTATAAGCACAAAATAAAACAAAATCATGGTTATTTTGACACTTAATTTTGATTCCGACTGTTTCTATATCAGATGTATAAGGAAGAAGGACTTGATGATGTGTAATATTTCGTTTAATTAAAATGGCAACACCACCAGATGCAGTTGAAGCATTCCTATCATTTCTATATATTTTATATCCTGGAACAGTGAAGACTTCGTTTGGAAGAAGGTGAGTTTCTGTGATGCAGGCTATCATAATATTATGTGTTGACAAAAAGGCAATCAGAGAAGATCGTTTCATTCTGATACCATCAACATTCCAATTGATTATAGTGAGTTGATGAATAGAAATTTTATTATTTGCTGCCATTCTGGAAATAAGATGACAGAGAAGAGATAAAGTAATCCTTAATTTCTGACAAGAATGGAGTCAATAAAGTGATAATGTGCGGAATAACCTTAGAGAGTAGGTCAGTTAAGAGAGATGAAGTGGAAGATTCTGGAGCAGGTTGACTTATAGGGTGACGGTGACTCTGACCAAAGGATCCTTTCATTGCATTTGCATACGTCTTAGATCGCGAATACTATGATCATCTATGCACTGCCTTCGTGCAGAAAGCATTTTTCTGATTATAGTAATCACTCGTTGGGGGAAATATTATAGGTTATGTATTTACGTATATTGTACTTAAATACATAACTTGTAAGTACATTGTCATACTTCACAAATTACGTACGAACGCTGCTATGTTGAATCTGAGTATTCAGATGAGGAAATGGAGTTACATGAACAAATTTTGTTAATGAAAAGAAAAAGTAGTCCTAAAATTAAAGCCAGAAATATCTGAAAATCACATTGTACCTTACGAAATAAGGGCGAGCTTTGGACACTGATTTCGATTTGAATGATGATACGTTTAGGCGTTATTTCAGGTTAAATAGACCACAGTTTTTTTTTTTTTTTTTTTTTTTTTTTGCAATTCATGATATGATAGAGAATTCTTTGCTATATTCTGATTAAAATTACGTAAACTGTTAAGACATATAGATACATTATTTGAAATGCTTAATTAATACTATTAAATCTCATCAAAATAAAATATAGCCCTATTTATTCCAAATAATCTGATATTTGTCTTCAGATTTCTTCTTTAAGTTTCGTGTTCTTATAGTTTTCATCCCGTGCATCATATAAATAAGCCTACGGGTGACATCGTACAAGTTCGATAAGTTTCTGACTGCAATTATCAGCCATTTTTCCTCATTTTCAAATAAAAACAATACAATTCATCGCCACCTGTGATATCTTTTTCTACATTCAATCGCCATAAAGAAAGAGTATAAATGTCAAACATCTTTGATAAATGTGTCAAGAAAATTCGCTGAGCTACCGATTCCAGCGAGAAACTCGCGCGAGGTTTTTGCCTCGAATGAGAATCTCTTCCATTTGATCCATTTGAATCCATGTTATCCATTTTTTAATTTTCTCGTAACACATTTCTCGCTGGCGAAAACTCTGCAAGTGTGTTACGGGCCAGAAAGAGAAGAATACCACAGTCTACTATATACAGTCGCGAAGCTTGAGGTGATTTTTTGCAAATCGGTTAGCAACTAGAAACAATAGACTGTCCACGGTCGACTTTGGACCGTGTCGTATTTCCATCGAGTGAATTCGAGTGCTAGCTCGTTGCGTGTTTCACATTGATGCTTGTGAAATGTTGGTTGTAATGAAAATGTTAATGGTTAAAATACAATAATTGGAATAATAATATTTTACTAGAGACGTAGAAAAATTAAGTTTGTTTTAATTAAATTTATTGATCACGTTTTATTTTCAATTCTAGTGGGATTATTATTGCTTAGGCCTACTTTTTTTTTTTTTCAAAGGATATGTTTTTAATTATAACTGTTAATTTTGTTGTTATTTTTATTTGTTACTTACTAGAGACGTAGAAAAAGTCTGTTACAATAAAATTTATTGATCACGTTTTATTTCCAATTCTGGTGTGATTATTATTGCTTAACCTCATCCCACTTTGTTAACTACGTAAGCCTACACTGCAAGTACCGGTACACTTAAGTTACTCTATTAATTCATATTTCCATTATTATTGTTGTAAAGGGAAATTAAAATTAATATTTATTGGTTTCATAGTTAATTATCGCTATAATCTTGAACGAGTGAAGCGATTATAGTAAATTTCAGTTCGTTTTGCACAAACAAAAATAATATTAACCTATTTCTTGCAAGTCTCTTCGAATTTATGGTGGAATTTAATATACTTCATTAAAATAATAAATTAACTTTATGCATTTAATATTTCAATAATGGAAGGAAGGTGTTAATTTTTCCAAAAGAACACAACGAAAGCGTAACATATTTTGTCGTCTACTAGGAGAGAGATCTGCGATGATGAGGCGATAGTAGCGATCCTAGTAGTGGGCAACTACCCATGTTTGCATTTTTACTACATATTGAGCTTCGCGACTGTATATAGTAGACTGTGAGAATATAGAGTGGCCATGTTGTCCTGTACAGCGCTCTTTGCGGTGCCACCGCGAAACACGGCAGACCGTTGTAAAAATTCGTCTGCTTACAATGTTGTGTATACGGAGGCAGAGCTACGAAAAAACAAAGAAAAAACATGCCTGTTGTATGTGCTGCATATAACTGCAATGTCAAAAGGAAAAAGACAACTGATTTATCAAATTTCATGTAAATTTTATGACGTTAAGTCCATAGTTTTGTTAATTAGCTGCATTTCTTTTCATGCATAAATGTGTAACAACGCCCGGCATACCATGCGGTGTGTAGGCCTCAACGAGTTAGAAAGAGAAAGATATAGAGTGGTCATTGCGCCACCCTGTTTGAAGAAAATTGAACGACCGTCGGTAATGAACTTATGCGCCCAAAACAAAGCGGGCGTGGTGATAACTGACATTAGAATCGTCAGCTGTCTTAATTTCGTTTGCAGAAATCAGTTAAACTGAAGTGGAAAAACCTAGTATTTCGTCAAATACGTGCTAGGAACTTAATCTAAACTTATGTACGCTAAATTTAAAACACTTGAGCTATTCCTAGAAGGAATGCTTAAAAGAATAATCTAAGCAAAATTGTCATGTAGTATGACAAGAAGTCCTAGCAAATATACTGAAGAAAATGTTAATATTCCTAGGTTCTTTTAAATGCGACCTGCAAGATTGCCTATAAAATGAACGAGTATGATTCGAATTATTTTATTAAATTGTTTTCCCAGTCTCTACATGTTGCAAAACTATTTACTATACCATAAGATATAAAATGAAAGTAGGCCCTATCTGTAGTAAACAACCTTTACCTCCAAGCTTGTAACGTGGGTGAAACATGACAAAACACGCTTTCAGTTTTTTGTTAGAGTAAAGTATAATTATTATCGAAATGTGAACGTGAGGCCAACAGCCGGCTGGTCTGTCTGAGCCTTTCAAGGGCTGTGGCACCACAGATAATTATTAGTATATAATTGAGCACCTACGTACAATAATGGGGTAAGTAGTTACGAAATATATTCATACTTACTCCATTATTGCACGTGGGTGCTCAATTATGTTCTTTCATGTCCTTCCAGTCAAAATACTAACAACAATACGACCTACCCCAGAGTTTTGCGTTATTTTGGATGCGAGTGTCGAAATACAATTTTAATATTTGATTGCTATTACTAGGTTTGAAACGGAATTGTAGCGGTTTTGTCCGTATTTAGTTTAACTTTATTACTAGTGAACCATTTATTTGATTAATCGTTTGTCTTCGAAATAGGCCTACATCTTATAAGCTACAGCTCATCGTCTTCTTGTATAAGCATTAAGGACAGAAGGAGCAGAAATAATGGATGCCGGTGTCGAAATACAGTTTTAATATTGCATTGCTATTTGTTTTTCACTGGGTCTGAAACGGAATTGTATTGGTTTTATCCGTATTTAGTTTAACTACATTACCAGTGAACCATTTATTTTGTTTATGCCGGGCGTTGTTACACATTTATGCATGAAAAAAAAAATGCTGCTAATTAACAAAACTATGGACTTTACTTCATAAAATTTACATGAAATATGATATATCAGTTGTCTTTTTCCTTTTGACATTGCAGTTATATGCAGCACCCACAACAGGCATGTTTTTTCTTCGTTTTTTTGTACTTCTTACCTCCGTTATACAACATTGTAAGCAGACGAATTTTTACAAAGGTGGGCGCTTAGCTCAGATCTGTCGTGTTTAGCGATGGCACCGCAAACAGCGCTGTACAGGACAACATGGCCACTCTATAGTCTTCTCTTTCTAACTCGTTGGTAGGCCTACAGTATTCTTCTTTTCTTGCAGATTCCCTTTGAGAAAAAAAAAAAAAAAAAAAAAAGGAACTGTTGAAACAGTGGATAATAAATATGAAACGAGACAAATGGTGTCTCTCCGAGCTGTTAATTTCTAGAAGTTCTTTCAGTACTACATCAAAACAATTGTTTATAATTTATGATGCAGTTTCACACAACCTATTGTTCAAGTCCCTAAATTATTTACTGTAGTTTTGGTGAACTGCATTTTCTTGAAAAGAAAATGAAATTAATTTTTATCCACTGATTTAACAAATCTTTGTTTTCTAAAGGAAAAGTATAGGTTTCTCTGTTGTATATACCTAATGCGTAAGTAATTGCAGTGTATTATTTTTATTATTATATTTGTAATTATTGAAAAGTGTTTTTCTCTTACATTTAATATGTAATTAATATATTTTCTGAAGAAAAAATCTTTAAGAGTTGAGTGATTTCTTAACGAACAAAATTATGTAATATGAATATGCTTTATTTCTGTTCCTTGTGTCCGTCCTGCTTATAGAGAAGACGATAAGTTGTAGCTTATAAAAAGTAGGCCTATTTCGAAGACAAACGATAAACCAAATAAATGGTTCACTAGTAATATACTTAAACTAAATACGGATAAAACCACTACAATTCCGTTTCAGACCCAGTGTAAAACAAATAGCAATAAAATATTAAGATTGTGTTTCGACACCGGCATCCTTTATTTCTGCTCCTTGTGTTAAAAAAAATGTTATGTTTTATTTAACGACGCTCGCAACTGCAGAGGTTATATCAGCGTCGCCGGATGTGCCGGAATTTTGTCCCACAGGAGTTCTTTTACATGCCAGTAAATCTACTGACATGAGCCTGTCGCATTTAAGCACACTTAAATGCCATCGACCTGGCCCGGGATCGAACCCGCAACCTTGGGCATAGAAGGCCAGCGCTATACCAACTCGCCAACCAGGTCGACTCCTTGTGTCCTTACTGTTTATAGAAGAAGACGATGAGCTGTAGCTTATAAAAAGTAGGCCTATTTCAAAGACAAACTATTAATCAAATAAATGGTTCACTAGTAATAAAGTTAAACTAAATACGGATAAAACCGCTACATTTCCGTTTCAAACCCAGTGATAGCAATAGAATATTAAAATTGTATTTCGACACTCTCATCCAAAATAACGCAAAACTCTGTGGTAGGCCGTATTGTTGTTAGTATTTTGACTGGAAGGACATGAAAGAACATAATTGAGCACCTACATGCAATAATGGGGTAAGTATAATAATATATTTCGTAACTACTTACCCCATTATTGCACGTAGGTGCTCAATTAAAATTAATAATAATCTGTTGTGCCACAGCCCTTGAAAAGCTCAGACAGACCAGCCGGCTGTTCACATTTCGATAATAATTATACTCTACTGTAACAAAAAAAAAAAACTGAAAGCGTGTTTGGTCATGTTTTACCACGGTCGACTTTATGATATGATATGAACCAATCGTTAGGCGAGACAGAATCTTTTTCCCTCACTTCACATCAAGTTTGACTTGATTAAACAGTTGTCAAAGCATTGAATACTGATTGTAATTGTTTGCAACATATAGTTTCAGCCTTTTCTGCTTTGTAAGTTCAATGAACCTCAAATTCGTGCCCTTGTACGTGACGAGGAATTAATCAAGAAGATGAATAACAGGAGAAGACAGCATGACTGTTTTTCATGACAGTTATAAAAACTTTTTCTGTAGCTGTAACACAAAGCCGGACAACTATGAGTTGAATCCTCTAGATTCAAAACCCTCTAAAGACCATTTTGTTCATAATTGAGTTACGCCCACATATTGCTTGCAGAGAATGAATTATAATGATTTATATAGTTTGAATTAAGAAAGCCACTAAATTTGAAGCAAAAGGTTTGTTAAAAATCACTGTCAGGTTGAAAACTCCCTCAATTTTTCACTACTCATCCTTCAGTTTGTGAAAGTAGATATAGGCGATTTTGAATCTATAGGATTCAGTTGTCCGCCAATGTTATTCATACTGTTGTATATTTCCGCAAATAAGATAGTCTTCAGATAATACGAGGTATAAATTTGAAGCACAATATTATGGTTTTGCTTAGATCTGTCCTTTAAAATACCCTCAAACTATCAACTCATGGGAAAAAGTGAAAGTGTAAACAGTGATAAAATCCTTAAAAGAAATATGGAATTTCTAACGCGATGGATAGCACAGAGGACGATTTGTTATGGACTGGTGATGGCGAAGTAGAAACCGACTCGTCACATTCAGAATGGGACCTATATGATGGCGCTGTCAACAGTGAAAGTCAGGCTTTATTTTACGCCTCTTTGCCTCAGATAACGAATGTGATCTGTTGTTTTTTTACCGAGCCCCTACAGCCGAGCCTGCGCAGAAGTTTAGAGTAGGGACAAATTGAAGCTTGCGTCCGCCGCCATGTTTTGGGAGAAGCGCCGGCTAGCAGACGGGTGCACTATACAATGCTGAATGTTTAATATATATGTTTGGTGTCTCTTATAAATCAATCTGAATGGACAAATGAAAAAAAAATCGTATTAACATTTAAAGCGACCACGTTAAAGACATAATCAAGCTTAGTTACTGTTAGTTTGACATGAAACGAAAGAAAACTGTAACAATTTGATACTTAACTAAAGATGTTGTATAGTTATTTGACAACATATAGAGCGAACAGAAATACAAATGCATATTGTAGTAATAGTTCAGATGAAAAGAAAATTATTAGTATTAACTATTAACTCCAAAAAGTTAATAAGATTGTCCGTCTCCAATGGATTCCAGCACACTGTGGAGTCATGGGGAGTGAAACCGCAGACACACTTGCCAAGAAAGGCACAACAATAAAACAAAAATCTAAATTTAATTTCTCATATTCCTCAATAAAAGCTTGATCACTACAACAGTTTCTCATTCATACCTACAAGAAATAGGATCAAATGCTAAAGACAAAAAATGGATTACACTACTTTCCAACCCAGATATAATCCCCCAGTGACCAAGGAAAACAGCAGTTGCAGCCTTCAGACTATTGACAAATCATGACTGTCTAGCAAGTCATCTCTACAGAATAGGTATCTCAGCTTCACCCATATGTGTCCTGTGTAACGATCCAGCAGGAATGAATGCAGACCACTTGAAGACCTGTGAAGCATTAGGATTAGAAGAAACTACAGTTCAAAAGTATTGGAAAGCACGACTGCTAATGGCTTCATTGCCAAATGCAAGGCACTAGACAACAACAACAACAATTATTATTAACAAAAAACTGTCCGTGTAAGACGTTACATTAGGCCTACATTGTAAACACGTTTGCTTTGATGTGGACGAGAAATGAACAATTATTATTTATTCGCTTCCGTATCACATAATATAGGCCTACATCTGTAAAATAGAAACACGTACCTAATGTTTTAGTTAGAAATATAAGTAGGCTTACCGAGCAATATCTTATTATCACAGCTGTAGAATGAAATAAATGTCACATGCATGAATTGGTCAATTAGTCATATAATAGAACTCAGGCATAGTGTACAGAACATCTTGCCTATTGATTCATTATTATTATTATTATTATTATTATTATTATTATTATTGACTCCGTTAAATATTGTCTTACAACATTTTTATGTAAAGTCGTGTTGTACTGGTAATTTGAAGCTGTGTGCTAACATCTGCTCTTTATGTAGTACTTTCTTTTATTTGGTTATTTAATGACGCTGTATCAACTACTAGATTATTTAGCATCGATGGTATTGATGATAGCGAGATGATATTTGGCGAGACGAGGCCAAGGATCCGCCATACATTACCTGACATTCACCTTACGGTTGAGGATATAAGAAAAAACTCAACCAGGAAATCAGCGGGAATCGAACCCGTGACCGAGTGCGACTCCGGACCGACAGTCCTTAGCCCATTGAGCTACGTCAGTAGATCTTTATGTACTTTTATGGTCAGTTTAACAAGTTTAAAATATGATTCTCGGGAGGAATCTGGGATCCATTTTCTAAAATATGTTTCTATAAGTGTAGAAAGATTGTACAAGTGTTCTACTTCTAGAGCACATTGTTTTTACACGATGTAAGAATGGGTGGTACGGTAATATGCCATTGAACTCTCAACATCTGTATAATCGCTCTTTCACTTAAGCGGCATATTTCTATAATCTCAAGACTCCATTATTCTTTCGTTAAAAAAATAAAAGAGATTCTGTTTACTGCTGGTAGGCTATGTAAATTGAGTCTTTAGATTTATTACACCATATTTTTATTAATGATTTAACATCTAAGCCAGCAATGAATACAATCACATTTTGACAATATTGTGTCATTGAGAATGATGTAAGAATGAGAGAATTGCAATCAATGTCTGCAGTAGAAGAGTCATATCGCCTCTGATTCTCAAAACATTGAGGATTATTATTACAGTGCGTTAGGTGTTTGGAAAATACAATTGGGTATATAGACATTTTTAGCGGACATCCCTCTTTTTGTAATATAATTTAAATAAATTATTTACGTATTTTCTAACGTATACAATAAAAACATAAGTAAAAATATTCCATGTATTCGGTCATAGGAAATAGAAATACACTAATAAGTCTATTTATGAGCAATATAAGGCGTTTATATTTAAAACAATGCTTAGTTACAATATTTAGATTTACTTGTGTTATTTTATATTATACGTTAGAAAATACGTAAATAAGTTTAGTTATATTACAGTGAAGGAGGAAATCCACTAAGAAAACGCCTATATACTCAATGGTATTTTCTAAACTCCGAATGCTTTATAGATACAATCATTCGTGCTACCAAAACATGGCGTCGCGCGAATCTGCGCGAGAGGTTTCAAATTTGTACACGACACCAGCGCCAATTGTGTGTCTAGATATATAACTACAAGATCTTTGTTTTTTTTTTTATAATGGCTTTAATGTGGAATTGTAATATCTCTTTTTCTTCTATCTGCCATATAAGACGACCCTGGTTTTGCGGATTTATTATGCAAACTTACATGCCACGTAGTGGATTAGCAGATTAGGAAGTGGAAGGAAGCTATGACAAGATAGAAGAGGTAGTTGAGAAGGAGAAGAAGGGAGCTGCGTAATCCTAATGGGCGACTGGAACGCAGTAGTAGAAGAAGGACAAGATGGACGAACAGTTTGAAAATGTGCATTGGGAAAAAGAAATGACAGAGGAGAACCTTTGATGAATATCTGTAAGAGAAATGCAGTGAATGTTGAATATACACTATTCCAACAACATAAACGAAGAAGATACATCTGGACATGCCCAAGGTACGAAATCAGATATAAGATTAGACTACATACTGATGCAGGAAATATTCCGAAATTGCTTAAAAAATGCAAAGGCTTTACCATATTAACTCAGACCATGTCCTGTTGGTAATCGAAGTAGATTTTCGTCTGAGGAAGATAAGAAGAAAACAGGTGACGAAGAAATTTCCAAGAGAAAGTTGCTACATTAAAATCCACACCTGAGAATAGCAATGAATACTGGACTCGTCTAAAAAGCTGTATAAAGATACCAGCAGGAGAAACAATAGAATACAGAGAAGGTGTGGAAATGAAGAAACCTTGAGTCACAGGGAAAATGGACGAAAGGAGAAAATGGAAACAAATACAAAGTAGGTTTCACTATGAACCTATTGCATGTGAACTTCGTTGAATATTTCTACTGAAAAAAATAATTTCAAGTCAATGATGTGTGATACAAATTATAACCAATGATGCATTTATATTTAAAAACAAAATAAGTCAAATTTGTAATCTCTAACTTACTTTAATGAGTCTCCGATCAACAGCGTCCATGACCTGGCCTTATGTATATGTACCACTACTTGTAGTTATCCTGTTTAGCCAAAGAAGGACGCATTAACCTTTCCATTTTACAGTATTTATTGTGTTGGTAGGTAAAGTTTTACTAAGAAATTTTATGTAAGTGACATCTTAGAAATTTGTTATAGGCCTAAACATGAATTAATTAAAATATCGAGTGTCCTAAATAAGGCAAGTCACGGAAAATTGGAAAAATACTTTCAGCCATTAATAAAACTGGCATCATGCATCATTCTTTGTTTCACCCGCTCGCCACGATGAGGCACAGGATATGAGCGGGGCCTGAAACAAAAGAAACAAAATAAAACAAACAAATTGTATTAGTGAATACTCAAAAGTAGTTTGATTACTATTAATACCATTTGAGCACTACCTCCATTTTTCCTTCACTTACATTTACTCTCCCTTCATAAATCAGGATCCTCAGTCTGGTGGCTTCTGAATGCTGCATATAAAGTTGTAAGAATTATAACAAACGGGGAAAATCAAATACTGCAATGTGTTCAAGATGTAAATCGGATAATTCCATAAATAGACACAAAATATTTATATTTTATTTGCAAATGATTTAGTATTATATTTAAGAATTGGTTGGGTCACTGGCTGAAAAGAAACTGCCTACTGAAGGATGCACTGAAAGGAATGGTGAACGGGAGAAAAGTTGGGGGCAGAAGAAGAAACCAGATGATAGACGACATTAAGATATATGGATCGTATGAGGAAACTAAGAGGAAGGCAGAAAAGAGGAAAAATTGGAAAATGCTGGGTTTGCAATGAAAGACCTGCCCATGGGCAGAGCACTTATATAAATATATATATATACACACAATATTTATACATATTATACAAAACCATCACGATGGTCCAGTGGCTAGAGCGCTGGACTCAATCCTGTGAACCCAGGTTCGATCTCCGGCATAAGCACGCATCCATTAACACAGGTATTCTCCGGAAGCTCCTGTTCCTCTGAGGTATCTTAACAAATCTCCCACAACCTCTTCTCAAAGTGGGCGTAGTGAAGACCAGTCTTCTATGGCGCACCGTGGATGACTGTCTGTAAATTGGTCTACACAACTGGCTTCATATGATGAAACATATTGATAAACGCACAACAATTTAACAGAACCCATCTACATAGAGAAGTATTCATACTATGCTAAAAATGTATCAAGAAAATTTTAAACTAATTTATGCTGAGAAGGAAAAGTAAATAAATATAATAAAAACTTATTGAGAAAAAAAGAACACTTATTTTAAATATTCACGTTATTTTTACATTCAATCTTTAGAGAGGGAATTTCAGTATTTTATAGGGCAACTTTTACTTTTAATTACAACATCAATTCTACGGGGAATAGATTCTTCTTTTTCTTTGGTTCTACAGCCGGGTTCCAATCTTGACCGCCCCAACGATGCTTTTCCATGTCCTTCGATCTAACACCTTTGTTTTCCATCCTCTAATACCTGCTACTATTTTATCCTTCTCCACTTCATCCAGCCATCTTAGCTTAGGTCTCCCTACTTTTCTGGTGCCAAAAGGTATAGTGAGAGTCAATTTCTTGCAAGGATAATTTTCATCCTTCCTACAGATATGGCCCAGCTACCTGACTCTCCTTAATTTCTCTGCAAACATCTGGTGCTTTAAAAAGTTGGCATAATTCATAGTTATATCTTTTCCTCCAACTGCCTGCATCATTTACTGGTCCGTATATCGTCCTCAGAATCTTTCTCTCAAATATACTCAGCCTACAATTGTCGGCACTGCCAACTACCCAGATTTCAGATCAATACAGCAAGACTGGTCTTATTAATGTTTTATATAATTTGCACTTAGTGTTGAGGCTAATATCATGGCAATAGATTCTACTAATTCTAATTTGTTTGGCAGTCATAGCTCAAAGTAAGATGCTCTTCTTCATTAGACTTAAGTAGAAGAAAAATGCATCAGTTCGCTTTTCATATAGTTTAAAGTGTAATCGAAAATCATCTTTTGTTGCAGGATTTGCACAGTTTTTAATTTTCTTCTTCATTCGTAAACACGTTGAACAACAATCAGTTGCAGGACTTGCAAAGCTTATATTGTACTCATTAACAGATATACTTCGAAAGTATTCATAATTGACATGAAGCTCCTAGTCATGAGCTTTCTTGTACTCATCCCACATAGCTGAAATGCTTAAATGGCTGGTTTACATTTTTTGATCTGCAGTAGTGACTCTGAGATGGTTATTTCTCAATTAATATTTTAACTGATTGTCTCTTATGGGCAAATTTGTTATTTCGAAAAATGCCACTTCTTGTTTTTTTGACCAAACACCTTGCTTGAGAAATTTGTTACATAAATTTTGAAGACGAGACCTTCCTATTTGAAGTACTTATAGGAACAGAATTATTTCTACAGAGCGGTCTATGACATTCTCTAAGGCACTCGACGGCAAGCGGGCCCAGCGTCAGCGCTTGTCATTCTCGGTGAATGGGGTCCGCCACAGTCGCACGCTACAGTCTTTCTCTCTCTGTCCCTGCTTTCTCTCTCTTTCTCTGCCTTCAAGGACACATTGCAACAGATAGCTGCTCTTCTGTTGTCTATGAGCTCTGTTGACGTTTGAATTTTTTTTTTTTTTTTTAGACCGGCCGGAGGCCGTTTACCAAGTTTTCTGTTTTCTGTTTTTCCATTTCTTTCCTTTGTTTACTTATACTAATACAAGCACAACACCCATGCCCGAGGCGGGACTCGAACCCACAACCCTTCGGCCCAAGCGATAGAGACATGCCGTGACCCTACCGCTTGAGCCATCCGGGCCGGCTTATTAATTTTTTTTAGTTGGTTATTTAACGACGCTGTATCAACTACTAGGTTATTTAGCGTCGATGAGATTGGTGATAGCGAGATGATATTTGACGAGATGAGGCCGAGGATTCGCCATAGATTACCTTGCATTCACATTACGGTTGGGTAAAACCTCGGAAAAAACCCAACCAGGTAATCAGCCCAAGCGGGGATCGAACCCGCGCCCGGACGCAACTTCAGATCGGCAGGCAAGCGCCTTAACCGACTGAGCCACGCCGGTGGCTGAATTGATGTACGTACGCCTTAGATGAAGAATGAAGATTGTTGCTTAGTATGGCATCACAAAAGTTTACAAGCCACAGTTATTAAGCCACAATCTTCAATCTTCATCTAAGACATAGGTACATCAATACAAACGTCAACAGAACTCATAGACAACTGAAGAGCAGCTATCTGGTGCAATGTGGCCATGTGCTATGTCCTTGAAGGCAGGAAAAGAGAGAGAAAGCAGGGACAGAGAAAGAAAGACTGTAGCGTGCGACTGTGGCGGACCCCGTTCACCGGGAATGACAAGCGCTGACACCGTGCCGGGCTCACTTGCTGCCGAGTGTTGTAGAGAATGTCATAGACCGCTCTGTACATACCTGAGTGAACATTATCCTCTCTTCATATTTACTCGGTAACATTTTACTGATACAAACTTGCTGAAAGAATTCTTGCGAGATTGTTTGCGTTTTGATGATAGCACGGTCACATACTTCAGAACCATTTCATTTTGCATGTAGATCTTGCTCCTGGAAGAACTTCTGGTTGATTAATCTCACATGCTGTAATGTAAATTCAAAGCATCTGAATTTTGAATTTGTGGATGCTGACAATTTGGGGGTCTTGGGAAACGTTTGCAGTGTATCTGAAACAATATAAAGTAATATTGTAAAATAACATGCATTATAGAAACGACAATAAACTAAACAAGTTATCATAGAGCATAAAATAAATTATTTATACTAATATTTGAATACAGTAGGCAGTAACTGAACATAGCTACCTCATTCATTTCGCCTTGTTTCCTTTCAAGGATTGTTCATTTCTCGTCTTTTTTCGAGCTCTGTCGGGAGCAGCAGATGTTACTTTGTTGTTTGAAGTTGCCACTCTATTTTCCTCATTCATGATTACTGTCAATTCACTGTATTAAATGGCAACTATTAAAACTCCAATCGTATCTACAAAAACACTTTTCCTGTTAACAATAATCAGTACATAGCTGTTCTTCAATGCTGAAAACATTACAACATTATTTTTAAAATTCTCTTCAAATCATTAAAATAACATGGTACCACAACAAAGAAGAAATAGCATGAATTATACATAAAGGAATCATTTATTGGACAGTACTTTGGTTGCAGATGTAATAGTGGTAGCAGAGGATTTATGATTGAACAAAACACATTTTACATATTTGAGGAATTAATACATTATGTAACTGTATAGTAGGAGGACAAAACATTCCTTGCATCTGCACCTAATTTCTTCAACCGTTTTCTACCATGGACAGAACACGTTTAGTCGCTTTATTTGTAGCTTTATCGATAGAGAAGATAATAAGGAACAACATGTCGCAAAAAATGAACAAAATATTATCAGTGGACATTACACGTTTTGCAAAGAACAACTAAAAATGTACTAAATACTCTTTCGGAATTTAAATAAGAATTGCACAAACGTACACGCAAATAATATGCATAAAGTAAAATCTTATAATGTAATACCAATTAAACTTATAATCCCAGGATAGAACTGGCTTTTCTTAAGAAACGCTTCCATGATCACTATACCTTAGGTTGCAGATTGATAATTCATGCTATGTCTATATTTAACGCCAGACTTCATTACAAATCACATTGCAGTGAAGTTTCTACGTTATTGTATCTTACTGGACTCAAAATCAAAGTATTTTGAAATAATCACACTGAAAAATTATCTACTAAACGCTCCTTCCGAAATTAAATTTCGCATAAGTTGTACAAGAATGCCACGTTATTAAAAGTACTGCGCTGGAAATAAAAGTACCCGCAAAATAATAATATGCATGGAATAAAACTTTATAATGTAATACGAATTATACTTCGAATTCCAACATAGCACTGGTCTTTTTGACGATACGTTTCGATGACCACTAAACTTATATGTTAGGCTATATATTGAGGATTCATGACATATCTTTCTTGAATTAACGCGATGTTCCTTTACAAATCATATTGTAACAAGAAATTCTACTTTATTGTTCCTTTCTGTACAGAAAATCAAAGTTTTTAAAAATACATACACTGAAAATAAACTTGTACTTCATACACGTTTCGAATTAAATTATCGCACAAGTTCATAAGAATTGCTAATATTCATAGGAAAAATATTCATAGGGAAAAAAACATCACAATTTAATCCGAAATCAAATTCCAATCTTAAATATAGAAAACATATTAAAAAACAGAACTTGCCTTTCTGATAACACGTTTCGATGATTACTAACTTATACATTAGGCTGCAGACTGAGGGTTCATGCCATGTCCTTCTTCAAGTAACCGGAGACTTCATTACAAATGATGTTGTAAGAAGAGATTGTATCTTAGTGTACTGAAAATCAAAGCATTTTGAAATAATCATGCCGAAAAATTATGTACTAAATGCTTCTTCCGAAATTATATATCGCATAGGTTTACAAGATTGTCACGTTATTAATCATATTATGCTGGAAAGAAACGTAGGGCCTACACGCAAATAGTATACATGAAATAAAACCTTATAATGTAATATGAATGAAACATCGAGGCTGACGAGAAGTAGGCTAACGCAAGTAGGAGATAGTCAGGGAGTAGTGATGAAGGAAGAGGTGAAAACAAGGTGAAAAAACAGTATGACTTAAGGAAATGGTGTGGAGGGGAAATAAATCATGAGAAAAGAAAACTAAGACCTACAAAGTAGCAATGTGGAAAAGTGAGTAGTGGAGGTGCAAATAATTAGAGATGTTGAGTGAGGGGAAATGCGTCATACATGAGGGGGTTATAGTAGTTTTGGTATACTAATCGGTTAGGAGTAAACTTGTGGAAGAATTGATGACAGACAAGAAAAGACTAGCGAAAGAATTGCAGTAATAAATTAAAAATAAGTAATTTCCTAAATGACTTGTACGTTAGGCGTGTAAAACGGTGAGTCGGCACTGTATACTAATAATGTGAAGTGCCGCCTCACCAAAATGTATATTGCTTGAAGACAAATATATATTCATTCACATTCAATATAAATTAAAAGCGATCCTGATGAAACGTTTTAATGATTACTACACGTTATACTGTAGATTGAGGATTCATATCATATCTGTCTTGAATTAGGTGTTTCTTCTTTACAAATCACATTGTACATTTGTACGTTAGGCCTATTGTTCCCTACTGTTCTGAAAATCAAAGCATTTTGAAATATTTACACAGAAAATAATTTAATTATCGCATATGTTTGATAAGAATTGCCACGTTATTAACCATATTTTGCTGAAAACATAAGTAGGTCTACATGGAAATAATGTGCATAGAATAAAACCTTATTAATTCAATGTGAATTAACTTCTAGTATTAGATACCGGTATGTAAATGTTTCGATGATCACTATAGGCCTACTGCATATTGGGCTATAGACTGAGGATTCATGCCATGTCTTGCTTGAAGTAAGCGAAGGCTTGATTACAAATCACATTGTAGGAAGAATTTATATTTTATTGTCGCTTGCTGTATTTTTGAAGTACACTGGAAGTAAAGTTTTACTAAATACCCCTTCCGAATTTTAGTATCTCACAAGTTATACAATTATTACCACGTTATTAATCATGTTGTGCTGGAAGTAATATACATATATAGCATATAGCCTTTGTTCATTTAATGCCAATTAAATTTCTTACCTTAGATTATTTAATAAAAAGGATGCAACTGATTTTTCTGATGAAAAGTTTCATTGATCACTAAACGTTAGGCTGCAGACTGAGGATCCATGCCATGTCTTGCTTGAATTATCTGAAGACTTGATTACGGATCACATTGTAGGCTATACCTACGTCACAGCGTTACTTTTAGATATTTGTTACAGATGTAGATTGATCCTGCTCACATTTCACGCGCTTTGTTAACCACTAATCAAGTCACAATTAGCACGATATTAAATGCATCGATTGAAATAGATGTCCATAACCGTAAAGGTAATTGGTAACCATGAAAACGTAATAACAATATCATTTCGTCATACTGTGTTGTGTATTTCAGTGCTCTACATTTTGGATAAGCCGAGACATAGCTGGGAGGGTAATATTAAAATGGATTTGAGAGAGGTGGAATATGATGCTACGGACTGGATTAATTACTTCAGGATAGGGACCGACGGTGGCTTATGTGAGGGCCGGTTTCTGTAAAAGTAATTTATAAGTAAGTAGGCTAACAATTTAAACAAGGCGAATTTCTTTCTGTGCGATTTCACCGATGCAATTTGCACCATAATTCATGTTGTGTAACTTTGTATCTTGAAATAAAATATGTGGTATTGCAATCCCTTTGTTAATGACAGAATTAATGTTGTCTTACTAAAACAAATGAAAAATATTTTACAATTAACAAAGAAAAATTGTATGAAGTATGAAATAATTCTTATACTATGGAGCTTCGATGTAAAACAATAACGTGATGTACTAAAATTCTTTTCACCCAACCCAGGTATGGGACTATTGTTTGAAACTTGAGGTACTATTCCCAAATGAATAAGATTATTTATGCTACAGAAATATTATGCATCAAGTAAAGAAGCGAACTGTGAAGGAATCGCTGGCAGGTCTGCTTGGGCTCCGCGGGCTAGCGGTCTCGGTCTCTGTTGGGCTAGAGTTCATTGCCTAGAGTTCGAACTCTGAAGCAAGAGTTCACGAGGACCGCGGGTAGACTTACTGCTGTACAGGAGGACCACGGTTTACCCGTGCTCAACTCTTGGCCTAGCGAAGAAGTTCTGTGAATCAAAGTTAACGTGTTCCAAGATGAAAGTGGAAGCAATATTGATGTTCTCAGCTATGAACATGATGACTTCTCAACATTAGCTATTAATGTTCTCTTTCTTCTTGTGGTTCTATCGAATACAATTTGATTTTGTAGCTTATGATTTTCAATACAGGTTAATGTTGTTATGTTTACAGTATGTTTGATATGTACCCACAATTTGTTCTAGTTACCGTCGCTTCAGGATGTAGACTACCTTTCTAACAAGGTATCTGATGTTTACGTGTCGCGCGGATGACTGTAGAATCGCCGTTTGTACTCGTATTTCCGGACGATTTTTTCAATGTGTTCTAAAACGTCCGAAAGTTTGAATGATGTGTTCTAATGATTTTTTTGAAAACGGAAGTGCCACACTTCCACATAATTTATTAGTACTCTTCACTCTATTTGTCTCTTGGCCAGTCGACCTGGTTGGCGAGTTGGTATAGCGCTGGCCTTCTATGCCCAAGGTTACTGGTTCGATCCCGGGCCAGCTCGATGTCAAGGGTGCTTAAATGCGACAGGCTCATTTCAGTAGATTTACTGGCACGTAAAAGAACTCCTGCGGGACAAAATTCCGGCACATCCGGCGAGACTGATATAACCTCTGCAGTTGCGAGCGTCGTTAAATAAAACATAAGATTTTAACATTTCTCTTGGCCATAGACATTCCAAAGTGCGGGCGAAAATCTTGGAGCTAGCCCTCTTCAGTCTCTTGGTAGACGGTCTCTTGCATATGTTTTGTCAATGTATGCAAAAAGATATTGGACATCATCTTCACAACTCTAAATTATCTTCTACATCTTTCAATGAAACAAGAGGAAGGATCAGAAGGCGACAAAAGCCAATGCGAATTATATTATTTATGAAATATTTTTTAAGTCTAAGATTTACTGCGTGAAGCCAAATGTTTTAACGAAAAAGACATCCCTTTACCATACTATTTGGGAACGATCCCTGAGCGGCTTTTATTGCACTAATTTTGAATTCCACGAAGATTAATTGTAGCTTTAAATCCGAGTTTATTCCTTGTGCTGCAATTTTTAAATGCTGGAATATACTTCTTTACATACTTTCGTCTTTTCTAAGGAAAGTGCATATAGGTCTACTGTATAACCGCAAAGATTTTCTTAAGCACAATTCCATTGACTATGTTTAACTGTAAAAATTGAGGAGATATTTTATTACTTACAGACATTAGACAGCTAATAAAATGGACGTAGGACCTAATGTAGAGTGGACGATGTATCTGTGAACGAAAAGTTGTGGTTAAGTTGTTACTTATGGTAGTAACTATTTCTCCTCATCGTTGTCATCTTTTATTCTTATTGTCCTCCACATCAGTATCACCCCAGCTCTGTCTTCTATTCCTTTACAAACGCTCAGTAAAGATACATTTTATATGCAATAGTAATGTTGCTTTTTGACCTAGAATTGCATATTTTAAATTGCTTGAAAAGGAAATAAAGAACATTAACATTAATTATAATTAACACAACTTGAAACTGAATTTTTATGTTGACACTTTTTTTATTTGTGAATACAGTATTTCGTTCTAATAATAATTTAGCATACGTATTGTAAGTACCTTTCGCTCACTTTAAGTTACTGTGAAGGAAACTGTTTATGCGTTACTATCCGTACTACTGAATTTATACCAGAATATACCAGAATATACAGAATTTACCAGATAAGCTATACCTTTTAGATAAATGCAATGTGCTTTATTTTCCCCGCGGAGTAGGAGCTAAGGACGATACAAGCCTGCAGGATATGATGACATTAAACCACAGTTTAGTATATACAGTTGCGAAGCTCAATACTTACTAAATATGCAAACATAGACAGTTGAAATATGCATCCATAGATAGTTGCTAGCCACCAGGATCGCTACTATCGCCTCATCGCAGACTCTTTCCCTAGGAGGCGATAAAATGTATTGTACTTTTGATATCGTGTTCTTTTGAAAAATTAACACCTTCCTTCCACTATTGAAATACGAAATACATAAGGTTTATATATTATTTTCATAAAGTATATATTATATTTTATAAACTCACCTTCCTGGCCGTAATATATGTTCGGGTTTTCTATTCCAGTGTATGGAGCTCAGTGAATTATTATATTATAACTTTATTGCGTATCATAGCTAAGTTTTATTTAGTGTAATGTGTCCATAAGTTCCCTTTACTTCTTGTTGCTAATAGCCTATGTTGCAGAAATAATTACAAAACTCTGTTATTTTAATGTGAAGAGAATTTTACATGTTAACATAATTTTTTCGCATCAACATTTTAAGTTTAGAATGGAAGCTATTTTGAGGTTTAATAAAAAAGAATTTATATTGTGAGTTTAATATAGCACATCTACCTTCCTTGATAAAGACAGAAAATTTATCATACCACTCTTATGAAATTAGTGTACGTACGATTGTTACTTCTTCTCCTAGGTAGTAGATAAATACAATAATTCAATACTCAATTGTAGTATTAAAGTACAGACAAATTGAATGTGCGGAGTATCATACATGACATTAAGGTTAATTATAATGTATAATTGCGAATTTAGGAATATAAGATATAGTAAACATAACCTATAATATTTCCATATGAATGACAGGGAATTGGAGACCACTAAAATTAGACAGAAAGGCAGTGGCGGCTCCTGCGTACTTCTTAATAATAATCCGTGGCGCTACAGCCCGTGAAGGGCCTAGACCGACCAACCGGCTGCTGGCCTCACGTCCACATGTCGAAGCAGAGGTGGACGATCATCCAACCAGAATGGCGGTATCGTGTGGTTAGCACGATGATCCTCCCAGCCGTTATAGCTGGCATTCGCAACCGGATTTCGCTACCTATCGTAGCTCCCCAAGTGCATCACGATGCTGGGTGGGCACCGGTCCCATACACTGGCTGAAATTTCATGAGACAATTTCTTCCCCCATGAGAACTCGAACCAGCGCGCATTCCGTAACGCGAGTCCTAGGCGGGATGCCTTAGACCGCGACGCCACGGCGCGGGACTGCGTACTTCTTAAGAGGAGGAAAAAAGATAACAGGACGAAATGATACCTTCTTGAATGAAACAAAGTACAAATTAGCCAACATGCATACATGTAAGACCAGGTAGTGTTGGGGTTGGCCTTCCCTTCAGTATAGCAATAATCTGTTCTTGTAAACTGAGTTTCCTAAATTGTCCAAAATATATAATGTTTTCATTTCCATTTATTGTTGAATAATTGCACAAATTAACAATTACAAGGAAATTCACCTGGCAGCATTTTTCGAGCACACTACAGCATCACATGTATTGGAAGAGACTATAGCTACTAACACGTAATCGGAACAACGGGAATGGGAAATAATCTGAGGAAAGCGAGAACACTGCACCCACCCACGTGGTCTGTGTTACCACATGTACATTTTACAAGTTCAGTATCACATGCTTTTGAAGAATATCAGTTTTTGTAAAGTTATACTACCATTATTGTTCAAAGTTGCCGGTGGCCAATTTTTTATGTTAAAAATAATGTAGTTTGGAGTACCTACTTTCAATTTCAAATATATTTGTACAAAACTGACAAGTTGGCTGTTGCCCTGTCTAGTACACAATGAATGGAAGTGAATTTCAGGGGCCAAAAAGATCTGCGATACTAACGTAGAACTACCTCATAATTTTATATAAACCCGACTTTAACTTTCAAATATCCTTGAAAGTTTCAAACCATGAATAGTAGCCTACATAAAGTGCAATGAATAATATTTTTGATTTATAATTTTAAAAAAGTTTATATTATGGTGTTTTTATTGCGTTTCGTTAAAACTGTTTTTATTGTGCCTCCTCCTAGATTGTTATAGTCTGGTTGAATGCAAGATCGTTAGATGGCAGCAATAGCGAGCTTGCTGCACGACCAGTCTGTTTCTATTTCCCGCCCATGCGCTGATTCAGAGGAGGATCTCCTCCCTTTCCGTTCATTTACTCGCTTTAAAACTTTGCTTCTTTCTCTGGCCGCGAGTGCGCTGTTGTCTGTGTGTGCTAACTGCAGTAAAGGCGGAATGGATTGACTTTCCTCCACATAAACAATCTCACATCTTTCTCACAGTTTTCTAGCAGCACATGAGCACGCATCGTTTGAAACTCGATCAACCGAGGTTTTCTTATAGCTGTGAACTTAAAAATTATCGAATCTTCCTTGAATTTCAAAGCACATATTTTATTTGGTATTTACTTTCAAAAGAAGAAAAATGTGAGGAGGACGTTCCTGCCTTCCCTCCCCCGAGGAACCGCCACTGCAGAAAGGGGCAACTGGGACAGTAAACATAACCTATAATTTCAACATATCGTGCGGTGCAACTGAAAATTATTGAATCGTGCATAAATGAATATACAATAATTTCGCAATATTTAATCGAAATAAAGGCAGGTAGGTTTGTTACACATACGAACAATGTAATTTTCACACCAAAAATAATATTACACCTTAACTCGCAAGGAATTATGCCTGAAGTGTCTCCTAATCATTGTTTTAAATTTTATTAATGCAATTACACTACATTTTAGAGAAATATATGTTACTTTTTATGCATTCCAATTAATTTATATGGTTGAAACGCCGCCTTTCGTGATCGGGCTAAGCGAGTCACATGGTTTGCCTTACGGCCTGTATTAGATCACGATGGCAGTGACACAGTCTATTGTACCTAGTACACACAGCGCTCCCAGCGGCTAGCAGCTATCGCGAGAAATGAAAAATATCACCCCAAGCCTTGCGACTGTATATACTAGACTGTGATTAAACTCTGATGGCGTTGAATGATATGGAACGCAGAAGTACAAAAAAGTGGGTGCCAGAGATTTTGGCAGGTGAATTTTGTTATTCTGAACTCCAGAACGAGTTACTCACCGCTGTTATCTCTGTCGCAAGTAACCTGCAGCTGGAATGGGTGGGATATAAAAATAAATATACAGGCCCGAGCACCAAAGACGTTTTATACTTTAACCTAGACTCACTAGGGGCGCTGTTCCTCGACCCAAAATTGAACATTTTCGCGCATCGCCATCTTGAGGTCAAGAGATATGTAACTGCTCACGGTCGACTTTAGTTTTACCCAAATTACAAGCTTGGGGTAAAGGGCGTTTGCTACAGTTAGAGTTAGGACACAGTCTACTATATACAGTCACGAAGCTTAATACTTACTAAATATCCAAACATAAACAGTTGAAATATGCATCCATAGATAGTTGCTCACCACCAGGATTGCTACTATCGCCTCATCACAGATTCTTTCCCTAGCAGTCGATAAAATGTATTGTACTTTCGATATCGTGTTCTTTTGAAAAAATTAACACCTTCCTTCCACTATTGAAATATGAAATATATAAGGTTTATATATTATTTTCATGAAATATATATTAGTAGTGGCTTGTGCAGCAAATACTGCTGCAAACTAAGTTCGTTAGACGTTCAAATAATTTTTTTTTCAGATTTATTTTCAATGAAGAATACTTGTCTTTTTGATAGTTATTTGCTTCCATAATAATGAAACATACTCCCTCTGAATTGATTTTTTTAGGCCAAATACTTTTTCTTGAACCTATCCAACTTCAGTTTTTGAGTTTCAAAGCGAAAATGCAAGTATCAATGTCAGGACGATAGCAGTAGCTATTTCAGGTCATTGTGGATTGTAGACAAAAGTTAAAAAAATGTCAGGTTTGCTAAGCTTTCGAACAATACGTAGCATTTACGTATAGCTGCTGCATGTAGAACTTGAAATGTAGAGCGTAAAATCATTTTATCCTACTAAGAGATCTTGCTGAAATGATCTGGAGACTACAAAATTTCCTAGGCCTCTTATTTTATCAGTAAGTAATACCTTTTGATCTTTCCTTAGGAACTGTAATTTTTGCGCTCTCTCGAGCCAATACTGAAGACAATGACACATATCAATATCTACACTACACCGCAATTAAGTATATGAAAAAGACCCAACCCCACTGGGTTAATAAGTATAAAAATATTTGATTTGTAATAACGATATTATTATCTTACTTAAGTTTTGTAGTTATATATAGCAGCTACTCAGTAAATTATAGAAATGAAGATCTAAATTAAGATATTCTCTACATTTACTTACATAACCACAAAATGTTTCACTTTCATGTCATCAATATAGCAACAATATTATGTACAATTAATGAAAAAATAGATGCATCATGATATTAACTATAATAATATTTAATTTCTAATGGTAATAATGTCATCAAACCACCTCAAGTTTCGTAGATTTGAATATCCAATACACAGCTGTACTCAGAAAATTATTCACTGCAGAATCAGTTTTTTATAAAAAATTGAATTGAGCTCTAAATATGTCGGCAATCCTCCAGGTCATGGCCTTCGTGTAATAGCCTATTGTTTATTGTAGTGTGTGTTTTGTTCTGAAATTCAATCAAGTCTGCCGTGATTGAATAAAATTAGTTCTCAAAACTGAGAACAGATGGATTTTGGAAAACAAGAAAATTATGTAGGAAAATTGACATTTCACTGATAACTATTATTTTTCCGAAAAACTTTGGATGCCAGGCATGAAAATGAGGGGTCACTCATTAAAATCCGTTCAGCCGTTTTCCCGTAATTTCCATTACCAGTTCAAATTATATATGCATATATATTTTTTTTCTATAAACTCACCTTCCTGGATCTTTCGGAAGAAGGATAATTCTAACCCATTTTTCTTACAATTTATAGTACTACAAACGGCTCATTGTCCCATATTATTGTATTTTAGCCATTTACAATTATTACAACCGATAACTAATATTTCACAGTTTACAGAGATTTTCACAAAATTGCGAAATACGGCACAGTCAATGCTTTTTTTGATCTAGACCGCCGTAATGTTTGTTCGGGTTTTCTATTTCAGTGTATGGAGCTCAGTGAAATATTATATTATAACTTTATTGCTTATCATTGCTAAGCTTTATTTAGTGTAATTTGTCCATAAGTTCCGTTTACTTCTTGTTCCATAATATGTTGCAGAAATAATTACAAAACTGTGTTATTTTAATGTGAAGAGAATTTTACATGTTAACATAATCTGATCGCGTCAACATTTCAAGTTTAGAGTGGAAGCTATTTTGAGGTTCAATAAAAACGGATTTATATTGTGATTTTAATTTAGCACATCTACCTTCTAATTGTAGACAGAAAATTTACCATACCACTCCTATGAAATTAGTGTACGTACGATTCTGTTACTTCGTCTCTTAGGTAGTGGATAAATGCAATAATTCAGTACTCAATTGTAGTATTAAAATACAGAAAACTAGAATGTGACGGGTGTCATACTTGACATTATATTTAATTATAATGTATAATTGCGAATATAGGAATATAAGTTAAACATAGTAAACATAACCTATAATATCCATATGACATAACATACATATGTAGTGACAGGGCATTGGAGACCACTAAAATTAGACAGAAAGGGGAAACTGGTACAGTAAACATAACCTATAATTTCAACATATCTAAATATTCGTGCGGTGCAACTGAAAATTATTGAATCGTGCATAAATGAATGCACAAGAATTTCGCAATATTTAATCGAAATAAAGTCAGGTATTACACATACGAACAACGTAATTTTCACACCAAAAATAATATTACACCATAACTAGCAAGGAATTATGTCTGAAGTGTTCCCTAATCATTGTTTTAAATTTTATTAATGCAATTATACTACATTTTAGAGAAATATATATTACTCTTTATGCATTGCAATTAATTTATATGGTTGAAACGCCGCCCTTCGTGATCTGGTTAAGCGAGTCACATGGCCTGCATTACGGCCTGCATTAGATCACGATCGCAGTGACGCAGTCTATTGTTCCTAGTACTCACAGCGCTCCAAGCGGCTAGCAACTATCGCGAGAAATGCAACTCGTTGGCAAAAAAATCATCCCAAGCTTCGTGACTGTATACAGAGTGTTTAAAAAATACGGGGCATAGTTTCAGATATGTATTTCCCATATGTAGACAATCAAAATAGTTCATTACAACTTGTGTCCGGAAATGCTTCATTTCCGAGTTATGGCCTTCACAACATTGAAATTCACCGGAACGTTTTTCTTTCCGCAGGTCATTGTCATTACAGAAGATGTTCAAAATGTCCACCTCCTGCTTGAATACAGACCTCACATCGATGTCGCATTGACCTACGATCACGATCCCAAACTCCAGGAGTATTGCGTATGTCCTCAGAACATGCCACAATTCGATTCCGAAGGGATTCCAAATCAGGCACCGGAGACGAATAAACCAATGATTTTAAATGGCCCCACAAGTAGAAATCGAGAGGGTTCAGATCAGGTGAGCGTGGAGGCCAAGCAATTGGGCCACCTCTACCTATCCATCGATCAGGAAACCTTCGATCCGATCCAAGTACCGGCGAGCCGTACGACTGAAGTGTGCAGGAGCGCCATCATGCAAGAAGTGAATGTGTTGACGATTGATCGATCAGTGGAGTGTCTTCTAAAACATGAGGTATGGTGTTTTCCAGGAAGTTTGTGTACGCCTGCCCCGTAAGTCTGTTTACAAGTACATGGGGTCCAACTAATCGATCACCATTGATACCGGCCCACATGATACCGCACCTGGTGATGAGATGGAACAGTTGCACGTAGGTTTTCATACGCCCATACATGTTGATTGTGGAAATTTGTTATGCCATCTCGTGTGAACTGTGCTTCATCTGTAAATAATACTAAGGCAGGAAAGTTCGGATTTACACCACTTTGTTTCAAGACCCACTGACAGAACCTAACTCGTGCAGAGTAATCTGCTGGGGACAGGGCCTGTACACGTTGCAAATGATAAGGATACAATTGATACTCTTTCAACAGTCTCCAGACAGTCGTATGAGGAACAATGACTTGCAACGCTACCCTTCGTGTGCTGATAGAAGGAGTCATGTTCACAGCCTCCAGAATCTCCTCCTGTACTTCTGGAGTTATAGATCTTGGTCGTCCCCTTCCCAAACCAGGAGAGTTAAATTTTCCATACTCGCACAGACGGTAATGGAGGCGTACAAATGTCTTGCGATCTGGACATTGTCGCTGTGGGTACCTCTCCTGGTACAAACGACGAGCCAGCGCAGCATTGCCGTCCGCCTTACCGTACATGAAGTGTACAGTATCTCTGCCAGCTCTTGATTTGAATACATGTCGCACAGTCTAACGCCTACACAACACTGAATGTAACCTTCGCCTCGGAATGAACTGTCAGAGTGCCCTCTTAATGTCTCCTTTGACGGCAACAACCTGCGGAAAGAAAAACGTTCCGGTGAATTTCAATGTTGTGAAGGCCATAATTCGGAAATGAAGCATTTCCGGACACATGTTGTAATGAACTATTTTGATTGTCTACATGTGGGAAATACATACCTGAAATTATGCCCCGTATTTTTTAAACAGCCTGTATAGTAGACTGTGGTTAGTGCCTACTTTCATTCTATATGTTATGATGTAATAGATAGTTTTGCAACGTGTAGGGACTGGGAAAACAATTTAATAAAATCAAGCGAATCATACTCGTTCATTTTATAGGCAATCTTGCGGGTCGCATTTAAAAGAAATTAGGAATATTAATATTTTCTTCAGTATATTTGCTAGGCTTCTTGTCATACGTACATGACAATTTTGCTTAGGTTATTCCTTCTAGGAATTGCTCAAGTGTTTTGAATTTAGCGTACATAAGGTCTTTATTTTAGATTAAGTTACTAGCACATATTTGACGAAATACTAGGTTTTTCCACTTCAGTTTAACTGATTTATGCAAACGAAATTTCGACAGCTGGCGATTGCAATTTAACTTATCGCCACGCCCACTTTGTTTTGGGCGCTTAAGTTAATGGCGGATGGTCGTTCAATTTTCTTCAAACCTGGCGGCGCAATGGCCACTCAATATCTCTCTCTTTCTAACTCGTTGGTGGCATTGTGCTCAATTTAAGAAGTACTCCTTAGATGGCAGCATTTGTGCTTGAGGAACTACTGCCATCTATGTACTGTATTGAACGGTATGAACTATTTGGTACAACCAAAGAATCTGAAAGAAAGCAGATGAACGGAAAATAAATACCTAAATGTTTTAAAGAATGTAAGTAAATTATTACCATGTTTTAATTAAAAATTATCTATACGTATTTTTTTCTAAAAGTGAGATACGAAATTAAGTGAAGACATACTCACTTTCTTTGTTAATATAATGTAATGGTAATCTCTACTATCTGATTAACATAGGTTATATTGTATTCTTAAAGTATATTTATTGTCATACAGCATTACATCTGTCCATATACCATGGGAAATGCAGGCAGTAGTACACGAGACAGGCATAAGTCAGGAGACACAGTAGCACCATCTTCGCCAGGAAAGGATGGCCAAGCATTTGTATTTGATAAAAAACCAAATACAAAACTAGTTTTTCAATCTTCTCATGAAGAAGAAGAACCGTACTATTCCAAGGAACATCCTTCAGAGGACTACTCTGGAGTCACACGCCAGCGATCTGCTACTGTTTCTGAGGGTACGAAAGTGAATGATAAGGTCTTGCCCACTGTTTTCAAATGGGAAGGAGGTGGAAAGCAAGTTTTCATAAGTGGAACCTTCTCTAACTGGAAGACTCTTCCAATGGTGAAAAGGTAATAATTCATTGCTAGTAGGCTATGTAGATGGTTATTGTTAAGTATGTATATGTGCAATTCTAATTCATGACAGATAGGAGATCTGCCAAAAAATGTTTTTTTTTTTTCAATAGTCCTCAACCTCTGGCATTAAATATCTTCTGTTCTGTCAAGGCTACATAATGTTAAAATTCATTCACGCAATGCGTTAAATTTATAGCTCTTAACTGATTTATTTTTTTTTTAATTGTATCTTAATTTAGGGAACAGTATGATGTAAACTCGTTCATATTATTATCGTTGTAACTTCGACATGTAATTCTATCAAAGGCAGAAACTAATGGTAAAATGGATGACTAATTCTTCTGCTTTTTCCTTCATGTGTCAGATCATGTCTATCTTTTCAACTGTCACTCTGATTGTTAGGCCAACATTGCCAATCCTGAGGCTCGACTGAATTGCACAATTGGTTCCAAATTATCGTACTTTTGATCTGAAGATAGTACACTACATACAAACTAGGCCTATTTTTTTTATTTTACCTAAACTCCCTCCACAGTGTTTTATTTAAACATTTTTTTTAATTCTCACAAGAAAATAATTGTTAAAAATTAAATATCAGCACATAAAAGTATTTTTTAACACTTTGTCATCTCCTTACCTTGGGAGGATCCTCAAAAGGATTAACCACAGCAGAAACAGAAGAGCCAGAACCTACATCTAGCCCTTTTACAGTTTGTTTCATCAGAGCAAAACCATGCTTTAAATTAAGGAATTGTTTATCATAATTTTCTACAATTTTGTTTCCGTCCTGTATATTTAAGTAGGTACCGAATGTATGTTTTTTGGGAGTAGGACCACTATCACTATCTTCTGATTCCATGGTCACTATTTCACGTCAGAACCTATCACAATGACACCTGATTTCTTACTGCCCGTGCACTACCACGAAACACGATTGACACAGGAATGTACTGTAACAGGCTGTTTCTTGTTCGTTTGTAGGACAAAATAGGCCCATATATTGAATATGTTTATTTGCTTTCTCTGTTGTGGGGTTCTCAAAACATTATATCCAACTTATTAATTATTAAATGCTTAAGTGGCAACAGTAATTATGTTTAGACTATTGAGAGAACTGGAGAGATCATTTCTCTGAGATACTTGGAAATAAACAAAGAAATGTTTGTCAGCATCATTTTTTAATAGCCATAAGTAATGGTCACTACGTGATTTCTTGTCGCTGTAATAATGTTTGCCAAAATCAAGCTATCATGTCGCCTGGACCTGGAGACAATGTTTGTAGAAATATGTTTTGCGACAGTCGACTGTACAGTACTTGTAACGCAGAAGTGCTACAGGCAGAAACTACTAAAATGTATAAGTGAAATATACCCGTAATACTGTAGAAATGTATATATATACAATTTCAAATGTCATAAATTGTAATAAATGTTTAAAATCCTCTCTTTTTCACATGTTTTACTCTGTTTGTCGACAGGATCGTACATTTTGCGTACTATCCGCAGTTTGGATCGTACGATTGTGCATGATAACAAATTGTCGCATTTGTACGATCCAGATCGTACGGTTGGCAACACTGGGTATGGACACTTCACATTGGTACCTTCGATGTAGCATGACTGATTTCAATGACCTTCAAACCAGCTTGAGCGTGAGATTCTGCTTTTTCCCTAGAGTTGGCGCTGATATCACACCAGCTAATAGTCGACACGGTGGAAATATAACAGATACAATTAATATATCTGGGTTCATTAAGTACTCAAGTAAAATAAATTGGACTGATTAAATAATAAATCCATCATTATCTGTAATGTCTAGACTCTAGAGTTCCTTTATAATGAGAATTAAGACGTTGGCCCCATCAACAATTAAAATATGTACAGTATGTAATGATTTGATAGCACTGAAAATGGAAAAACAAAACTCCTACGAGAAGTAAAACCATGTGCCTATATATTGTATACAAATATTCAAGGAATTTGATACATAATTTTTTATGTATTACATTATTTTATAATATAATTTATTATACATAAAAATTATTATTACAGTTAGTTTATCACTGAGAAATAAGGAAAAGCTGTTAACTTGAATTTATTGGAAGCAAAACCATTACTGGATTATGCAACAATATAGGTGATGTTTGGATCCTGTCTCTACTCTTATAGTCAAGCGTGTGCTTGATTACACTAACCTCTAGCGTTTGAAAGTGGAACTAAACACTGACATAGTGCATTAGCACAGAAAAACAGAACAGGAAAATTTGCTCAGTGTCCATTCTATATAATCCCTATTTGTTGATTAGGCCTACTAGCATAGTGCTCAGATGGTAGCAAGTTAGACTCGAGATTTGAGGCTATGCTCAGTCATGGGTTCGAATACCTCTTCTGCTGATTAGGCCTAACTGGTTGAGGTTTTTTTTTTCGAGGTTTTCCCAGTTGTGACTAAAGTATCAGATGATCCCATGCCAAATCTGAGGACTTGTCGTGCCAAATATAATCTCACTTCCGCTTACAGGCAGAATAACTTTTCAGGTTGTGGTGCGTTCGGAACAGAGACTCTCTAGGCTGCTTTTACCATTGAGTTGATAGCCTATTCTAGACATTTTCTAGGATTGTGCTTGTTTTCTTTCTTCCATTTATTTCGTTATTTTTGTACCTTTTATATATTTGTAAATTGGTTTAACTTTACGTTTATTTAATCTTTATATAGGTCTACTCTCTTACAGTAAATTACAGTATTCGAGACATATAATCACTATTAAATTGACTACCTACTAACTTGAAGCAGTATGACAGTATGTATTGGGTTGATGCAAAAGTTCATAATGTTTTTGCGCTGTGACAATTTTTTATTTGAGATGAATAGAAAATAGAATTTTTTTTAATTGGTTATTTTACGACGCTTTATCAACTGCTGTGGTTATCTAGTGTCTGAATGGGATGAAGGTAATAATACCAGCAAATCCAGGGTCCAGCACCGAAAGTTACCCAGCATTTATTCTTAATGAGTTGAGGAAAACCGCGGAAAACTTATCCCAATCAGGATTTGAACCTGGGCCCACTCGTTTCATGGTCAGGCTTGCTAACCGTCATTCCACAGCGGTGGACAACTAAAATTAATCAGTAATATATTATTCTCCTACATTATCTATGACTGGGATAGCTTTTCAATTCTACGTTTGAAGATATCTGCTGGTTTGGAGTTAAATAAGTCGTCAAACCAAGTTTGTAAAGCATCTTCGTCAAAGGAGTTCCTCGAAGATTGTTGGATAGAGAACAAAAAAGGTGAAAATCTGAAGGTGCAAGATCGGGAGAACATGGTTGTGGAATCACTCCCAACCAAGTTCCTCGGTGCTGGTTTCCTCGTTAGCAGATGCTGGCGTGCATTATCGTGTTGCAGCAGTCTTCCTGGTCGTTTTTCTTCATTTGCTGTTGTAAGGCATCTGAGTTGTTGGCAGTAAAATATGTCAGCAGTTATGGTTAAATTCCTGGGAAACAATTTGTAGCACATGATATCTTCTTTATCCCATCAGACACATAACATCTTCTTCTTTGGATGGACACTAACTTTTGTACAGATTGTTGAGTATTGAAGCAACAGAACTATTTTTTTGCAGTGCTTTCTCTGATGGTATTCTCTCTGTTCACGCACAAATGTTTCGAGCTGCCTTTGCTCCTCTATTAAACTTAAACAGAAGAATATGTGAGAAGTGTTTTTTTCTCTTGGCACTCCATCTTCTTCAGCCCACAAATACCACAAACTTTCTTCAAATTCGCAATTTACAAGCACAATACTCCAAATAACAAATGACAAAAGATGAACAGTCTTTTAACAATGCAGTGTTGTGATGACAAACAAAAATGCTACAAACTTAACCATTAACCTAATTTGTATGTAATCCGACAATATTACATATATTATGTGTGTGTGTCTAATGTCTACCCACTTCACTTTGCGTGATTCAGGTTCCGCATACTGCGGATAGATGGCAGGACTATGACCCATTTTCAAGTTGCATACCTCTTTGGCAGACCACATTATGCATGATGTGTATCTGTGATGAGTGTATGTGTAAGTGTTCATGTAAGTGTACTGTAGGGAATGGGTGAGGATAATGATGATGAGGAAGGGAAAAGGGGAAACTCAGTGCCGGCATATAGCCTACTCTTGTCGAATAGCACCATGGGGGCCGACAGGCTTAACATCTCTATCCGACGGACAAATCACTATCTACAGTGACATTATGCCTTCTCTTTATATGCACTGCAGAGAATTTGGGATTTAAAAATTAGCATTTCAGTAATGAAGTGTGTTTAGTGTTATCATCTGGCGTCTTTTTACTGTTTTTCGGCAACAATTTCTTTTAACTTTTCTATTCCTTAAATAAGGATTTCAGCATCCTCTAGCTACAAAAATAAAAATTTCTCTATTGAAAATGACTCTCGTGACTTTTGAACTACTGTTTGGCGATGTCCCATCCACTTCCATAGACTTGGTCATTCACTCATATGAAGCCAGTTGATAGAGTCATTGTGCAGGGTGCACCATAAAGGCTACTCTACGCTACACCTGAAATCAGATGAGTTGTTGATGGAGATTTATTGGGATACCACAGGGGAACCGAAACTTCCAGAGAAAACACTTGTGTTACCTGTTGCACTGACTTGTCCAACAAAAGCCATAAATTGGGAGTATGCCAAGGATCAGACCCTTGGTTCATAGGATTATGAGTCCAGCCAGCACTTAGCCACTGGAACGCCACTGAATAACGATTTTTTTTCTTTATAAATTATTTTCTTAAGCATATTATGCATTTTGAAGTTCTCACAAACAAAATCAAGACGAGATTAATTTATAAAAAGAGCACTGCCCAAAATCATTGAGCATAACTAAGAAAAGCAGCTACTGCTGTCTTCATACTCATGACTAGAGCCCGGATGTTTAGGCATTTATTTTGGTAAAAATAGGCATGCATATAGGCACTAAAAATAGTAAAAATAGGCAGTGAAATAGGCATTTATTATTCATGGAAACAGACAAAAAATAGACAAATACTTAATAAACTATCCCATATGGTACTCACTTTCCTTGGTTACAACAAGATGTTTTTTAAGTTGTCAACTGTCAGAGAGAACGTTTTTCATGGTGGAAAAAGATCTTTTTAATTCTACTGAAGTGATTGGAGCAAACTTAAAACAACTTATTTCAGAAGGCCTGTCTCTACTTTCTTTCAGAGATCAGGAAAAACCGACTGTGTATTGTCTCAAAAAGAGGGGTGTGAAAAGGGATTAGAGACTTCAAAGTAAGCGTGACTTGTGCGTGCAAGCGACATCAGTAAGGGACCTGAGACTTGCTTTTAATACTTCCCTCATCCCCTTTCTTTCGCTGGTAAACCCCGAAGTGACCTGAGCACTGAGGGTTATACTGTTAAACATCTTTGTTAAGTGACATAAAAGGTGGAATCGGTAGGGGAGAAAAGTTTACAACTTCTTGAAAACATGTGTATTGCTGGAGAATAAGATTCTCAGCAAATATTTGTGTGAGGTGAATATATATTTTTAATTTGTACAACCTTTTTTTTATATAATTTATGTGCGGTTTATTTTAAATGCATTAAAAATGTAGAAAATGTACAATAATGACGTAAAAAGCTAAACAAGGCATTTAACTTTAAAATAGGCAATGGGAGCTAAAATAGGCAAAAAAGCAAAATAAAAATTGGGCCTATCATCCTCAAATGTGTGGAAACGTGTTTATCTCTAATAGGTCTTTCATACATACACTCAGTTAAAAAGACATTTTGCCTAACGTCTGGGCTCTACTCATGACAGTTCATGCCAGTTGCATCACATGACCTTAAAATTGTCCAGGGTTAATTTTAAAAAAAATTGACATGCGCAAAATTAAAATTAAAATTAAAATTGAAGCTTATTACTAAAAAAAATTACGTCACGTTTATTTGAATAAAAACTCAGCTCGCCTATTCCTCTGTTCAGTGAACTCCTGGATAACCTTGTTGTTAGAATCTTCAATGGTGGAAGAGTAAGTTTCTTCCCTATATGGAAAGCACTGATATCTGTCTTGACCCGTACTGTTCTTAAACATGTTTCCATTCTCTTTAGGGTACTAAAACTCCTTTCACATTCAGCTGTTATAACTGGAGAAGTGGAAACTACATTTAATAGTTTTACTGTTTCTGAAAAGTGTCCTTTAAATTATTGTCTCTATTGATGGAATTTATTTACTTAAATTCTTCACTGTTATATAAAGAATGCGAAATTCAGTCTTTAGGTTTTAGTCTTCTACAAAAGGATAGTACTGCATAAATCTTCGTAGAATTATGAATTGAAATCAATTAAGTAGGGTCCACTAAGCTGAAGCACTCTAAATGTTCAGCAGTACTGTACCAGATCTTTCTTAGGCTTGGTTGGTGTTGTCTTAGTGTCCTCAATGTGCATAGGAGTAAGCTCTTTCCTGATGTCAGCAATAGCACTACAAAACTTCTGAAGATGCCCTGTTATGGAGATCACTGTTGTTTGTAAAATATGTTAATCAGTAGCATTATTGGGTTGAAAATTTTCAGGAGAAAAAAGGAATTCTTCATCTTTACTAGTAGCTCATTAATGCCTTCAATTCCCTTACTGGTAGTGATTTGCAGACCTGCGATTTGGTCGCTGTGATAAGTTTGTCACTGGTTCCGACTGTGACTATAGTTCCAAAATCACAGCTCCGAGAAATCGTTATCTCAGACCGATATGTGATTCATAGGTATGGTGACTGATGTATGTAAGTTATGTCGAAAGCCCCAGAGTCCAGACAACTGCAAGTCAGAAGACTTAAAGGGATCTAATTAACTATCATCCCTCTCTATAGGTTAATGAGGGCAACTCTTTGATACTGAAGCACTCACTATCAGCTATATTCTTTCATGAATGACTCACCTTTTTAAACATACTTGGGACACATCGCAGATAACACAGGCCAGAGTATGGTTTGTTTTTACTATACTCGCTAATCACTATTGTTTATACAAGACATGGCAGCAGTATATCAATTTTATTCAGTTTGCAGAAGAGAGTTGAACATAAACAACTGCTGGCTCAAGATAGGAAACATTGAAACGTTTTGATTAAATATATTGCTAATTTATATATGGGTAGTTCATATTGCTAACGACCATTGATTTAGAAGAATTTAACACTCATTACTGAGTTCTATAAAATCTCAAACAATCGGATGTTATGTGTAAGAAAAACCGAACACATCACTGGTCACCAATTAGACGTAATGGTTTGAGTCTCAAAACAAAGATTTGTGTTGGGTACATTATGAGCTGTACTATGCCTTTTGAGTGTAATATTTGGAGCCATTCCAGTTTTGTTCCGATATGAATTTTCCTTGCAAAGAACAGTTATATTCTTTAATTCAGTAAAATGATCACGAATTGAAGACTTGAAGAACCCAGACAAGCTTGGTCTTATAGCAACAAGAAACTTGTACATTAAGACTGCTGATATTACCGTTGAAAAGTGGCATGTATTGCCTGCCATCATCTTTAATGAATGACTCCGTGAATGCCAGAATGTTACAACATTTGCAATCGCCAAGAACCATCCAAACACAATAATCACACTTTGAGAAAATCACTATTATCTATAACAGCGATTTTTCCGGACCTGTCAGTTCGTAGCTGTGACAGCAAAACGTTGTCACACCGCACCTCTACTTATTAGCAATGAATCCCGCCCACAATAATTTTATATTGTTTCAAAACTTTCTATAAATGCTTGTTTGTTTGCATAAACAGAGTTTACTGTCTTGCTCTAAAAATTCCATCTAGTTTGACTAGAAAAAAAAAAAACAGAGAATGCTGACAGATTTTCAAACAAATCTTATTGATGTGATATTAGAACACACTTGTTGCATTGTAATATCAAGTTGGTGTGCATATAAATGTACATAGTGAGAAAAAGGGTAAATATCTTGAATAATTTCTGAACTCCATTTTGTGAATCCCATATATCAGAAGAATCATCATAAACTTGGGACACTAACTTGTTTTTCAGGTTATATGGTTCTAATGATTGTAGAACACAGAGTGAAATCCCTATAGCAGATCTATCATTTAATTGCACAAAGCTGTGAAAATGCTCTACTACTTTTGAACTCTGCACAAACTGGAGAACAATGACTAGCTGTGTCTTATTAAAGATATCTGTGGTCTCATCAGCCTGTACCGATACAAACATGGCATTATTAATGTCCACTGAAGAGCCTTTCTATACACATTGCAGATATGTTTATTCAAGCAACTATCTATTTCTTACTTACCAATCTAAGAACATTCCTGTGTTTAGTGAGTCTTCAGATTGCTCACGGCCTCGATGAAGAGCAATTTAATGACAACAAAATTTCAAACACTCGATTATTCTACCTAAATTTTGTCTGTTTTTGCGAATGAGTTCATTGTGATGAGCAACTGCAATCTTATCTCTTTCACCTATCTGTAATGGTACATCCACTTTGCCATACAAATTAAATTTGCGTGAGCTTCCAATGTGAGAAGAGCTTAAATCTTTCCAAAAGGTGTTTCATGTCACTCATGCCATTAATAGTTCAAGAAACATCACCGCCGAACAACAAACAAAACAAGTAGTGATTTCTTATTTTGACTAGCTTTAAGCCACGGGTTTCATGACAAACTTAATTTCGAAAAAAAATTATTTAGAATATATAAATGACGTTTCGTATCTCCTGGGGTTTAAAATACGATTGTGTAAGTGTAAGAAACAATTAAATGGAAAACGTATTTATCGAAAATAAATTAACATGGAAAGTATAGGAATTTTGCCAGGACCTCAGAAAAAAACGAAGTGTGGAAAACTTACAAGTGCGAACTGTATAAAAGAAATTTTATTGTATTGTTAACTACTGTATGTATCTGATCACATGAATATTGATTAAATGGCATGTAGGCCTACTGTCTGTCTCTGACGAGATTGTCTCTGCAGGATGAAGTTTCTTTCTTCTCTGTGCAGAGGAATGGTGTTTTGTTGTATTTTTATTGCTCGATTGCAGGTGGATTCTTGAATTACTATTGTCTGCCAATGACGTAGTTCTGACAGAGAGGATGTAGCAATCGTTTCACTTACGTAGTATAAATACATGCTGAACTCATATTAGTTTGAGGCAGGTGCATGTTTTCTATATGTTTGTATAGTACTGTGATTACTACTATAATGTCTACATTCCTTCCAGAGATAAAATCTTCTCCGAGTACGACAATAGACAGTTTTATTTACTTTTAATTTAACTTTATTCTGTGTTAGCCAGTGTTGTAATTTTGTTGGCATTGCATTAATTTTTATTTGCACGTTTTCTTCCTTAATGTCATTCAGTATTATGGTTGTGTTGTCTGCAAGTAAAACAGATTTTCTTTTAGTTATATTTAAACGAAGATCATTTATAGGCCTAAGGAATAAGATTGGATCAAGAATTGAAACTAGAGTTACATTGTGAGGCATAGCAATGGAGTTTGATTTTACTGAACCACTTAGTTCCTTTAGCCCATCTCCTCAGTGGCAGGTACTTCACTGTTCGTCTTTCACTCATATGAAGCCAGTTAAAACCTGTTTCCTGTTGCTTAGGTACAATGTGAACCAGTTCCCCTGTACAGTAATTTCCAGATTAGAATTTCGTGATTAACTATGTCAAATGTTTTGCTAAGGTCCAGAGAAATCCAGATGTTTTGTTTATTGTCTTTAGCATTGAGGATCGATTCTGTAAAATATGTTAAAGTATTATTGATTCCTTCAGCTTTTCTAAAATCAAACTGTGAATTTGACAGTGTGTCATTCTAGGAATGAGATGTCTGTTGTACATAAGCTTTTCAAGGACTTTCGAGATCCAGGATAATAGAGATGTAGGCCTATGGTTCTCAATGTTTGATGTCCCTTCTTAAAAACTGGGCAACCTTTTGCTACTGTGAAGATCTCAGGAAATTTCTTTGTAACTAAGGATAGATTACAGATGTCTGCTAATGGCAGTGCTAGAAGTTACAGTGCTACAAGTTTGTATTACTGCATTTGGAATTTCGTCAATTCCAGATGCCAAACTATATTTTAGGTTTTTTTATTATTTTGTGAATTTCTTCTCTGACTACTGGTTTAAAAAAATTGTGTTTTTGTTTCCTGTACGTTGATAAGTTGTGTATTTCCTGAAGTTTGTATAACATTTGCAAAATAATTATTAAATACTTCAGCTAATTTATATGGACTATTAATTAAATTACCATTGTTTTTCTTTTTTTTGGAGGAGGGCCAGTAGGTAAGCACCACAGCCTTAGGCTTATTGTGCAATCTCCTTATAGTGGGATGATTTTGAAGTCCTTAGGACTGCGCTTCAGGCATGTAATTCACTGCTTGGTACCATCTTATCAATTCAACTGGCCACTAAACGTAGTACTTCTTAATACAAAATAGTCATAGTTAGGGTGACCAGACGTCCTCTTCTGTCCGGACATGTCCTCCTTTTTAGACTTTTGTCCGGAGTTCAGGTGGATTTAAAAAAAAAATCAAGAAATGTCCTCCTTTTCGTAACTTGCATGCCTGATATTTTGAAACTATCTGAATTGATACGTTTTTCAAGTAATTTGTCTGTAAGTGGCAGCAGCTTCAATGGAATATCCTCTTTGTCAACGATCATAACTCTCTTTGCTCCTACTTGTTATATTGGTCGTTGTTTCATAATATGTAGGTAACTGTAAAATAATTTTTATATTATTAAGTTATATCATAAGTATGCTGTAATAAAAGAGATATTGACATCATTTTAAGTATATAATATAGATCTAAGCCTAAATCTAAATAGATATTTTTTGTCATATTTAATATTATGTGTAGTTCTCTTGACTTTCATATTGTAACACTGTAAAATCAACAACATCATCATCATCATCATCATCATCATCATCATTATTAAATCAACAAATTCAGTACAATCCAACTCCTAAGATCCTAGGATTAATTTTTGATGAAAAACTTTTATGGAAAACACATTTAACCAATGTTGCTTCGCAGTGTCTACCACGATTAAATCTCTTGAAGATCATAGCTAATAGGAAATGGGGATCAGATATCACGACAATGCGTCTGTTTTATAATGCTTATATACGATCAAAATTGACCTATGGATGTGAAATATGGGGAGGAGCATCAGCAACTCATCTACAAAAAATTTCTGTTCTTCAAAACTCAGCCTTAAGATTATGCCTAGGAGTACCAAAAACCACGTCAACTGTTGCCCTAGAAATTGAATGTAATATTTAACCACTCAGACACTATGTATTACAAAAGGATCTAAAAATACATTTAAAATTGCAAGCTTCATCCAGATCTCAGATGTTCTTCAAACTGTCAGATGATATCCTGTGTAATTTCTATAAAATAAAAAAAAGAAGAAATACCAATCTATATCACAGACACACTCATTGCTAAAACTCCAGTTGTGAACGAAATTCCTCCATGGAAATGGGTGATTCCAGAACATAGCATACAAATTCCAGGAAATCATTCCAAAAATGACCCTCCATATATTCTTAAGTTAGATTCCATGGAACTATTCTGCAGTACATATAAGGATCACCATCAAATTTATATAGATGAATCTCTAAATCCTAATAATGGGACATCAGGAGCAGGGTATTATATTCCAAAATATCAAGAAAGTTATTTCATACCATGTTCATCCTCCTCCAGTCTTGACACTGAATTGCTAACTATTGATGCTGCTCTTCAATGTGTTACTCAAATTTCTAAAAAATCTATTTGCATACTTACAAACTCCAAGGGCGCTATATTTAATATAATTAAATATGTACCAAACCTATATGCACATAGAATTATTCCAATTCAGAAACAACTAAGTAAACTGAAAGAACTCCAAAAGGAAATAACATTTCAATGGATACCTAATCATTGTGGTATACCTGGAAACGAGAAAGTCGATAATATTGCAAAACAGGCAACATATTTGCAACCAAGACCTCTTCCAGTGATATCTCTATCCAATGCTTTTGCTTCAACAATTGGCTCTCTTCTGACAAAGAAAAAATTTTACAGTCTGTACAAAGGAAACCAAATGACCTGGAAATGTACAAAAACTTGCCCGACATGTTCAAACATTTTTAACAAGAGTCAGAACAGGTCACATTGTCACACAATTGTACCTGCACCAATTTCACATTTCTGATAATCCTACTTGTCTGTGGTGTAATAATCATGATGAAGATCTGGAACACATTCTTCTATACTGTCCATCCATAAACCACAAAAGAAGTAAATTAAAATCATTAGTACCAGTTGCAGAAGACACAGCCCTGCAGTATATATTGACTACACTCCACCTCTGGCTACTAGTAACATGCATCTATAATGAACATTGATCAAAATACCCCTCATTTCTCATAAAAAACAACAACTGAATAGACTATAGTGGACTTTATGTTGTGAGCAAACAGCTGGATACATTAAGAAGATTGATTGATTGATCATTATCATTATTATTATTATTATTATTATTATTATTATTATTATTATTATTATTATTATTATTATTATTATCATCATCATTAAGTTTTATCATAATTATTTTGTAATAAAATAGATATTAACATACTTTTAAGTATGATATAAGCCTAAACCTGTCCTTTAAATATTGCGTGATAAAATAGATATTGACGTAATTTAAAGTATAATATAGGCCTAAGCCTAATCTAAATACATATTTTCTGTTCTCTTTTTTCGAACAATGTCCTCCTTTTTTAAGCTTTGTGTCCTCTTTTTTATCGATGTGAATCAGGTCACCCTAGTCATAGTGATACTCTATTTGTCAAAGGATTCTGAGTTCGTAAATAATTATTAAACACTTGCTGAATACATTTTCATTTACAATTTTTTTTCTTTTTCATATTCCAGTCATGGTGATTTTGTAACAATCATAGATCTTCCAGAAGGAGAGCATCAGTACAAATTTTATGTAGATGGTGAATGGAAGCATGATCCAGGAGTGGTATGTACACACAATACTAAATTTAATGTAAAGATATAGATTTTATTTCTTGCATTAATTTGATTTTTTTGCTTGCAGCGTATTATTGATAATGGAATGGGTTCCAAGAACAACCTGGTATCTGTTAAAAAGTCTGACTTCGAAGTGTTTCAAGCTCTTGCAATGGACAGTGAAAGCATGGGCAGTAATCAACAACGTAAGTTATGCTATCATTTATTTTTTTACAATTTTTTAGGGACTGGATTCAGCCTTTATTAGCGTTTTTATTTTCTCATCCCCGGTATAGACAAAGTAATATAATGCAAAATTCAATTTCGAAATGTTGACATAAATACACGTGTTCAGTATCCTTATAATGAATGAGTGGTGCTTAGCACACTGTTTGCAGTCGATCTACGTAGATTTTATTGTCACAGTCATGTTGTTTTTGTTGCCATCATTGTTATCATCAGGGCCATATTTAATGGTGGCAAACTGGACCCTTACCAAGGGTGACAGGTTTCCGGGGATGGAAAATTTCTGGAATCTCGTACAAAAACTATAGTGAAATGGAATGTCTCTCTTGTATAGAGTATAAATTTTATTGTCGTTTGTCAATGACAAAGCAAGAAGGAAGCCTTTATGTGATCTAAATTAGTGTTCTGGGTTTTGAAGAAACACATTTATACTCTCATGTAAATTTAAGGAGGTTAGAATAGCAGCGAAGTAAATAATGTTTTCAGAAGAAATTGAGGCTTTCTTGGAACAAGAACTTAACTACAAAATCTTGAATCTGAATTACAGAGCATCAAACATTTCAGATCAGGGACAAAAGCTTTGCGCAGAATAACATTCAAATGTTTCTAGATGTTGCTGTGTTTCTTGTAGGTAAGTAATATTTTGTCAGGAAGGAGATGTGTTATTAAGAATTAATATATGCTGGGAGCAGAAAAACGACGTAACATACGCTAAGTTGTTATTCCAGGGAATGTCTCAGTTGTGTCTCAACAGAGGACAGGTACACCATAATAAAACCAGGGTTGTAATCGGTGTTCATACAAAATGAATTAAGGTGCAACAATAAAATCTGTCTAATAAAAAAATGAAGACAACAGTGTACACATGAAATTACATTCAACTCATTTTTGTGAAAAGTTACTTCTCCGCTGTCATTCTGACCACTTCATTATGTAATCATTTCTGTATATAATTTCAGTTATGCAAAAAACTGCATTATTTTAGGCAAGTGCAAGAAGTCAAAATTAAAATAAATCCAGTCTATCTCTTATTTGGAGGAGGTACGACAATTTTTTTTTGTTCAGGGATGTAAGGATCACTAAATATGGCCCTGGTTATCAGATTGTCATTGCTGTTGTTATAAACACGAAATGTTTTATAATACTGTAATAAATTAATTTTGATATTTTCACGGAAATACATTTATTTTCTGCACCAAATAGGCCTATATCTAGAAGGTGTTTTTATATGTAGTTGCCACCCCCAAGTGGCAGTTGAATTTCATATTCAAATATTTATTTATTTTGAATTCTGTTCTCCACGTTTCTTTATTTAGTCACCTATATATCGTCTTAAGGACCTTAATCAGTTGACATGGGGCATTAAGATCGGTCTGTAAAAAGGCAAAAACATTCATTTGATATTACAAGCTTCGCAGCACTACAAAACGAAACAACTCTTGTTCTCTATCGATTTGTGAAACCTTAGTCAGAACTACTGGTTGAGCCAAGAAATTCATAGATATTACAGAGAAGAAGTACACATCACAGAACAAATTAACATCACTGCATTCAGTCAGAGGCCAACAGAAAGAAACTGTCATATTCTGTACTCCCTGATCTTATTATACATGTCTGTGCTGAGACTGACAGTGAAGTCACAGCTTGATTAGCTTTTCAAGGGTTGGGTCCAGGAGGGATCCATGCACTTAGACTTACATTATGTGCCTGCTATATGTTAATAATTTTATTTAATTTGCAAGAAAAACTGCTAAGGGATAAATAATTCTGTATCAGTTTCTCTAATACATAAACAAAGTTACAGGTGGTTCGTATATAAACGGGACTGACTTGTTTTAGAAAATACTATACTACAAACACCTGTTTTACATATTATCCTTCAAAGTAGTCCCCATGGGCTTCTATATATTTTTTACAGCGTTTTCGCAACTGTTTTATTCCCTTTTCCCAAAAGTCTTTCGGTTGGGTGCGTACCCATTCACGAACATGTAAGATCACTGTGTTGTTATCCTCAAACCCACTCCCTCCATGCTGATTGTAAGTCTCCCAAACAAATAATAGTAATATACGTTACAAGAGCGGTATGTTGACGTTTTCATGGTCGAGGAAAAGATTGAAAAAGCGAAACGTAGTTGAGCTTTTTTAATTTCCGAGAACATGAAAACAAACATACCGCTCGTGTATCGTACATTATTTTGTGCGAAGATCGTTTATTACATACCTGAAAGACGAATTTCTAATTAGTTGCAATGAAATCTCCATGTTGGTTTCTGTTTAATGATGGTAACTTCGGAAAACCAAAATATCTTTCTTCAACATTGTTGCTATAAAATGTTTTCTGTGTTTACTATACTCCAGCAGGCCGTGATATACGTCTGTCTTTTTTTTCCCCCAGTCTATAAATGCGAACTTAAAACAAATGGTAAGGTTATGTAATGATTTATTTTTTCATTTTAATATTTTAACAATATTATTTATATAACATATTGCAGTAATAACATCGGCATCTGAAATCTTGTTGATTTTTTCACGGCTTCCTTAATGTTGCTTGTATCAGGAATGCAATAAGTTTCGTGGAGTAGTAGACTTTACTTAATATTTGCAAATATTTAAAAACAATAATTAACATTGCAATTTAGGTGAAATTGCAGTGGTAAGTTTCCAATTTATAATTATTACTATGTTAAACGTCTCTAAAAATAATATGTTAAAAGCCTAAAGCAGTAAAATGAATGTCGCGCTTAAGCAGTAAGAAGAGGGAAATTATTATGTGTGTTACGTTGGGAATACTGAATGTGGTATTTCACACTTACCGCGTATTGGTTCTGTGCGGAAAACAAGCAAATACGCACGATCTCGCACAAAAATCATTTGGGGTGATATCTGGACTGTAGGGTGGATGGGGCAGGAGGTCCCACTATAATTTCCTGATAGTTTCCATGGTTTTTCTGGCAGTGTGAGTTCTCGCATTGTCTTGAAGGAAGGAAATCCGATTTCCTCTTGCTTTCCTCTTGGACTGGATCTTATTCTTCACTTTTCCCGACAAAATGTTGGAATAATATTCTGCATTGATGGTCTTGCGTTCCTGAAGGATATTAAGATGGATAACTCCTTTCCAATCCCAGAAGAATGTTGCCATTACTTTTCCAGCCGAGATTGTCCTTTGTTTCTTGAGTTTTGGAGAACCGCTATGTCGCCACTCTTTCATTGACTTTTGAGATTGAGGACTGAAATAGTGGACCCAGGTTTCATCAGTGGTGACTATGGACTTAAGAAATTGTTCTCCTTCTGCTTCAAATTGTCCCAGGAGTTGACTGGCCATTGACATGTGTACCATTTTGTTTTCATTGATAAGTGTGCGTGGGACACAATGGGCATTCACTTTCCTGTAGTGCAAATGTTTTTGTATGATAGTTTGTACACTACCAACACTTATACTTAATATTGAAGCAAGTTCTTTCACACTAATGTGCCGGTTCTATATAAGCACATTAGCATGGTCAATGTTGGTTGGGGTGATTGATGTTTGCGGTCAAGGAGTATGCGACATGTTCTCCGCTCTTTCTCTCTCTCTCTCTCTCTCTCTCTTCCCTGTCTGAAGGTTTTACACCATTCAAACATTCGGGTTCTGGAGAGACATGCTTCTCCAAACTGTTTTTTGAGTCTCTGGAGAATTTCCAATGATTGGACCCCTTCCCCGTAAGAAACTTGGTAATAATGCATTGTCCCACGCTAACCGGCACTTTCTGTTCACTCATCCCTCTAGCAGAGCTCAGACAAGACTGAACAAGCTCATAACTACCTGAGAGGGAGGGGAGGGGAGCAATGTCTCCCTTCGAAGGTCAGTAACGTGTTGGATGGGGTTTTATGTTTATAAAAAAATCAGTCCTGTTTATATTGTAAATTTTTTAAACAAAACAACAATGTAACTTTATTATCTCAACAATAATTCCTTTCGACAATTCACCTTAAACGCTCTCGTCAACAATAGGATTTTCACTCAACACAGTATTCGTTATAGCACTCCACTGACAATTTACTTAGACTATTACGAACAACAATGAACTGTTAATTTTAACTAATATTTACAAATAACTATTTACAAATCAGAACTGTCAGTTCTCAGTTCACAGTTCTTCTAGCTCAGTCACTCGAGTTCACAGTATCTCGAACCACAGACCTTCAGAGACAGTCCACTGTACTCGAACTCAGATCTCTCCAACTGCGGTCCACTGCACTCGAACTCAGGTCCCTCCAACTGCGGTCCACTGCACTCGAACTCAGGCCTTCGGATGCTGACACAGTTGCGGACGCACACTCAAGTCGAACTCCGGTACACAAGACTGGCTGGCTTGCTCTGTTCACTGGCTTACTCACTGAACTAATCAACTGAAACTGCTCAAGTTCACTCGCGTTTCTTCTTTTATAGCTAAACTATCGTTGCGAGAAAGTACGAGTTCTGGATAGTTCGCGATATTTCAACGCGTGTGTCCATTCTCGAATCATCTCGCATGCTGCTGCTCCCCTCCTTCACCGCGCGTAGCCATGTCCCAGGAGGCAGATGCGCGCGCAACCCGCCCAAAACAAGGCCGACTTAGCCTCTCCTCCGTCGGTCGTGAGATCGAATCTCACGTGGGCGTCACAATATTTTAACTGTCTTGTATTGATCTCTAAAGGCTTATTTTTAAATAATATATAAACCTGCTCCAAATGGTTTAGGAACCTTGGCATTTTAGTGTTAAAATATTTATTTAATATTTTTCCAAAATGAATTTAATATTTTTATAAAATTTTCTTTATATTGTGCTGGTCTCTACTTATGTCTTCATGTAAACATGTTACTTTGCCGTGTATCTTTGCTATGTATTATATTGAAAGTATTTTTTTTGTGAAAACATATTTTCATTTTATCATTTAACAGGAGAGTACTCTCAGGAAATTCCTTCAAACAAGCCATGGGAGAAGGTATCTGGACCTCCTATTCTCCCTCCACATCTACTACAAGTCATATTGAATAAGGACACACCCCTGTCTGTAAGTATTATTTTAAGCTAGAGTATTTATTTGTTAATGTGAAATATAAAGACAGTTGAGTTGTATTGTAATGGGTATCTCATAAAGAAAGCAAGATTTAACTTCGTAATTAATAATTAATTATTGAAAAATTACAGATATTTTTATTTTAGTAACAGGCCTTATCATAACACCAGCTCAAAATCCACAGCAAACAGTGGCCTGTCATGGTCCTTAATTTTGAACTTTAGAATTTTCTTTGGGACACCTCTTAAAGTTATTACATATAGTCTAATATAAATAAAAATCGTGTGAAGTTTGAAGTCGATCCGGCGAAGGTAAGTGGTGGCGCATCTTTTCTAAAAATTGGCAGCGGAACATTTTTTCCGAATAGAGAGTTTTATTAGAGTTTGAATTTATGACTTGGGTTGTTTGTGGTGGGGTGTGTGATTGAAGGGTGACAATTAAATTATCTGAATTATCTGGATTATATAAAAAAAAAAAATAGATAGAGATTTACTGTTTACTCGACCAGAAAAAGCGTATTTAGATGAGTGAAATTAGATGGAAAGAACACATGTCGCATAGTTTCGAGTGGGAGACTCTACCTTGCTAAATGCTGATTATGTATGTATTTGGTATTACATAGTTACACTGTTGCACTACTAAGATGGTGATGGAGATTGATTCAAATGAACGTTTATGATTGAAAAATAATAGAAAATGGAAACAAAAAAAACTCTGCTTCGTTGTTTCTCTTAGGGGACAGTGAGAGACAAATAGTGGGTGCAAAATTGCCTTGTAATGGCCAGGTCTTAAACATGTTGTTTTACAATATAGTGAAGTTACATTCTAGTTAGTGTAAATCTGGTAATGAAAGTGGAAGTGCTTTGGGAGAAAGGTCAAATTCCTACAACTTTCAACATAATGTCGAAAAACTGGAGACATTGTATAAAAAGTGAAAAGTGTTACAAAAGAGTTCTAAATGCAGATCTCAACTTCAGGAACAACGAGAGCAGGTATTTCTGGAAAACTAGATGATCTCTTCTATGTTACACATGCTAATGACCTTCAAATGATCACCATTGAAGAAGAATTTAAGGGTTAACTGTTACTTATAAGCAATGGTAGCGAAGCGTGGACTGTGAAGAATAAAGATGTCAATAGAATAACAGCAAGTGAGATGAGGTTTATGAGAGCAACAGCTGGATATACTCGCTGGGATCATAAAAAAAATGAGGACATAATCCAAGAACTTCAAATAGAACCCATTATGCAGTTCATCAGCAAATATCAACTTCAGTGGAAGGGCCATCTCGAATGAATGAATCGATGCAGAATTCCAAAAGCACTGTTTCATTACCATCCATATGGCAAAAGATCTCTAGGCTGTCCAAAGAAGAGATGGACTGAAAATTCTAGTTTGAGACCGTAACAGGCCACTTGGCCTAATACTTGTTAGGAAGATGACGACCATTGAAGAAGACCGCAAATTTCTTCTAAACCAAAGGAAGAAGGGTAGACCAGGCCAAATGATAGGAATAGATCGTGCCAGGTAAAACTGTTAATATTTGATAAGTTTTATTTTATTCTCCAGTAGATGGATAGAAGATCGTGCTCATAGTTTTTCTACAATTTTAATGCATACACTGCATTGCTTCATTTTCGTTTGCGAAAATATGTACAGCAAATTCTGAATGGAAGACCTAACATATACAATTAGTATATGTAAATGTGTATAGTCAGGTGATGTAATTAAAATGTAGTCTTGAACAATACATTTTTATTTGTAAGGTAGGTATTCATACAGTAGTGTTGGTAGAAAAAGTGCCAGTGAAAATTCCACAGAAAGTTATAGAATTCTGTAGTTCCTGATAAAAAAAAAGCATGCTAATTAGTAGTAATTGAAAGAGACAATATGTTGAAATTGAGAAAGCTGGTTCTTAGGAGTTATGGCATTAAGCACAATGGAGAGGAATACCAAAAGTTCTGCATGTTGAGACATAAAAGTGCTTAAAATTACATTATTAGTATTTAATGTGAAGAACTTTTTCAGATTTTGTGGAATATATTCTTATGATATGACAGCAGTCAATGGCATTGGTAAATAATTTGTTGTATAGTATTAGTTTTACAAATATATCTTACTTATTCATTACTCCAATGTAATTATGATCTTATAATTTTGTTTCCAGTGTGAACCAACGTTGCTACCTGAACCAAATCACGTTATGCTGAATCATCTGTATGCACTATCAATAAAAGATGGTGTCATGGTGCTGAGTGCAACACATCGATATCGAAAAAAATACGTGACAACGCTTCTTTACAAACCTATCTAGCAATGTTACGAACTTTTTTATTTTGTACATTAGTGCTATAAAAATGCTTTCTCCCGTTCACATAGGTTGCTAGGTCAGCAGTCTCACATGTAATTTAGCCAGGTAGCCTGGAAATGTTGGTAATGCCTAGCACACTGGACTATTCAAAGGACATAAAATCACGCAGTTTTTATTGGTTTACATCAATTAAGAGATTTTTATTTGCTTTTTATTCTATGTGAAAAGTATATTTTATTCATTTAATGAATTGTTTAATATAATGGCCTACCACATGTTCCTTCATTAAGTCATTGAATCGGTGACTGAAAATAGAACTGAATTCAGAGAAATTTGCATAGTAATAAGAATCTTATGTAATGAACTTCATAAAGCTCTTGTAAATATGAAATTTTCTCTGGTTGTTTTCCATATCACTGATTTGACTGTAAAGTTCTGTTCATTTACATTACCACAATCCTCAGTTTTTAAATTAGGATATCATTTCTATTCTTTAAAGCAGCTATAAAATATAAATAATATTTTATTTTTTGTTGGCGTGGATGTCAATTAATGTTCTTGTAGTGGTATCTTTATACTTTTCTTCATTCCTTACATTAATTTGTATGAATTGCAGCCAGGAAAATGTACTGTAGAAACGTATTTATACTCTGCATATTCAGGAAATCCTTTAGATTAGATTATACTTTTAGGTTGTGCTTGATTTATATTCACCAATTGCATACTACAATTTCAGTAGGATTAATTTTTATTCTTAAAGGAAGTAAGAATAATTACTGCTTTTCCTGGTGTGTATGGCTGGGCTGATTATATTATTAGAATATGATGCAATAATAATAGAGGGTAATAAGATTGAGCTTTTAGCACACAAACAGTTAGTAACAGCTAACTTCAAATAAGTATGATTTGAGATGAGAATTATTTATTTTTGCTACTACTAGTACCTACAAATTATCAATAACATATTTTGAGTGAAAGAGATCTGTTATGACATTAAAAACTCACCATCTTATGATGGTTTCAATGCACTAGGTCTTTCGTCCATGTCTTTTATGCACCTAGTACTGTGGAGTAGTTATTGGGTGTAATTTTATCTTTCAAATAATACAGAGGAAGTGCAAACATGGTTGAGAGTGATTAATTTTTCGGCGAAAAATCCAAAGTGCTGTTTTCAGCAGATAAGGCAGGAAAGCCAATGAACCCATGTAGTAGATTTTCTTCTCCCATGGATAAAGGTAAATAATGAAAAAATTATGACACATATACATTAGGTCCGCTGTTATTCCATTCCTAATTCTTGATAATAGAGTTACCATTGTAAGTATTGTAGAGGCATTTGTTCTAGACAGAGTGAGAATATGTCCATTCAGAATCTGGCTGGTCCAATGTCTTCTGTATAGTACAAGCCTGCTACTCTACATATACGAGGTGCAGAAATTCAAAATAGGTTTTAGTCAACCTGAGACCAAAGAAAAATACTTGGCTTTGAGAATAAATCAGTCAGTCTTAACTAAATAATGATGGTGATATGAGCCCAGATAATCCCTGAAAAGCAAGGGCCTCCTACTAGTGTAGGGGTGGCTCAAGTTTTCTCATGTGGTAAGCCAAACCTTAAGAGAACTTTAAATAAGTGTGAAAAAATTAACTGATATAGACTCTTAAATAATACCACAATTTTACTTTCACTTAATATGAATTACTTTTTCATAAAAATGACATCATAGGACATAAAATAAAACAATTTATATACATAGTGGAGGTTTCATATGTGATCAGCAGACAGCGGATTTTGAGTCCTGATACTGAACATTAGGTGTCCGTCAGTTGCAGGAAGGTCATTGTCCTTCTGTGACGCCAAGGGACACAATGTCTTGTTGTTGTGTTGGAACTGAAAATCCGCTATCTGGTGATCAGTTGCTTAAAATGAACATATTATGAAGAATTATAAACTACACATACAAATATAGATCAGCCCACTTTCTTAATGAGTCTAATTAACGCAAAACTTTGTTCAAAAGTTTTTAGCTAGTATTTAATAATTTAATTCTACAAGTTATCTCTTAATATTGACACGGCAGCTATAAACTTCACCAATGAATTAAATTTTGTCTGACATCTCAAAGCATTTGAATCGGTAGTTGCATGAACATCATCAGTCCAAAAAAGTAAATTTTACAGGAGATATAAAACAATTTTTCTCCTAAACTGTGAATGCATGGATGTCTTCAGTTGTTGCAATATTTACCTTCCATACTGGGCTACTTTAAGCATAAAATTCAGGATGATACTTTTTATTGCTATTTTTCTGCAATTTTTGTAATGTTGTGGACTCATGTTGTTATTGCAAGATAGGATTTTTAAAGCAAAAATTTATATAAATGTATATTATCAACACGGTGACCAGACATCCGGATTTAACCTGGGCAGGCTACTTTTTATTAGCTTTGTCCAGGTGTCTGGACTGAACTCTGCCTAGACGTCCTTTTGTCCAGATTTAAAAAAAAAAATTGCACTTCAATGAGAACTTAATTGCTTGATAATGTTACATTTATAACACGAAACTGGATTTTTTTTTTAAGAAATAACATGATGTGAAAAGGCTTGCTTGAAAGTGTGGTTGCAAAAATGATTAGGCCTATCTGCGTCTACACAGTGAACATTGTAGTAGTTTAGGATTTTTCTTTCACACAAGTTGGATAACTTACTCTTTTAAATTCGTCTAGTCTGTAGTGTTGCCTACTGTGCCGGAATTACACTCTGCATAGCCATAATTTGAGTGGAGTCTTAATCTTAGTTATATTTCTTCCTTATAGTTGACAGCAATGCTAAATTAGCATTGCTCGAGCAAATGCTGGGTAACTTTCGGTGCTGGACCCTGGACTCATTTCACCGGCATTATCACCTTCATATCATTTAGACGCTAAATAACCTAGATGTTGATACAGTGTCGTAAAATAACCCAATAAAATATAAATAAATAAATTAGCATTGCTAGTTATTAGAATGGATGTTAACTAACGTTAATTCGGTTCTGCCATTTAAAGTGTGCTCCCTTGGCGTTATTCTCACATTGTTCTTGGTTTAGGTTCTTCTCGTTTTTACAGTTTTTGTGTTATTTTAGTGAATTTAGAGCATTTTCTAATTCACCATAAAAATGCCAAACTGGTCCAGAACTGGTGTTATTTATGCAAAGAACATGAAAATTAATATGCAAGCTTATCCATTTGAAATACAAGACATGCATCTGTACCATACGAATACTGTACAGCACTTAACTCAGTTTCGATATAAATTGGACTTCATGTTGTTTATGCAACTACGATTCATTTGTAGAGCATTACTTTTTTATATTCAAGAAATTATTTCACCTTTTATTGAGTACTAGAAGCCAATGTATTTTTCATTTTTAAGTGTATATCCCATCATATGCGATATTTTTATAGAAGACAAACTATTTTATTGAAAATTACAAATTTCAGTAAAAATGTACACATATATGTATGTAACTGGATACTGAAAGTCAAGTGGTCAGCAGCTAGCATAAAATTGGAAAATGAATATAAATGCTTAGGAACAGTTATAATTAAGTACGACATACAAGATTAGGAAATTAAGAGTACAATACTTAGAACTAAATATATTATTAGTGCCATAAAGAATGTAATGAAGAACACAAACCTGAAAGTTTACAGTTCCGTAAAACAGCTCCGAAGTGTGAGAAATTTCACTGAATTTGAGGATAATATTAATGACTACAGAAATGGAAATTTAATTACCAACTGGAAAGAACTAGTAAAAGACAGAGCAGAATGAAAGTGTTTTGTGAAATTGACCTGGGGTCGACATGCTCCATAATGTCCTTTGATTGATTGATTGATTGATTGATTGAAATGAACATTCTCAGAAAATCAGCAGAAGTGTCGCAATTGCATTAGAATCCAAAATGATAGAATACGCGAAATTATGGCTACATTAAACTACTTGAATTATATGGAGAGAGTAGAAAAACTAGTTAATTTGGTATTACCACTTTAAGGAATGGCAAATGAAAAACTGGAATGCAGTCCTTCCAAAAAAAAAAAAAAACAATCAGAAATAATTAGCTATTGAAAGCGAGCAAGGCTCAACTCACACGAACCACAACTTTGCGATTATTTTGCAGTTATTGTGGTTGTGGTGTGGGGGGGTAGGAATTAGTATGGAAACAGATGATAGTAACTCACACGGACCACAAACTGAAGTCATTGTCGACGTCTGTTGTTATGTGTGGTCAATATTACCCATAGAACCACCACAGAATTGTTGCTGTCAGTGGTCGAGTGCAACTCACCTGTGCGACATACCAACCACACGCCAACCACTTGCCGCCGACACCGCATCCTACCTACTTAATATTTTTCCATATTGTTATCTTTGTGTCTGTATTCATTTTCAATACTAGAATAAATGTTAGATTTTCTTCCTGCCTTTATGAATAAAATTAATCTGTGGAAAAAGGACACATACTCTTCTTGTAGATATCGTATTTGAATGTGAGACAGAAATTAAGAATTTCATTTCCAGTAAAAATAAAAATATATATATATATAATATAAAAATCTACACCTTTAATGACCAAATGAAAATATACAGAGTGATTCAAAACCTCTGCGACAAACTCTGAGAGGTGATAGATCTAACAATAAGGAACCCTTTTTGTTTGACGCGTCGCTTCAAAGTTACCGTTGAAAATGTTTTTGCGAGGGCGTACGTCAGTGTATGCGAATGTGTGCACCTCTGATTGTTGTTGTTTGTTTGCGTTTAATGTTCAGTCCTTTTCCTTTCAGTTCAGTCTAATCATCAAGTGAGAATGGATGTCTACACTTTTCCCGAGTTAGCCAACATGATAATGTGTTATGGGGAGGCTCGCAGAAATGGAAGAAGAGCTCTCCACATGTACCAACAACAGTTTCAAAACAGAAATCACCCTCACAACACAATGTTTGCTCGACTTTATCAGCACCTTCGAAACGATGGGACTCTTTATCCCCAGCACATTGGTGGAAGACCCCGTAGACATTCATTCTCAGTTGATGATTACATTGAACTGAAAGGAAAAGGTATTGAACATTAAACGTAAACAAACAACAACAACAACCCTTCTCTTTTCTTACAAACATCTCAACAAACAAACAAACAAACAGAGGTGCACACATTCGCATACATTAATGTACACCCGGGCAAAAACATTTTCAATGGTAACTTCGAAACAACATGTCAAAAGACATAGGTTGTTTAACAAAAAGAGTTCCTTATTGTTAGATCTATCATCCCGCAGAGTTCGTCGCAGAGATTTTGAATCACCCTGTATAGTACATGCAGAATGAAACTCTAAAATATTTTGCCCTTTTCCCATAGACTACAGATACTTCAATTATTTTACTTACCTTATAGTAAGTGCGAGACATTCCTAAGGTGATATACTTTTTCTCCTTGTTGTGTCATTTCGTATTATACTCTCCGTTAACTCACTTAATAAATAATCAAATGTAGTTTTGCTCATTCGGAAGTAATCAAAAAATTTGTCATTATACATTCTCAACAAATGATACAACAAGTGAAACTGGCTCTAATTTGTTTTCCTATAATAGAATGAACCCAAAAAAATATGTTCCAACAGTGCCTCTGCCTTCTATGACGTAATAAAAGCCACAACAGTGTTCCTCTTCGAAATCCATTTTGATACTAAGCTTGCGATGTGGAGTTGTTGTCTGTGGTCGATATGGACTTCGTGTGAGTTAAGCCAACCACAAAAAAGAAATCCGCGTGTGGTCGGTTCCGCCGACAGCACAACCACACAAAACTACAAAATAATCGCAAAGTTGTGGTCCGTGTGAGTTGAGCCTAACACAGTGGAAATCGCGTATTGAAATTATGGCAGTGACATATTTGGTGTATGACGATATTGTGAGTGTGTTGCAAGACCATGAAATGTGCTGAGAGGAAGTATATTGACAGTAGCTTGTAGCTAGAAGCAGACATAATGCATTTTTTGTATCAATATTTATGTCTCAGTTGCCCTATATTTAGCAATCTGAGGACAAAATACTTCGTCATAAAGCAGATTATTGATTGAGAGTATTATGTGGTGATCTATATTATAATAATAGATAAAATAATAGCTATAAAATATTATTGTTAAAAAAATGACAATACTTAAATTACCATACAAACTAATGACTTAACTTCTGTGGGTACATAAAAGAGAATGCTTTAATGAAACCTCATAATGGGCTACTTTTTATTTTTTATTTTCTCATTTTCATTTAATTTATTGTATTTCTTAAATCTTACATCAGTAAATCGTTGTAGCTTCGAGATGTGGAACAGAACAAGTCAAAAGTTATATAAAGATATACAATACATAGTAAGCAGATTAATTCATTTTACAAGTATAAACAAGTCATCAATTGAGGAGGAGTATGGAGAAATTTAATTAATTCTGTTCTGAACCTTTTCACTTAGTCCTTCAAAGGTCTGAGATAATTAGACACTGCAGATTTTATATATTGGAAATAATCGTAATAGTAAATTCCTTATTTTTCTAAAAATAATTTACTAAATCAGTAAATTATGGTAATGCTACTTTTAACAATATACTCTTAAAATTATAAATTCAATTCTTAGTGTCACATTTGGTTCTCAAGAAAGAAAGAATCTCCGTTATCAATTTTTAAAGAGTCGTGTGTCCCAGTTTGCTCTGGAAATTCATAGGGAAGTAGGTGTTTTTTTTCTCTCTAATTTTATGACTATAAAATTTCTAAAGTGATTGTGTTCAAAAAGAGGAAGTGGTGTCATTTCCGTATGTTTTCTATTTTGTAAATAAATATCAATTTACCATACCTGAGAAGTACTGTTACTCATATTTAGCTACTGATGTGTTATTAAATAATAATAATAATAATAATAATAATAATGTTTAATTTATGTCTATTGAACACACTGGTTGAGTAAACATTATAAATAACCTTTTAACTCTCAGTTTAATAAATATATAGGGAAACTGTGTGTTCATAATTCGCAATTATCTGTAGTTTTCAGTTTCAGAGAACATCTAACAAAAATGAATACAAGAATCATAAGAAAAATAAAAAATTGGTGTATAAATGATAAAATTACTTTCTATACATGATTTATTTTTATTTTTCTTCCTTCAAGTATTAGACTTCAGTTCTGTATTGTTTTCAGCCAACAGTCTCTTATGGCTTCTTGGGCTGCATGAAGGAATTAATTCTGGTATTCAAATATGTTTGTACTTTCATTCTTTTAGTTGTTTCTGTAATTTTGAGTATAATGAAGTACATATTCCATTTTCAGTTATTTTAATATACATTTCGCTGGTGGTCCAACAGTTTTTCTCATAAACTTCGTTTTGGTTGCTGTTAACCAACTCATATCCTCTGTATTGAGAATTTTACATACTTTTAATCAGTTGCACTCTTGCACTTGGGATTATAATGTATGTATTTTAAATGTAAAAATTACCGTAATATAAGAAATGTTAAAATGCTATATTTACTTTGAATGATCGATAAGGATGTACTGCTCTGATTGTATATGTATAATGAATGGGACTTAGAATAATTAATTAATTATTATTTTGATCTAGACGCTGTGTGTTCTGCAAACTCATTTGACTGTGTTGCTGCACGAGGAGAAGCAGACATTATAATGTCGAGATATATACTTTAGGTGAATATAATTTAATATGCATCTTCATATACTGATACTATATGGACACTATATAATGGATATTTGATAACATTAATTGACATCCTTCATTTAGATGGTAGTATAGATGAACCGACTTGGAAATGGGAATGTGGTAGAGGAGATTTGGTAAAAATATGTTAAAAACAGCTAGAACTGACAAATTGAAGTACATAATTTTATTTAATCGAAGTGAGAAGTTCTATTTTAGTCCATAACCGTGAATTTATTTAACATTTCTGTAAACATATGGCAGATGTAATGTTCTTAAACATAGATATAAATAAAAAAAATAACATTTATAAGTAGTCATAATTATAATAATTAGAAAGTGCTGTGAATGAATGAGAGGGAATATTCTGGTGAGCGATCACGACCTTTGTGTTTGTCTCAGACATTAATTTATAGGTATTTAATTTGTCACATTAATATGGTAGTCAAACTGAAACTACTGATATACACTCACAATAATTTTAGTGGTACCATTTTCTGAGAAAGGTCCCTCGTATAGCAAGAGAACCAAAATTGGGACCATCATTAAGTGAAATTAGTTTATTTTGTCACATACACATGCTTACATTCACACACATATGGTAATAAAAATAGATCCAAATTTGTTTGAAGTCACAATTTTCAAACTAGTACATGAAAACAAACATTCTTTATAAAAATAGAATTTACGGAAGATTCTAATGATGTAGAAATTAATCAAGGGGTAATACAGGGTTGTAGTTCATCATAAATGCTAAGTTAATGATGTAATATGAGAATTTTAAACAAAATTTACGAAGACTAGATAATTAATGCTCGTGTATTTTAAATGCTTTTTTATTTGTTAACTACGTGATGTACTGCAAAACGAGGAAATACAATATATTACAAATATCAGTTCAAATATTAAATGATAAATTGTCTTCAGTTGTCTAGTATTTATCATGCCCGTTATTGGCTCTAAAGTTTGCAGGTTCAAATTTGACCAAGGGTGACAAAAATCTTTAGTAAGGCTTCCTTCAAAAGAGAAATAAAGCTATGGGTCTTATGTCGTAGATTTATGATATGTAAAAGAACCCTCTACCTGATACAGGGCTCCAAGCAAAATTTTCTGGTTATTTCTCGCCCATATCAGAATTAGGATGTAGCACAGTGGACCAATGTGAGTGGTCTAAATCCCACATTCCACCCATAATTCATACTATACCATACCATACCATAGGATTTAGCAATCTTCTCAGTATATTTAGATTGTGTATCGTGTATTATGCTATATAGTGGAGTACCCAAAGATATGAGAGCACAACAAGGAGTAGGATTACTTATCCATCAAAAGTATGAAAATGCTATAAAAGATTACAAATATGTAAATGAAAGAATATTGTTGGTGAAACTGGAATTATCAAATTCCATTTTGAACATATTTAGTGTATATGCTCCTGAAGATTGCAAACCAGTGACAGAAAAGGATCACTTTTACGAGATTCTTCAGTCTGAATTGGATCTTATACCTAATGGACAATCAGTGATGATCTTAGGTGACCTAAACGCTCGAGTTGGGAAAAACATTATTCCGGGAGTCAAACAACGTTTTAATGAAGAAGTTTGTAATGGCAACGGTGAAAGGCTATATCAGTTCTGCGCGAATAATGATCTCAGAATAAACAATACATTCTTTAATCACAAAATGCAATACAAGTATACTTGGGAGAGTAGAGGATACCAGTCTGTAATAGATTATGTAATATCCAATAGAAGTATACACCCCTCACAAATATTGGATGTAAGAACTTTGAATTCTGCTAATATTGGGAGTGATCATAAATTAGTTCTCTGCAAAATACGTTTATGTATTCAAAAGCAGAAGATTAAACGTAATAATTTTGTAATGAAACTTAACAGAGAACTTCTTGAAGATCCCAGTATCCAAGATCTTTTTCAAAGAAGATTAGAAAATTCCATTAAAGAAAATGGAATATCAGAAGAGAACACAATAGACGACAATTGGAAAATCTTGAAAGAAAACATTATAAAAGTAGCAGAAGAAGTTTTAGGACGTAGGAAAGTAGGAATATCCAATACAAAGAAGAGGGATACTCCATGGTTCTGCGAAGAAATTAAAGATATAGCCCAGAAGAAGAAAGAGGCCTACTTAAGAGCTAGATCTCAAAATACAAAATCAGCTTACGATATATATAAGAAAATTAGAAATGAATGTAATAGTCGAATTAGAGAAATTAAGCAAGAGTATTGGCAGGCATATACTAGTGACATGCAAAGAGATTTTTACGGAGCACAAAAAAGAATTTGGAGAATGATATGTAACCAACGGAAAGAATCACTTGAATATATTAATTGTACTAAAATAGAGGACGAGGTATGGGTAAAATACTTTACAGATTTATTTTCATCAGATGAAAGGAACCATCATTAGAAGAGACATGCACAACTATTGTAGAGCCTAGAGAAGAAGATGTGATCAGTGTAATTAAAAAACTGAAAAATCGAAAATCTGCTGGTCCCGACGAAATAACGAACGAAATGCTAAAATATGGAGGAGAAACCCTGCATAAAGAAATTGTGAAGCTACAGAAACAGATTTTTACAAATTTAAGTATACCTCAAGAATGGAAAACATGTATTTTGATACCTATATTTAAAAAAGGTAATAAACAAATACCTGATAATTATAGAGGAATCAACCTCCTAAATACAGCTCTAAAATAACGACTAAAATTATACACAGTAAGCTATCAGAACTTATCACACTAAGTGATGAGCAACAGAGATTTCGTGTAGGCCGATCATGCACTGATGCCATTTTTATAGTCCGACAGATTACCGAAAAGGCCTTGGAGTTCAACAAACCAGCATTTTTATGTTTTATCGATTTAGAAAAAGCATTTGACTCTTTGCAGTTAAATACCATTTTAAAAATCTTAACTAAAAACAATGTACTAGATGGGCTGATTGCTCTTATTTTAAATATATATTCAGACAATACAGTAAGGATCAAAGTAAACGATCACCTAACAACTGCAATAGGTGTTAACAAAGGTGTTCGTCAGGGAGACTCACTGAGTCCTTTACTTTTGATTATGGTAATGGAAGAAATAATTAAAGAAACAAAGACTCAGAAAGGATATAAAATGGGAAGTAAAGAAATAAAAATGGTATGTTATGCCGATGATGTAATATTGGTAACAGAATGTGAAGATGATCTGCAAAGAATGTTACATCAGTTCAATACCAGCTGCCAAAATTATGGGTTTCAAATATCTACATTAAAGACAAAATCTATGGTCATAAGTAAGAACCCAGTACGATGTAAATTAGAATTGGAAAAACAAATAATTGAACAAGTGATGTGCTTTCAATATCTTGGCTTCCAGTTATCGAGCTCAGGCCTTTTACAAACCGAAATTTTAAACCAAATCACTAAAGCAAATAGAGTATCGGGATATTTGAACGACACCATATGGAGAAATAAATATCTCCACATTGAACCTAAGGTTCGAATCTACAAGACCGTGGTGCACCCTATTCTCACTTACGCAGTTGAAATAAGACCTGAAACAGCAAAAACGAAACAGATGTTGGATACAACAGAAATGAAAACCTTAAGGAAAATTGTAGGAATCACAAGAAGGGACCATATACGGAATGATCAGATTAGAGAACAATGCAAAATACAACCAATCAGAGAATGGACGCAAATAAGGAGACAACAATGGAATGAGCATGTATCTCGAATGGAAGAGGATAGAATTGCGAGAATCGCCAGGGATAACTACCCATCCGGAAGAAGATCCCAGGAAGACCATTAAGCAGATGGAGAGATACTCTGGATTAACAGGCTGGAAGCCTAGAGAGAAGAGAAGAAGAAGAAGAAGTATCGTGTTTTTTGGAAGAAAATGCAATCCCTGAAAAGAACACACAAGTAATGGCACATTGTGACAAATATTTACTGTGAAGAAAAATCATCCTTATTAATGGAATTTTGACACAGTGACTACATTTGGACTCCCATGGATGTAACGTGACATATTATTAAACTGAAGATATGAACAAACAGATTCATGTGTATTAAAATAAAATAATAACACTCCAAAGCCACTGGCGTAGCTCAGTCGGTTAAGGCACTTTCCCGCAGACTTATGCTCGAGCATAGGTTCGATTCCTGCTTGGGTTGATTACCTGGTTGGATTTTTTCCAAGGTTTTCCCCAAACCATAAGGCGAATGTCAGGTAAGATATGGCGAAACTTCAGCATCATCTCGCCAAATACCATTTCGCTATCACCAATCCCATTGACGCTACATAACCGAGTAGTTGATACAGCGTCGTTAAATAACAAACTTAAAAGAAAAAAGAACACTCTAATGCCACATTACTTTACTACAGTGAATTCTGGATTCTTAAAAGCAAGATGAAAGAAAAGTTAAACTAGTAATACGAAATTTTTTAATGTGTGCATCCTTATACTATAACGAGAAGCCTCAGAAATTAGACAATTAGGAAAAATCTTGGTATATATTATATTAATTAAAAATAAATTATAAAAGTGGAAGAGTTCCGCACCATAGCTGCATGGTTTAAGGCGTCATATCTTCGACTAGCATTATGGAATGAGCAGTGTGATTCTAGTCTTTAAGGGGGAAGAAATTTTCTCATGAAATTTCAGCCAGTGAAAGGTACAGGTGCCCATCCAGCATCGTGATGAATTTGGGGAGTTATAGTGAGTAGTGAAATCTGGTTTTGCAAGCCAATTATAACAGCTTGAGCGATCAATCATGCTAACCACACATTACTCCCATACTGTTGGATGATCGTTTACCTTTACTAAGGTATGTGGACGTGATATCAGCGATTGATGATTAGGCTTTGATTCTCCATGGGCTGTCACGCAATGAATTTGTTTTGTTCAGGAATAGCTATAGTGATCCACAGTAATGTTCACTTAAGCTATTTTAACACAAATTTGGTCCATGGTAAAATACTAATTTTTACTTCGTTTGTAATGTGTTTTTGGTCCAGGGAAAATAACTAAACTTGTCATTTACGAAAAACATTACTTTTTTATTCAGTAATTTATAGGACTGCCATGGATCACTACAGCTTAATTAACAATTGAAGCATTTCCTGGCATAACAACTTAATGTATGTTACATTGTTTTTCCATTTCGAACATATATTGCACATCTCCCTCCTGACAAAATACTATTTCCCTCCAACAAATCCAGCGACTTCTGGATACCATTGAAGATCATTCTGCACAATACTTTTATACCAGATCTAAAATGTTTAATGCTCTGTATTTCAAAATTAAGGTTTTGTAGCTAAGTTCTTATATTGTCTTGGGTCATATATGAATAATAATTCGATAATTTATTCTTTTTGGATTTCAGAGTTTACAAGGCTAACACAATTACTCAGGAATAATCAGTTGCAGATTTCATTTTGAGATGTGAGAAAGTGGAATTCAATATGTAACACATGGAATCTACATTTAGAAAACTGTAATAAATTATTGTCTGTCAGTATTTGTTAGATGCAAAATGGTACTATAGAGAAGGTGTTATAATACAGAAAAAAGCCTTTAATTATTGTATTTGGGAGAAATAGCACCATTTGGACATGCATACTTTAGATCCTTATACATGTATATATATATATATATATATATATATATATATAATTATTATTATTATCTATTATTATTATTATTATTATTATTATTATAAGACAATAATACCATAGTCTAGTATATACAGTCACGAAGCTCAATATGTAGTAAATATGCATCCATAGATAGTTGCTAACCACTAGGATTGCTACTGTCGCCTCATCACAGACAATGCGAAATAGTATCTGCACAGTCTATTGTTCCTAGTACCTTCACAACTCAAGCTTCGTGACTGTATATACTAGACTATGATAATACTGTAGATTGTAGTTACTGGCATGACATATCATAAAACACAAGAAGTTGTGCTAGACTGCTAATATACAATATGAGAAATTCTGAAAGAGCCGCATATTGCATGACATCATTACATATAGGACCATGCATTTTCGAATAATAAATTAGACATTCTTCCACTATATGAAAATTAAATAAAAATATTTATGGTTAGGATATAAACAGCTTGAAATTAATTTGTTAAAAATAGTTTATTTGAATATGTACTGTAGTGTTTGTGAGTGTGTGCACGCGTATTTGCATGCGTGTATGTTGTTTTTGTGGGATGAAATGCCATACCCTCACTCTTTAAATCTATGAATCCTTTTCACATGGAAAGCAGTTTCTGTAACAGTCTAGTGAAATGTAAATACTTCCACAGAATTGTTGCTTTGTGTTTTCTCTCTCTTCTTGCCTGACTCAATGTTCATACTGACGACTAACACTCTAACCTTAATATGGAACATAGTGCAAAAACAATTTCTTAAAAAATTATCAGAGTCTTTTAGATTTATTATTATCAATTATTATTATTATTATTATTATTGTAAATTCTAAAATTTCGTCACTTCCTATTTCTCTCATGAAGTTCTCTTCCTCTAGTTTTTAGCGTGTTGTACACAGGATCTTCAGTCTTCATATGTCACACAATTTATTTCTGGATTTAGACTGAAATAGCTATTTCCTCTCAGGTGCGAAATCTGTTTTTCCGGACTCTACATGGTAAACAATAAGTCAGGCTCCTTTTCTACCCGATACCTTTGATCACCATTGTTAGAGAACCTTGCCAAATTGATTGTGATTTACCCAAGTCTCCCATGAATAAGATATTGGTTGTTGCCAAAATTTCTCAAGTTTCTGCCACAATATCACTTCTCCAGGGGAAAACCTGATAAAGTCACATTTTACTGTTTTCACAGGAGAGTGAATTAAAAGTATAAAAACCCAGCACATCTGTTATCTCGGGTTTATCATTTTTAAAAGTTCTCTGGATTAATTAGGTTGTTATTCTGTACAGTTAAACCACTGTACAAAACTATGCTGAGCTATCAAATGACATCGAAAACAGAAAATTTGTCATTTTTGGACTTAACAGTTTTTCCCATGGACTCTTCAATATGTACAATTCTGCCCTTTATATGTTCGTTCTTTGACTGTTAGTGTGTGTGTGTGAGAAGGATGTTGAAAAACAGGGGAGAAAGACTGTGCATAGATAAAACAGCACTCCATATCGCATTTCCAGAAAACATGAGTTGTTCTCTCTGATTAAGGAAGACGTGTGTCTATCTTGCACTTTTGAAAGCGTATATTTCCTGCTTCTGGCATGTTTATTTAATTGCTTGATGTAATATAATAGTGTATTAACTCCTTTTCCCAAAAGAATTATTCTACGCTAAGCATGCCTCCTTGAACTAATGTTTTTGTAATGAGTTGTCAGCCAAGTACACAGATAAAGTGTCAGAAGTCTAAATGAAGTTATTTATAACCTTTGTTTAAAATTTTGGTTTCTAAAGTAGATAATTTTGTGTAGGGCTGAAAATTCATCTTTATCCTAGAATCAAATAATATCCAATGTTTTTATCAAAGTCTTTAAGCTTGTAATTCTGTTTAGTTCACTGTATGTTTTCTAAGTGATGCAAACACCACAGCATACTATCCTAAGTTAAACTTTTGTTTCCTTCCTCTTCAGAATATTATAAAAAAATTGAAACAAAGTACTAGGTGGACAAAAAAAAAGGTGATTTTTAATCCTTAATATTTATTACTGAGATATGTCTCAGCAAGTGCTACTTAAAATTAATATTAAGTACTTAACATACCATTTGTTTTGTTGTAAAAAAATTCTCAATTTTTCAATATCACGTTCCTAAGGTGGCCTCCATTTAGCTCAACACATTCTTCGGTTCTTGTTCATAGATAGCCCATCACACAGCGCAACATTTGTGCAGGGATCCAAGACACTTCAAGACGAATTCTTTCTTTCAGTTGTTCGATATCTTGTAATGGAGGACGATTGAAGACTTTCATTTTCAAATATTCCCAAAAGAAGAAATCGCAACTTGTTAGGTCTGGTGACCTTGCTAGCCATTGGATATCTCCATGTCTTGAAATGATGTGATTCAGGAACAAGTGTCTGAGGCATCTCATTGATTCTCCAGTGATATGGCTGGTCACTCTATCTTGCTGGAACCATGTGTCTCTGTTGATCTAGGTGCTCAGGAATCTGAATTATCAAAAAGTTATTATCATTGCAGCATAACGCTGTGCTATTACTGTAACAAAAGAAAGGCCCAACGATTCCAAACGACATGGCGCACCATGCATTGACTTGGCCTTGTGTAATGGTTCCTGGTGTAATTCATGGGGGTTATTTTGTGCCTAGTATCGAAAATTTTGTTTGTTAACTTATTCCGATAGATGAAAATTTGTTTGATCACTCATTATCAGGTTATGGACGATGTTCTCATTATCATTCATAAGTTGTAAGAATTGCTGGCAAGAGTCTATATGACATAATATGTCATCTTCCTGTAAAGCTTAAACCATTTGAATTTTATATGGATGAAACTTTAAGTCTTTATGCAATATTCAGCACAGATTAGAACGTGAGAGAAATAGAGTGATGTCAAGCAGAATGTTTAGGGTTTCGCTCAAATGCGGTTCTTACAGTAGTGATGTTCTCTGGTATGTGCACATGTCTTACTCTCCCTGTAGGTTCCTTCTTTAGAGCAGAACCTGTCTCTTCGAAATTTTTAGCTGCGTTTTAATTGCATAAGCAGATGCCACTGGATCATTATGACTGATATTATAATGGTGCCAAAAGTGTTCTGCAGTGACGAAACTATCACCACTTTCGTATAAGCTTTTATGGCAAACGCAGGTTGCATACCACTGCAATTTTCCAACCTGTCTTTACTCTGATTAAAATAACGTTGAAAACAAATTTTAAAATACTGGAAGTTTGTTTATGTTACGTTGTTGCTATGCCAAAATTAAATCAGACCACATTCTTTGTTAAGGATTAAATTTAATGATATAGGCCTACATTTCTAAACACAAATATCTTCACAGTCAAGGGCGTCCGCAGGATCCAATCTCAGTGGTAGCAAGATGGTTAGAAAATTAGAGGAAATGGATGGACGAGGAGAGAGAAAAATGAACATGAAAAATAGCCAGTTCTGAAATCTAAATTACCTTGTGCACACATTCATAGTTTAAAGCACTCACTTTTGTTGAATTGTTTACCGAGAGTTTGAGAAAACATGTATCGAACACATAGAGAGAAATAAAAAAAAAAAACGCATAGAAAATAAAAGTGGTGCAATTGCTACCACTGGCTACCCCATGTTGGCGCCCTTGTTCACAGCCTAACCCAACTCAGCTTAGCCGAAATAAAAGAGAGGTTTAAAATCGCCGGTTTTTTTTATCCACCTTGTATATATAAAGTATAAAATGATCTGTTGGACCTGACTCTGCATTATTTGTTTTTTCGAACTACTGGTAGCACTGTTACTTATTCTTGGTTTATTTTAAGATTGATTGAAATTCACATTTACAAAAACAATAAAAATACTCCATGTTTTGTTCCCAGCTGGCGACTTACTGATCAGATGGAACAATATGCTTGTTTAAGGAGGGATGATTTTTTTCCCTCCTCTAATGCCACCAGGTTGTCTTTCGACATTTCTGATTTTCTCTCCTGGCAGTGGCGTAGATGTAACCCACCTCTGAGATTGGGACACCTGAAAGACGAGTTACATTACCTTGCTATAGGATGGTCATGATTATGTGGTGCCAGGAGAGGTTTTAAATCCAAACTTAACCTAAATTCCAACCCACAGATGAACACAGGAATAATTCCCTTTAAGGAAAAATTCCAGGAATCGAACCTGGGACCTCATGAACTGTAGCCAGAAGCTCTAACCACTATACCATAAGGCTGGCTAGTAGCATGATTGTGATTTGTATAAATAAGTCAGTATTTTGTCAGTGTGTTTATATTATCACGAGAGATGTAATACTGGTGCAGTCACGTGTGAAATAAGAATAGACTGTAGAATAAAACCACAGTCTAGTACAAACAGTCACGAAGCTCAATACATAGGGGATACGTATCCATTGACAGTTGAACTTGTTAGTTGCTAGCCACTAGGATCACTACTATCGCTTCATCACAGACCTCTTCCCTAGCAGACGACAAAATGTATTATACTTTCATTATTGTGTTCTTTTAAAAAAAATTAACGCTTTTCTTCCATTATTGAAATATTAAATATATAAGGTTTATTTATTATTTTCATGAAGTATGTTTTATAAATTCACCTTGCTGGATCTTTCGGAAGAAGAATAACTCTGAACTCTTTTTCTTACAATTTATAGCACTACAAACGTCTCCTCCTTGTCACATATTATTGTTCCAATTATTGTATTTTAGCCATTAACATTTATTACAACCGATAACGAACATTTCACAGTTCACACAACTTTTCCTTTTCTTCACAACAATGCGAAATATGGCACAGTCTATTCTTAGTACTCCTAGTTGCTAACCGCTTGGAGCGCTGTATCGCGAGAAATGCAAAAAATCACCTCAAGCTTCTTGATTGTATGTACTAGACTGTGATAAAACTATGAAAGCTAAAAGAACGTGATTTGGACTAAATGTTCAGAATTTTGCTATTGCTGTATAGGGTAATTCATATGAAATAATATTTTGACCAGCGCCAATGACAATAATATCAGGGCTTTTCTACACATTCACAGTGTGAGTACAATGTGACAGTGTTGCAAGCTCCTAGTTGATGATGCTCAGAGACTCGCCATAGTCAAACCTCTTATATTTTTAAGACTGTATAGTAACTCATCCTTACGTTTAGCCTACTTTTTGTTGTTGAAGTCTGTGTTGGTACTGCATCAGTAGTATTTGTATCTGGATTGAAACTGTTGTAAGAGTTATTTTATATTATAAAATTACCATTTTCACTAAGTATAAGTATACTTACTATGAAACATTTACTAAATGTATGTTACGACATTTTAAATAAAATCTGCACAATTATTATATATTATATTATTATACTACTAGATATAAAAAATGTTGCATTACTATTGAAATTATTATATCCATAAACATCATACCCTTTGCACATTGATCATTTTTAAAACTGCAAATAGGTAGTTTATTCTGCTGTTATGTACAGCATTTGAAGAATTTCAGTGCATAAGTATCGACATTTATCTTCAGTAACTTGAACATATCTTCCTCAGAAACTAATCAAGCCTAGACAGTAAACTATAGGTCGTAAATAACAAGTTAAAAGTATTTAATTAGTAAAGTTTAATTCAAATTTATATGACAACATATATGCATGACATATAGTGACATAATAGCACAGTCTAGTATATACAGTCGCAAAGCTCAATACATAGTAAATATGCAAACATTAGATAGTTGCTCACCACTAGGATCGCTAATATCGCCTCATTACAGGCAATGCAAAATAGTACCGTCACAGTCTATTGTTTCTAGCACCCTCAAAACTCAAGCTTCGTGACTGTATATAGTAGACGGTGACAATAGTATGGTCCATTTTTTTTTAAGGTTTGGAATTTAGGTTCTCCTTGTTTCAGGTACTCCTGTAAAAAAATTCAGCGAAATTGAACAAATTTAGGGGTTGCTAGGATTAATCACTTTTAGGAGTAAGGTTAAAATTAAGAAAAAAACTTTCAGTTTTATTAATAGTTATTAAATAAACTAAAACAAATAAAATATTTTAAACTTAAATCTATATTCTTCAGTATTCATCGGGGTTTAATCCTTTACATTGGAATTTGAAGCAATGGAAATTTTTTTACTGTGTAGATCAAACAAGTGGAGAAGATATTGTTTTTGCTTCTCATCTTCTGAATTACTGGAGTTGAATTTTTGAGTAGAATAGGGTTACCATACATCCTCATTTTCTCTGATATGTCTTCATTTTGAATTTTCAAAGGTTAAATTACCGCTCGGGAGTAATTTTCAAAATCAACGCCAATGTCTGGAAATGGACCTGTGGATTTAATTTTAAAAAATGCTCAGCTTTTAAACAATGAGAGCTAAGGTTCTCGACATCTTGCTTCTTTGTTTTACTCAAGAGTGAGGAACTCAGAATGACACTCAACACTTTTTTAAGATTTGAATTAGGCCTATAGAACCCATTTCAATTTAGTTACCTTATTACTGCTTTACTGGTCGATGCAAAAACAAGATTCTATTTGCGCTTTTACCTCAAATTTTCTACATAATTGGTTTACATGAGCTTTTAGGCGAGGATCACGAATTCTTTGTTACACTCACCAAGCATTTTATAATTTATTTAATTTAATGGAGTGATCTAAGGAGAGGAATCACCTTGTGGGGTCAGTGAAAGGACTAGCTACAGTGAAGTACTTCATCCTTGTTAAAAATCCCCGATAGTGTAAAGAAAATCAGATCAACAGGGAAATATTCATGGGCTGTTAATGAAATTACCCTCTATTGGAACATGAGTGACTGAAATTTTATTGAACAGTGAAGTTAATTCTTATATCTTTTAGTTATAATAATTTAGGAATTACATACAGTACCAAAACGTGCAGCACATCATAGGCAGAGACAGAACAGTTTCCTTCGGGGGACAAAGCAAAACCATAGAATCCTGATATAATAAGGTTATGGGGGACCTTGACTGTGGTACAGTATATCAGAATATGATCATTTAATAAAGGTATTTTCGGAGGGCATATTTCTTACAGTGTTAAATCCATATCCGCGATGTTTTGGACCAAGTTGTATAGTAGGTCTACTAAAAATTATAATAGAGTATAACTTAAAACAATCTCCCTATTTTTCTCCGTCATACACAAACACATGCATACATCAATAACACTACGTAACAGTGCTGACAGAAACTTTTTTATCTGAAGCTTACCTCCCAGAAGATATCATATGAAATGTAAATTCTAATTATTTTACTTAATCTCTCATCTTAGAGTTTACACATTATACCGGGATCACTTTTCTTTTTTCTGCATTGTTGTGCAGTATGTTATTCATACTTCTCCAATTGGCGACCTAAACACCTACAGACTTCTAATACATGAGTGCAGGCTGTTACAAAAGAAAAATTACAGTGCTTCCATTCCTCAAATGAGGTATAGAAATTATTATACATTCAAAAATTTAAAATAAATATTATAGTCCAGACACATGATCTGAAGACATTAATTAGTCAATTTAAGCACAGAAACTTAGTTATAAAAAAAGCAAGAAAAATCTTTTGAATTAAATATTTTCTAAAGTTAATAGAAAGAAAAAAAAAAAAGAGTTCAGAAAAGTTTGGGGGGCAGTGGCCTCACCCCCATAACTCCACCTATGCAGCACATAAACATTTTATTTCATATTAATTGTTTGAAATTGAACAACTTTGCCTCATTGTGTGAATTTGTATCTGTAAGATGTTATTTAGGGATCAGAATGGTCCGATTGGTATGATGTCTCATTTTTACGTTTCAAGTTATGGTAACCCTAAATTAGAACAATCACACACTCTGCACAATCATTAACAACCCTTATCTGGCGAACCTTCTCCTGCATTTCAGTATAAACTGCATCTGTAGGCCACTGTATGGCATCCTTTGCTAAAAATAATAGTGCTTTTTCTCGTCCATCTTTGACTAATAAACTAAACAAAACAGCTGTGCACTGTGTAATAAAAGACTCAATGCCTTTCCTTTCGATGTTCATTGAAGATTTCTGACCATTTCCCTAATAGACTCGAAACTGACTCGCAAATTGAACAAATGAAGTCCAACTACAGTATAACCCTGTTTTAACATTCCCATTTTTAAGGAATAATGTGTTAAGTCCCAGCCACTTTACCATAAGAATAATGTAATTAATTCTCACTTTTAAGGAACCCTGGTGTAAGGAAAATCCCGCTTTTAAAGAATATTTTTCAAGTAGATTTTGTGATAATGGAGCCCGAAATATCGACTCAACTTTCAATAATCAATAGTACCGGCATATTCAGTAGCACATCTCAATTGATAGTAATGCAAGCGCCACATGGCGGCATCATTCTTTATCGTTCTTTATGGTCTTGCTTTGCATTGCTTTCACAGAGTGGTTGCTTTGCTTGCATTGTTTGCATTGTTCTAGCAAGTTATGTGGATCCTGTTTCCTAGTTTTTCTTTGTTAGTTTATTCTGTTTATGCATTATTTTAATGGTGACTAAACTGAAGAAATTGACTACTGGACAGAAAGTGAAAATAATAAAGAATGTCGAAGCTAATCCTCACATAACATTATCACATATGGCAAAAAAGCGTGGTTTGCCAACTACTTCATTATGGGAATCATGAAAAAGAAAGAAGAAATGTTTAATGCCGAGTTTCAATATTGTCCGGGTTCAACCAAACAGAAAAACATTCATGCCTCACCATTTGAAGAGTTAGAAAATATAATGAAACATATTATAAATAATAATTGTAGTTATTAATAATTCATTCGTAGCGTTCTGCCCAAGGGCAGGTCTTTCACTGCAAACCCAGCATTTGCCAGTCTTTCCTATTTTCTGCCTTCCTCTTAGTCTCCGGATATGATCCACATATCTTAATGTCGTCTATCATCTGATATCTTCCAATATCGGAGAAAAATTCGCTCCGGCGCTGGGGATCGAACCCAGGACCCCCAGTTCTACGCACTGGGTTCTCTACCATTGAGCTACACTGAGGTTCAATCAATAACAACTATAACAGAGAATTCTGTAGGATCAAACAATAATTTCGTCATAGAATAATATTGTAGGCCTAATTGAAAAACCCCTATTTAAGGGGAGAAAAAATAAAAATCCCTCAGAGATTCGTTAAAAAGGGGTTTTACTGTATATGTTCGGAAAAATACCAGGGGTAGTGATAAAATGCTTCTGATACAGCAGTACTAATCTTGCAATTAGGGTAGTCTTTAATATGTTCAAGGAAATTGGCGTCATTCAGGGAGGCTCTTTCGGCTGTGGGTTCTTCATTCCAATAATGATCATATACAAGACTTCCATGACGTCCTATTTTTTGCTGTAGTAAAAACGAACTGGTCCTGGAACATATAGTGGACTAGCGGAAATCATTATATATTATCTGAAAAAAATATATCTTTGTTTTAAAGCTGTATAATAGCTAGCTGTAAGTATAGAATGGTGACACTGGCAATTTTTTCTTTTATGTTATTTACAAATCCCAGCAACCTCTAAATATGCATAGAATGAGCTAATTTTTGGCAGACACATTTCTTTTTGATGAAGGAAGAAAAGCAAGTTTGTGGACAGCAAGTAAGAAATTGTTTTTTTTTTACCCATAAGGATCGGACCACCCAAGTGATACAAATACACAGTATATCGGTGATTATGAAAATATAAAAAAGTGCTTAGAACTCAAGATGTGTATATCTGTTGAAATCAGGAAATCTATTTTCTTTTCATGATTACTACACTTTTTTAAAGAATTGCATGAAGAAAGAATTGTGACGTTACGAGAGGTCTGTTTCTCAGTATTGTGTATGGTAGTCTATTAATCTGTAATATTTTCATGGATTGTATGAGTAGAAGGAACATGATGCTAGTAGTTGACAGACTTGGAAGAAAAGTTCTATAATGATGGTAACATGATCACTTGCAACTTGCAAAAGAAACTTCCCTTTCATTCATTAATATATACACTACAATTGAAACATTTCATGGTTTTACCATTCACATATTGGCTGTTTATTTTAATTAACTCGCAGCTGTTTGTGAAAAAAACAGTGACACACTATAAATATATTGCATAGATAGTAATTTGATAAAAATCAAACATATTTTCAGATATTGATTATAAATAATAAAATATGTGATACTGTATAATTACAATTTTCTTGACTGTCCTTTTGTATAGTGTTACAAGTAGTATTAATAATGTAATAAATTGAATTTTAAGTTTAAGTTTTGATTACTGTGAAATTATTATTACAGCTCCTTCCTAGAGTTTACTGTAGTAATAATTTGTAGAATACTGTTCTCAAAGTGTTACCTAACGGCCATTACCTAGTTGATGTCTACTCCTTCATTACATGTCATTTTCATTTCCTTCCTGTGAATTTTTGCACTGTCAGAGTTTAGCATTTTGTCCTTTCAGGCACTAAACAAACGGCATCCCCACAATGAGGTCATCATGATGGGCCTCCTTTAAAATAACATAGAACATAATGGTGTGGGGAAAAAACGTCAATGGCCTAGGCAGTATTTGAAACCGTGATGTTAGTTTCCATGCATTGTTAAACAGCATGACTTATCAATTGTGTACATTGTAGATAGAAAGTGTTAATTTCCCATGGAAACTTTCCACTTTCATTAATTTTACAGAACTCTGTTCATGTGACCCCAAGTTATTTAGTTAGGTTTGTTTCTTCAACAAAACATAAGATTTTGTTATATTATTGTTATTTATCCTGTTTGATTAAAAGTTTCTTCAGTTTTTTAAGGACTTCTATTAGATTTTGTCAGCCTGAGTGGCACAGTCGGTATAGTGCTGGCCTTCTGTGCCCGAGGTTGTGGGTTCAATCCCTGTCCAGATTGATGGCATTTAGGTGTGCTTAAATGCGACAGGCTCATGTCAGTAGATTTACTGGCATGTAAAAGAACTCCTGCAGGATAAATTCTGGCACACCAGCAATGCTGATGTAACCTCGGCATTGTTACATAAAACATAGCCTAATTTTAATTTCTGTTGGATTTTGCCAAAGTTCGTCCTTTGAAGAGCTGTTGCAGTTCAATATGTTTATGGAGAGGCTTGTTCAGTTTTGCACTTCACACAAGTGGGAAATTTTAGAATTCCTTTCACATATTTGACGATTTTGTGATAACCTGATTTAAATCTAGAGATGGCAATTTGTTCTTCACGATCCAGTGATGTATTTATTGTCCCATCACTATTATATATCTTGATTACACACTTTTAACACTTTATATCACTTAAGATTTAGTTATAGAACCAACTTTCTAGTGTTAAATTGAAACTAAGTTGATCAAGTAAAATGTGTCTCTTTTTCTATTTTTTAACCTCCACCATACTAGACCCATCTGTTCCCTAGTGTCAACTTTTGTGTATTCTTCCTGTCTCCACATGATTTTCATTTCTTTATCATCTTTTAATGACTAATAGTGTTTAAACTGCTAAACATTTTTTGCTTTGCTATCTCATTACTCCTTTCCATTATAATTGTATCTATTAAATTTATATTAATTGCGCCAATTTCTTGTCATAACCAATTTAGCCCTAATTTGCTTACGTTAATTTTCTAATTCTTTTATACTGTTAGACTTAGTTTTCGTCGTTTATAAAAATCTTAAGCATTTTTTTTCTTTATATAATTTTCCTCTTTCTCTAAAATATATTTAATTTTTCTAACTAATAATGTTCCCATAGTACCATCGATACTCATTTCCAATCTTACTTGTTCTAAGTAATTTCCCCATATCTTAATATTATACAGTGCATTCGTAGCTCAGCCGGACCGTTCCATGGTGGCCTTTAACTGGGTGAAGATTGGCGTGCCTACCATCAGAGTTACACGTAAACGACCAGCAAGTCATGGGTACAAAACACTAACTACTCTACTAACATTAGGCTTACCTGCATCACAACAGATGTTGAAAGTGATGACCTTCAACTCGAACACATTCCCTATATCTCCGAAAACAATTCTGGTTCACTCACGAAAGTTAATGTTGACTGATTGCCTGTGTCTCTCTCGTGATGTCCAATTCTTGTAACGTGTTTGGATTTGATGCATACACTTTATTCTTTTAACGTTCCCCATAAATAAAAATCGCATGGAAATAGGTCAGGGGAACGAGGTGGCCACAATCTTCGACTAATTATTCTGTCACCAAGCACACTTCGCAATTCGCAGTGATGTGCGCTGTAGCTGAATCCTGCTGAAACCAGCCACTCAATCATTCATTTCTTGTTTGTTGCGGAAAAAAATTATTTAAAATTGAAGTTACATACACGTGTGAATCATCTGTTGTGTCGAAAAATATGGGACTGATAATTCTACTCGCACTCACTGCACACCAAACCCCAACCTTTGCAGCGTGGTGAGGAACTTCATGAATAATATGGGGATTTTCAGTAGCCCAGTATCTATTGTTCCGAGTAGAAACTTGAGTGTGAAGATGAAACCACGCTTCATCAGTGAACAACATTAAAAGTGGGTCCACATCGCCATTATGAATAGACTGCACAAACCAATTGCAATAATTAACCCTACTTACAGGATCTTGTGGTTGTAAAGCATGAACTACAGTTACCCTGCACGGCTTAAGTTTCAGAAGTTTTGTCGCCACAAAAGCTGACATCTTGGAAATGTTAACATCTTGTGCTAAACGTCGCAGTGATTTGCGGGGTGAGTGCTCTAAACGGGCCCCTACTTCATCAAGCTTCTCTTGTCAGTACACGGCATTGTTGAACACGTTTCTTGATCAAAAAAGATCCTGTACACCTGACTTTATTGACAAGGTAATGAATAGTTGACCTGCTAGGAATTCGAACACCTGCAAACTGATGTTCAAATTCTCTTCGACACCTTCTTGCAGAAGAGTATTTCACATATGCATCATAGAGAAAAATACGTTGTTCTAAAGTGTACTCAACCATTATTAATACACACTTTATCACCACGAGACAACACAGTTTTACTCACAACACGCGCACAGACGTCCTTCCCTCACGACAGATCCAACTCGACTGACTGGCATGTCAGCGGTAGCTACAGCACTACTCTGTTGGCAGGCACACTAATCTTCACCCAGTCCGAGGCCGCCGCAGAACAGTCCGGCCGAGCTACAAACGCACTGTATAATATATTTGCTTCAATCATCTTTCTATAAATATAATTTTATTTTTTACTATCTATGTAAACATTTATCTATTGTGATAGTGTAACATTTCCTTTATTTACGGTATTCTCATTTTGTTCTTTCCAATCTCGCTTACTGTCTAATATTACTAAAACTTCTTTTCCTCATTCCATATCATTTTCTTAATATCACTTTGTTTTCTACTATATGACAACTGTATCTGAAACCCCAAGAAATTTGTGAACGAAACTGCATGATTCTGCTACCTTGTTTGCAACCATTTCCTCCCCTGAACCTGTCCCTGTTCCGAACTATTTCCTCCTCCCCGAGCCTGATCATCTGTTTAATTCACAAATTGAGATATTACCTAGTGAGTCTGTGGTTACCAATGTGCTAAATCTTCCACTTTTTGTGTCACTTATGAATTGGTGGTGTGTGTGCATCTCTATATAATATTAATAAAATACATGTTAGTGATAAAACAATTCATTTTATTTTAAGAATTGCTCAGAATAACTTTGAAGATTTGAAGTTATGTAATGTTGCAACATCTATTTCTTTGGTGACCTTGTCTTTTTCCTTGGTGGAAGCTATAGATCTCTGTAATGAGCAGAGTAAGGTGGGGTGTGAGTGGTGTGGGTTTGCGAAGAACAGGGAGTGACATTACTGCTAAGCTATGTGGGTCAGGGTTTCAGATCTGTTTGTCGTATCCTCTCTATTACCCAGTTTAACTCCTAGGAATCTTCAGTCAGTCGTTAAAACCATATGATTACTTAATGATTTATCTTCTATTCTAAATGTATAAATTTGAGAAAAATTCATACCAGCACTGATTCTGATTTTCAATAATGTCATTGATGTCCATCATATTCACCAATGTTTTCTACAGAATTATTCTTATGTACAGTAGGCCTATTGATATGTAATTACTTTTTCCTTTCTCTTGAAAAAATTATGCTCTGTACTATCACACAAGTTTAATAAAATCAGCAATGCTATACATACTTATATTCCTTTTCCCAGCATGTTGCTGCGACAAAGATGAAACTCGAGCTGCATATTCAAAATGTTTTGATTATAAGGGTGCAAGCAATAACACTAGGAGATTATCTTTTATCGCCCACATAATTATCATTTCAATGAGTAGATTTCTGTACACAGCTTGCTTGCTTGCTCTTTTTTCCTATGAGTGCATACGGGCTATTCCATCTCAAATCGACTGAAATATAGAGAAAATTGACTTTGCAATTTTTAAATACAATGAAACTTTTTCTGTCCGTAGACAACTGTGATATAATGCTTTGTGCAAAGTTTGAGGCATCAGAACTTAATAGTGTTTAAATTAATAATATTTAAATTTATCGTATTTTCATAAAATTAGCAACTTTAAACTGTTGTGGCTCCGAAACCCTTTCACCCAATCATCAAAATCATGGTTTATTTTGATGCTAAGAAATTATAGTTTATATTGACATGTAAACAGTTTTTCTTACTTTTTATGGAAATGGAGAAATTGAGACTTTTCTTCATTACGACGCCTTTGGCAACGAAAAAATATTTTTAAAATATATGGTTAGATTCCGCATTGAAAGTACAAATAAACATATTTTTTACTGGTGGTACGTTGATAAGACAGTATTGAAAATATCAAATAAAGAAAATAAATAGTACGCGCGTGAACTAAGCAGCTGACTGCGAGACGGGAGGTAGTCCAGACAAGCAAGGCCAGGAGACATAAACACGTGATATGTCCTCTAGCAGTCGTGGCTGGGCTAGCTTTATCACAAGTTTTCATAAACACAGGAGAAAAATGATGCCCAATGCTCGCTTATCTACAGCTCTCGGCCATTGCGCCGTTCAAGTCTACGTAGGTGTGTGAAAATAATTTATTTAATACCCTCGAAACTTATTGCCGAACCACTAAGCAAACAATGCCGAATCCCTCTTAATAATTCAAGGTTTTTTCTCAATATTTTTTTACATTTTTACAAATGATCAAAAAGCCTAAAAACAAGTAAAATCAGATTATCTGTCTCTCTGTGTACAATAAAAATAAGGATTACTTCTTAACATAACCTACCAAATGTCAGCTTCAAAATGAGCTCTCGTTCAATGTTCTGCAGTAAATGGTTCCAGAGTTCTGAGCGCTGAAAGAGGCTTGTTTTTATAAAATACGCTAAATTTGTCGCTCAATAATACGAAAACCGTTTGACTTTCGGTAGTATATTTTTGAAAATGCACTCCCCTCAGCACCTTGTATAAGTAGGGAAAAAATTAGAGTATAAAAAATGCGAGGTTTTTTACTGATCGATTTCATATGGAATAGCCCATACACTGCTCCATACTACTGACCTAAAGGCTAATTACTAAGGTGGTGCTCAAGAAACTCACTTCTGATGTAGAAATATATCTAAAAATTACAATTCAAAAAGCAACAAGAAAACAGACAAAATTGTGATTTCTTTAAAATTTAAAATGTTGTCATTTTCTAATGCCAGGCATTTGACAATAAAGTCATTTGACCCTCTTGCACTCCAATATTTTTCAAAGATGGTCAGCCACAGAAGCACAGATTTTGAGGTGTTCCAAATCCATTTCTTGGTTTGAGTTGCCATATTGGAGTAGTTAAATGGCAAGTTGTAGCCAATTTAAGTGAGCACCATATTTTAACGTTTTGGTGGCTGCTTCATCCACATACAACCCTCAGAATGTCTGGAGGACCACACACATGCTGTTGATAGATGAGTCCACTGGAGCTAGTTGGAAGATCTTGTTGATCACCAATTTTCCCTCCTTAAGACACTGGAGGTCGATTTTAGTGCCATAGCACTAGGAACAGAAAAATAGAAAGGGTAGGAAGGAAAGTGAAATGAACCCCTAGGCCTCGAATGCTCTAATACCGTCGGGGTCGAAGAAAGCAAGAGTTCAGTCAGAGGACTGGCTAGGAAAGGGTAAAGAGGCAATTAGGTATTGAATAGAGAAAAATTATACAAATTCGGTCATTAACTCATAAGCTGACCAGTGCTAATTGATGAGTAGCCCTCTTTAGTTCAGCTTGTAAAATTATACTTACTATCAGCTGCACCACAGGAAGGAGGAATGGGACATTGGGTATGTCCAGGTTGGTTCCTTAAAGCCTTCAGTGGGAAGGATTATTGGCTCTCTTCCCTGTATTAGACAAATACCCTTTTGCAGCCAAATTTAAAATGTAGAACTTATGTTAAAATATGTTTCAGTCAAATCATTAACTGTGGACTTTCTGTGCGGGTACCGAAGGTACCCATTAAAATAAATGTAAAATGAAAACAATACATATGTTATGTTTATTCTTCATTTGCAAACTATTCTTACATGATAGATCAGACTACTTATGCATAGACAGTGATAGCTTTCACTTATGAAGTTCTATCTAACCAAGCTATCACTGCTTACTCTGTAATAACTAATATTGTATTTTTTTCCTTGGAAATGTTACAAAACCAGCCAGAAAAAAATGTTCATTTTTGGGTGAATATAATTAAATTTTCCTTTCAGTTTCATCAAATAATTAAAATAGCAACGTCAATTTTGCTTCAAGATTAATGTTAGGAGAACTATGTTATTGAAAATGCTGCATATATTTATTATTGTACTGTCAATCAGTATTTCAGTCTTAACTTACTGTTTAAAAGCACAATAAAGAGATTACTCTGGCTGTCCTACAGATTTGGTTGCCTGTGTGTGCATGCACTACATCCGTGCCAGAACTAACCCTTGCAGTATCTACTCCTAAGATCTTCTGTTTTGATGAATTTGTTTGATTATTATTATTATTATTATTGTTTGTATTTTCGGTAATTTACATGAAGTTGTTTACAAAATTTGCAACCAAACTCTTAAAGTGCTTTGAAAACAATGATACCATTTAAAACATTTTCATTTTGAATGATAAACTATGTGTCTTAGCTGCAAGATTTGGCAACAATATCAACTCTGGCTGGCCTCATTCTAGTTTAGATGTCTTATATAAGATAATAACGTAAGATTATTAATGAAAATAGTTTATCCCTTTAAAAAGTCTTAACATAAAGCACATATTGAACAGAAGCTTGTTGTATTTCACACTGAAATTTCTTGTTATTACAGAACTCAACACATTCATTTTTACTTATTGTTCAAGCATACACATATTAAACAAGAAATAAACAATTAACTGCAATATAATACATAATTTACAGATGTTAGTAACAGCTGGGAGATCTATTTGAATAGGTCTATGTATCAGGTGTATGTAAAATATTTTGTGGCAACAGCATAACTGGATATCATGATTTACACAATTTTGACAATGTATCCTTCAAATTTAAAATCTGGATTATTTCCCATAAAATGAAAACATTCATTTTTACTAGCTAAATCTTTAATTTCAGGATAATGGGTTATGTCTCCTACAAATCCTTCAAAACTATCATTTTGATCTTGAATGCTCACGTTATATGCATAGATTTTCTCTTCCTCACATGAAACACTAACAATGTGAAAGAAAAATGTGTAAACTTTTGAAACTGATGATGTTCGTAAAGTATCTTTATATATTAAAACACGAAATATGTTATCATCGAAAGATATAAAGTAATTTTCTCTGTCTTTCATCTCTTCTGAATTAAAATGTCCATCATTTGAATCAATAATTAAACAAGTGTGAGAATATCTGAGATGTTCATCATATTCATTTCTTAATCCAGTCCAATCGCAAACAGAATCATCTTCATTCTTTGGCACAAGACATTTATAAGTACCACTCTTGATACATGTCTGCTCATGATTTTCCTTTTCTTGGACAGTAAGTTTGGCTCTGCACCCTTTTTCTTCATATTTACACGGGTACAAAATAAAGTTGGTAACTTTCTCCATGCATATATTGCGAACTCCTTTCAACGACCCTCTGCAAATTGGACAGCTACGTTGTTTACTGTGGCAGCAAGAACAGATCAAGTGCTGATTGATGCATTGGTATATAGGTGGTGTAATGTATTCAAAACATACTGGACATTCCAGAAGAGAGAGTAGACCATCGTTATCTGCCATTAAGTCACAAAGTCTGGAAAGTAAAACAAATATAGAAACTGTAAGTACCGAAGTCAACATGCCCTTAAGTGTGGTACTACTGAATAAAATAAATTCTACATTTAAATTATATGTTTTAAGTACAGTATGTAGTTTAATTAAAACTTACATTTCATATTAAAAACGAAATATGATGCAAAAGAATCTTAGGAATCTGCAATATTGCCACTATCAATTACCAGGTTTAAAAATGCAGAAGAGTTAGACCAAAGGAGCCACCATTTTTTCCGTAACAATTGCGTACTATGAATAATATAGTTACTATATCTACATCTTTATATAGGCTGTTAAGTTCGTTATTAGTCCTGATGTACCAGACTCCTCTGTCACAAATAGGATCATAGGGTATATTGTATTGGCTCAGTCGTTCAGATTAACCTGGTATAATGAGCCAAGAGAATAGGTGATCCCTCTGGTCTTGCCCTGATGATGATGCAACCTGTATGTAGTTCTGAAACGTTGGAAATGTCGAGTTCCAGGACACGGTGGATTACCCAAAAGCCTAATTCCAAGGACCACTTATTCTTTTAATTACACTGGTTGACAGCCATTTTGAATCTGGTGTGTGATACATCAATTCATATCACTCTTTGGTTGTAGAATCCGAATATGCCTTCGGAATTGCTGTATCATATAAGGTTTTGGGATATTTTAGATTTCATATAGGATTTTTTTATATTTTTTGTGTTCTCATTTTTTCAAGGAAATTGTAGCCTACTGTTGAATATATTTAGAATAGGGCTATACAGTCACTTTCTTGAACCATAGATAACAAAAAGAAGAATAAAAGAAAATTTTATTAGGAAGTGCTAATAACTCACGATACTTTTTGTCAAATTATGTTTCGTTACACAGTGATTCATAAAATCTTTGTGCAAAACACAGACAAACTTATTTTTAACTATTGTCTTTTATAATATTACCACTCAAGGTGATTTTCTTACTTCATTGCATGGTGTATGATGCCCCTATCATTTTAAGTTTTCAGTGCATACACAATGACAAATTGAACATTTTATTTCAAAAGAACTCCAAATTCAAAGATGTTACATATAATATAAACCCAGTTACACTGCTTTGATATCAAGTTTCTTAACAATTTTGTAAAACAATGGGCTTTCATTTAAACAACGGATGTCGGTAACTTGCATAATATCTGGTTCAGTTTCACATGTGATGTGTCTTCTTCATTGATTGATTTTAAAAAGCAATCCGTAACTGCCGGTACTTTTGAGAAACATTTTAACGTCATCTATATAACTTTGCAACATATTTGAAACTTCTGTTGCTAACATCAATTTGAGTAATAATACAAAAGTTCCTACTTCAATATTCGCAGACATTAATTCACCCCTTTCCTTAAAAAAACTATCTGCTGACTCATCAGTTTCTGCACCATACACCAAAGAATTCTTAGAAATAGACTTTGAAGTCGAAGAGCTGATACCTATCTGACAATCACATCTAGTCTCCTTGCTTAAAAATAATGTAGCAACTTTTCCTTCGTAGGTATGGTAGACTTAATGCAATGTACTTGTGTTAGGCCTACCCCTTTTATGGTTGTGGCTCTTTTAAACATTGTACATAAAAAATTGAGTCTGCCATGAAGCATTGAAGCAATCAAATACAAAGGTAAACGTCAGACCAAATCTAAAAATGTTGCTGCTGACACACAACTGAAGTAATTTTGTTCCTTGCTTCCTAATTTCAAGAATTTGAATATCTCATTAAGAGCAATATGTAAGGAACATTTCATCTAGTCCACACCTGTGGAATAACGGTTAGCGCGTCTGGCCGCGAAACCAAGTGGCCCAGGTTTGATTCCCAATCAGGGCAAGTTATCTGGTTGAGGTTTTCTCCGGAGTTTTCCTTCAACCCAATAGTATGAGCAAATTGCTGGGTAACTATCGGTGCTGGACCCTGGACTCATTTCCCCGGCATTATTACCTTCATCTCATTCAGACGCTAAATAACCTAAGATGTTGATAAAGCATCGTAAAATAACGTACTTAAAAAATATTTAATCTAAATGTCATTGTAACTAACGTTACATATGCGAAACTCACGCTACCATCACTCACGTTACATATTTCAGTTCCGATAGGCTCTTATATTATACGGACAATGCTGCATAGCTGTGATTGAAATGAAGGATGAGTAGTAAGAGGACTAAACAATTTAAGATATAGATGTGATTATTAATACATCTACGAAAAAAGAGGTTATTTTCGTAACTCACGTTACACGGCAGGTGATTGTATTTAACTCTTATTATAAGCAAAATTTATCCCCCCATTCAGACATACAGAAGGGGGATACTAGGGAAAGACACATTCTGACGCAACCCAACCGAAAGAAGAATAGAAGATTGAGGATTGGAACGTCGAATGTGAAGACTTTTCTGCAAGCAGGTAAGTCGGAAAACTTGAAGGAAGAAATAGAGTGGATGTGATGAGAATATGAGAAGTGAGGGAGAAAATAGTACTGAGTTTAGGTTGTTTTATCCAAATGGTGAATGCAAAGGAAGTCATGAATTAAAATACAAAAAGAAGCAACATCTGCGGACCTCTGGAAAAAGAACCAAGAGATCAGTGAAGTGTTTTGTGTGGAGTCTAACAATGTATAAGGCAGAAATATGTACATTAAGACGAAGTGAAGACAAACGACTAAAAGGATTTGAAATGTGGATATGGAGAAGAATGGAAGTGCGAAATGGTCAGACAGAATAAGAAATGAAGATGTGTTAGAAAGAGAGTGAAAAATGGTGCTGAAACTGATCAGGAAGAGAAAAAGGAATTTGTTGAGTCACTGGCTAAGAAGAAACTGTCAGCTGAAGGATGCTTTGGAAGGAATGGCGAACAAAAGAAGAAGATATCAGATGACAGACGACATTAAGAGATATAGGATCATATCCAGAGAGAAAGAGAAAGGTACAACATAGAAAAAAATTGGAGAATGCTGTATTTGCAGTGAAAGATCTGCTTTTGGGCAAAAAAATTATGAATGAATAAGCAAAATGAACATAATATGTTAGGTCTAAACATGTCATAACTTACTTAAATCACTGTTTTTCTGTTTATACTAACATGTAGGCTATATAGCTTAATACAAATCTCCATACCAGACAATTCTGTGCACTGAAAAAGTTGCCTGTAAACAAACTGGTGCAGCAAGCGCTAATAATCACCAGATTAATTCGCGGAAAAAATACAAGAAAAACGCATTTCCATAAGAAAATTTAATGTTGTGAAACTTCACTTCATATAGCCTACTTCAAAGAAATAGGGAAATTTCGGATAAAATGATAATTTTTTTAAAATTCAATACTTAGCTGTCCTTAATTTCGTAGAATGACCCTTACACAATGAGACGTATTGGAAATAAAGCCTAAAAATGAATTTTAAAGTTCTCTACATTATATAGCTCATAGTTATTTATTTCAGTAGGTTATTTTACGACGCTTTATCAACATCTTAGGTTATTTAGCGTCTGAATGAGATGAAGGTGAAATGAGTTCGGGGTCCAACACCGAAAGTTACCCAGCATTTGCTCATATTGGGTTGAGGGAAAACCCCGGAAAAAACCTCAACCAGGTAAGTTGCCTTGACCGGGAATCGAACCCGGGCCACCTGGTTTCGCGGCTAGTCGTGCTAACCGTTACTCCACAGGTGTGGACAGCTCATAGTTAGGCGTACATAGTTGTACAGTAGTAAAATGTTTCTGATCCACTGCTGTGGAGTAACTATTAGTACATCTGACCATGAAACGAGCGGGCCTGGGTTCAAATCCTGGTTTGGTTTTATTTCCGGGGTTTATCCCTCAACCAATTGGTGCAGAATTACTGGGTAACTTTCGTCGTTGAACCTCGGACTCATTTCGCCATCATTAATTCACATAGGCCTATCACCATCATCTATACCATAGCCCGAGTTAAGTTCACGGTGCAGTGTGCTGTACTTTTACAAGAGTGCGGGCGTTTGGTTACCCAATCATTCACAGAATAGGAGTGGTAAGCACAATAATCTCAAGCTGCAGTGTAAGTTGTCGAGTCCCTTCTCCGTACAAGGGAAAAAACGTTTCTACAAATAAATAATATCGGTACTGTATTAATAGTACTTGTGAACTTACGTGTTTATTCACTTAAATCCACTATGTTGTTAATTTCTAAGGTGAAACTTCAGTGTACGTTTTCTTTCGGTTATTCCCACCCCAAGACACTAATTAACGGGACCGTGGAAAGTAAAGTTTTGTGAGTTTTCTGTATCTCTGTACCCCAACAATAAGTTACCTAATATTCTCTGCTGATTATCGGTATCTCAATACATTGTAACGAAACCAAATCACATGGAAATTATACAGTCGTGAACACAATATGTAAAAAAAAAAGTTATTCAATAGGCTTATTAGAAAAAGTCTAACTTCTCTAACTGAACCCTCCTCCCCGACCTAACGTGTAGTATCATGTCTATATCAGTTTAACCAAGTATTTCATTCATAGATATGAACAGCAGATAGGGCTTAATGCTAATTTGAAAAGATGTACATGTAGTGACTGCATGTCACTGTAGTTGAAATTGGCAGTCTGTAATATATTGTACAGGGAAATAAATACAAGTATGATTTGTAATTATGAAATGCAAATTAATATTTACGTAATGCTAATTGTAGGCTATGCAAGGCAATGCAGACCTTTCAAATAAGAAACATTTTTAAGCGATGGGACCCGGAAATTTAATTTCCGCTATTGTATGATTGAACTCTTGAATGCCCAATAATATATTCGGAATTAATTTCTTACAAAGAAAATATCCAAAAGTGTATTAATGCGAGTTTTCTACATACTTACAAATATACAATAAAAACCACAGTTCTTCACGATCTGAAGTTGAAAAAGTTTCAAAGTAAGACATTTATTCCGCCGGAGCTCTTGCCGCCAGGACTACCAACCAAAATACCTTACCCTTAATCCACATACAGAGCAACTTGAGATCTGAACCGAAGGACCTGAACTGAATCCAACATTCAGCACTCATGTGTGTAATCTGTGCTCCAGTGTTGCCAACTCGATTCCTAAAAAACTGTTAAGGTACAGAGCAGAAACCGCTAAATTGCTATATTGTCAATGTGAAGTAAAATTTTTTTACCGCTGTGGGTGTTAAAAAAAGACCACTGAATCCCTATATGAGCAATAGAAATTTCATAAATTTTTACCCGCTAAACTAACACTGAAAAACGCTAGCTCTAGCGGGAAAACTTATATCTTGGCGACACTGCTGTGCTCATCAGTCTCAGCTTCATTCACAAAAAAACTGTTGGAGGGGAATTAGGAGGCGAACGAACAGCGTTGTCTCGTTGCTTATTAAATACTACTATAGTATAACCACAGTCTAATATGTATTAGACTGTCCTTGTAACGTCTTTGTACTAAACTTAACAGATACGCTCGAAGAGCAAAACTACGTAGGATTTGTCTGTTAAAATACTCAAAATAATAAAACTAGGCCTACGTACTGACATTTTTGCTTGATGTTATTTATTATATTACATTACGTACAAACAGTAAAAATTGTTACTAATGATTTCTTTAATTTTTTTAGTTGGTTATTTAACGACACTGTATCAACTACTAGGTTATTAGCGTTGATGGGATTGGTGATAGCAAAATTATATTTGGCGGGATTCGCCATAGATTACCTGACATTTGCCTTACGGTTGGAGAAAATCTTGGAAAAAATCATTAAAGTAATCAGCCAAACGGGAATTGTACCGGTAGCCTATCCGCTGCCAAGAGCAACTACGGATCGTTATTAATGATCAAATTAAAATATAATAATGGAACAAATAAGCTTATCTAATTTTACCTTATTGGGAAATTTAATATCAAGTTAAGAAGAAAGACATGAACATTTATACGTTGACAAAATTGTAATAGCATATTTACGCAATAGATGGCAGGATGTCACCAATTCCAGCCCAGCCAATGTAGAATGTTGTGTTGCCTATTCTGTATAAAACTGCTTCGAGTATTGAAGGTGTGATCGGTGTGGGAATGTAGTTTTTGACATTTGTGTTGGTGAATGGAAGTCTTGAAAAGTTAGGAAGATAAATATAAGGACTGAGACAATTAAATTTTCCTTGTAGCAGATGAACACCAAAGTCTTCAAAATGCCTGCTATGAAGGATTCGAATATTGTCAAAATTGCCGTTGAAATGGCACAACAAGTTCCGCAACTTATAGAATTTAACCAAAAACAGCCTCTAGCTGCTATAATTCAGGAATTGTGTAATGGTTGGGGGTTATCAGATCCTGACCAGTATGCTTTGCAGTTTTCTGAAAATAATAACCAGAATTATATCACGGAAAAAAATAGGAATGAAATAAAAAATGGATCTGTGTTAAGGTTAACCCATTCACCTTCTACAACTGCACATGATATATTACAGAAATTAAATACTGGGACAAATGAAGAGAAGTTAGCTGCTCTTCAGAAACTGTCAAAATTGAGTACTGATATGACATTCGCTCTTGAATTCATAAATAAACAGGGATTAGCGTTAATAATAAGTATTGTTGAAGGTGGAAAATGTAAAGGGAACATGTTGGCATTTTCATTAATTTCATTTGTTGAGCTAATGGATCATGGAATCGTTTCGTGGGATATTTTGGAAAGTCCTTTTATCAATAAAGTTGCAAGTTATGTGAACAATCAGTCAATAACACAAGATGCCAAAGTTGTACAGGCATCGCTTTCTATACTGGAAAACATCGTTTTAAATAGTTCTGGTAAATACGGTCAAGTTGAGAAAGAAGTTACATTTCCTAACCTTGTTATGCATCTTCAGAGCCAAAATCCAGTAATTCAACAGAATGCAATTGCTCTGATTAATGCATTATTTTTGAAAGCTGACAATTCAAAGAGAAAAGCAATTGCTGCTACCTTGTCTTCTAAGCAAGTCCGAAATGTAATTCTCACCAATGTGATACAATCAGCTTCAGGACAGGTAAGTAGGCTTATATTACAATAATTACTATTAGGTCATTTATCTGTGGTTTCTTGTAGGCCCTAGAGTTAAAGTGTAATTAGGGCCGTCTTTTGGTGAAAAGCACCTGTCTAAGAGGGTCAATGTAGAGTATCCACCGCCCACTGAACGAATATTTCACACTTTTATCACTGCCAATGCGCTATAAACCAATTTTCGGCAATCTAATATAAAAGACTGCCTACAGATATTTGGAAAGTTTCAGAGAAAATTCACAAATTCAATCTTCTAACACGATATTTTTGTTTTTAAATAATTAAGTAATTTGCTGGGAGACATCGTTAGATTATAGACCACTCTTACACTAAACTGGAGTAATTTGAGCTTATTAATCAGATATGATTCTACTTATGTTTTTTATACGCTCACCTGTTACGTAATTTTTATTTTATATATATTTCATTGTTATTTCCCACCCGAAGATCATTAAGAACGATGAATATTACTTAATATCTCCTATCTTTCTTAAAATACTGTTTATATGCCATGTTAATTTTAATTTGTTTTCATAAGTTAACAATGATGCACATGGGAGCAACTTATAAGAAAATATTTTCCTACATAATCCACGCTATATTCACGTTGTTTTGAAATGATTAATCGAAGATGGTTTGCTTATTGTTTATTACACTCACATTTGTATGTAATTTCTACTCCATACGTTTTTTTTCTATTCCAAGATCATTTAGAATAGTGAATATTATTCATGCTTGTTTCCAGTATTTCTTAAAATAATGTTATGTAGCATGTTAGTTTTTATTTGTCGTTATTTACGTAAAAATGAAGCGCCAAAAAATAAAAAATAATAATAATTTTGTACTCACTCCACATCCTATATATTCACATTTGTTTTTCAGTGATTTATTAAAGAATGTCCCGGTATTTAAAAGACTAATAATTTAGAAACATGTTACATAAATCATCCTTGTGCCAAAAGAGAATGCTCCCTGGACCAAATTGTCGTATTTTGCAGTGGTCTTCAGTACTCGCTTAAATGAGTAATAATATAATATAATTATGTTGTAGGTAGCATTTAGAAACGTGTTACATAAATCATCCTTGTGCCAACAAGAGAATGCTCCCTGGACCAAATTATCGTATTTTGCAGTGGTCGTCAATACTCTCTGAAATGGGTAATAATATAATTATGTTGTACGTAGCAAGCATGGTATAGGGACCAATAGGATAGGGACCAATGGCGGGCTTATGTGAGGGCGGCAATGAACCTCCGGGTTCCTTAAAAGCCAGTAAGTAAGTAGCAAGCGGGGTATTGGGGCTGCAAGCCCCGATGATGATCCGACGTGCAGCACATGATGAAAAAAAAGCGGGGTGTCGGGCACTGAAAAGTGCCTTTTCGAAAGCATGGTGATGCGCATTTGACAAACGCAGTGTACATACTTGCTAATAATCCCTTTTTATTTGTCGTTATTTACGTAAAAATGATGCGCCAAAAAATAATAATTTCGTACTCACTCCACATCCTATATATTCACATTTGTTTTTCAGTGATTTATTAAAGAATGTACCGGTATTTAAAAGACTAATAATTTAGAAACATGTTACATAAATCATCCTTGTGCCAAAAGAGAATGCTCCCTGGACCAAATTATCGTATTTTGCAGTGGTCGTCAGTACTCGTTGAAATGGGTAATAATATAATATAATTATGTTGTACGTAGCAAGATCGATTATTCAATTGATAGGATATTTTATGAGGTTGTCATGACTGAGATATCTATTGTCAATTGCTTTTATTTCTCAGAAGGCCTTGACTGACGGGTATATAAGGACCGGCGCTGTTAGTGGTGGAGGTCGGGGTTTGGGATGGCCCACAAGCAACAAGTTATACTAAATATGTTTAGTGTAAAACTTAATTAGAACACTGTTCATGTCTAAAGTTAATTTTGAGTAATAGGTCAAAAACTTTTCTTGCATTATTTCATCTTACTATTCAGCCATTCCATGCGGACTGGTGTGACATTTGCATAACATTTTTAACTAGTTTACTGACTCCCGATTTTTTGCAGTGCATGCTACAACTCTCATACCTGGATCAGAGTGTAGTACATTAAACCTTGCACCTGCTGTGTAATTATTGTCACAGAATTCTAAGGCCTTGTCTCAAAGCTACATTTTCAGCTGAAGTGAACTAGCCGGATGTGACGTCAGAAGTTATGATCCAAAGCTACATAGTGCATAGCAATCAAGTCCGTAGTAGCTAGTAAACGAAAATGCTTGCTCGATTGTTGACTTGTTCACTAAACAAACGTGGATACCTCATCAGCAATTGGGGTTATGAAATCTGAAAATGCTTTGGAAGTGAAATAATGTAAATATAATGTAGAATAATACATTAAATTTGAACACTGACATTGTTAGTACCTTCTGTACAATGTTTTTAAACATTACTGTAATATATTAAGCCCTTATCTTTTCCACATAATTCGTAATGAAACTACATTAGGACACTGCCTTCTTAATTCAATTCTGCACCGTGATGTCATGGTTTTTAGAAAAATAGTCTATGAAGAAGGCCATGTTTCAAGCATACATTTCCAAAGCTCCCTAGTATGTAGTTCACAAGTCACCTAGTTGCTACTCACTAGTGTGTAGTATGGACTTGAGCTTTGATACACAGCCTAACTATACTGAAGATAGCAGCCTACTACTGCCACAGTATGACCACCACCATTGCTGCTGCTACTTTTATTACTTCTAGATAACCATGCAGTTGATATAGCGTCATTAAATTGTTAAATAACCTAGTAGAAGCTATCTCTCATAACCTACTACTACTACTGCTGCAGTACTACCAACTACCACTACTGCAGTACTACTACTAATAGCCTACTACCATCACCACCACCACCACCACCACCACCACCACCACCACCACCACGACTACTGCTACTACTACTACTCCTACTGCTACTGCTACTACATATTTTTCACATTCTTTCTTAAAATGTAAATTAACAATTTTTTATGTGCGTGTGTTTGTAGATTTGTCTTACAGAAGTTAATAATCTGATCGCCCATGCCTTCTCAACAATGATACCTAGATATACCAAGTACCACTATATTGTAATAACGTTTTGTGACATTGAAAAAGAAAAAATATTCGAATATCTTTTGTTTTGACATGGTGTTTCAGGTTGGTGCTGAAATGGCACATCAGCTTTATGTTCTGCAGACTTTGACTTTGGGACTTCTGGAGCAGAGAATGAATTCAAAAATGGATCCTCAGGATCAAGATGCACATGATAAAATCAAAGAGCTTCGACGAATTGCATTTGATACAGATGGTGCTGGTGTGGCAGGGGATGTTACTGCTCGAAGACAGCTTGGGGTGTTTGCTAAAGATTATAAGAAGCTTGGATTTAAATATGATATTAATCCAGCTTTAGACTTTACAGAAACACCACCAGGGATGTTGGCTTTGGATTGCATGGTCTACTTTGCTCGCAATCATACTGAAAGTTACACTAAGGTGAGAGTTATTTTCGAAACTTAAGAGTTGGAACTATATTTTCTACAGAGTGCTCAAAAGTAATGTTACTTTAGATTTTGACTATAAGTAGTATTCACAAAAATAAGAAAACTCTTCTAGGAAATATAGGTTCATAAACAATGTTCTCGAAGTTAGAAACGATAATTTCCGTGATAGATGACAGGACTGTGACCCATTTTCAAGTTGCACATCACTTAAGGAACATCTTACACTAAGGGCAAGGTATGCCATTTCACTACTGACTGTTGGGCTCAAGCCTCCTGACGTTTGTAGCGTGTTTGCTTGTTTGATACTAGCCTGTGCCTGTAGGGAAGGAGCATACGAATGTTTATCATGTAGGATCAGCTAAAACAGTTTTCATTCCTAATAGCAAATAGGCATTTAGATTAGAAAAGTAATTATTGCGAGAAAACTCATTTCAGATATAGTTTTGAACAGTTAAATTATTTGGAGGAAGGCAGTGTAATTGAAGACCTCCCCGAAATAAGGGTGTAACCAACAAATCTATAATACACGTTTTAGGAGAAAGGAAAATAATTTCAGGGGCATAATTCGGTAGGCCTATATACAAGGAGGGAGTGCAGATTTCCAGACTGAATAGCTCATATCTATTATTGGAGAAAAATTCGTTCCAGTACCGGGAATCGAACCCAGGACCTCTCAGCTCTGTGCGCTGAGCGCTCTTTCCATCTGAACTATGCTGAGACCCGATTCACAGTGCTGGCCGAACTCTCCTCCTTTGTATCATCGAGAGTTCGACCGGCACTGTGAATTGGGTCTCAGCATAGCTCAGATGGAAAGAGCGCTCAGCACACATAGCTGAGAGGTCCTGGGTTCGATTCCTAGTTCCGGAACGAATTTTTCTCCAATAATAGATATCTACATGTTGACTGTTTATAGAAAGTAGTCTTGATTATTCAATGAGGATGGCGAGGCCTCATAAATGAATATACTATAGCTCATGTTGTATGTAAAAAAAAAGTGTAATACCATATTGGTGGAAAGTAATACTAAACATGCTTATTGAAAAATATTTAATTAGTTAATTACATAATATATTATTTTCCTCCTCACATAATGAATTACACGTTCTAAACTATTGCTATTTTTAATATTCTGAAGTATCGAAAACAGGTTTATAAACATTCAGTTTTTGAAATCACTGAAATTGAACTACCTCACACGTCAAAATTGCACAAGCAAATGTCTACTTCGTTCGTAAGTATTGCACTAAAAAAAAATCTTTCGATATTCACAAATTATCAAGGTTGTACTTTTTGCTTCCACTAGAGAACTTTGTTGTAATATTACAATAATGATACTCCTTAAAAAAAAGTAAACTCAATCAATAGTAAAACAGAAACAAAAAAATACAACCTATGCTTTTCTAGTATGTTTACTGTGACAAGAGACTAACAACTAAACTTTGCAAGCAGTTGAACTTTCAGCTGTGGCCCACAGTACTGGTTGTCTGCTTGCCAAATGGGCTCTGTGAAAAATATGTCATCTTTATTAGTTCTGTAGCTTTGACAACATCGCACTTGTACATTATTGGTATTTGCAAAATGTCAGGAGATTTGATTCCACTGGAGCATATCTCATATCCCCAAATGTATCTTTAGTTTGACTCTGTACTCTCTTTGGAGGAGGGAGAGAAGGGGGAAGAGAAAGAAAATGTATTTTTCATTATTCTCTTAGTAACACTACCATTTTTAAGGTTATTTTTATCAGCAGTAGGTTTTGTTTGTGCTTGGTGTATTAATGATGGAAAAGCTTATTTTTAATTTAAGTACCAAATGATGCTAAGAAGAAAGAAAGTGTTTGCAGTGAGCAAAAGAGAAAAAGGTACGTTATGAAATATTATTTCTCCAATGCTTGGGAAAAGTGACATAAGTCAGTTTCCACAAACATTTTTTATTAATTTATTGACAACTTACAGAACATCTGCTCGCTTGGGAAAAGAGACATAAGTATTTCTCTCATTACAATCATTCATACAGAAGAAAATCAAATCGACATAAACTAGTGTGAAGACAGTTTTTTTCCTTCTTTTGTAAAATTAACATTTTTGACTTGTGCCACTTTTCCCGAGCACTACAGATTTATGAAATAGTGTAATTCAACATTTACTTTAGTATAAGCTATTGTATTAGGCTTTCGTCATAAATTATTATTACTGTTCTATTTCTTCTTTGTACAATTCTTATTTAATATTGAAGCCTGCCTAATGAAAACCAGTTTATTTGATTGACTTACTCAATATTATATTGCTATTTAGGCAGTATAGACATTAATAATATTTTATTTATTAAATTTCTAAAAAGTGTGTAATAATATTATGTTTTTTTGTTGTGCTATAGTGGCAAGAAATGGTTTTAATGGAAGTTAGAATCTCTTAATTACTGAAGTAAGAACACCTACTGGAATTCTGTTCGTGTTGGGTAACGAGGTAACTGAATCAACTGAACTTGGATATGATCCTTTTCAAAGTAACCTCTAAGCAATTACATTGAGAAACGTGAAGAGAGCCAATTGAATGCAAGATATTATTGAAAAACCTGTCATTTGTCTTAAATAATTATTCTGACAATGGACCAGTACATAATGTAAATTGGAGTATTTATGTAGACGGTACTGCAAATAATGTGTTATTGTAATAATTGTAATAATATGTTAATGGTATCACCAGCGTATAGATAATTATATAGTATGGACACTTCGCGTCGGTACCTTTGATGTGGCAGGACTGATTTCAATGACCTTCAAACCAGCTTGAGCGTGAGATTCTGCTTTCTCTCTGGAGTTGGCACTGACATCACGCCAGCTAGCGGTCGACACAGTGGAAATATAACACATACAATTAATACATGTAGGTACATTATGTACTCAAATAAAATAAATTGGACCATTGAAATAATAAATCCGTCATTAACTGTAATGTATAGACTCTAGAGTTTCTTTATAATAAGAGTTGAGACGACCCCAACAACAATTAAAATATACAATGATTTGATAGTGCTGAAAATGGAAAAACAAAACTACGAGAAGTAAAACCGTATACCTATATTATATTATAAACAAATATTAAACGAATTTGAGACATAATTTTATAATGTATTATTTTATAATATAATTTATTATATATAAAACATAAACAATTATTATTACAACTAGTTTGTCACTGAGAAATAAGGAAAAGCTGTTAACTTGAATTTATTAGAAGAAAAGCGTTACTGGATTATGGAATAAGGTAGGTGATGTTTGGATCCTGTGTCTCAACTCTTATATTCAGTTGTTATCTTAGCATGTGCTCTATTACACTAACCTCTAGCACCTGAAAGTGGAACTAAACGCCGGCGCACAGAGAAACAAAACAGGAAAGTTCGCTCATTGTCCATTCTATATAATCCCTATTCGCTGGTATCACCAGATATGAGAAATGTAAGGTGTACCATTACATGTAAAGAAGTGCTGTGACGAAATAATATATATGTATATCATATAATAATAATAATAATAATAATAATAATAATAATAATACAGTAACAATAATAAAGATCTGCAAAAAAGATGTTTTGTGATACTGTTGCCAAAAATCTCACTTTCTTAACTACTGTTAAAAGAGAAATCAGTTCTAGAATTATTGAAGAAGATGGTCTTGGAATATCTTCGATTTTTATTGGAATTACTAATGGGGAAAATGGGTTGGTCTCCTAAATTGAGACCATTCAACCTGATTATGATTCACTAAGGTGTTAAGATAAATGTCGGGATGAGCCCTGAAAGAAATTTAATGTGCCATGGACCTGTTGTCCACTGGTATACATTTTGGATTTCTGAATTCTGTCATTCACTCATCTTTGGGCGGCAGTGGAACTTTAGCAATGCTTTTTAAATCTCTGGCAGACATTGGGTACTTGGCTTTGGTGGTGCTGTTTTTCTCCTTTGACTTGACAACTGGGCAGGAGCTGTTGTGGGATGCGGCATTAGTAGCTGTCTATCCTGTTGCAAGTACTCGTGTGTGTCTGGTTTAATTGTCTGTCCATTCAATGTTCTTTCTGGTTCATGATTCTTTCGACTTTTCCTCCTGCAAAATTTACTAGTGGGACAGTATGAACGGAATGAGATGAGACAAGTGGTCTTTAGACTGGGAGCTCACATAAAGGTCAAGATGAGTCCCAAGAGCACTTGCAAGAATGCGATACTGTGTACCTTTTAATTTAAACTTCTTCCTTTGCCCTTCATTGGTTTGTTAATCTTGGAAGACAATTTCCAAACAGAAGCTTTTATTTTTTTTTTGTCAATTGGCAAGGCCCCTTAACTTGTCGTCATTTTCTACGACTCTACAAGCATGCTCATAGGTGTCACTAGTGCTGAGAAGCATAGGTCACTTAGTTCGTTAGAGACTATCTGAAGTGCACTCGTAATAGATGATGATGATGATGATGATGATGATGATGGAGGAGAATTGTTGGGATGTCACAGGGGAACCGGAGTACCCAGAAAACCCCTTGATCACGAATCTGTCCAGCACAAGTTATAAATTCAGAGTGGATCAACTGGATTTGAACTAGGGTCCCTTGGCTTATAAGTCCAACATGCTAGCACTGAGCCACCTTCGCGGTTTCCAACCAAAAGTAGAACCTGAGATATTTCAAGATATCAGAGATGACATTATGTTTAAAAGTCAGGAGTGTCACTGTTATACAGATGACACAAAAAGACAGTAGGTGGGTAAAATGTATAGGCTGTGTAAAAACTATTGTGATGAAAAGGGGAAACCTTTAAAAAAAGAGAAACAAACAAAGAGAGAAAGAGGACGTTTGAACAAGTATTCAACACTAAATTTAACATTGAATTTTTTGTTCCAATAAAGAATCAGTGTTTTTTCTTGTCACACGACCGGTTTCTAGAATGTTACACCTATTTGATAGCACTATTTGTTCGGTAAGTGTTTCTGAAATGCCGGATAGTAGTTATCGACTACATAAATCTTCCCATAACTCATCTGAAGCTAAATGAACAGATAACTCCTTATGTATTCAATAAACATTGAATATGGCAACTGAACAGCTGATACCTGAGCCAGAAAGTCATTGTTAAACAAATTGATGATGTTCAAGGGAATGCAGCTTGTAGGATTGTAATTAGTACATACGTTATTTAAGGAGCAAAATCACATTTTTCTTATTCCTTTGGACTGTGATGATAATTACATTAAGTTAATTATAATTTCAGGAACATTGAAGAATAATGTTGAATAACAATAAATATTTTTTCATGTTATTTTACGAGATTGTCTTAAAATAAGCTATGTTCGATCTTCAGATATGCGGACAAATCAATATCCACCCGAAATCCTTGTCTAATTGGCGTCAGTTTTCAAGATTTGAGCTTTTGAATTGTATTCTCATCCTTGTAACAAAGTAAGAAGGTAAGGTGCGTTAAGGAGTTGTAAGCATAAAGAGTTCGGTAGCCTATTGGATAATGCATTAGCTCCATATCCAAGAGGTTAGTGGATCGAATACATGCATTTCCTACTTTTTTCTTTCTAGTTCTTTTCTTTCGCTGTATTACTGTATTCTTGTACTGTTATTGCAAGTTATCTTGAACTTTCTGAGCGGGGACAGAGGGGCAGAGGGAAGGAAGCGCGTAACGTGGGTGGAGCCAACTGAGTTGTTTGCGCATGCTCCGCATCATAATCTCTTGTCAAAAAACATAGAACTATTTCCTTCACTGGGTACCAGTAGTGTTAATATAGAGCAGCAACCACATGGTAGTAATTATGGTGAAATCACACCACCGCAGAAAAAAGTAACGCAGTTATCCACAGCGGACAAAGAGAAATTATCGCAAATATAATTAAATGTTGTAATGAGGAAAAATTAAACAAATGTTTGCTGAAACCTCTTGATAAGGAATATGAGAGAGCGGCTAAATACTATGACAAAGGTATTAGTTCCGTGAAGATAATTAAGAATAATACTGAATTACAACCGATTGAACCTCACACTACTCCGGGAAAGAATAGGTATGTAATATTTAGAAATTATTGCTATAATAGTTATGTACAATAGTGTGTGTACTGTGAGCGACATAATGAATTACTGTTGTAAGTTATTATTTTGTTATAGCTCTGCAAAACATACTATTTCATTCCAGAATTAGGACTTGTGTAAAGTTGAAGTGGACGACTTTGATCAACATGTCATTCGGGATACAATCTAAGAATTCTATCTTGTTCAGAAAGTAGTACCTACATTTAAGAGAAGATAATTCGGAATTGATGATGCCATTGACGAAATAATAATTAATTTTTGACAAAGCAATGAAGACGATGACGATAATAACAGCAATGATAGGGATATAGATTGTATATAATTATAAATTAATGTAAATTCAAATAATAAGCCTGTAAAATATTGTTATAAGAATATGTACATTTCAGCCGTAGGTGTAAGTCATGTAGGCCTGGATAATGTATAGAAATAGCTGTAGTAACTCCGCCATTGCCGGTCCCCAGCTCGGATGAGAGAGGAGGAGTGTACACACGATTTTATTTAAATACTCACTCATTACAGGTTAATTAAAACCTGCTACGAAACCATGTTCTCCTCTCAAAACCAGAGTGTCGTGAGATGATGATGTCTGTATTGAACCAAGTTCTTTTACAGTAGAGAGCCATGATGTGAAAAAACCAACGTTTTCTGAAAAGAGTCACGTTACCTGAGGGAGGGGCATCCTTGCCATGCTGTTACGTTGATGAGTACATGCCGTACAAAGCAGTTCGAAAGACAGACTTAGGGGTTGTAAGGTTCAAGATAATTTGCAATAACAGTATAGTTCATGTATTTTTATCAGCTCTCTTTATTCCTATATTTATTTTGTTATTGTCAAATCTGATGTTATTCTATAAGTACATACAAACATCAGCAGCATGAATAGATGACAACCTTCTCCTAATAAGAATTCTTGAAATATAAGAACAGAAAAGTTGTGTAAAAAAAATGTTAACATAACTAAATTCTTTTAAACATCATAGAAATTTCTTCCAAGTTTGGTGGCCATTTTTTCAGCGAATAATTACATAAAATCTGTGATGGCAACTCCAATTCATGGAGGTCCTTAAAGAAACTGCTGAAGTTGTTAAATACCTGTATCGTCGATGATGAATATTATATTTTTATTGTGTGAGAAGTTAAAAAGTCAATTAATTTTTATATCAACCGTAGTAAATGTGTAATATTTTGTCGCTAAATTGAAGTTAAAATTCACTAAGTTTGCAAGACTGCTAAAATCAAACTGAAACATGTGTCACAATCTAGGGGCCAAATTTAATGCATAAGTTACTATCGAATGCATATCTATTGGTCCGATAGATTTGCTTTCAGAAATTGGCACAGACTTATCTATTCTATAAAGTTATAGAACAGCTATGGAATAGATATGGTATCTAGAGTTTTATGCAACTGAGCATTAATGAAAACAATTCAGTGGAAGAAAAAGAGAAAATGTAAGCATCATTAGATATTCATTTGAATTCTAGCAGCAATGTTTGATCTACAAGCTGTCAGCTATGCAGAGTCTCCAGTGAGAACAAACTACCTACAAAATAAAAAGATAAGAAAAAAAAACGTGTGCAAAAGGGGGTAGGGGAAAGTAATTTTATTTTATTCTGATAATTTATTGTTAAATGAATAATTGTTATATGTGTATGCTGTTCAAAAATGTTCCACAATTGAGGCATAGGTAAAAAAATGTAATAAGAGTCCTCTTTATATCCTAAGCCAGTTTGCCATTTTTACCCAAATGACTGAAAAATAATGCTGGCATCAATTTTCAGGCATCTACCAGTAATGAGAAATTCAAATAGAATGATGTAAAGAAGTCTGTCTGTAGTAAGGAAGGACAACTCCTGTTTACTATGCGTATTCTTACAAAGATGACGAATTAATGAAGTTCATGATCGACAAACAAAAGACAAGAACCAAAAGCAATATTGAAGCAGTCCTCTCTCTACTCTATGAGGAATCTCCTAGTTTCTCCAGTGCAAAAAACATCTATCTTCGTAGTGTATCCAGCTATTTGCTGACAGCACGTGTTCCACTGTGTTTTACTATTAATTTCCTGTTCTTACAAATGATGGGTAAAAAGCACGATGCTGGTTGTATTTTTCAGCAGCCACATTCCAAAGATGAGGTGTATTCAGTATATATTGGAGAGAATTGTCCAAGGTTAGGGATTGCAGATTTTAGATTAGTCCTGTGGAAGTTTGTGACAGGGCAGTTTAAGAGGATATGTTCCAAATCTTCGTTATTGTTGCACCAGCAACATATTGATCGCCCATATCGAGGACTTGATGGAACTGGCCTGAGCAATAACCTAGTGTCCAATCCCTACCTTCTCGTGGTGCAGCTGTTACCATTTTGCTTATGCAAAATGAACTAGCGGGATGGGCTACCCACCAAATAGCACTTGTCAGCTTGGTGGGCTTATGACAGAGACTGATCCTTTCTCTTTTCTACTATCAGCCTCCCTTTCCTTTCCTTTTGCTCTTTCCTATCCAGTCTCTCTTGGCTAACTCTTGTTCTTTTCGACTCTGATGGTATTTGAGCATTTGAGGCCTAGGAGATCATTTCAACTATCCTTTTCATCTATATCTATTCAATACTTAATAAACCCTTGTAGGTACTCACCTAGTGATGGTGAGGTAGCTTTAGTCCTTTAGATTGAGTTAATAAATAATCGAGAGGTACCTACATAAGCTGTAAAAACATCTACTACAGCCCCACTCTTTTTCACTAACAATGATGGCTATCTCAATGTGCGAAAAAGATAGATTTTCTAGACCCGTGCAAGTCTAGGATTCCCATACGTCCTCTTTTCCCTGGACATGTCCTCTTTTTTAAGTAAAAAAAGTGTCTGTGCGAGTTTTATGGAAAAGAACGATATGTCCTCGTTTTTACTCAAGGAAAAAAACTACTTTTAAGGGGAGACTGTATTTCCATATCTTACAATGTTAAATTCCTCAATTTTGGATGAACTTTTCTCAGAAGTTATAAAAGATACAACTCTGTGGTATAATAATCATGATGAAGATCTGGAACACATTCTTCTATACAGTCCATCCATAAACCACAAAAGAAGTAAATTAAAATCATCAGTACCAGTTGCAGAAGACAGCCCTACAGTATATACTGACTACACCCCAACTCTGGCTACTAGCAACAGGCATCTATAATGAACACCGATCAAAATAACCTCATTTCTCATGAAAAACAAAAACTGAATAGACTACAGTGGACTATAGTGGACTTTATGTTATTCGCAAACAGCTGGACACATTAAGAATAGAAGATACAAATCTAGAAAAAAGACGGCATATGTAACATACCTTTCAATAAATTTAAAATTCCACTTAACAGTTGCAAAAAAAATTTCATTGATATTTCTTGCATTAAGAATTACTACAGTATTTTTACTGACGATAGAGCTAAAAGCTGACAATTAGAAGAAATAAAATCATATTATTTTACACATTAAACTACCGAAAAATGATAGAAACTAAAATTTCATTTTTTGTCAAAATTTGGTGTACAGACTCCCCTTAAATGCAATCTCGCTGTGTTGTGTACAGAATATTAAGTATTCTACGCTTTTGTTGGCAAATACAGTTCAAACAGAGTTACAAAATGTTATCAAAAACTGTTTCACATTTCTACAAAGCTAAAGCATAGTTTAATTATTATTAGCCTAAATATCGATGTTCATTTTATTTTTAATTGTTGTCGCCTGATAGTAATATGATATGCATAATTAAGTTTTGTCTTTAAAAAAGATGATTATGTTAGAACTTTTGCCAACAGGAAGTATCCTCTTTTTTATTAGAAATGTCCTCTTTTTCCATTATGGATATATGGTAACCCTATGCAAATTCAAAATAATGTCTAGTGCTTATCACTGGTTCTACAGGCAATTTAAAGTAGAGAAGAAAGAAAAAATGTGATTATCAACATTAGCTGTATTATAAGGATTGTTATTATACTTCAGTCTGTAGTGCCAAGACAAAGAGTTGAAAAGAAGAAATCTGATTAGCTCTCATTGTCAGCTGAAGCTGTACACTTTAAATAGCATGATTGTGAATAAGCTTGTTCAGGTACTGTACCATTAATGGTGTAACATGTAGCTGAATACATAACTGTAACTGTATTGTTTTTTTATTTTAAAATTGTTGCTGTTACAATTTTTCTCATTAAAATAAAATAAAACACTGCAACTAAATTATAACTTGTTTTTGAATTGTAGCCCACTACCATCCAACAGTACTATCCCAAAATAAGATGTCATTGATGAATTTCATTAGTTGAGGGTTTTTTAATAAAAGAATTGGATAACTTGGAATGAAACTTAAGCTGTGTTTTAAACTAGCAATTGTAAAATGTTGGGTTCAATCAATGGATTTTTGTGCAGTTTGTGCTTGCATAAATTTTTCTCTTATTTGTAGATCAAAATATTTAGAAACTGAGGAAGACTGATAAAAGTAGGGAATGTAAAAAGTTGAGCATGAGAAGGGCTACTGTGATGTTCGTAGACATGTGAAATGTTTAAAGTGGATTTAATGCTAAAGTACCAAAATTTTATCTAGATGATCAATGTACTTTAATAAAGTTAGTAAAGATTAAGGCAGAAATATACAAAAATCATTTTTATTCTAATTGTAATTTTTGGAAAATATTACTTTCAAAATGCAGCTTTGCTGGAGAATAATCCATACATTAAAGATATAGAAAATTTACTTCTAGAATTACTGCTTACTGTAATAGTCTGTGATACTGTCTTTTAGGAAAATTGTTTGTGAATGATGCTATGAAAAATGTGCTTTTGTATATGTGTAGTGTATGCTTGAAAGAACTAAGTGTATGGGAAAAGATATGACCAATTTGTATTGGGAAGCAATAGTGTGTTTTGCACACATGCACATTGGATGGTGGCAAGCGCAAATAGATTTCATGTTGAAATAAGCCAATTCTGGTTCTGAACTTCTACTCCACACTCCTGGTTAGTATTTGAGACACATGTAGGCTATAACTGTTCTTTTTTAATTTGTCTTTGTCTAGGTTGTACTGGAGAATTCTTGTAGAGCTGATGAACATGAATGTCCCTTTGGCCGAACCAGTGTTGAGTTAGTGAAATTATTGTGTGAAGTGCTAAGAATTGGAGAGGCACCTAGTGAACAAGGACAGAACTACCATCCAATGTTTTTTACACATGATCATCCTTTTGAGGAATTTTTCTGTATCTGCATCATCCTTCTTAATAAGACATGGAAAGAAATGAGAGCTACAATAGAAGACTTTGTTAAGGTAATTTTTATATACAGGATGTTTTGAGTAATAATTTCATGTAAAGTTTTTTTTTAATTTACTGGTTTCTATAAGACAATTTGATAATAAAATTACCTATTATGTTTACGTCCATAAAACACGACACTTTATTGTATTCTTCTACTGTAAATTCAGTCTCTGCACTTGTTGTTTTTTTGTGTCACCACAACCACTAAAACAACCAACACCATCACCCCTCTAAAAGAACTGTTATGGTCCGTAAAAGTTTCCTCACCATCTCTTCATGGGGTGTTAAAGTGATCATCTCCCTTTTGATTTGTAATTTAAGATTGCCCTAGAGACATTCAGTTAACATGTTTGCACAGAATGTCCCAAAGGGTTTTTCCTATACTTATAGAGGGTATTGATGGAACTCAATAGAACAACCTTTTATTAGGAACTTGTATCTGCAGACAGTAGATAAAAGTGTTAGTAATATCACAGATGTTTACTGGCATATTAAAAAACAAATGGGGGGCAAAATCCAATGTTCTGAGTATTTGATTAATTAATTACAAATGAACAAATTTTAAACTGTTATATTCTTTTCCGTTAGCATTGCAATTTTATAACCACATTGATTTTCAAAGTTTCGAATGAAAATCTTGTTGGATTGTTACTCAATACAGTTTTGTAGTGTGAGAAACTTTTTTTGACATTGCACGACTTCACTGGAGCATATTTGAATAGGGTTAAATTATTGCTGTTTAATGCTTGTTTATCTTCACCCAGTGTAGCTTTAGTTTCACTTTGCATGTGTGTGTGTGTTTTTATGTTTGTGTGTGATGCCCACTCATTTCACTTACGTGATTCGGATTCCGCATATTGTGGATATATGGCAAGACTGTGACCCATTTTCAAGTTGCACACCACTTCAATGGGCCATGCTGTGTATGACGTATCTATGGAGATTTATGTCGTGTATTAGGGTGAGTGTATTGTGTAAGTGTTCGTGTAAGTGAAGTGTAATATAAGGAATGGTTGAGGATGATGATGAAGATGAGAATAGGAGAAGGGCAAACCCGGCACTGGCACATAGCCTACTCCTGTCGAATAGCACCAAAGTGACTGCCAGGCTTAATGTCCCCGTCCGACAGACGAATCACTATCAACAGTGTCATATGTCTTCTCTTCATATGCGGAGAGATTTGGGATTTAACCCAGGGATATTGGTGCACAATCTAGTGATTAGAAGTTGTGCACTGCCACTTCTCCTAGTCTCAAGATAGAAATTTTACACGAAAATCTCTGAGCCTGCTGGGAATCGAACCCAGGCCAGCTAGTCTGAAGGCAGATACGCTACCACAAAGCTCCACTTAGGATATAGTATCTTGTACATAGTGATATAACAACCATTTCGACAGAGCACTGAATTAAATTTTGATTTCACTTATTTGGCCTTTTGCTGTCTTTCAACAGTTCTGAACTTTATGCATTCATTGTTAAATTTTATGCAACTCAGATTTCCTGACAAAATTGTAGGAAATTGTTTTTTTTAGAATTTTTGTTGAAGTTGAAGCATTGCTGTAGTTAACAGCTTCTGTGATAACTGTAGTTTTCGCAGTAGCATCGAATTGCCTATTTTGGAACTTCTCGCGAACTTTTTTGAGTGTTTTGTGGCTAATCCGCTTACATTCTTGGATTATTCTATTTTTCAGTTCTTGAATATCCTCAGGTGGAGAGTATAAACAACTGATTTCGAATAGGCTGTATTACTGTCTAGCCAACAATGGAGTACATTTTGAACATTTAATTTAGTAAATTCAATTAATTAAATTTAGGAAATGACCCAAAGTAAACTGTGTTTTCATCCTTCAACAACCTTACAATAATAACAATCCAATTTTCCATATGATGATAGAAAACGAATGATGTGAGAACAAATGAATAATATGTATAAACAATTACTTAATACTCTTTCAAATTTAAATATCATAATATAGGGGTGCAATTTGAAATTTCAAAGTAGGATGGAGGTGAGGAGGTGAAACTTAAAATGCAATTAACACTGTTTTAAACTTCTCCTTCAATACCTACCTAAATTGATGTGTTTTTTTTTAATTTAATTTAATGTTTTGCAAATGTTTTGAAGAAAAATATTTGTATGTAAAAAAGAAACATTATTAACTCATTTGCTCACTCAACCGCCATTAATTAATTGTATGTACCTCTGTGTGTGTATATATTTTCCTACTTGTGTGTCTCAAGATGATGTATTGTTTGATCAAGTACATTAATGTTTTGTCATGAAACTATTTGACTGCATTTGCAGGTCTTCAGTGTGGTTCGTGAGCAGATAACAAGAGCACTTGTATCTCAGCCAACAGGCTTGGACAAATTTCGAGCAAAGCTGCAAGTGTTAACATACTCAGAAATTACAAATCTTTGGCAGCAGGAAAGAACCAACAGGGAAGAATGGGAATCTCATGCTAGACCAATTGTTGAACTAAAAGAACAAATCACGCCAGAGATCATGGAATTGATTCAGCAGCAGAGGCTTGGATTTCTTGTGGAAGGGACAAGATTCACAAAATACTCAATGAGAGGCCAAAGAATTAAAGATAAATTCTGGTATGTCCGTCTCTCTCCCAACCACAAAGTTTTTCATTATGGTGATTGTGATGAGAAAAGTGTCCCAACTCTGGAGGAGCTGCCTAACAAGTTGGCAGTAGTGGATATCAAAGCTTTAATAACTGGTAAAGAATGTCCGCACATGAAGGATGTTAGGTAAGTTCAATATACGCATGATTGTTCGGATGATAAAATGTTCAATACAAAATGTTTACAGACAGGAATTTCTTACATGAAAATGTCCACAAAAAATATCCAATTTATTCAATATCCACTGATTTGATTACATAAATGTCCAATGTAAAAAAGGTCCAATATATTTTCATAATTTTACTCAACTTCTTCATCCTGTGTCCCTGGCTGTATACGAAATTTTAAGTTGTATGATATTGCACACAAATAGAGTTTAACATCGTTGTTATTTTTATACGCATTGCACGTCCTTAATAAGTTTTTTATTCTCTTTTGGTTGGCAATATAATATATCCTGTTTATAGGAGGCCTAATAGCTACATGGTCTGCTTCGAATTGGTTAATCATAATTTCGTTCTATATATTCTGTGGTGGAGTTCTGTTTTGTTCATCTTTTACATTTGTCTTAAATCTGTTTCTTTCAGGAAACCATGCCAAAATTTCTTCATCTTCAGTTTATCCGATGACCTCTGACCTCTTTTACAATTCATGTGGCCTTCTGCAGTCCTTTCCTTTAGTATCACATTGATGCCTAGAACTTCAACTGCAGCAAGATCTGCCTCATGCAAATGCTGTCTTCATCTTTTAACATCGTTATGTTATCCACTTCTGAATTGCTTATACATCTTGAATTACAAGTTATTCTTTTCACGCACCGTCAATAACCTACAATTATTTATTCTACCAACAGACTCTGTGTGGGTGCATTTCTGCCAACAGAGTCTGTTTGAGTGCATATTTCTCGTTACTGACTTAAATTTCCAAACTTTCGACTTTCTGCCTCTCTGTGATCAAGTACCTGTAATGCATAGAAGCTCTCAGTGTGCTTCTGTAAGCTTTATATTTTTTCTGGTATTGAATATAATCTTGTTTCATGAGCTATTTTAAATACCAGGGTGATTTTATACTAAGTTATAAATGAATTGGTATTCATTTGCAGAGGACGAAAAACAACTCATCAGCTTGCATTCTCCCTCACACTTGACTCAGTAGAAGTGACATCACTTGATTTTGTGGCTCCAGATGAGCAAGTGTTTGATTACTGGACTGATGGAATAAACGCATTACTAGGTAAATTATATTAAAGAAAATTTATTTAATTGAAGACCTCCCTGGAATAAGGATGTAACCAATAAAACTATAATTCATGTTTCACGAGAAAGGAAAATAATTTCAGGGGCATATTTTATTAGGCCTATATTTACCAGCAGAGCTATTTCGCTAATCAAGGACACAAGTACAAGTTCATCCAGCTATTGAATGCAGTAATTTGTTATAAATAAATGCTTAAAAATTATATTTTCTATTTGTCACACATTTAAAAAATACGATAGGCCTACATCCTTTTTTCCGGGGAGATCTATTTTTTAAGTCCTCAACTTAGTTTGAACATTTTGTTAGACTAACAGTAAATATTTACTTACTAACATGAATAACTGATTGTTGTACATTAATTCAAGTAAAAATGTATTTGGAGTTTTCTTTAACATACACTTTTAAAAGAGCCAGAACAGGTCACATTGTCACACAAATTGTACCTACACCGATTTGACCTTTCTGATAATCCGACTTGTCTGTGGTGTAATAATCATGATGAAGATCTGGAACACATTCTTCTATACTGTCCATCCATAAACCACAAAAGACGTAAATTAAAATCATCAGTACCAGTTGCAGAAGACACAGCTCTGCAGTATTTACATTGACTACACCCCAACTCTGGCTACTAGCAACAGGCATCTATAATGAACACTGATCAAAATACCCCTCATTTCTCATGAAAGACAAAAACTGAATAGACTATAGTGGACTTTATGTTGTCAGCAAACAGCTGGATATGTTAAGAAGATTGATTGATTAATTGATTGATTGATTGATTGATTATACACATTCGTTTTGGCAGTGGTAAAAGCATTTCAGTTTCATTTTTATTAAACACGAAGGTAACTCCAAAATTAATGCACTGCTTTTTATTTCTATTCTAGATTTATTTATTTATGAACTGTAGAATCAGAAGCAAGTTTAGTTGGAATTGGAAAATTGCGTCTCTCTCAATATAAAATATTAAAAGAATATTTTAACACTTCTGTTACTGTGTAAGCAGGCCTGGCAAGAGCGTATGGAAGGAATGGCTGTATCCTGGGGGCCCGGATAACGTGCTGATAGTAATACGAGGGAGAGTAAAAAATTAACCTCAATAATTGTTTTTATTACATGAATATGTACAATAAGACTACAAACACTTTTTCACTTTTCAATATAGTCCCCAGTACTTTCAATGCAAGTGTTCCTGTTAAAGTGAAAAGTGATGAAGTGTTTGTAGTCTTATTCTACATATTCAATTAATAAAACAATTATTAAGGTTACTTTTTAACTCTTCCTCGTATATAGATAATTTAAAATGTAAAACTGAAAGTAATAATATTATTTAATTTTTGCGACATTTTTACACACACGGATCATAGTGAAATTGTTGCATTGGGCGTGGCATTTACCGGGAAAACAGTTCTCTGCTACGACAGATAGTACACACTTGTTCCATCTCCATTCCACCCCACACACAGACTAACAGTCGTTTGGTTGGCTTGTTCGGAAGCTGACAACCGTATATGTTCATGTTTTAATCAATTTTGTTTGCAGATCATGAGTTATCATTTTCTTTACTTGGTTATTTAACGACGCTGTATCAACTATGAGGTTATTTAGCGTCGATGAAATTGGTGATAGTGAGTTGATATTTGGCGAGATGATGTCGAGGATTCTCCATAGATCACCTGATATATGCCTTATGGTTGGGGAAAACCTCGGAAAAAATCCAACTAGATAATCAGCCCAAGTGGGAATCCAACCCATGCCCGAGTGGAACTCCGACTCGGCAGGCAAGCGCCTTAGCCGACTGAGCTACACCGGTGGCTGAGTTATCATCATAAATCTAGTGCTCAGAAAAGAAAGGAGAAGAAGGCGAAGGAAAAATTATCTAAGAAAGGACAGATAACATTTGAAAGCTTTGGTTTTGTGTTGAAGAAAGTTAGAATGTGTGAACAGGAGGAGGAAGTGGAAAGTGAATCTTTGGATCAAAGAAAAGTTATTCAAGATGAAGTCGAAGTAAAATCAGGATCTAATGAACGTTCCGAATCAATAAATACAACACGATCAGATTTTCCTTGCCCCACTTGCACCATGACCAATAACATCATGGGCAGCAACCTCTAGACCTTTTGATTTTGACATCGGGACACTAGAAAATTTGCAGCTTTCTACTGGGTTCATTCAAGAATTAGTTCATCGTGGGCCTAAATCACTCCCAAAAGAGTTTCCATGTGACATGGATGTGTAATTTATTTTCTCATTGTGTTCTGCAATATACCTTGAAAAATGGAGAAAGCGTACCAAGAGACGGACTGCCGTATCTTCAGCAAGTTGCACGTTCAGTGTTATGTTCTCCTGGTTTTTCTGGTGGAAGAGACTCTATGATAAATTACCTACACATAAAAATAGTGCTAGTCATAAGGTTTGTTATCGAGAGTGGCAGAGCTTGGAGAAACTTTTAAGTGAGGATTTAGCAGTTGATATGTTACATTCTAAAACCTTTAAGAATGAAGTGGACAATTGGAGGAAGATTTTAATCTGTATTTTGGATGTGATTCTGTGTCTAGGCGAAAGAGGCTTGCCACTGAGAGGGGATACCTACCTTATTGGTGATCCCAGGAGTGGCAACTTCCTTGGGATCTTAGAATTAATTAGTCTATTCAACCAGTAAATTTTAAGAATAACTTACAAACTCTTCAACTCCTGAATGTCCTTACTCAAAAGAAACTGATCAATCTATCTTCAAATTCTGCATTGCCTTGCGCATATTTACTACATTGCCATTAAAAGTTGTTTAGCCTGTTAGCGCGTCCGCAGGACATATTTCGCTCAACAATGTCGCAAGGGAGACTATCAAGTCTTGGCACCTTAGCTTTGGAAAGCAGTCTTGCACGAGAGTTGGACTTTGAAGAAATAATAGACTATTTTGCGAGTCGAAAGACAAGAAAAGCTCCACTGTAGATTTCTTAAAAGTAATGTTCTCCTAAAATATAAGTTAGTGACTTAGTGTATGTGTGTCTATATTTAAAATAAACAATAGAGAATAGAGTAGTGTAAAATATTTGTTCACTTTTGTAATGTCTATAATAAAAAGCATTCTTCAGTGTTATGCTACTTCACATACGAGTGTTACGAGTGTTCTCAACACTCGTATATTCTCAACACTCGTATATCGTTTGAAAGGGAGGCCCGTAAAATCTTAGCCAGGGGGCCCATTTCGGCTTTCTACGGCCCTGTGTGTAAGCTGCCAGAAGCTTCACATGTAGGGAGATAACACTTTGAGTCATATGTTGTGGAAATAATGGTGGGAAGTGGAAAATATTAATTTAATAATTTTATATTCATACTTATTTAGACCATAACAGTTTTTTTAGAGACTAATACATAAAAGGAAGATGATAATGATTATGATATTCAAACTTGAAACAATACTTGACTGTAAAAGTAACATAATGGAATATACCGGTATCCTCAGTTCTTCTCCTATCCTGACTGTGACTCGTTTCATATAAATTCTCTCTTCCCAATCCACATCAATTTTCTTTAGGATCCCCATCAGTTAATTCCAATCCACTCTGTCAGAAGTCTTTTCTAGGTCTTCAAATACTAGCCTACATATACTTCTTTATTCTTCTCTAGGTATCTTTTGCTGGTTGTTCATAGCAGTTCAGTTGCATCTCTCTTACCCTTTCTCTTTCTAAAGCCAAACTGCTCTTCTTCCAACTGTTCTTCCATCTTACAATATATACGTCGATTCAGTATTTGTAGGAGAATCTTTGCCGAGTGCGATATCAGGCTGATAGTCCTGAACTCGTTACATTTATTGTCATTATTTTTATTCGGTATTGGAAGCAACAGTGTCTTCATAAAATCTTCAGGCTATTCGTCTTTCTCATTTATTTCGTTGTCTAGTTTGTTTCGTTCCTGTTCCATGCATTTAAATGTACGAGTTTTAAGTGCTAAGTAAGTTACGAGTGTTATCAGTTTGTTTCGTTCCTGTTCCATGCATATATGAAGCCATTGTCTAGTTTATTTCGTTCCTAATCAGTGCATATAAATGTACGAGTTGTAAGTGCTAATTATGTTACGAGTGTTAGCAGTTTGTTCCATGCATATAAATGTACGAATTTAAAGTGCTAATTACATTACTAATATTATCAGTGCCTGCACAGTTTTCCATAATTCCTTGACATAATTACACATTACCACAAAGGATTTTTATGAACGACACATATATGACAACAAACTCTTGTAGGGAAGTTAGAAGGTGATTTGAAACACAGTTTCCCAATTTACCTATCCCACACAGAGAAACTGTGCAAAGACTTGTGAACAAATTCAGGGAAACGGAGTCGATTTGCAATAGAAAGCAAAGAGTAACACGATCCCCTGATTTAACTGTATGGGATTTTTATCTGTAGGGGAACTTGATAAATAAAATGTATGCAACAAATCCCCATACATTGGGAGAACTAAAAGAAAACATCAGGCGAGAAATTGACTCAATTTCGGATATTGAACTTTCGAGTGTGAACGAAAATTTTCTTAAAAGATGCCAGAAATGTGTGCATAGAGAAGGACAACATTTCCAGCATCTCTTATGATAAGGAATGTGGTTATTATCGTTATAATTGTAACTGTAACTATGAGAACATGAATTGGTAGTGGGGATATTATAACTGTTTTGGCAGGAGTCCCAGCCGCTGTGGCCAGCGTGCGAGCCACTATGTGCTGGCTGCAGTGTGAAAGAAAAGCACTGTACATGCAGGGTCCCTACAACATACCAATTTTCCGAGCGCACTTATTTGATTTTGAGACTATCTATGTAGCAAGTCTGCATGTCCATATGTTGCAATGCAGCACTGCCATTTTTGCTATCGCCGATAAGCGGACACATCTGCAAACATCAGGAGGTTTGAGCGTGACTGTAGCTTTGATTTCCATTGTTGCTTGTGAACTGCTGAGATAGCAAGTGTGCCTTAGTTGCACGACTTTTATCCTTAAAGGAGCTTGTCTTATTTTAAAATTAATGTCCTATGTTTTCATTATTGTAAATTCTGGATGCCACATTTTAAAGAAACAGGACAATAAGTAGTTCAAATCTAACTGCAAAAATGAATACATTAGACAGGTTTGAAATTAAAGAAGAGAAACCAACAGTGTTATTGCACATACTAGTAACAATACAGTAAATGTTGATGTTTCAGAATTAGTGACTTGTAAAGTTCCGAAACAACAGATTTAGATTCTTAAAAGTTTCGTGCATATTAGAACACAGTGCAGTATCTTCAAAAACTGAAATAAAAGGAATGGCTTATGGTTCCAAATGAGAAACTAGGTTGTAGAGTATGTCGTAATGCTGGGTCTCCCAATGTTTTTAAAACTCAGGGACTAGGCTTTCTACAGATTGGAAAGACTGCAGTGTTTTGTGATAGTGATGAAAAAAGGAGGCAATCAATACCAAAGAAAATATTTGATCACATAAACAGTAAGCACATCAATCAGCAATTAACATTTTATCTCAGTCAAAAGAAGTTGTAGAAGACAGTTTCCACACAAGAAATAGATTATCACGAAAATATATGTCGTGTGTTCAGAACAGTGTACATGTTGACAAAACTCAACAGCCCATTCTCTGATTTGCCAGTTTGTTAGATATGCAGAATATAAATGGTTTGTAAGTAGGTAGATTTCTTCAGTGTGTTCACTCATACGCAGATATCATGAAAAACATTTTAAACTCAATGAAAGCCAATTTATTTACATCTATAACAATTCTCAATTTGAAGATTGGAGTAATGATTGATGGATCCACCAGTGTAAGTGAAAAAAAGCAGCTCTTGCTGTCTGCATTAGAACTGTGTTTCCCGATTCCTCTGATCCCAGTACATTCTTTTGTGATTTAGTGAAACTGAACAACACTTGTGCAAAGAATATTTTAGATTGAATGTTGGACTGTTTGTATAAATATGGTTTCACAAGGGAGTATTTTTCACATCATTTACTTTCCTTTACTTCATTATTGCAAATTTGTTGCCTGACTAACAAGACTAGCTGTGGTAACACTGATCAGCTGTTCTCGACTTTCTTTCGATAAAGGTAGGGGATAATTTTGTAGTAAAAATCGTCTTGTCCCAGTATTACGTGAATATCCAGTGAAAGTGAGTGTTGAGTTTTACGATCTTAGGTGAAGTTTGTATTGTCATTCAATTTAGTGTATCGCAATGCTGAGATTTTATAATTTGGAATGTATGGACATGATTTTAATTTACGGAGAGATGAAATGCAACTTGCATGCTGTTCAACGCTTGTATGCAGAAAGGTTTCTGATAGGATAACACGAGCTGTCTGCTAGCTGGTCCGTGATATGGGCAATATAATTCCAACATTTCGCAATTGGGGTCGACAATGACCTGATGAAATTGTTGACAGGGAAGAGAAAATTTTAAATTTGGTCTAGAAAAACCTGGGCCGAAGCAGTCGCGTGATTGTACAGTGAGTAAGTTTTTGTTTACATCTCACTTCACATGAGTTCAATACCTCTGTGTGGAATCTTGCCGGCGAGTTTAAACTTTCGATGCAATTATTTAATTAACCATACACTTAATCTCAAAACGTGTAATAGATTTTTTTGTTTATTTTCATGAGTTAATCTCAAAACGTGTAATAGATTTTTTGTTTATTTTCATGGTATATGGAAATATTGCTCCTAAACTGCCAGCCATGGTTGTACATGTGTAACTGCATTTCAATATATTATATATGTTTATATTTGTTACATAGATCTATCATAGACATTTTTAACTGAAGGCAGTTTAACCAAATGTTATCTTCATAAGGTATGCTGGTGCTTCTAAACTTCCATTTCGAGCACTGAATGTATGCATATAATGATTAATGAGAATGTATGAGTATAAATAATGTGTAATGAGAATGTATTGTGATTTTCGTGACGTTTTCATTTTTAATAATTAATAGTAATATTAAGCTTGGAGGTGTAATAAATTGTTCTGTTCCAGGTAACAAGATGTTGAGTAAGGAGACAGAAAATGATCTGGAAACGTTGCTATCGATGGATATCAAACTTCGTCTTTTAGATGCAGAGGGAGTAGACATTCCACAGGATCCTCCTCCAATACCTGCAGATCCTCCAAACTACGATTTCTGCTACGAACTCAAGTAAATACAGAATAGTTTTTATTGATACAACTTGCCAAAGATAATGCTTGATTAATTTCAAGATCTGTTTTTAGATCTTATTTACAACATATTTAATTTGTGAGTTTTAGGAAATTTAGTTTAGAGACCAGTTTTAAACAGTATTCCATAATATATTTATAATATATTTCATACTTTATGCATTTAATATTTTGATATTTTTTAAAATACTAGAACATAATGTAACAACGTAATTGAGAATGTATTATGCAGAGAATTCCTCAACTGTGGAAATTTACTTGAGAGTAACTCTCAATTTATTTACCAGAAGGTGCTCATTTTAACAGAGAAAGTGTTCATATTTTAACACATTCTTGGTAAATTCTCATATCTGCTGATCTTGCCAAGCTTTTTAAAAATAAATACAATAGAACCTCTATTATCCGTAGTAATGAAGGGGGTGGACTGAGCAGTTAATCGATAAAAATGGTTAGATTGTACCATAAAAGACTTTTGTGAATTAAGTGAATAATACTCGCAGTTTTGTAATTTCCTCCGTGGTCTTGTATTTAATGCCCTAGGTAGTGGATCAGAAGTTCATTAATGTAAGTCTGGTTGTCAACGATAGGTTTTCAAGGGGCTGTCTGTGGAGAAATAAGAATAGCGGAGGTCTCATGTTGTAGATTTATATACGGTACTTTAAACAATAATTTATTCTTGATTTTTATTAAATGCTCACAGTTTAACTGCATTCTCGCATTCTGATGCGACATGAGCCACAATTTCTCTTTTTCCAAACCACTCAATGATTTGCACTTTTTTTTAGACTTAGCACAACATGTTTTCTTTTAATACCCGTTTTATGTAGGAGTTATACAGTATAACGCAGCAACTCAAACAGTAGACCATACTGTGTAAGGGTAAAGGTTTGTATTGACTAATAAGTTAATAACACTCTCTGGAAAGAAAAATACGTACTAACATAATTTGTTATATTACTTCGTGTACCAGTACTGTATTTCTGTAAAAAAAAAAAAAAAAAGCTAGAGAAAGACAGTCGGATAATCCAGCGATTGGTTAATAGGGTGACAGATAATCGGGGTTCCATTGTATTGAATTAAGAAAGTGTAATGAAGTATAGAAATCGACAAATAATCTCCATTATAGTTGGTATTCAGAATGTAAATATGAATGACAGAGGTTTATTCCTTTTTTGATGATCGAGTTCTTACAAATGCCAAAATTTACTCATTAAGCTCGCAGATTTAACATTTTAGTTGCTCTCCATGTATTTATTCATTTTTTAATTTCTACGTGTTTAAGATTTGCTTGGAAGTTCCAAAAGGGTCCCAATTTCGTCTAATTCTTGCTCGAACAGAACAAAGTTTTGGTTGTTGTAAGATGCTGTTGAGATCAATTTTGTTACCAATTTGCAAATTATTGAAGATGATGGGGCAGTAGAGTCCAGAAATACTTTGTGAAACTATATTTTGAATTTTGTATGGTAACTTACTTGTTAGAAGCTTACTGGGTCATTTGTCTGTAAGGCCATTGTATCATTCTGCCAGATAGGAGAGAAAGTTTTTGTTGATAATCAAGTCATTTGATCAATTTGATCGAGGAATTCCCAGTATGTTGAACCAGTCTCGTATATGAATTTCATACGATATTATTAGATTTAGAATACTAATTTTATAAACATTCAGCTGAAAATGACAGATTTTGATACATTTTCAAAAACTTATTTATTGAAATGTTACACTCTTGAAAATGAAACTCAGCTCATTCATGAGGTAGCTCAGGGTTGGACAAGCAGTTTGTTTGATATACATCTGAGTCTGAATTGTGTGCATTAATATGTGCAAGCACATTAAAAATAAATGTAATTTAACCCGTTGTTGATCTAGGTCGATAATTCCTGCCATTGGTCAACACGCAAGTGCTTCTCCAAATAACATTCACACAATTTTCATTGTTCACTTTCTTTTATATAACAGCAATTTTTTGTTTTTGTTAGATTTTCTTCTTTCGAAAATATTTTAAGCCCTTTTTTCTTTTTAATAATAGAGTCACAGTACAAACATTAAGTTCACAAGTAATAAAAAGGAAAACTAACATTCTAAGTAAAATTCTGTGTTTAAAAATAGCTGTTTTTATAATTATGATGTATACTTTTTGGACATTAAATATTGTATATACGCAAATACTCTGTGCATATTTTTTCTGGAATTTAGCAAAGAAATACTGGGGTGCACGCATTATTTGAAATAAGGTTGGTATCGCTTCACCTCAGACACTTTTTTTTTCTTTCCCAAAATTAAAGTGCGCGGAATATTTGCGTATATACAGTAATACAATTAAAATGATACTATGTACAGTTCAGTCTTTACAAAAAACCTTTCTGTAAATCTCTTTTGTTCAACATTGATTCATGTAAGTCATCATCTCCATCTTTGTGACACTTCTTACAGACTGTAATAGTGTGTTCTTCACAAACTGGGAGGCAATATCAAAACACCTTGTTATTTTTCGATTTTTTCTTTTAGGCCAGAACTGATATTTGATTCTTCTGTCACTAGTACATGGCTGATCTTCCTTTAGATTAAGTTTTTCTTTCAGTCTCAGTCGAGGTCCAGAACGAAGACCATGTGCTGAAGTATTTGAAATTGTGTGAGGCTTTGTAAGATCAAGTACAAGATTTTTCAAAAAGGTTCTTCTTGGAATTTCCATACTGGTGTTGGAAAGAAATATAACCTGTGCTATAAAATACCAGCAATGTTCATGAATTAAAAGAAAATGTGATGTGGCCACTGGAAACAAATACTTGCAACTGAATATTTGCTTTGGATTTGTCGACCATATCTAGGTTTAGAAACATCACATGTAGTTCCATCAATATCATATCTGTCATATATGGATGAAATGGCAAGAGCATTCTTTTACCTTTTTGGGATATATAAAACTATTGTTCCTTCTTCTTCAAACGCAAACTGCTCTGCTTCAAGTTTTACCATAATAATATTTGGGATATCTTCCTTGTTTTTTTCTGATAGTTCCTTGTCACATGCTAGTTCATTAATCAAATCACTGACGTGAACCAGTTGTTCATAATGACATTGTGTGCAGTTCCCTCGATAGATCATTCTTTTCACTGCTGCACTGGGTGTAACATCTCTTGGAAATTAGGATCCTCAGGCTGTTGCCCAAGATATATTTCCATATTAGCCGTGAAAAACTTAAATTCATAAACCAAGACAAATATTGTTACTTATATGGTTTAGGCAGGCTTGCAAACTTCACACTACTCAATGTTGTTAAAGTGAAAGTGAAAACTGTACTCACACATAGACCAACATCAGGTTAAGCAACGTCAAACACTAGTTAGTATCTCTGTTTGGAGAGGTAGTTAATGAAGTTTCTGTTCATTATCAAAATGAAAGTAAGTTTTAAATAAGAAATCATTTTAATTCAGCCACATTGTTAAGTGGCGCTGCTTATATTTTTGTTAAATACATTGGTGCATACTGTCTCATCAGTTGAACTTATACATCATCCCATTTTATGAACAACATGCAGAAATTGTTTATCACGTAGATGTCTTTGACAATGTCTGTGGTATACCTTTAGGCTACATCTGAATGATAATGAGAATTGGTGGAATTTCGACAGGAGAAGTGGGAGTACTCTAATAAAACCTGCTGCAATCATTATCTTTGTCCAACACAAATTTTACTTTCTAGGTTTTGAACCTAGATTTCTGTAAAAAAAAACGCTGATGTTTTAGCTATTTGCCATGAACTTGCTTATAACTGTGCATAATTTCTTCAGTCTGTTTAAATGTTAATTGTAATAGAACAGGCTGTGTAATCAGTTGAGATTTTCAAATCTCAGCCATGATGTTGCTCAACAAGGAACTTATTTCTTCTATAGAGAATTTTTCAGTAAATATGATGTAATATCTACAGTTTGTAGTAAAATTGAAGCTTTCAGCTTCTTAATAGTTCCAAAATACTGAATAAACTTTTTCTTTAAGATGATCCCAAAACTATCACATTGATAATGGCATCGGCCTGGTTGGCTGAGTTGGTATAGCCCTGGCTTTCTGTGCCCAAGGTTGCGGGTTCGATCCCAGGCCAGGTCGATGGCATTTAAGTGTGCTTAAATGCGACAGGCTCATGTCAGTAGATTTACTGGCATGTAAAAGAACTCCTGCGGGACAAAATTCCGACACACCGACGATGCTGATATAACCTCGGTAGTTGCGAGTGTCGTTAAATAAAATATAACATTTAATATTTTGATAATGGCAGATATGCTTACTATGAATTGTGGAGACTTTTAATGCTAAAAACCCTATATTTACAGTACTTTTAAAGGTCTCTTCTCTTATCAGCAATTGCCTCTTAGTCCCAAGCACCATTGTTGCTGGTCTTGCCATTGGTTTTCCTCCATGCCACATTTTTGCATAGTTTTCACAACTCCTTCCAAGTAAACCATGGTCTTTCTTTTTTCTTTCATCCTGGAAGTGACCAATGCATTGGAAGATATTAATAAAACTTCTAATAGTGAGTGAGTTGTATTGGGCAGTTAAATGAGTGGTAAAGTGGTGAGTGAGTCATTAGTCCGCATTTTATATTAAATATATTCTCACTCGTGACTCTACTGCCTACACATCAGCTGTGTAAGTTCTCATCGTTCAGTCTAGAGCTCCTTTCAGAGGGAAGTCTTTACCACATTCGGTTTGTAAATGTACTTTTGTTTCGGTCATAGAGGAGGAAAGTGTGCAGTTTCAAACTTAATTTGTTAGTATTTTAAAACAACTCCACATATTACTCACTAAATCAGTTGCCGGAAGTGAGAAGGAGGAAGCCTTTTTCTATCATTGAAGACTTGAAGACAAATGCAAAGGAATTTTGCAACAAGGTCTTCACTGAAGCACAAATCTAAAAAATCTTACGAATGTGTAATAATATAATGTGATGATAAACTTACTTATATGTGCATGCTGTAGATTAATTATTAGTATCTCTTTTCTGATGACTTGTCTGAGTGACATACATAACTGTTCGCTAATTCTACTCCATCTTCCTCCTCTTCGTCCTGCAGTAATGGAACTTCATAATCTTCAAGCAGGTGTTTAGCTACATTGTAACTAACGCAGCATAATATGATCAAAGGCACTTTTTCCATTGCAGCTCTTATTTTGCTTCGAAGAATTGGAAATTGTTGTTTCACTTGGCTGAAACATCTCTCTATAATCACACTTTTTTCCATTACCAGTATACATTTACTGTAGGCTCTTTGTTGTGGAGTGATGGGACAGTGGTAAGAAGTCATAAGCCAGGGAGCAATTCTGTGGCTCCAAGGCAAAATGTAAAAAGTCATTCCTTGCACTTTTCAGGTGTGAACATGTAGATATAGTTTGAACAACTGTAGGAATCATGTTTCATAACAGTGGATTAGAAAGAAAAATAATAGAAATATGTATGTCATCTTTTGCCATAAGAAAGATACCAGCAGGATGCACAACATATCACAAAATCTCATTTTCATAAAAAATGTAAATACTATCTTTTGCCTTGGAACTACAGAATTCCATAGCCCATATGACCTAAAAGAAGTGCATCGGCATTATTACCAATCATGACTACAAACATCTGAATTTCTCCATATAGGCCTATGGGAGTCATGTACAGATCCAGGCCAAGAAATAATTATCCTTGGAATTCCAGGTAGCTCGTACATTAAGGCTGGCAACAGTTTTTTTGCTAATAAATTATACTGATCACCATGTTCATTTGGGGTTTTTTTTTTTTTTTTTACAAAAATATTAGTACAATCCACAGCTCCGATGACGTCAAGAAATGAGTACTTCCACTCCTTTTTGCATCCTGTAGCTCTTGGACAGTTGTTGGAAATTGAATCCAATTAAATGCTTCTAATTTCAAAGCATATGCAACTTCCCAGCAATTAGAATTTGTTTTATAAAAGTAAGCTATTAGGACAATGACTGGGGCATAGAAGGACATCATGTAAAAAGATTTTCCAAAATTTAGAAATCTTGATGTACATTGTGAGGACATTCTTTTCCCGATACATTTTAAATTAAAAACCAAGGAATATTTAATACTACTGGTTCTGTCCATTGTTAGTATCTGGACACTTCTCAAATGTTTCAATTACAAAACTTGATGTCACATACAATATATAAATTAAACAACAATGTTTCTGGTATCAATCTATTAACTATTTATCTATCTTGTATTTTTAGTTCTTTCATTAACATTTTCCCTCTTATATATTGAATAAAACACACATGTATCTTCTGTTAGTAACTGGACAAGGAACTGGTAAGATAAAGTGGTACATAAATTACGATGAAATCTCTCTTCATTGTAATGATTTATTAATGTTTTCATTATCAGGGAACACTTATATAGCATCTGTTTTATAATTAATCATATTTATTTTATCTTCTAATAACTTCATTACTATGAAATATTAATAGTTACAAAGTTCTGCTTGTTAGTATTTGAGCATTAGTATCAGGACAAATATTAATATCTGAAAACAAATGCAATAAATAATGTTCGTGTTGACACTAAACTTTAATAAATCTTTAAATCAGTCTTTGGAATTACAGGAAAGTTATTTTGTGCTAGAAAGACAATAATTAACTAAAATAGTTATAAACAGTTTTGAGTTTAAATCAATGTGAACAAACTTGAAATGATATATTTTGTTCTCTCCTTATTCCTTATTTTAAGATTCTCATGTTTACAACCACCAAATTAGCTTCTGAATTTATTGCATGATGTTTATAGCCAATAACATAAGGAGAAAGAGCAGTCACCTGGTGAATTTTCTGTGTACCTTTAACTGTAATTATGCCCTCCCACTTTTGATCAAGGTTCGACTTATAAGAATTAGTTTTAGTTAATGGCACAGAAATAACACATACTGAGATTTTTGCAGCAATCATGGAATGTATCAGCATTACGAACCACTGTTTTCTGCGAGCATACATTGTTCCAAACATGACGCTTTGCCACTGCTCCAATAACATCTACAGTACCTTTCCCATGAGAAGATGCAAAAAATGTCCATTTGAGACTTACCAGATTGAAATCTTCTTTCAAGAGAGTGATATTGCAAAATTATATTTCTGTTTGAATTGCGATGTAGTTCCATCTGAAAATACAAGCAAATGTTTGAACAGAGGATTCTTTTCACCATGGTTGCTCAATAGAGCTCGCAGAAACGTGTTAACACAATATCTATCATGTGATATGTTGTCAGAAACTACTACATAACTGTCGCATGTAGCAGTTTCTGACAACATATCACATGATAGATATTGTGTTAACACGTTTCTGCGAGCTCTATTGAGCAACCATGGTGAAAAGAATCCTCTGTTCAACTACTACATAACTGTCGCATGTAGCAGTATCTTTTCCATACCATATCACAGCAATAAACAGCACTATTTGGAGATTCGACCAGTGTGCAGACTGTATCTCGTCTTGATAGTTGTAAGAATAGTTCTCTGCGAAATTCACTTGCATCACATTTTCACTTGAAGACATATTCCTGGCAGTCTTAGAGCATCTTTGTGATTGGTCTTGATTAAAAATGTGAGCGTGAAGGACAGTAACTGCTCTTTCAATTCATTAATGACATCATTTAATCCTTCCACCAATGAAATGTATTTATACCTCTTGTCAACCATTCTCCACTGGCAATACTGCACTTGAAAGTTACATTTTTCGTCACCCAGGGAATCTTCAGAGTGATAAACTTTGATTTACGCACAGCACAATTCATACAGTTCTTATCACTTGAGTCACAAACAATGGAGTGGACAAATTCAATGTCGGATGTTCCAAAAATTGGAAGATATTGTGAAACCAAAACTCGTAGATTTTCGAAGTTCTCATGGTACCGACAAACACACACATTGTGAGGAATGTCATGGTATGGTTTTAGTTGTGAGGGACGTAATTCTGCGAATTTACTATGACCAATGCTTACCTCTGGATGCTGATCTTTAAACAACTGGAAAGCTTCTGTAATTGTAAACAACATGTATTGCCGAGCCACAATTTCTTTAGAACCACTGTGTAATCTCTTAATATAAGCAATTTTCTTACCAGGATCAACTCTACTGATTTTATTGCTGTTATAAAAATCAACAACCTTCTTAATGTTCCCATTACTTAGCCTTTTCGGGATTCTTTTATTATAGGATATCGCTTAATTTTTGTCAAGTTTGACAAACGATGACTTCACAATATGGCGGCAGTGACGTTACAACGCAGTGACGTCACAACATGGCCGACATAAACCAACATCAGGAGTAAATATCTAAGAAACAATAAACACACAAATTGACGATATCTCATTCTGGAACAGAGCCCATCCGCTCTTATCCGAAATAGGATATCAGCAAAAAAAATTTCACAACATCCCATTCTGGAATATAACCCATCCACTCTTATCCAAAATAGGATATCAGCAAAACAATTTCACAACATCCCATTCTGGAATATAACCCATCCACTCTTATTCAAAATAGGATATCAACACGATCCCATAGGAAAAATTTCGGCAACTCTACACTAAACACGACACAGAAAATGCACTTATATCATTGAATTCACAATATTCGGCGTCACATCACTGAGCTATCCCCTCAACTAACCCACTAACCTTCTCCCATACGTCGACCTCGTCACTAGGATATCACCTCAACTAACCCACTAACCTTCTCACATACGTCGACCTCATGTTACTGAAATATCACCTTAACTAACCCGCTAACCTTGTCACATACCTCGGCTTTCACACAAATAATAAAAATACAGTACAATAATATAATAAAAAGATCGAATTTAAATAAACTAACTTTCAAATCATTTACAAGATACCAGTTCCTACCGCAGTCCTCTCACAATTTTGAACCTTAAATTAAATAAAATAAAAAGAAACCACGAACAGATCCACACACACACTCATATGTACAAAACCAACAAAAATAAAAACCTATTTCTTCAATAAATAAAATAAACACTATCCTTCGTATGTAACTACTACCTTAACAAAAACAAATAAAACGCTCTCCTTCGCGAAAAAAAATATAACCTCTACAGAAACAATAAGGGTAATAATAACAAATAATTCCAACAAAAACAAAATAAATATCACTCCAAAATAAAACAACACTCACACATCCTTATTCATTGGAACATACAAAACACTCACATCTCTCAAAAATGCATTCACAATACAATCACCCACATGTACATTCTTCCTCCATACATACTCATCTAAATGACCCTGTATAGTTGAACCCACCCTTTTACCCCTTCCAACCTGAAGTTTTACTGCAGACCACATCCTCTCTATACTATTTGTGCAACAATCAGTTTCATAATTCTTAAACTCAATTCTATGATTGACTGTAAAATGTCTAAAACCCTCATCATTCAAACCCCCATATCCCGCTCACTTATCAGAAAATATAATACTACCCTCCCGAATGTGATTCTTTATTTCCTTCAGTAACATTACTTTGTCCCTTTTATCAACTACAGTGAAAAAACAATCCTGCCCCCCAGAACCCTGAACAACCCCACCAAACACCCACGTATTCTTCACTGGTTTCCCTCTATGATACTTGTCCACACCTGTGGAGTAACGGTCAGCGCGTCTGGCCGCGAAACTAGGTGGCCCGAGTTCGAATCCCGGTCGGGGCAAGTTACCTGATTGAGGCTTTTTCTGGGGTTTTCCCTCAACCCAATACGAGCAAATGCTGGGTAACTTTCGGTGATGGACCCCGGACTCATTTCACCGGCATTATCACCTTCATTTCATTCAGATGTTAAATAACCTGAGATGTTGATACAGCGTCGCAAAATAACCCAATAAAAAAAATATGATACTTAACATTCCCAAAACACGACTCATCAACCTCTACTATTTTACATAGCCCCCCTCCTATCAACAAACTTAGTGCATACATCCCTACAAAAACTAAACCAATCTACCACAGTTTTCGCATTCACACGTAACTCATTCACAACAAAATCTATCCGTTGTCTCCAAACCCACATAAATGTCAAACACATAATACTTAAAAGAGACAACTTACTCTTGCTGAACCAAGAACCCTTATGGACCACCAAACATTATCCTTTCAGCAGTACCATAAGAAACGATCCTTGGTTTGGCTGTCAGAAACTGAATGCTCGACCATTCCCCTGTCACACTTGGGACAAAAATATTCACTCGAAATTAAACCCCTCTCCCTTAAAAACGCGATCCCCTTCCCCAAATCCTGAAATAATAAAACTAAAAAATGAGTACCTCAAAACATTCCCAAAAACCCCAACCCGAGGAACTACGGCAGGTTCGTCATCATACGATGACTCTGAACTATCCGATGCTGAATCAGAAATGCAATGTTCAGTCCTCCGCTTCACACCACTTGGCCCAGCAACACACTCCATTGCCAAACAAATCACCAGTAGCACAACTACTCACGAATTAAACAAAAAATAATAACATGATATACTCACCATCCAAACACATCCCGATAAGTACGCCATTCAAACCTCATCAATACCAACCACCAATAAAATTTACACATGTACCAACCTAACCACCGGCATCCATGATGTGACATCATGATATGACATCACTCCATTCTCCAATCCAGCCAACATATATTCTTATAAAAAACAATACCGATATCCTATAGTCATATGGACCCAAACTTGGTTATTTCACTTGAATTTTCAATCACTTTAACCCCACATATTTCAGCCAACTCTGTCACAAAACCGCTACTTTTTTTTCGTGGACTCTTTGGCATTGCTGTATTAACTTTTTTGAAGGCTTTACCCACTGCAGAAGGAGAGAGTTCGTTAGATTTAATTACAGCAGCTTGCTTTTTAGCAGCAGGACTGAGCCTTTTCCTTTTTGCATCTTTAGCTTTCATTATAGTACTAACTGTTGCTGTTTCTGAGTTTTTCTTTTTCTCTTTATATTTCTTCATTATTGCCTTCCTCTTGAGGTTATAATTAGCATCATTCTTATGTCTTTCCATATACAACTTTTGTCTCTTAGCATTTGTTCTCGTTATATTATGTCACTAAGCCCTAAAACAAATTTACATCTTTAAGAAAATATGAGAAAAGTCTAAAATAGTTAGGTACACTAGGATAAGTGAAACACCAATTTTTCACGTGGAATAAGTCTTTAAAGTCTGAACATATGAGGTTTACAAACAGCTGCTGTTATTTCATACATCCATACACATAACTCAAAATGTTACTGCAAGACATATTCCACGTAAAAACAATGGCTGTGTCCTCAACACAGCCTACCACTGAATATTTTATGGAACAAGTGGCTATTGTTATTTAGTAGATGGTAGGAAAAAGTATAATGGGACTAAGCAGCCCTCAATCTTCATTTTCTTCTTTCATTCACAGTTGTTATAATACCTTAGGTTCCATTTACCACATTAAAATTTGTGTTCCACTTACCCCAGTATACCCTATACAACGAATTTGATTTCAGTCAGGTTAACTTACCTATTGACTGTTATTCACAAGATTATTCTATTCACTTGCGTAAGTCACCACAGAAACAGAAACTTGCACTGCAGGTAACAAAATGGCTTCAAGGATCAGTTGTTGTGTTAGTATCTGGACACAATAGAGAACTATTTTGTGATGCACTGAGGGATATTAAAACTTTGACAGCTATTGTCACCTCTTGAGCAACAGTAGCACTAGCAGATTTAGACGTATCCTGGAGATGGCTGCACTCTAAAGGACTTCATTGTAATTTTTCTAAAATTTCGTTAATATCCTGACAAAGAAGATCTCAATTAAGGATATAATTTTCCTTAATAATTGGTGACGAAATAAGAAATTCTGTCTGATAAATCTAAGTTAAAGGTGTTAAGAACTGATTAATGTGAAAAAATTATTCAGTACTACAAAACATTTATGTTCAATAATCTTACAAATATATGCAGTACCTTATTTAGGGATTTTTTTCAATACTATTTCATCTTAGCATATATGCATGAAAACTTATATAAATAAGATAATATCACTTTTAGTGCCAAGAGTGTTAACTTCAATGCCTCAACTTCAATTTTATTAGAAGTAAGATCCAAGATTCTCACTTTTATTTTTCACCAAAACGAGATACTTTCTCGTGGACAGACCCTACCCAAAACATTTGTAATTTTAATACAAGATGCTTCAGTGCACTAATTAATTATCTTAAAGCTTTGAAGGGCCATAAGATAAGGTTGAGAACAGAATTAACCAAAGTTCTACATACTCATACCTTCTACACAACTGACGAATTGTTTATTTATTATTATTTATTTAATCTTACAGAATTTATGCTTGTAAATTGAGTTAGTCTGCTTTCTGTGTATTCTATATTTTTGTATAGATCAACTCCTGAAACTGCTTGCTATGCATTGTATAACTTTGTAAAGCTATCAGCGTAAGTTAGTCGGCATACTTGCTAGCATGGTGATCAGAAGCTGCACTCGGGCTTGGGTTAGATTTCCATTTGCACTAATTACCTGGTTGGATTTTTTCCGAGGTTTTCCCAACAATAAGGCAAATGTCAGGTAATCTCTGGGGAATCCCCGGCCTCACTTCATCTCACCAAAACATTGTGTAACCTTGACTTGTTTCATATCTTACAGCTTTAATACTAATATAAGATCTATGGAATACAATAAAAGAAACGAAAAATGACACAGTATCTTGGGAAACATCCATATCCTCTGGAACTCCATTTGAAAACCTGGATTGCCAACATATCGTAAGATAATTCCCATTATCATTCCATTATCGAGAGCTCTTCCTGTTTTCCCATTTGAATCTTACAAGAAATTCTGTGCTAGCCACTGTATGTTTACAAGTTTCTCTGTGAGGTTTATACCTTTTCGTCTGCGTTATATCACAATAATATACCTCGCCATTACGATTTTGAACTTCATTCATCCATTTTGAGTTACCTACGAGATGACTAAAAAATTTGGTAATGTAAACTCAATTTTATGAGCGGTAGTAACAATTATTAATATCAAATAGTGACATGTCACTTGTCTGTTACACCATGTAGAGTTGTTACCCAGGGATCAAAGGTCAGTGCCTTTATTAATACACATGCAAGTTAGAATTCGGAATTGTCAAGTGATGAGTAACAACTCAAAATTATTAACCCTTAAGTAGCCACGTGAAACAAATGGACACAGGTAGTCATGTGGGGGTTGTTTTGACCCTCAAACAAAATCGAAAAATTTAAGGTTAATGGATGTTAATCGAGTAAAATATGAATTTACATTACATAAATTATTAAGCTAGCATCGTACAAATAAGGTAATCAAGACTTAATAAAATTCAAGATTAATAACCCTTGTGGAGGAATTCACACCTGCTCGTCATTTTTCCTATCTTCTAGACAATCTAAGCATATGTGTTTCATATGGCTTTTACATATAATTTTCCTGGATGTGACACAAAAATTTCTTGTTCTGTCTTTGTTTTTCGGAAAACACTGCATCTTGCATGTCGGGGATTCTCCTCTATTTCTTTTGTCTGTGGGGTGCGGGGGTCGAGTTTAGCAATTTTTAGCAGCACTAGCTCGAAGATGTCTTGGAATGTTGTTAGTCATTTCTCTCTTCCCTATTTGTTGTTTGACCAATTCATAGCCAATTTCTCTCAAGAAATATCTCCTAAGATTTGTAGCATGAGGATTGGTGTGAATAAATATGTCTTGGGCATTGATGCCTGCAATGTTTATAATCCTAAAAAAACAATGCCGAAGGTCATCTGTTGCAACATCTTGCTACAGTGTATGTTTCACACATCTGATCTAATGTTTTAACTTCAGACTTAGAAAAATTATAGCAAGTGATCATTTCAGATTTATGTAGATCATCTGATTCATCAAGTTTGTCATCGTAATGCATCATAGACCCCAACAATACATTTTTATTTTTTGTGGGAACTTATGACACTAATGAAATATTTTTCTGAAAATAGAACACATCGCTTTTAGCCATTCTACCTTCCACATCTGTTCTTTCAGAAGAAATTTCTTTTCTGTTCTTCTTCAAAGTTCCAACGTAGTTTTCTTTACCAAGAGTTCAATGCATAGAGGAATGTTTGAAAACCAATTACCTGCTGTAACATTTGTATCTGTTCCATCAATATCAGAAACTGACCGCAAGACAATGTTCTTCCCAGAGTTTGATACTAGGACCCTTCAGATTGGTTCCCGACATATACTTCCATTGTTTGGTGTAGAATGTATGTGAATCAGCCAGCGTCAATATTTTAATTCCATATTTCGCTGGCTTGCTAGGCAAGTATTGAAGAAATGGGCATCTACCTCTGAAAGGAACTAACTATTTATCTACTGTGGTCATATCTCCTGTTGTATAGTGCCTTTCACAATTTGCAACAAACAATTAAAAAATTTGTCGAAAAATGGCAAATTTGTCCAAGTGTAGTAAAATATTTTACAGTATGTCCAACACCATACCGTTCATCCCATAGATGTTGTACATTTTTCTGACCCGATCTCAGGGAGCCAGCTAACAATAGTCCTATATATGCCTTCATTTCAGTAAGGACGGCATCACGAGCTCTACTAAAATTTTGAGAAATTCTGGCATTATACAAATTAGCATTGGTTATAATAGATCGTAACATGATACCATCTGTGAATAACGAGAAACATTCAACTGGCTTTTTTTTTGCACTTTTTGCTAAATCAACTGATCATGAAAAATGAAGGACAATGTTCTCTGCTCAAGTTTTCACAATTCTGGTAAAAGGACTTCTCACCCAATGAGTTGTCTTATCCTTACCAGTGAAATCTGCATTCGCCTGATCTGCATACTCTTCACCATCTGACGTATCACTTTGTTCGTTCTCTGTGTTGTGATCAGATGCATTCATCTCTTCAACCTCACTGCCACTACCTGGTAATTGATTTTGTTCATCTTCATCCTCTGTTTCTCTTTCTACTTGTTCAAAAAGCCTTAGAATACAATTTCTCTCTTGTCCATAAGAATCATTAGATGCCATGATTGTGTAATTCGTTACCTTTTTTATCTGGAAGAAATGGGGGTTACCTGAATTAGGCCTATTCAATATAATGTATAATTTAAATTATTAATTAATTATATATATAGAAAAACAAAATAACATAAAATAAAGATATTCTCACCGCATAAGTATGCAGATGAAGGCTTCAGAACTCTCTCAGATGAAAATGTGATTGCCAACAAAAAGTTACACTGTTAGTCGCGTGGGGGTCAGTCTGACCCAGTGACAAATCAACACGTCCTAACTCACCCAAGATAACTGTCAGACTAACAACAATGGCAATCACTGAAAGGTATGCTTGTTTTAGGAAAGTATGGAAATACAGAACAGTAAGGCCAACGTAATAATGAAAATACAGCTGAATTTAAATACTCATGGGTCAATTTGAACCCCACGTGACTACTTAAGGGTTAATATCATCCATTATTCTCCATGGTCATCTCATCTTCCAGTCTCATCTTACAACTCCTCTCCAAGTAAACCTGGTGAAGGTAATCAACGCATTACTTTCCTTGATCTTCTCATCTTTCAGTCTCTCAACATGGCCTTACCAAGTCAGGGTCCTTGCAGTTATTCGGTCAAGTACAATCTCCTCAGCTTTAATTTTTCTCTGATGTTTTCATTTTTCATGTCTGCGTGATATTCTCAAACTTTGCCATTTATACACAAAAAGTATATATAATTTACATTACTTGTTATATTTCTATTTAATTTTTTTGAGATGTAATAATAAATAAATCATGGAAAGAGATTAAGTATGTTTGAATAGACCTACACAAGATTTTCGGAATTTGGAACACGGCTTTATTTGGGTGACCTCTTTTTTTTATAGCTGGTGTCTGGCACTGTGCCAGTCTGTTACAAACTTGTACAAGAGAACCATACAATATATTTTGTACAGACCTGCATCTCCAGAGTTGTGTGTAAAATCATTGATTGGTTTTAATTCTCAGGTTATATTTGGAACTAATCTTGCTGCATTCATAGTTGAATCTTTGATATGTCTTCATAGATCTTTGATTCCGAATTTGATTAATTGGATGGAAATATGTGTTCAGTCTTGAATCTCTGTAAAATGTGGAGTGCGAATTTCTTTCTGCTAAGAATGTGGCACCATTCTCGATAAAAGAGCTGTTTCATTTTTTGCCAAGGACGTAGTTAGGTATTGGTAATGAACACTCTTAGAAATGATAGTATTGTGTGTTATAAACTTGCATGATTAGAGAGAATTTCTCACATTATTTTATGAAAATTATAGACATTATTGTAAGATATAAATCCAGAGCTTTTTATAAATAAAGATAACTTGAATTCAATGAAATCATAGTATTTTAATGTTCTAAGATAGTTTTAATTTGTAATCCTAATGTAGTACGAGGTACATACTGAAAATCTATAAAGGTGTGTACACATGTAGCAAACGAATAACTAACAAATGATGAAGTGAACCTATGCTGTTTGGAGCAACATACAAATAACCAGCAAATGGTCAGAGAACATTTATGTTCGCTGGTTATCTACAACAATGGCAGATGAAGATTTATTATAGCAGTGCAGCATTTATTACAGGTAATCTAACAAAAATGAAGTTGGAAAATAAAAGGGAATGATGACAGATGCCACTATATGGAAGTCACAATCGGTATAGAATATAGACTTGTTTAATGATTTATGTTAAATTTAATGGGATAGTTTAGGGCTTCTTTCGAATTTCAGCAACAGACTGAAATATCAGTCTATTATGCAAAATAGGTAAAAAATTTGTAAAAAAGACGACTGGCAAGAAGCAATATCTGTTCATGAAAGATGACACTAACTCTTCAATATCTCGCAACAGGGGATTCGTATACAAGTTTGATATATTTATTCTAAGTTTAGAAATAACTGAGTTCCATGATTTCTATAAAAATTTCCTGGTTCTGATAAAATTCAATAAGGTTGATGTAGGACAGTATTTAAAATTTTTGGCACCTCGGAATGGAATGGTTTTGAAATTATTGTGAAGAATACAATATCAACAATGGAAGAAGAAAAATATTGAACATAAATTTGTTAAAGTCAAATAATTAATTTTTCTAACCAAACGGACTCTTTAATTTTCAGGTATTAACCAGTAAGTTGCCACTTTTTGCATAGAACAGGTATTATTTTGCTTTGAGATGTCATGAGCTGTCATGTAAAAATTAAGCGACTTACGAGCTTTAATTATGTGATGCACATATGAAATAAAACACTGACTGGCATTTAATCAGATGACTGTACTTCCTCTTACTTATAAGTTAATGAATTACATATTGTTCAGATATAGTGTAAAAATGCCTATTGTTTGGATATATAAAAATTAATATAAGGCTAAAATGTTTGTCATAAATGCACTCGTGTATAAAATTTCTCAAGTTTTCACAGCTCGAGTATGATACTATTCCCAAAAATTTGCCACCCAGGGCCACGGCCCATATGTAAATATGGCTCTGGGATGATGACAATTACTTCAGTCCACTCCAGTTTTGACATACTAGTGCCAGTTGGTGAAATTATATTAACTGCTGTGCTCTGCTGCTACAATGTACTACGAACAAGTAACATCGAATGTGGACTTTCTTTGATGTACCGACAAATGACGGATCACTTTTGAAGGCAAACCAAACAATTGGTTCACCCTCACTGGACCGACCACATGTTCTGAATTCAGGCAGCAAATTCATTCTTTCGTTGTTCGTTCACTACTTGTGTACACACTTTAACATGCTCAAAGAAAAGAGTACTCAGGAAATACTGACTGTGATCAGATACTACATCTGATCATTGTGTATTTCTTCAGTATGTTGTTTTCACTTTCCTAGAAGTTATGTTAGATTTCTGTTCCAGCATTCTGCAAATAATAACACATCATTCAACGAAGTTTTTGAGATTCTACACTTAAATAGAATCATTGCAAGTGTGACAGGGAAAAAATCATTCTTTGACAACACATGGCTTCACATTGCATGTTTCTCTATGAAGAAGATAATGAAGAATGATGGATGATTGACTACTGTTCTTACCTACCATTCACTCCTGTTCTAATACTCTTGGACTAAGATCTGATTGGTATTAAAAAGGATTAGGTAGTTGCGAGGCTCCTAAAATGTCAATGAAGATGTCCTACAAGCTTTGCATTTTTACTGTTAGTGATACAGAAAGTTACTGTAGGGGCATTTTTAAACTCGTAAAATGTGATAGGAGTGCATAACTTGAATCATTGTAGAAAAAATCTTATAAAAAGGTAAGATATATCTCTCATAAGAACATGTTTTTTAGAGCTGGAATCACTTTCTTTGATCAGGATATGTTAATATATTTGTCACATTTGGTATGAACTAATACAGTAGAACCTCACTAATTTGGGATAATTGGTGTAAAGTCTGAATTAGCCACTAGTTTAGCTCAGTCGGCTAAGGCGCTTGCCTGCTGATCTAGAGTTATGCTTGAGTGTGGGTTCAATCCCCGCTTGGGCTGATTATTTATCTGTTGACTTTTTTTTTCCTGAGGTTTTCCCAAACCGTAAGAGGGAATGCCACGTAATCTCTGGCGAATTCTTGGCTTCATCTCGTCAAAAATCACCTTGCTGTTATCAATCCCATCAATGCTAAATAACCTAGTAGGGTAGTTGATTCAGCATTGTTAAATAACCAGGTAAAAAAGTAATAAAGTCTGAATTAGTGAAAATCCGAATTGTAGAGAATATTCTGGAACAGGAATATTTCGACAATTGAAAAAAAAAAGTTATATAGCTGTTTAATTTCTAACTTAGTATTTAATTATTTTATTTTTTACGAAGATACACTGTGAAACACAAAACAATAAAAAAAGAGCGAGTTTGAAGTTCTTTAGTCCAAGTCAATTACTGCAAAGGAACCAGCTTTTACAAACTTAAGGAACACGAAACATTATTTAAAAGAGAACGATTTTGAAGTTCTTTAGTCCAAGTCGAATACTGCACAGGAAGTACAGTATTTAGCTTTGAAATTTTCAGAATGTGATTTCGACAAGTGGTAAGTGTTGTCTGCGTCTGTTTGCATTCCTCTCCTTTACGTACATCACGACACAGTTATTTTAAGACAAGATAAAATTTGTGGTACAGTACTTCAGATTACAATCCAAAAAATCAATTAATATATATGTAAATTAATCTTATGTTGGATAATTTGAACTTATTACTACATTTTTCCTCTTTGCATTTACTTCTACTTGAATGTGTGGAGTATTAATGTCAAAGTGTCTTGTGAAAACAAAAATTAGCTGCCTGAATTATCGCGAATTCCAAATTAGTGAAGTCCTAATTAGCGAGGTTTCATTGTATTTTTCAACATCTCTCGAAAATAATTGTAGTATTATAATATCTTTTTTATATAGATTTTAATAAGGGTTACCAAAATATTCCTAATCTATGTAATGTAACTTCAATAATAATGCCTCTTGCAATAGTTAAAAAGAGGACTATCTGTAAGAAAGATCAAATGTACCATCAGCTGGAAATCGAACCATGCTAGGCAGCATTCGCCCATGATGGTGAAGGTATTTGTAGTAACTGCTTACATATAATATACCCGTTGCTCAATATAAGCTACACATGATGATGTATTGGTAATTCAGTGCAGGCACAGTGTTGTACTGTTCTAGTTACACAGTAGAGCAAGAATTGTGCAATGGTTCAATTTAGATTTTTAGTTGAACAAAGATTTATGTATGCTATAAGTTACAAACAAAATTCACTTGTAAAGTTTGTAAACAATATGAACAAAAATTTCCTGGTGTTAGAAGTGCTGTCTTGCTCAACAATTTACTAACTCGTGAATAAACTGGGAAGATGGAAAGTGTTGAAGATTCGAAATCTAAAATGAATCGCAAAGTTCTTACTGAAGAGAAACTGGCTGACATTGAAATTCGGCTGGAACATTCCCGTTTTTTGGTTCTGCACACAAGGTCCCAAAACTGTTGAAAATGAAACCATATAAAATAACTGTAATCCATAAACTGTGGTTGCGATCTTGCAGATAGTTGCATAGGCATGTCGGTTCACAAAGCAATAGGTACAATACTAGAACTCTGAAAAGCCTGATCTTGTTCATGAAGTGCTCTTCCACATTGAAAAGTTTGTGTATGGTGTGCACTTAATGGCGAAAGAATAATAAGGCCTGTATTTTTAAGAACAAACCAATTAATACCAAGCAATATGTGACACAGGTTTGCGATCTTTTTTCCAGCTTTTCGATACAAGGAACTATAGATACATGGTCTGTGTAGAAACTTCGGGGCTTATACCGCATTGTCTTGGTGTTGGTGGCTGATGTTTCGACCGCTGTGTGGTCAGCGAGGGAAGTGAGACAGTATGTGCCGGTATGGAATACCGCCACTGGTTTTTATGGCCATAAGACATACTGTGAAAAATGACATACCGTCATGAAAAAATGTGATCCCTAAGTTTGTTTATACATTTCTTCACAACAAAGAGTAGACTATCTGTTTGCTTCGTAAATCTAAACCACAGCCTTCAGGAACTGTATTCAACGTGTATTTAGATACACTGTATATATTCCAGCTGATTGGAGGTATGGAATCAGCTGGAATATACATGATCCCTTGCTCCTGCAGTCTGAAATACTTAGGCCAAACTGAACGTACTGTGGAAGACAGAAGAAAGGAACACAATCAACTCTGCAAATACGGCCCATACGAAAAATCAGATATAGCCTTACACTCAGCAGATTCAGACCACTCTATCGAATTCGACAATATCAAGATAATAGATAAAGAAGACAACACATACAGAAGACTGGTCAAAGAAGCCATTCACATCAGACTACATCCCAACAACATTAACAAGGACGATGGGTTACAACTCAGCAACTCATGGGGAAGTCTATTCCAAGATCATACATAAGAATGAACCAGTGTCTCCACATGTATGCGGCGCCCCTTCATCTGGACAACGGGCACGGAATCAAAGTCACCCCTCACGGAATCCCTCTTCTTTCGGACCTTATCAGGGCCAGTCTTTAATACGAACACTCCCCTCCATACAGACCTCAATCGGATTGGAAATGAAGAACCAATCAGATGCCAGAAGGAGAACCTACGACCTATCATTGAAAGTCCTCCCCCATTGAGACTCCTATATAATATATATATATATATATATATATATATATATATATAAGCTCACATACTATTTCCTTATCCAACTGCTCTGAGGATGATCACAACACAGTGGTTGAAACGTCAGCCACCAACACCAAGACAACGTGGTATAAGCCCTGAAGTTTCTACACAGACCAAGTACACCAGCTGCAGAAGCCTACACGAACACTTAACTATGATACACTTTTTTTAACAGGATTCTACCATGAAACATACTGTCATTGGTTGCATTGACGGATTTATGGGGCATATTTGAAGACAGAATTGTCATTACTAGTCTGTAGCTACCTCAATCCCCCGACCTAACTCCTTGATACTCTAAGGATACTCTTAAGGATACTCTAAAAGACAAATTCTCATACCTAAGAGGAATTAAAAAAAAAAAAAAACTTTAGTCAAGCAATAACCTCCATTTCATGAAAATAATTGCAGACCATAATGGTCTATGTCTTAAGCAGATAAGATGCGAAAAATGTTTGGACAGAGAAGGCTTTATTTTGATGATTGTACGTATTCTTGAAAAAAATTTAGGTAAGTTTTTTTAACCAATGACTGAGTGATCTTTTAACAAGGCAATTGTGTATGGACTTGCTGAGTGACATGCTACTGCATTCTCGAATCCATCTTATGACCTGCTTTTGTAGATGTGTGTAGGGTTACCAGATACTTATGAGTAAAAAACAGGACCAATTGGTTCAAAAAGCAGGACTAAAGAATTTATAGAAATTCTGCGTCCTACGATTGTTTTAGATTAAACTGGTATTGTAAGCTGCAAAATTGGCATTACATTGGGACGTCGATAATCCGAATGTCAATCATCCGATATATCAAATATCCGGACTCATACTTTCTTTGATTAATTTTTTTAATTAGGTACTGTACACACGCTACAGTATGTTTATTTTCCTCTGTAACATATTGAGAAAGATCCCAGTTGACATGATTAACAGTGATGAGATATTAAAGAGATACTGTACTGTCCACTGTATTACAATACAAGGCTCTTCTCGAAAATTCCTTGTGCACATTGTTTATGCAAATCATCTCACTTCAGTGAGCTTTGACAAATTACTGACCGTAAATGTTTAAGAACTCTCTCACTTGGAATGCTTATTGTTTGCAGAAATAACCCATCTCTTTTCACTGTCTTTTAGTGCAAGGAATCTAACGGTACATTGACAAGCAATAGCCTTATGTTACTGAATAAACACGAACAGTTTCATTTTCAGTTTGAAGAAATTTGTTCAAGTGAAATAGCCTTATGTTACTGAATAAACACGAACAGTCTCATTTTCAGTTTGAAGAAATTTGTTCAAGTGAAATAGCCTTATGTTACTGAATAAACACGAACAGTTTCATTTTCAGTTTGAAGAAATTTGTTCAAGTGATGGGTTGTCTTGAGTTCTGTGCTAAAGTGATTGGATTGTGTTTTTCGATCATTCTGTAACGAACAGTTTTATTTTCAGTTTGAAGAAGTTTGTTCAAGTGCTGGATTGTCTTGTATTCTGTGCTAAAGTGATTGGATTGTGTTTTTCGATCATCCTGTAAACACTACGAGGCATGGCATCTTCTAATACATAACAAAAATGTAATGTGTTAACTATAGATACAAAATCACTTCAGCAATGAAAAATCAGCGATGTCTTCAAGCAATAAGGTACGTACTGTATTGTGTCATATTTTGTATGTACAGTACAGTATTTTAACAGTACAATATCATAAAGAAACTTCATGCATATTTTATGTACTCTGCCATTTTTATGTTCCATTATCCGAACAATTGCATATCCGAACTATAGGTCTACCTGGTCTCAATTAGTTAGAATAATCGATGTCCCACTGTACTCGTTATTTTATATAGGCTTGTACTATATAATTATGTGTACAAAATAAATCATTAACAATAAAATTATCATAAAAATCGATACAATAAAGTTACAGTACAATACCTCTTAATGCCAGCACTATATATACAGTGTGATTCAGAACTTACGTTACAGAAGAATGTAGTAGTTGTAGGAACTAAAACATTTTTCATTAAGCAATGGATGCTCTATCTCACACCACTACACTTGTTTCATTGTTGTAGCTAGTAGGCAATCATTCATTCAATGGCCAATGGCTTTACTCTTTGTTGACTAAGTTTTCAATGTAACAACAGACAATGACGCTTGACAACTTGTGCATTACAGAAGAGCTTCGAACTAATGCCCCCTTTCTTGTAAACAATACTGGCATCGTCGAAGCATTGACTGCCACACCTATTCAAATATGCCAGGTGTAGTATGTATGGTGTTACAGGCATCGAGAATTCATGGAAGAAGATCGACATGATCTAGAGGTGTGGCATACACTGTCTTCAGATTCCCCACAAGAAGTCAAGTGGATTAAGATTGGTGATGTTTCTGGCCATGGGACCAGACTTTGATAACCAATCTGTCACCAGTAATGTTGCCATAAGCTGTTGTCTTGCCACAAGACTGAAGTGCGCAGGATTTCCGTCATGCTGGAACCATGTCCTGGCACATACTGTAAGCTGTACCTCTTCTAATAAAATGGGCAGAATGTTTAAAAAAAAAGTGCCTATAATTTTCTCCCCTTAAGCAATTTGGCATGACCTGTGGACAGAGTAATGTGTCGTTAATGTTGCCACACCACACATTGACACTAAATAGCATCTGATGAGAACTAATTGCAATGGAATATGGATTTATCTGCTCCCAAATGTGCTGGTTATGTGTGTTAAAAATACCATCTGTGTGAAAGTTGCATAATCAGTGAACAACACACAACTTGCAAACTGGAGTATCACTGTGCTTTGATACAAAACCAAATGCACATTGGCTAGTTCTCTCAGGCCCTAACACTCCAGTTTTTTAATGTTGACTGTCTGATGACTGAGCTTTCAATAAATGTACCTAAAAACAACAGACAATGACGAAACAATACACATAGCAACAACAAACAATGACAATGTGAAAAACAGTCAGAACACTAAAACAAGTGCAGCGCCATACTGATGTGAAGTAGGATACACATTGATTAATGAAAAATGTTTGTTTTAGTACCCTCTATCTATCGTATTCTTCTGTAACATAAGTTCTGAATCATCCTGTAGGAGCAGGCATAAAAATACCAAACTATTCTTTACCAAATTTGACATGTAATTAGAAAAACTAATGCACTTACTATATATTTGCTGACAGATGGCTGAGAAAATCCTGAAACCACATACTCTGAAGAATAATTTCGTATGTTCACAATTCTCTCGTGCTGATTTTTAGATGAAAAAAAAAAAAAATTAAAATTGTAACTGATATCAACTATGGCACTAAAAGGGTTAATTGAGTGGCATGGAGTTAAAAGTGTGACTTTTGACACAAAACAAATCAATCATGTTTTACCTTTGGAAATTAAGTCGAGAATTTCTTCTAAATTGCTAACTTGTTCAAGTGTTTCTGAATTTTTAAGTTCCTGAATAAAATATGTGGACAAAAAACTAAAGTTTTATTCTTAATTCAGAATTGAAGATCTCCCCAAATGTAACATGAAATTAATAAAATATGTGACTTGGTGAAAAGAGTAATTTTGAAGCATTCATTTATAACAAATTATTGCATCCAATAGCTGAATAAACTTGTATTCTTGATTATTCAAATGGTTCTGCTAGTAAATATAGGCCTAACGAAATATGCCCCTGAAATTATTTTCCTTTCATCTGAAACGTGTATTAGATTTGTTGGTTACACTCTTATTCCTGGGAAGTCTTCAATTATGTTTTGAAATTTATTTATTGAAACTCAAATGATTAGGACTTTTTATGAAAATAGGGACATTGAAAAAATTTTTAAAAATAAATATGGACAACAGGACAGACCTTCAAAATACGGACATGTTCTGCTAAATATGGACGTTTGGTAACCCTAAATGTGTCCACACTAGAATCCTATGTGTGTGCACACTAAATTTGAAAGCAGGAAGCAGTATGCATCAGATCTGGATACATAATAAAACTAAAAATGTAGTGAGTTGTTCTTGGGGCAAACAGTGTCAAATGGTTTTATATAATGTTCGTTTTCAATTGCAGACATTTCGTCTATGGCATTGATTAATTATTTTTATTTTTACATTAGAATCAAAAGAAAGAGTATGAGATAGAAAATGAAAGATTGGAGGAAAGTACCAGTACAAAAATATTTCACACCAAACAACTTTCGAATGTTCATTGAATACCATTGTCTCTAGTGCACACATTAAATTTATAGGAGAAATGACAGTATAGACTGTAGTTTTTTGTTTTTCTGATTAGTTTGTTCGAATGATCTAATTCATATACACTATGCTTCCAACGCTGTTGTATTTGGTGTATGAACAGTATAGTAAAGATTGACTGAAAACTCACCAAACTTCTTGAGAGTCGATTTTTTTTTAATTATGGTTTATTTAACGACACTTGCAACTGTCGATATTATATCAGTGTTGTCCGTGTGCCGGAATTTTGTCCTGCTGGAGTTCTTTTACATGCCATTAAATCTATTGACATTAGTCTGTCGCATTTAACCCTCAACTGGTATTGCTTTTTAAATGTACGTTAACGATATCTATCCATATGGGTCTATATTGACCCATAGATACCAGTTGAAGATTAAGCACACTTAAATGCCTCGACCTGGGCCGGGATCGAACCCGCAACTTCGAGCACAGAAGGCCAGCGATATACTTGAGTGCACTAATCTGGCCGACTCTTGAGAGTCAATGTTTTCCTAAGTTTGAAGTGTTCATTACTGTTTTCAAAGACAATGTGTTCAGAATCTATTTATTCACTTACATTTTTATTTTTAATTAATGACCATGCAGTCTTGGCTTTATTTTCAGAGGCTTCTATAAGAGAGAGGTTAGCATTTAATCTGGCTTCTTTTATTGCCAATTTATATATATATATATATATATATATATATATATATATATAATTCATATTATCATAGTTCATTTTAACAGATGGATTGTTAGAACTAATAGCAATAGTACGTAATGCCATAATTTTATTCTTTAAATCACTTAATTCTTTAGTGTACCAATTAATATTCGTTTGATTAAACCTATTCCTCAATATCTTAACTTTGGTCAGTGGAAAATATTCATGAAACAAATTATAAAACCAATTTAAAAAGCACTCAAATAAACAATATTTAGAATCTGATCTATACTAGGTAATAGCTGCTCGCAATTAATGTTAATCAACATCTGTTTAAATTAGTTCATATTACAAATTTTAAGATGTCTTGACTCATGACTAATATAATTGCTTCATGACTTAATATTCATATCTTTAATGTTTAATTCACATACAATAGCCTTGTGATTGGAATAACCTAGATCCTGAATATGAACATTATATAGAGTGTTTGCTAAACTTGTAAACATGTTGTAAAGACAGGCATCACCTCTAGTTGGTTCAAAAATTATTTGAAAACAACCATTAGACTTGAAAATATTAACAAGTTTAAAACTATTACCCAAATTGAAGAGAAAATCAATATTAAAGTCACCAAAAATTAACATTTGACAATTATAATTTAAAAGGTAGGTTAATAATTGAGGACCGTTTTTGCAAAACTTGCTAACTGAAAAAAACTAAATTTTACAGGAGAGACAAAACATTGTAGTAAGCAAGTTTTGCTGTAACTCTTACTTATAGCAGAAAGCAAGTTTTGAAAAAACAATCACACTTTGACACACTACAATGAAGAGAAATAATCCAATTTTACTACGACGCCTTTAACATCAGGTAGAGGCCTGCCTTATGTTCACGAATCCATCAAAATCTCAATTTTGCAAATTTTGCAGTTAGCAAGTTTTGCAAAAACGGTCCTCAATTGCTCTAAGATATTTAAAAACAATATCTCCAGAAGGTGATCTGTATATAGTGATAATTAAAACTTTAAATGATTCAATAACGTACCAGTAGTCTCAATGTTTAATTCGTCACAAAAATTTGATAAATTAAGTTTCTTGAATTTGAGTAATTACCTTACAAATATGATTACACCACCATTTTCATGAGCGACTCTTGTGTAATAGTTTCCCAACATGAAATTGTCAGGGGAATATAATTCCACTTCCTTCGAACAAAGCCAATGTTCACACAAACATACAACATTGAATTCTTTCGTTGATAGTGTAGCATTTAAAAAGTCTATTTTGTTTCTTAAGCACTGAATATTAAGAAACAATACCATGAAGGAAGCAATAAAAACGTTTGAATTAAATATAATTTTACAATTATCACTACACCTTAATTCACTGTCAGTGATTAGTACTGAATTCACTGAATTTAACCCTTGGGATTGCTTTGTTGACATATGTGAAAAAACCATCTCACACAAATATTCATTGGTCATATATCAGTGTTAAAAGCCGCATCCAAGTATTTTTCATAAATATCCACCTTAAAGGATGCATACAGATGTGGCTGCTTAGATGACAATTTAGTACATGAAACTACCGAAAACGTTGATTTTAGGAAATCAACCAGATCATTAAGTTCAGTATCAGGCGATAGGCAAAAGGCATGTAATGAGACTGTCTTTAGTACACCCTGTAACTTATTCTTTTTATTATTTGTAGATTTACTTCCTACTATAACTTGTCGTTTAGGTTTATTGCACTTCACAATATCAGACCATAAAGTTTCAGGTCTATCAGAATTTGATGCACTAATAGTATCACTGAATAAATCCTTGGGCTGTATGTCTGTATTATTATAATCTGCTGAGGTAGATTTTACAGTAGTACGTTCATCTTTAGTCTTGGCAATAGTCCTTTTTTTTAATAGAATTTTGTTTGGTAAATTGTTTGCTATGTAAGACACTTATATCATTACCTGTTTGTCATACTGCAGTTGAATTTCCTTGTGGTACTATAGAAGTCAAAAGGTTAACATGTTTCGTAAGTAAATCCACTTTCTCACGAAGTTCACTAATCAGTTGATCTTTTTGAGCTACTATATACTTTATTATTTCAATATCAATTTTATTGTTACTATCAGCAAGTTCAGACAAAGCATCGCTGAGGACGAAATCCTCATTAACACACACACTATCAATATCACTGTTGGAATCACAGCAGGTCACCGTACCATCTTCACATGCTTCAACATAACTTGATAACTTTGCACAACTAGGATGAAATACAATGCTTCATTCGTTACATTTAACTCCACTCACTACTTTTAAACGACATCTCTTACAAAGAGTAACTGAAGATGAGCTTGTCATATCAGCTATTACAATTGAACTTTCAAACAATGTGTAGACCTATATGCACACACAGACCACAGAGCGATAGCGTATAACATATGAATGAATGCGAATATGGTACAGTGTGTGTAAGCGATCTATCGTTACTGCGCCTCCAAAAGTCGCTATGTATTTTTAAAAAGATTTTTCAGGATAAAGAAAGAGAAGCATTGTCACTTTTAGTTCCCTTCATTTTCAAAGGTACTTTCGGTATAATTTCAATATTTTACTTGTAATGACTGAAATTATACCGAAAGTAGTTTTGAAAATCAAGGAAATTAAAAGTGGCACTACTTCATTCTTTGCTCTGCAAAATCTTTTTAAAAACACACAGCAGATTTTGGAGGTGCAGCGACGATATAGTATAAACCGTAATCAAGATTTCATGTTAATAAATTTATATTTTTATAAAGAAAAGATACAGTGTTTAGCTCTGTGGACCGGCTTACATCAACCAGTAATGTCTCATGGAGAAGTGTTCCCTACAGTGGACATATGCCACTGATGTCTGATGCACTGCCGCAGTCCATAGAACTCTCACCGTCACTGTCACTAAGAGAAATGATAATCTCTTCCATACAGTTTTCAGTCCCTCCATTTCTTATGCCTCTTTTATAACTTGTTTCGCATGATTCACTACTTTATTCCAATCTTCTGAACTGACAATTTCCACATCATCTAGTAACAGTTTCTCCACTTCATAACAAACGTTGTTTGTAGCAACATGTCTTTTAATTTGGGCCCATATAGTCTCAATACAATTGAAGTGGCAATGGTATGGTGGCAGCCGGATAACTTTGTGACTGCAATTCTTCGTCATTTTGCCCACTACACATTTTGGGTACAGTTCTTGTGTTGTGCCACTAAATGTGGACGTTCTACTTTTTTCATGTGGTCCTGCACAGATATTTTGTGTGAGACCAGCCGATGGGTGATGTACTTTCTACTGGTCATTGTCGAAGTCTTATCAACAATCCTGGAATGATATGGAGCATTGTCCATTACTATTGCCGACGGTCTTTTAAAGTTCTTCAGCAAGCAGTTTTCGAACTATTCTTCGAATTTCATATGATTCATCTCCTCGTGATAGTCGCCAGTTTTTTTTTTTCGATCTAAAAGCAAGAAGGCAATTTTCAATTAACCCTTTTTTGTTGTTCCTACATGCAGTACAGTAATTCCCCCCCCCCCCCCCCCCCCCTTTCCAATAGCTACTGACATCATACCTTTCAGTGTATCGTCTGTCCAACCTTTACTTAGAGTAAAGGTTACATGTTTCATCCAGTCATACAATATTAGAAAAATCCTCCTGCATCACTTCCCTCAAAAATCTACATCACCAGGCAATAATGTCATTTCTGTCCATTAAAACCTTATGAACATTGACATGACGCGTAGGCCTACTTTTCTCTTCTTGAGTAAGGTAGGGTGGTGCACAGTGAGACAATTTTATTAAAAAGTTTTCATAGTGGCCACATTTATCACCCCAGATCTTCGAATTTTAAATCAAAGTTATATTTCATCATTTGTATTGATTTGTATGTTTGAAATTGATATCATTTATGATTTATTCATTATTTCAAATTAAAAAAAAAAAAATGTGGTGCAGAGTGAGACATCACTCAAGAATTAGTGGTGCAGAGTGAGAAATGATTGTAATTCAATAAAATCAGTGTTTTTTTTCTTCAAATTATCTATAAACATACTTTATTGGAAGTTTAATATAACAGAAACTTACATATTTGTTGAAAGATTAAATTGTCTATCGTACCTCAACACCAAAAAAATCGACTTCAAACTTGAAAAATGAATTTGTTCTTTTTCTGCCTATGGTGTTTGAGGGATTGGGTAGTATAATCTTAACATCACTTTCAGCAACTGATGCTATGTCTTCAACCTGAGGTAAGTAAAAACAGTTTGTCTGCTTCAGCCTTCTTCGAAGAAATTGGCCTTCCAATTCCCGCTGAGTCTGCTTCTTTTAAAACGTTTCCTACATAGAAAATTGATGCCTTTGTTTTGAACTCTACCAAAATGAAATCTCCTTCCTTCGGAGAATGACTCAATTCACCAAAATTAATTTCAGGATCTTCATTTACAAATTCTAATCCACCAACAGATGAAGTATCGGACCATATTGCTGCAAGTTCCTCTTCGTTCTTGTCATCTTCATCTCTTATCTTAGGAAACAGTTTTCTTTGGTTCTTTGATTTTTTAAGAGCCACTGATTCTGCTTTTTCTTCTATTTTTTTTTTTCTGGGGTGTCTGTGGCGATGAGACATCTACCTTTCTCATGTGGTCTTCTTGTTTTTTCCTTTGGTTGTGCTTTGGGTTACCCAATGAATTCTGCAGGTTCAACAAATGATTCATCCTTTTTCTCTCTTGTCAAAGAGTAGTGGGGGTACTCACCACTCGATTTGGAGAATCCATTATAGACACATATGTTGCAGATACAGTTTGTTCTTCAGCAGTGTTATTAGTGTCTGTAGCATTTGGATATTCTATGAAAGTCGCTGCAATCATCAGAAAGTCATCTTCTGTGAAGATATTTCTGTTGAATGGAAAAATTCCACATTTCCGGAAGCCATTTTTGATGGTGGTTGGGATCATAGCTTTTTGGTGTACTATGTTAATGCAAGCAGCTACTTCGTAAATAGAGAACACACGTCCAGGGTTCTGCTTGTTCCATGAATTCACAGCAGCAACATAATATGCTTTAAAAGGAGCATAGCAGCTCACAATAGAATTCAAAAGTCTTCCACTCTAATCTAAGTAAGTAAATATATGTTTCAATAACATGCAAGTTTTGAGAGCGATTTAGAACATTATTTAAATTATCAAAAAAGATATTGACATTATGTTCATTGAAAGATGTCAGTCTTGATAAGGAACAGCCCTCAGGTTGTCGTATGCTTAGTTCCTTGTTGCACTTCAGAAATGCACACATCCAATCAACTCTGGCAGCTTTATTTTCATGCCTGTTGTCAGGTACTTTAATATTATTTATTTGAGCTGTTTCATAGGCCAGTTCTCGTAAATCCCTTGTGGACTTACCGTAACACATTTTTGAACATTTCAACAAGTATTCTGAAATCATTTTTTCCTCTGAAGCACTGAAAATCTGATGGGAGGCATTTCAGTGTCATACGGATTTCAATGTTCGGGTATGTTTCCTTACGTTTCTTGACATACCTTTAATAGATAAACAATAAATTAAATGTAATGCACAATACAATTAAAAAGTCTCCCACTCTAATCTAAGTAAGTAAATATATGTTTCAATAACATGCAAGTTAATTTCTCTTCAACTGATTCAGTGGATGAACTATCTCCGAAATATTCTGTATAAACTTAGAATAGAATCTCGCCATTCCAACAAATCTACACACTTGCTTCACATTAGTAGGTCTAGGAAACTGTCCGTACATAGGATCAGTACCAATCCCTCGAGCCGACAACTGGTGCCCCAAGAACTTTATCTCAACAGCACCCAAAGTAATTTTCTCCTTATTAAGGGTTATATCTGCTTGTTGGAGCCTATTAAATACCTCTTTCAAATAACATTCATGCTCCTCTCGCATAGGAGAGTATATCAACAGGTTATCCGCATAATTAAAGACATACTTACATTTAATGTCCCCAAACAAACAATCTATTTCCCTGCTCAATATTTGCGATCCCACAGCAATTCCCATGGGTAGCTTATTGAATTCATAAAGTCTAAAAGGAATCGTAAGTGCCGTATTACGCCTACTCCTCTGGGTAGGTGGAATCTGATAATATGCCGAATTAAAATCAACAACAGAAAAGATCGTTGCACCAAGAAAGTGTTGGAAAGCATTTTCCAACGTAGGCATAGGAATATAATCATATTTTATTTTCGTAATCAACTACCATCCTAAACTTTCCATCTGGTTTGGGCACTAAAAAGGGCGGGCTAGCATAGTTCGAATTACTCTTCCTTATCACCCCACTTTGCTAAAGATCTCCAATATGATCTCTCAAAATGTGTAATTTAGGTGAAGAACAAGAGTACGGCTGAGAGTGAACAATTCTATCTCACATGATCTTCCCAGTATGGAACCTAAACGTTCTGTAAATAGGTTAGGAAAATCTATTCATTTACATCTCCCGTTTGCGCGAACTTGGGCAGTATGTTTTCACCCCGGGTTCTTCTGGATAAACTAAATTAACAAGGAGATTCCTACACTTTGGGAACTCATCAAATTTCCAATTCTCTCCTGGCTTAAAGCAAAAATCATATGACTTATCCCAAGGAAACATTTCCATACCTGACCTCAAAATGTAATCATTCCCCAAAATTATCGGGACTTGTAATTGCTCTATTATTCTAAATAAATGAGTCCACAAATACTCATTAATTTTGAAATGGCAGAATACTATGGTGTTCACAGGTACCATACTTCCATCAGCCAGTTGACATGTTCCATCAGTCTCCCTCTTCCCCCATATCCTTTTCATATGGGTTAAGAATGGAATATAATCTGTCTTAATAATTGATACTGCCGTGCCTGTATCTAGAACTGCTGGTATTATCATCTCTCAAAACTTCACTGAGATCCAGGATAAACTAGGGGATTGACTACTACGTGATCCTTTGTTTGCATAAAGCATGGTCTATCTTTCAGCTCTACTCCTTGCGGCTCCCTTGGCCCTCGCGAATCTTGATTATCCTGATTAGTACAATTCGTCCTAACGTGCCCAGCCTGACCACACCAAAACATGTGGGCGGCCTATTCTGAGTAAATCTCCTAGACTGATTCCATGAACTCGACACATCCCTACATGACGTTTGCTCACACTGCGGGTAGTAATTCGGAAAACTTCTCTCTGCTACTAAGGAGTTGCCCACTCTATGTCCAAATTACGCAACTTTTAGATCGTATTTGGCCTAGACTCAACAACAAAGTGTGATCTAATACAAGGACTCATATTCTGTAATATCAATTCAGTTAATTCCATTTCAGCATTATAGCATTATAGTAATTCAGTATTACATTCACCCTATACAAGCAATCAAAAAATTCCAAGAAACTTTCATCGGGTGATTGAAAGCTCCGCAACAAATAATCTCTAATCAAGTCTTCTGCAATAGGCTAGGGAAAAATTCCAAAACAATATGTTCCAATAATATCGGCCATTCCCATTGGAACTGACCAGCCCAACCAATAACCTCTAATAACAAGCCACTAGTCCTCTGCATTAAACATAATATAAATTTTCGATCTTCCACTAAACCATTGATGAGGCATGACATTTCAAATAGAGGAAGCTCCAGATCATACGATATGATATGATATATTTCATGTCATTAATCCATCTATGTAAAGTGGACCTCACAATTTTACTCCAGGTTATACATATATTTTACTGTAAAAATTCTTAAGAGAACATAGTGGGTGGGGTGTTGGATGTCCTTGAGCTCGGAAACGGGTAAATAATTAGACCTAAATTCGTGTACATAAATAATGAATAAAATATGTACATAATTAAACATAAATTAAACATTATCGTACCTTATTTATTGTACACCAGTTCAATCCTCCTGTTTTTCCTGGCAAAGATATCAATCACATCATCGTAGAAGGATGGTCTCTGGCATAATATAGCAAGCAGGGACTTTTCAATGCTCAGAAGAGCTAGTAAAGATAGTCTCTCCTGACATTGAGTGTTCTGAAGATAGGACTTAATCCTCTTAATTGCTGAGAATGACCTCTCTGCAGATGAACTAGATGCGGGAATGGTGATTTTGTGTGACTTGATGTCTTTTCTGAGATTTATGTAAGTTATTTAAGTCGCCAAAGCCAGTGTGACTCCAAGTGCTTTTCTCTTGCGAAAATAATAAGCATGGCCAGCAGAACAATTTTCGCAATCTATGACATCCACATAACCACGGAACTGTATCATACATATTTTCATTAAAATGACGCATAAACACTTTAACACCTTTACTCTGTATACCGAGGTCATTATTAAGAAGATTTTTTGATTTGTCACTTTTAATTATATTTAGTTTCTCCTCGTAAGGGAGAGAACTAAACCTACTTTTCAGTACTCTTTCTATCGCACAGTCACACGTAGACCCTTCTTCCACTACAACGTTGCCCACACTGCTGCCAGCAGCAATGCTGTCCAAAGGGTCCAAAATTTCACGGAACTGGCACTCACCCCATCAACTCGCAACCTAAGGTGGAGTTAATGTGTATCTTGCACACTTTTACCAATCATTAACAACTTAATAAGAAAACCCTATTTTTATCTACTAAACTCTAGTGTACACATAATAAGAGAATCACTACAATTAAAAACATACTTACAGTTCTTTTTAATAATGTCAGACAATATAAAAATAATAAAATATTCTTTGCCACCATAAGTATTTCAGCGGGCCAATTTCTGGAGTCGCTTCCCGTTACCAACAACTTCCGATTTTTTCCGAGCAGCTATGATTGTGTCGAGTCCAGCTTACCACGACATACCTCAGTTTTCAATGCACACTGCTCACTTGTTCCTATGCTGTTGTTCGCTGCCTAGCATGAGGCTATGATCTTCAACACAGCGAATGTTCCCAAATGAATTTTAAAATATAAAATAAATATTATTTCTCCTAAAATGTAAGGGGAAGTGGCACTTCCAGCCCTTCTAAGGACTCTTCGCCACTGCACTAAACCCAGACTGTGGATGCTGATAACCTCCATTAAGAACCTCATCAACAGCCTCGCATCCTTGCCATCTACCACATGTATATTCTTAACCAAGTCCAAATATATCTTCATATGACATTGGTTTACATCCGATAAAAAACTTTTCTCCTTCTCAGGGACTCCGCTACCTAAACCAGATGGTACCGTCTCAATCCCTTCTGAAGCTTCAACCTGCTTCTCAAAACCTAAATGCACATTATGTGACCCATTACCTCCAACCTGAGTTGAGGTTTGCTTCTTCGGTTCTGAGACAGTAGAAGATTGCAAACTTTAACCCCTGCATGGTATACTTATCTCTAAGTTCGTCTTCGACCCTTACTCGAATGCTACTGATACTATCGGGATCCAAAGTCTTCAAATACTGTGAAAACCGGGACTCAGTTCTTGCTTCCTGCCATCTGTAGATACCCCAACACGTTCCAACTCCAAAATCAAAGTCGACTTCGCGAGGTCCCAACACCAGTCAATTTGAACACTAATGGTAACAGAAAGACTCACAACAATATCAATTCAATGTATACCGGTAACAGTCAACATTCAGTCAATTTACATCAACACCACCAACCAAATACAGTGCATGTAAATGTATTGCAAAATGCAAACAGGTGACCGAGGAGCATGCAACAGAACAAACTACCTGTCCTAGTTTTATAACAAAACATTTCTCCCTTAAATGCCTGGGAAAACCCACGACAACCATGGCTAATGGAAAAATCACAATATTCCCTTAAGTGTGTGAGAAAACCCACGATAACCGTAAACCACGGATAACGGAAAAATCACAATATTCCCTTAAATGCCTGGGAAAACCCATGATAAACACGGTCTGCTACCATTTGACACGACAAGTAGGCTTTCTCTTCTCGAGTAACCATTTGTTCTTGAGTAATTCTTGTCAGATGTTGAAAGCGCCCGTATGGTTGGCACAGTGGAAGTGATTAATTACTAATAAAATGCAGTCGAAGCGAATGATAGTGCTAAACACAATGGAAATAATTAATAACAAATGCCAGTTTTGTAACAAGAATATAATTGACTGAATGATGAATAACAAGACAATACACAAATGAATTGATGTAACAAATAATGATGATACCAAAGTACTAAATAAAATTATAAGGATTTAATCTGCATTTATACGTACATATATGCAAGCATACAGTGTCTAAATAACGTGACTTCTATCTCGAATGTTCTCTCGCAAGAGTGAACTGTATTAGATTTATACAAAACTAACCTGTAAAACTAACTCAAATCTAATACGTTCATAACAAATAACCTTACAGTATCTTAATAATATCTATCATCTCTGTATACTGAGTTCCATTCAACTTCATACACAATTTAGTGTAATATCACTATACATTATTTGCTTGGAAAAGAATTCTAGTGCGAAGAACAATATGAATTCAACTACTATCACAAGATAGAATTTGACACAATCTGTTACATATCTCATAACCTTATTCCTTTGCTGTGGTCGCACCAAAGAATCAGTCCCATTCCGAGGCTTATGTTGAGGTTTCGTAACAAGCTTTTTTTTTTTACGGTTGAGAGGGTACTGTGTTTGATAATTGATTTCCTTCCCCCTTTTCAATACTCTTCTCAAAAAACTCGAGAACATCGGAATGTTACTCACCAGATGGAAACTGGTGCATCGGATGATCGGGATATGCGCAGTGGAAGACTTAGAACAAAATAGATAGTGGGAATTTATGATAACAAATATAATTAACAAATAATAAATAACAAGTACATAATTAATTTGATGAAGCGAACATAGAAAGTATGAGGTTAAATTAAAAGGAAAAATAATATAATAAATCAAACTGAAATACAACCACGAGTAAAGTCCAGAACCTTCAACACTTTCAATAATATATCCCAGTACATTCTTAAATTCATAATTCAGTCTAATCGGGAAATTCACAAACAACAGGTTAATGACCTATAAAATATTTCCCCGCTGGAACGTTGTCACAACATCTCAAATAGCGTATAAAATTTTAACCCCAATGTCCAGCGGTTTCCACAACCCTTATTAAATGCCCAATTAGACTTCAATTATTCCCATAAAAAGAAACAACCAACAGGCTCCAAATATTAACTCGTTGCATAACAGGGGAAATAACCCACAATAAAACAGTCACACATCAGATCAATACACAGATAATTAATTAAAAGTTGATTCTTAAATACAATCTATAAATACTATAAGTTTCTGTACTATTCTCTGCACTATTACAATGCCCATAATGCCGAGAGAGAGAAAAGAGTATATATGTATACCAATGATACCTTAGAATTCACGTAGCCACGTAAATATACTAGGATCGCAATGCACCGGATTAGTAAATCGAATAATCTAGAATGGCAATGCTCAATTTGTAAATGAACAGTAAAACAAGTAGCCGGGTATATGAATTCGGTCCAACCTTTTCCACGATATAATAATAACCATCAGTCACAATTCCGCGTGGGCTATCTTGGAAAATTTTGAAGACAACGTAAGTACACAATAAGTCCGTATTTCAATACTCGCACAAATCAAATCCCCAAAACACTTCACTTCCTGTAACATAATATGTACCATGCGACATAACCCACCAAACTAAGATGCCGCAATATCTGATACATAAACCAAGATATTACCACTTGCGGATATTCTCATTAACAATTTAACAAATATATCGTAATTAAATACAACAAATACCGAACCAGCTCGTACTGCAAGATTAAGTACGCCATAATACATTGAATACAACCTTAAACATGTCGACTGCATCCATAACAGAAGTTAATTGTAGAAGATAGAATCCCGAAGTCGATGTAAACTTGCTAAATATAGCTAACCAGCCGACATACGGTTCCCGAGTGAACTTAACTGATCCAATATGTCTCGGAACAACCTTCCACGTCGAGAGTGAACTCCAAAGTGAAGTGCTCTGCTACTGAGGATAAACAAGAAAACACGGTTCTCTCCCCAGCATTTGTTTGAAACTGCTAGCCGACCAATAGGAATTTTGGTAAGAAGATAGGAAGAGAAGATGGCGCTATTGGCGATACATTAATGAAATGAACTCTATCGGCGAGATGGTCTAGTAGATGATTGACTGATGCGTTGAGCTCGGCTCACTCTCCCCCACTACGCTGAATTTCAACCATTGGAGTTCCAGTGATTGAAATTATCTATGGACGTTGAGTGTATCCACCGGAGTTCTGATATGCCACGCTATCCCCGCGCGGCGACGATCAGGCTCCAACAAATTGGGATGAAATCCACATCCCCTAACTGGGCACCTCAGCCCTCCGATTCCCAGCGGCCTAATTGAGGCCCGAGCTGCTCCCCGGCACCTCATGACTGCACTCCAGCAGCCACACCTGGAGGAACTACTGCCACTCCAAAATCGATGCACCATGCTCTGGAATCCATATCCTGAAGCACGCATCCTGCCGCCGCTGTAATCCATGATATTTGGACCCTACATCCAAACTGGTCCCCATAAACAGCTGTCGCTCGAAGAACTGCAACTAGGTGAAGAAAGATGAGCCGAAAGTCCAAAAGCCCTGTGGAACATAACACAGCTCCCAACTGGCCCCCATAAACCAGTGGTTACTGTTTGTCCAAAGCCACATCAAACGTAGATAGCCGTACTGCAAGTCCGGAACACGTGTGGATCCAATTTTGCGAATACCCCAGAAAGCATCCAGGAAGGTTTGCACGTCGAGAAATGAAGAGGCTCAAGTAATGCTGAATAGAAACCAGGCGTCCCCAGGATTCGTTCGGCTGCCCGGCCATAATCGGACGAGTGCCCGCTCGTCAAGTCCTCGATGCATGCTGATCCCACGATGATATCACCATCACTGACAGCACTCAATAAGGTAGGCAATATTAAGGCAAAATGAAGGTAATTAAAGGAAGATAGGAAGGGAAACGCCGGCTTACAAAAATCTGCGAACATATATAAAAAAGGCATATAGTACAGAGTTACAAAATTTCACATTACAGTAAATAACAGTACACAAACACTAACAGATTAAAATAACAATTAACGAGGACACACAGAAGGTGTCCCCGGATTCTGGAGCTTACTGATCATTTAATCTCGGCATGATCAACTTCCTCCTCTCTCTGGGCTAACTTTAGGTGTGTGTGACATGAGCCTTTCGAAGTCGATGGCCTGTATCTGGACAACTTAATTCGACAGTAACGGGAGAAAGAAACCTAGAAATAATCAAGGGTTGGGACCACCTAAACATCAACTTCCCCGAAACTTGATTTGGAGCTGAGCTTTGCGGGAAAAGCCTCACTCTAACTCTATCTCCCATCTGAAATTTGTGAGGTTGACGAGAGGCATTAAATCGAGTGGCAGTCTTTCTGCTTGCATCACGCAAATTTCGAATAGCGTGGCGCCATTGGGCCTCTATCTCAGTTTGTGTCATGGGCTCGTCTAACTTCAATTTTCACTGCAATTGTAAGGGGTGATTTAAACTCCTCCCCAAAAAGAGTTCAGCAGGAGTAGATTTCATTGCCTCATGATAAGCCGAGTTGAAACCCATCTGAAGGGCATGTAATTGCTCATCCCAGGCCAGTTTGTGATCATGATAAAATACAATTAAGGCAGATTTCAAATTCCTGTTGAATCTTTCCACTAAATTCGGTTGGGGGTAATAAGGGGAAGTGTTTACATGTCTAATCCCCCACTGAAAACACATGTCATTAAACATCTTGGAATTAAACACAGTCGCATTGTAAGGAATTATACACTCTGGAATGCCATGTTGGGCAAACACCTGATAGTTTAAAGTCTCAACCACTAACTTGACGTCATTTCCCTCAACGGGAATAACCAAACAAACTTAGAGAAACCGTCAACCATAACCAATATTACTTTGTTCCCATTACGAGTTCGTACCAAAGGTCCGACAAAATCCATGAATAGCCTCTGCATAGGCCTGGAGTCCGTTTCCGCCGAGTATAAACCTATCCGGGTGTTGGAGGGAGGCTTGGCCCTCTGATAGAATTCGCTCTTAGTGACATAATCCCTCACATATGACCTCATCTTAGGCCAAAAGAATTCCTTGGAAATTCTATTAAGAGTCTTTGTTGCTCCTAAGCTCCTTAGGCCAAAAGAATTCCTTGGAAATTCTATTAAGAGTCTTTGTTGCTCCTAAGTGTACTCCCAACATCGAATCGTGAAAATAATGGCAGACCATAGATCTTAACCCCTGCGGGACAAACACCCTACTCTTCCTAACTGTAGGGGGATGATAAACTAACAACCCCTTTTCCATCCGAAAATTTCTAATGCTAGGGTCCCTGTTATTTACTCTGGCACTAAACTGAATACACTCCTGATCATTTGTCTGATGCTCCCGGAGGCTCTCAAAAGTAGCAGGGACCTGCCCTAAAATGTTAACCGGAATACTAGACTGCTCCCCCACCACCAGCTCCTCTTGGAAGACTCGTGATAGACAATCTGCCCTGATAATAGATGCAGCAGCACCCGTGTCCAGGATTGCGGGTATAGTGGCCTCTCCAAATTTCACTGAGACCCAAGGCAAGATATGGGCCTCACTGTGACGTGGTCCTTTATATTAACATGAAGGACCGAATTATTTTGTGTTTCCAGTCGTTCCTGTTTCCTAGAGTCTCGAGAATCCTTATGAAACGGAACTCTACACTGAGCTTTAATGTGTTCTGCCTTGCCACATCGGAAACACGTAAGGGGCCTCTCTCGTATAAATCTTTCAGGCTGACCTCGTGAATTCAACGAATGCGCACCCGAGGACTGTTCACGTGAACGAACATCATACGGTAAAGTTCTATCCCGCTGCCTCTCAGCTATCAAGGAATTATCCACTCTTCACCTCAACTCACGCAATTCTTCAATAGTGTTGGGCCTAGATTCGAAAACGAAATGTGATCTAATACATAGACTCATATTTTGCAAAACTGTCTCTATCAATTTTGATTCAGTAGAATAATAGTTTAATATAACATTCACCCTATATAAAGAGTCAAAAAATTCCAAAGAATTCTCTTCAGGAAACTGAAATCTGCGTGATAGATAATCCCTAACCAAATCCTCTCGCAACTGTGAGGGAAGAAGTTCCAAAACAACTCTTTCGAGTAAAATTGACCATGACCATTGAAATCGGATCGCCCGACCAAATATTTCTAACAATAAGCCAATAGTCTGCGGCATTAAGCCCAGTATGAACTCTCGATCTTCGACTAATCCCAAGGCATGAATACCTATAATTTCCATTAAAAATCCCATCAACAACCTCGGGTTTTTACCATCTGTCAACCGTAAATTCTTAAACAGGTCTAAATATATTTTCATATGGCACTGGTTTACATCAGAAGAAAATAGTCTGCTCTCACTACCCAATTTTCCCTTCTCTATCTCAAATTGTGTCCTATCGATCCCCTCAATCTGTTTTTCCCCACCTAATGGCAGGCCAGATGGACCCTCGCCTTCCACCTGAATGGAGGCTCGCTTCTTTGGCTCAAAAACCGCAGAAGGTTGTGGGCCTAATCCCTGCATTGCATACTTGTCTCTAAGTTCATCCTCAACCCGCATGCGAATGCTGCTCACGCTCTCCAGGTCCAACATCTTCAAGTGTTGAGAAAATTGGGACTGCAACTCCCGCTTCCTACCGTCCGTGGGTATGCCAACACGCTCCAGCTCCAAAACCAAGGTTGCCTTTGAGAGGTCCCAACACCAACCGATTTGAACACACATACTTGAACAAAGAAATATTAGATCAGCTTCAATACAAAAAATTCTCAAAATTCAATAAATTCACACTAACATCACCAGTCAAACCAATGCACCTGAGAAATGTTGCCCAAGAGGCCAATAGTTGAACGAGAACACCCATAAAGAGATTTCCAATATTCCACAATACAAAATTCCAAGTACCCCAAGAAAACCACGTAAAACCATTTATAACGACGGAAAATCCTTTATAACCACGGAAAATCCTTTATAACCACACTCTGCTACCATTTGAGAGGGTACTGTGTTTGATAATTGATTTCCTTCCCCCTCTTCAATACTCTTCTCAAAAAACTCGAGAACATCGGGATGTTACTCGCCAGATGGAAACTGGTGGATCGGATGATCGGGATATGCGCAGTGGAAGACTTAGAACAAAATAGATAGTGTGAATTTATGATAACAAATATAATTAACAAATAATAAATAACAAGTACATAATTAATTTGATGAAGCGAACATAGAAAGTATGAGGTTAAATGAAAAGGAAAAATAATATAATAAATTAAACTGAAATACAACCATGAATAAAGTCCAGAACCTTCAACAACTTTCATTTTGGTTTTGAAGCAGCAGCCTGATATTGACACTTCGTAGGTGTTGTATGATTATTTTTATATAATGTCCCAATACATTCCTAAATTCATAATTCAGTCTAATCGGGAAATTCACAAACAACAGGTTGATGACCTATAAAATATTTCCCCGCTGGAACGTTGTCACAACATCTCAAACAGCGTATAAAATTTCAACCCCAATGTCCAGCGGTTTCCACAACCCTTATTAAATGCCCAATTAGACTTCAATTATTCCCACAAAAACAACCAACAGGCTCCAAATATTAACTCGTTGCATAACAGGGGAAATAACCCACAATAAAACAGTCGCACACCAGATCAATACACAGATAATTAATTAAAAGTTGGTTCTTAAATACAATCTATAAATACTATAAGTCTCTGTACGATTCTCTGCACTATTACAATGCCCATAATGCCGAGAGAGAGAAAAGAGTATATATGTATACCAATGATACCTTAGAATTCACGTAGCCACGTAAATATACTAGGATCGCAATGCACTGGATTAGTAAATCGAATAATCTAGAATGGCAATGCTCAATTTGTAAATGAACAGTAAAACAAGTAGCCGGGTATATGAATTCGGTCCAACCTTTTCCACGATATAATAATAACCATCAGTCACAATTCCGCGTGGGCTATCTTGGAAAATTTTGAAGACAACGTAAGTACACAATAAGTCCGTATTTCAATACTCGCACAAATCAAATCCCCAAAACACTTCATTTCCTGTAACATAATATGTACCATGCAACATAACCCACCAAACTAAGATGCCGCAATATCTGATACATAAATCAAGATATTACCACTTGCGGATATTCTCATTAACAATTTAACAAATATATCGTAATTAAATACAACAAATACCGAACCAGCTCGTACTGCAAGATTAAGTACGCCATAATACATTGAATACAACCTTAAACATGTCGACTGCATCCATAACAGAAGTTAATTGTAGAAGATAGAATCCCGAAGTCGATGTAAACTTGCTAAATACAGCTAACCAGCCGACATACGGTTCCCGAGTGAACTTAACTGATCCAATATGTCTCGGAACAACCTTCCACGTCGAGAGTGAACTCCAAAGTGAAGTGCTCTGCTACTGAGGATAAACAAGAAAACACGGTTCTCTCCCCAGCATTTGTTTGAAACTGCTAGCCGACCAATAGGAATTTTGGTAAGAAGATAGGAAGAGAAGATGGCGCTATTGGCGATACATTAATGAAATGAACTCTATCGGCGAGATGGTCTAGTAGATGATTGACTGATGCGTCGAGCTCGGCTCACTGTGATGGGTTGTTAGTCCTTCGTCCAACTCCCAGTAAAAAAAAATTCTGTTAAAATAGTATTAAAATAACAATCATTAAAACATATGGGTGCTTCACCTCCTTTCTGATGCATGCTTGAATATTTTTCCTGAATGGTTACCCACTTAAACATTCCACATTAAAAGTCGGAGGTCTTGGTTTTACATTTTATCAAAATAGTAATTAAAATAACAGTACTTAAAACATCTGAGTACTTCACCTTATGATGAATGCTGCAATTATATCCATGAAATGTACAAGTGAAACTAAATGTCTGGATCTAGGTGCAAGGTTGTTTTTGCTTCCTCTTCTTCAGTAAGCCGAGGTTTTTTGCAGGTTGTTTTCTACATTGTTTCTCCTTCATAGTTTCCTTTGCCTGAAGAAAAGTTAAAATATGAAATTTGGAAGTAGGGCCACTTTAAATTGCATCAAAGTTGTCTAGAGGTTAAATACACTAAGACTGCTTTTTACAACCAATCTGTTTGTGAGATGGGATGTAGCTATAAAAAACTATTTGCAGTGTTCAGACAGTGGGATTTTTTACTGCAACAATAGGCCTACTGACATTTCATTATTATATTGTATAATGTACATATCTGTGTTTAATGATGGTTTCGATCTGACAGAAGTCTGGGGAAGGAATCTTCTTACGTCAGTTTTCAATACTAGGCGAGAAACAAGCAATACTATTATTTTGCTTCGAATACATAAAAGAACTTGCGCTTGGGCAATAGCCATTCTCTCAAGCATATCAATTCGAATGGAGGGATGCTGTCGTTAGAAAATGGTGTGGGGATCATTCTCTGTCACACTTTCATGTGTTGAAGGTCTGAGTTGATTTGTGAGGTGGAGTTTGGATAATGTGGTCCTTCATGTTTTAAGAATGGTTTATCCTCTTTTTTCACTAATTTTGTCTCATCTTTTTTTTTTATTATTCTTTTCCTGTGGAGCTTTTAGGTGGGGGTTTAACTCCCAAAACCCCCCTCCCTGCGCCAGTGTAATTTGGACTTTTATCTACATGCTGTACCAATCAAAATTATGGTTAATGTAAAAAACGAAAATATATTTCAGCAAAATTCCCACTTTTCATACACTGGCTGAGTAGTGAATACTTTGCAGTTACTATTTTATAACTCCGTACCTTATTTCAGTAAGGGTTGTCACAGTTGTGGGGTTTTCAGGAGAGGCAAAAAACGAAATGAAATAGTATCTTTTGCATTTTTTTATTGATTATATTTTGTGTTAAATTTACAAGAGGATTAAAAGATGAAACTTAATATTCTTGTGTTTTGAATGGATGCTTCTAATTAAATGTTAAATGTTATGTTTTATTTAACGACGCTCGCAACTGCAGAGGTTATATCAGCGTCGCCGGATGTGCCGGAATTTTGTCCTGCAGGAGTTCTTTTACATGTCAGTAAATCTACTGACATGAGCCTGTCGCATTTAAGCACACTTAAATGCCATCGACCTGGCCCGGGATCGAACCCGCAACCTTGGGCATAGAAGACCAGCGCTATACCAACTTGCCAACCAAGTCGACGCTTCTAATTAAAAAATTGTGTTTTGGGATTAGTATATTTTTTGAAAAATATAAATTTTGATTGGACATCCATCCTTTGGTTTCTTATTTTATTGATGACGGTTGTCCTTTACTGCTTTTTCTTAACATAGTAGAAACTCAATATCATACGAAAATCACGCATAAGACTTCCACATCACAAGAAAGATTGCGAAACAATCACACAAAGGGACCACCTCCATAGTTCACTAGATTGGACTGTTATGTTAGATAGTCTAATGACTACTGCACCCTGCAGACTCAGTATTAAACTTTACTATGAACTTGGTTCACTATCGCTATGAATAACTATTAATAATAGTAACTACTCAAGAGTAAAAAAAAAATCTAAATTTGAACATTCAGTCCTGAGCCCCTCACTGTCTTGATAAAGTAGTTCACAACAAAAATATGATTTACAGTAGTAGAAACACAAACATAAAGTTATATTACAATAAGCTACTCGTCTTCGATATTTTCTGAGGCATTTTCCGAATGTTTGAAGGTCTGAAAATATGTCTGATAACAACACGGAATCCACTGCAACAAGATCAATATATCTTTATACTTTGCCGAACTTACATGTCTTGAGGAAAAGTTAAACGGTTTCTGAGATTCCTTCGTAAGTCAACTACTTTGAAGTCTTCCTCAATACTGGTTTTGTACTTAAATGTACCAAGACTTCTTTTTTCAACTGTTAGCTGCACTGCTTGTGATATTAATACACTCTCCTTGTCGACATTTTTCCTTCTAAAGACGAATGGAAATGTAGATGATTTTATAAAGGAAGTGAAGTTCTTAAAGTCTCTGGTTTCCATTTCAGTAACATTGTATCACTTCTTGGCTTCACAAGTTTTGATCAATCGTACCCAGTTGGGGGATTTCTTTTTCTTCTTCTCAATGACTATATACACAGAATCTGTTTCAAGATTGGTGTGTCCTCTTAGAAGGTATTTGTGATTCACAACTTCTAGAGAGGGATGGGTATGTAATAACCACTATATGCCAGAATAATCATTATATTTCTGTTCTGTGACGCACAGTTATCAGACCAAATTGTTATTTTATTTATTTTATTTTAAACATTTCATTCCAAAGACTGTACAATGCAGCATAGGAAAATGTCATGATTTACAAGTAAGCAATAAGTTACATACAATAAAATAATTACATTATATAATATCATATGGACAATTCTCCCTAAAAGTTATACAACTATATAGAGTTAAAATACTCACCAATATTATATAATGACAAGTCTATTAATTTATTTTTAATTTCTTTCTTAAAAAGCCTCAAGCTTAAATGTCTAATATTGCCGGGTAAAACATTATATAACTTTTTACAAATCTCTACAAAGCTGCTATTAGTAGTAGTGTAGTTACATTGTCCTTTTCTTAAATCATTTTTATGCCTTGTAGAATAGCTATGTACTGAGCTATTTGTAGTAAAATTATTAATATTTGTTTGTACATACATTAAACAACTTAAAATATACAAAGACGGTACAGTTAAAATTTCAAGTCTCCGAAATAAAGGTTTACAATGTGTACGGTTATCAACATTACAAATTATTCTTGCTGCCCTCTTTTGTAGTTTCAATAACTTTATTATTTTAGGATCATTACCCCAAACTATTATTCCATACGTCAGATGGCTATGGATATAAGCATAGTATACGGATTTTAGCACTTCAACACTAACATGTGTTTTTAATTTCCTTAACATAAAAATACCTTTGTTGAGTTTCTTAGATAGTATGTCAATATGACAGTCCCATTTAAGTGTAGATTGTATATGCACTCCTAAAAATTTGACAGATTCTTTACAATTGATTCTATTGTTTAAGGAAAACTCTAAGTTCTGTATCTTCTCTTTGTTTAAGCAAAGAGAATTAGCTGAACACCGATCTTCTATTTTTCGGTTGATTGCATCAAGATCATTAATAATTTTCAATCTATCATATCCAGTAATTGTTATAGCAAGATCATCCGCATATAAATATGACTTTATGTATTTGCCATCAATTATATAGGGTAAGTCATTTACATAAATAATGAATAAAATCGGTCCTAAAATAGAACCCTGCGGTACACCAATATTTCTTTAATGCTATTTGGCAGCCCTTTCAGCAAACGATGAAATCTCGTTATCTCCCATGCCAACTAAGGTTTCGTCCCATATGAAACAGTGGCTTTCTTGTATTGTTACATCAACAGTTAGATTGAATGTCCATAGATTCCTAAGACAGACAGATTGGCTGTTGTTCAAAAGTGGAGTGGGCAGACACTTCTGAAGATCAATCACTGGAACTCTTTCACAGGACATTGGCAGTTTGCTTCGTATTTTGTCGGTCTCTTTCATATCATAATGTTTACCTGCTTCTTCTACAGGTTTCTTATGGTTGCTCTCTTTCTTCAGAAGGTAAGTCTTCTGTGAACTTATCACATTCATCACATGTCTTTGTATGGAGGTTTGAAGCTGTTATTGAAGTGTGTATGAAAAATAGTAACTGAGCTTGGCTATATTATCTTTCTCAATTCCTTCTTCTTTGCAGGACTCAATGTATAGCTTATACATAATATTTACATTAAACCTTAGTTGGTCGTGCTCCATTTTGTAATATGGTTGGTTGCAGGTGAGCACAGCACTCTCATTTTTATTTTTAGATTTGTTTAATCCACTGCTTAGCCGTTTATTACAATTTTGTAATTGGTTACAAAGTTCACAAAACCTTATTGTTACTAGCTTACAACTAAATTAAACAAATTTTTTTTAATTTTTGCTACAGAATTAAGTGAAACAAGCTAAACTTGAAACATATTGGTTTTAAGAAATTACAATAAAATATCTAACTCTTCAAGAAAAAGAATAGTAATTGGGAACAAGTAATAGTCCCTTTTTCATTGTATCTGGTTGGATCCTCTGTGTTTCCATGGCATCCACTATACAGAGTGACTTTGTGTACACCACAAATAGGTTGCCTACGCTCAGCACATCATACTTTTGTCTTTCTGTTTTTATTCCTGGGACAGAACCCACATTTGACTCTGACTCCTGCTGTACCTGCTTCATCTGCAACTAAGAACATTTCTGCATGAAGATCTACCTTTCTCTTCATTCTCAATCTAAGGTCTCTGTTAATCCCCGATACTGTGGCTCTTGTCTTAAGATGAGGCTTTGTTAGCTCTAAGGTCAAAGTCTTCATGTAATTGCTGTGTTTCAAGTTATCAGCTGTATTAGCTTGGAAAATTATTTGAGAATTTATTCCAGCAATGTCCGTCATAGTGTAAAAGACACAAAGTGACCACCTGAAGCTTATCCTGGCAGTAGTATACCTTGTTTTAAGTTCGTTGACCACATCAACCCTACCTTTTTTTAAGTTGTAGAATGTCACAACTTCCGGCTTCATCTTCTCACCAGTGCATTGTCAATTACATCATCATGATGCATACTGGATACAAGAAGGACGTTCCTGTACCGTCGTGGAGCATGATACTAGCATTGTCTCTTCCCCGAAAGCAAACAAGCTGCTGTTGACTGGTCTTGGCCTTGTGTTTACCATGATTGGTGGAATCTCTTGTTTCTTCGAATTGTTCCAACAACTGTGAGATCTTTTCACGCACCAGACCAACACATGTAAACTAATTGTTCATGGTTGCATTGCTGTCAGAGTTCACAATTAGTTCAACCAGTCTTTTTACAACACTGCTGGGCTCATTGTTTAAAACATATGGGCCTTCAGGTTGTCTACTTGCATAAATCTCCAGGTTTGAGGTGTAGCTCATTTTTATTAGTTTTGAGATATTTTGAGGTAAAGTTAAATCCTTGGAACTTTTAATGTAATATGAATATCACCGTTTTCTTGCTTATAATATGAAGAGAATACATTCAGTTTTATTTAATATGAGTAGCAATGCTTCACTGTTATAATTAATACTTACTTTTTGTAAAATTCTCCACAAAGTCTGAGTTAACACCATTTTGCAGAATTGAAAGGATGACATATAATGCTTTTTCATGATACAAGTAAGTGTTATCGTCAGTATTTTCTTTATTTAAATACAATAATTTAACACAAATAGAGAAATGGAAGTTCAAAATGCAAACTCTAAACACAATCTAGATTATTTACAGTTAACCGAAGATGCAGTGCTTTATATAGTTTTCATCTTAAGTCTAATACCAATGATTCTTGGAAACTATAAGTTGAGTCACATTTCTTAAAACTTTCAGAAAGTATCTTTCCCAAGTTTACTTTTAATTTTCTTTTATTGTGTACAGCTACTCACCTGTCCTTTGCCTTTCTGAATTACTGATTTACTATTTCGTCACATGAGCAAATAGATGACATTCCCACGACAAATTCAAAAGAGGCATAACTTGTTCTTTCCATGGACCCTTCTGTGTGGTTCACATGTAACTCTAGAAACAACAGAGCAATGTTTTGAGAAGCTATTTAGTTTTCTTTTTTCAAGTGACTGAAATACCATCTATAGCATTCTGAAATGTAGGGTAAGCTTAGTTGTTTCATAACATCGTCATATTTTGGTGCAGCAATTTTGCGTGAGTTGTTCATATTGTGTAGGGTAGTATTGGGCTCGCATTGTGATTTAGAATATTTTTTAGGATTGACAGTTAACCAATCAGACTCTTCATTCAATGAATATCTATACTTCACAGTTCCAAACAGTTCCACTTTAATCTATCTTACCTCCCTCAAAGATAATTTTTGTCCTGTTGTACTTTTCTTTCTATCAGTGAGACCCAACATACTTTGTAGTATGTTTACATTAAGGAACTCGTCTTTCCTTCTTGTTATTGTGAAAGGCTTCTTATTTCTTGCTTTTGTCGTTAAATTTGAATATTGATCAACACTATATTTTCTCTCATTCTTACCTGCTTTTCCACAGATGCAAATCACGATCAGAATCCATAAAAGTACTGTATGTTTCACTTCTGGAAACTTGTGTTGTATTGTTTCTATCTTCCCTCTTTGTATAATATACTGCCAAAGATATAAATCTGAAAATTTTTAGTTTGTCTGGCAGCTGAATCACTCCAAGCTATAATATTCTTACAGTTATAGGTGGAGCTCACATTTTCAAGAAAATATAATATGCAACTACAGACTTCTAGGGTGCTATTCATAGACATTTCGCAGCACGCGCTACGAGCGTACTAAACTAGCCCCGGCTATCCACTGGTTACTTGTACAGAATTCAAATCATATCCTATCACTAACACTGATTTATGAATACGAAAAACGCTGATCATCCACCGGAAGCCCGCGCTAAGAATGTCTATGAATACGGCCCTTAATGACCCTCTATAACCTTCATCTTCTGTCCATATATGAAAAAGAAACCCTGCCTGTTTGATCACTTTTACTTATAACATGTATTCCAAAATTGTATAACCATATTTGTCTCAAATATAAAGCAATGCTTGGAGACAGTTTTGGAATAGGTAAAGTTTTTTGCAAATCGGAAGTCATAAGGGAGAGTTTCCTATATTGTACCATTTTTAAGCAAATTCATTTCTGACAAGAAGTTAGTAGTCCCAGATTCAGTCTGACTCTAGTTAAACAACATTGGATATCTTTGCTCTTAAAACCATCAGCTAACAGCCATATTATTATACTCTAATGTACTGAAAAACTTAATTTCGTAAATCTTTGTCACTGGTACAATATAGGCAACCAGTTTCCTAATTTGTATCATCGGGTTTCAAATTTGTACCACTACTTAAGTAAGGATTTTCTATGCACAGTTGCAGGATAATGCATTAATATGATGAAAACTGATTTATGTATATTATCACTGTTCACTAATCACTATTCTGCTTTAGATACATACAAGCGTAAAAATAATTGTAAAATTTTATCAGTTGGAACACGAAAATGCATGGAAATTATTTTTAATGTTAGAAAATGTAACACATTAATGAAGATAGAGTTAGTTATTTTCATTCACTTTCACTTAGGCCTATTCACAAGACGTGGAACATGAATAACATATGTAATATTTAGCATTTCTCTTGATACCAGCACCAGAATTATGAACCCAGGAGCTGCAATTGTGCACTGTATCATGTTTTCTATTTTGCAAGTTTTATACAAGGAACAGAACCAATCACTGTCCTTGTTTTCGAAAATTACACTTGTATCGGCCTCAGCTGATTGTGACTGGCTTCCTGAATCTGCAGATTTCTCTATTTTCTTGGATTTGCTTGTCGTCAATGTTGCGGACTCTAATGAAAACAGTGGCTCTTTGTATTTCCGTGTCATGTTTAATTTTCTAGCTGCAAGTTCATTTTTGTAAAGCAAGGAAGTCAATTCAACTGCCTGTTGAGACCTTTTTGAGATTTTCTTAGCAGTAATGGGAGAAATTTCTTGGGTTGTGATGAATGGAGCAACCTGGCCACTCCTCTTTTCCCACTTTTTAAGCCACCAATCTGCATTTTACCTTTCTGTTCAACAATTTTCTTCATGCCTTTTTGTACTGTCATGAAGCCCGACTCATCCACATTGTAGATTTTTGTCCCCTCTAGTTGGTTGTCATCTACAATTCTTTCGTATAAATCGAAAAATTTGAATACATTTTCCTTACAGAAGCCTTTTGCTCGAGCTAGTGATGTAGCTTCCGGTTGTCATACAGATAATTTTGTGTGGCATTTCATAAAGCTATAAAACCATTTTTTTCCCTGCCATTTTACTAATCACATTGAAGTTATGCTTCAACTGGTTCTTCTCAGCGAAATCAAATGCGAGATGCCTAACATCACTTGATGGTTAGGCTAAGGAACATTTCTTCCAACTACAATAAATTGTTTTCTAAATCATTTTCATGTATTTTGTAAAAACTAGACTTCTGCCCATCACTTTCACATTCTCGTTTGCATAAGTGTTTTTTTTGAAAGGAGGTGTCGTTGCAGCAGTTGTTAAGTCTGAAATCTCTATTTCTAGAAGCTGCCATAGCTCTCTCCAGGTCATCTTGACTCCACTTTCCGTAAGTCTTCTTTTTAGCCATCTATAATAATGAATTAAATAAAAATATTAGCGACCGTGGAATGTCTGTGGCACTGTTAACAAACAACTGTTGTGCCACCAATTTCTTATAATGCCATGACAGTATGCAGCCTATTGTTCCATGGAGTCTTTTTTTCAAATTTAATTGGTAATTCCTGCTGGAAGCTCTTGAAATTATTTCTTAAACATTCGAAAATACGAAATATATATATATCGTCGTGATGTAAATCATCAAAGTGTGAAATAGTTCTCGATTCTGTATGTCTATTCTTTCTCCGTATGAGCAAAGTTTCCAAAAGTAGGGAAGTATATATCTCCTCCTATTTCCATATTCACTGGAAGACTGAAAAATTCTCTACAAAAATTTAGTGTATTAAGCAGCACTACTAACGCACATTCACAGCGCCTCTAACGCACATTCGAAGTGCCACTTACGAGCATTTGAAGTGCTACTAGTGCACCACTAGTGGCATTGCTAAGTGGCCTCGTCTTGGGCCCTGTTGACACTTCCTTGCATCAAGAAAACTCAAAATCTAAAAACAAATGAGCTAACACCTTCTTGCACAAAGGTATTAAATTATTAGGTAGGTCTAATGAAGGTTGACTTTTTCTTTTCGAAATACATATAAAATTCCAGTGTTAATGATTGAAATAAAATATACTATTAGCGAAGTGATTACCATTTTATTTTGTATCTTCATATCCATTGCATTTTGTCTTGGATCACAATATATTGTAAAATACATACACCAGGGAAACATTTGATAAATAAACAAGAATTCGGGGTAACCTGTTACAATTAAAAATGTCTGTTCACTGTTTATCTGAGATACTAATTGTAGGCCTAACTACCTAGGTAGGCCAAATAATTATCGACCTCAACTATTATCATTTATCATACATAACAACGTAATATTTGATTCAAAACACAATTTACCCAGTAACTTAATGATAGCAAAATACATGAAATTTCAGTGTTCATCATTCATTCGCTATTCTGCCTAAGGTCAGATTTTACACTCCAAACCCAGCTTCCTCCAATCTTTCGTATTGTGAATTTTATTAGTTACAATGTAATTTATTCCTCACAACAATTCCTTTCTACAATCCACCTTAAACGCTCTCGTCAACAATTGGATCTTCACTCAACACAGTATTCGTTATAGCACTCCACCGACGACAATGACAACTTACTTGGACTATTACGCACAACAATGAACTGTTAAACTTAACTAATATTTACACAGTACTATTTACAAATCAGAACTACCAGTTCTCAGTTCACAGTTCTTCTATCTCAGTCACTCGAGTTCACGGTATCTCGAACCACAGACCTTCAGAGACAGTTCACTGTACTCGAACTCGGGTCCCTCCAACTGCGGTCCACTGCACTCGAACTCAGGTCCCTCCAACTGCGGTCCACTGCACTCGAACTCAGGCCTTCGGATGCTGACGCAGATGCGGACGCACACTCGAGTCGAACTCCGGCTGGCTTGCTTGCTCTGGCTTTCTCACTGACTGAATAACTGAAAACTCTGAAGACTCTGTCTAGTTCGCTGGCGCCTGCTCTTTTATAGCAAAATCATAGTTGCGAGAACCTTCTACAGGTGTGTAGAGAATTATCTCAATATCTCTACATCGACAGACGTCTGGAATAATCAGGAAGGTCGTTCCACATCCACTGCGTAGCAGCTGCGCGCGCAGACTCGTCGCGTGACGTAATACACCCTCTCTCCCTTCTCTCCACCGCGCGACGTCACTCAATGTTCCGTGGAGCCCGTGCGATCTGCTTTCTTGCGGGACGCTGGTCGTGAGTTCGATTCTCACGTCGCTGTCACATTGCCCCCTCCTTAGGGCTGCTCGTCCCGGGCAGTCCCTTGGTAGGCTGCTAATCGGTCCAGATGCACCACCATCATCTTCCCTCGAGGTTGTCGCTGGATCCGGTACACCACGTCGTTGATCCGGGTCACCACGCGGTATGGTCCATCCCAGGCACGCTGCAGCTTTGGTGATTTCCCTTTGGTCCTGGTAGGTCGATACAGCCACACCAGGTCGCCCTCCTGGAATCCTGCAGAGTTGGCTAATCTGTCGTAGCGCACCTTCATCCTGTCGCTGGCCATCTTGAGGTGCTCTCTGGCCAGTTGGTGAATTCCATTCAACTTCTCGGTGAGTTCTGCCACATAGTCAGTCGCTGGCTGGTCGGCGCTGGGTGGCGTGCCAAACAGCAGATCACAGGGCAGGCGCAGCTCTCTCCCGAAGACCATGTTTGCCGGTGTCATCCCTGTTGTATCGTGGACCGAAGCTCTGTAGGCCAAGAGGAACAGTGGGACTCTGGCATCCCAGTCTCGTTGATGGTTGGACACCACCTTCCGCAGATGCTCTTCCAAGGTTTTGATGTAGCGTTCCACCATACCATCGGACTGTGGGTGGAGGGGAGTGGTCCTGGTTTTATGCACCCCCAGACGCTCGAACAATTCTCCCATCAGGTTGGATTCGAAGTTGCGCCCCTGATCGCTATGCAATTCCCGGGGCACCCCGAATCGGCAGATGAAGTTGTCAAGCAGCGCGTCGGCCACCGTCGAAGCCTCTTGGTTGGGAATCGCGTACACCTCTGGCCATTTTGTGAAGTAATCCATGGCGACTAGCAGGTAGCGGTTCCCGCGATCCGTGACCGGGAACGGTCCAGCAACGTCGATGGCGATCCTCTCAAAAGGAGCTCCCACGTTGTACTGCTGCATGGCTCCCCTGCTGCGGGTCCTTGGTCCGCGACTGGCTGCACAGGTGTCGCATCTTCGGCACCATTGTTCCGTGTCGGTTCTCTGATGCAACCAATAGAACCTCTGCCTTAACTTGTCCAGCGTCCTGTTGGCTCCCAGGTGGCCTCCAGTCACTCCAGCATGAGTCTCCTCCAGCACTTCCTTCACCTTGCTCCTGGGCAGGACAAGTTGTTCTATGTGGGTCCTTCCATCGGCCGACTCCCAAATCCTCTTCAGGATACCGTCCTTGACAGTGAAGGATTCCCACTGGGCCCAGTAGCTCTTGTAAGTGGTGCTACGGTTGGCGATATCGGCCCATACTGGTCTCTGGCCGGACTCCACATCACGTAGTAGCTGTCCAATGTTTGGGTCCTCCAGCTGCTCCCTCCTTATGGCGGCGTTATCCCATCCTGGGCTCGGCTGGGCGGCAATTGCTCGGACTGCGTGGGCGCCATCCCGCTCTTCTACTTTCAGGCAGTGTTTACAGCCATCCGGGCACGGGCGTCGTGATAAGGCATCAGCGTTGGAATGTTTCTTCCCTTGTCGGTGTTCGGAGGTGAAGTTGTACTCCTGCAGTCGTTGAACCCAACGGGCGGTCTGCCCCTCCAGATTCTTGAAGCCCAATAGCCAGGTGAGTGCAGAATGGTCTGTCCTCAGATGGAACTCCTGGCCATACAAATATTTGTGGAAATGCTTCAGGGCTTCCACAATAGCAAGAAGTTCTCTACGGGTCACGCAGTAGTTTCTCTCAGCCTTGGACAATGTTCGGCTGAAGTAGGCAATCACCCTCTCTTGCCCGTCCTGTTCCTGAGAGAGTACTCCGCCGATGCCTACGTTGCTAGCGTCCGTGTCGAGCGTGAACTTCCTTCCAGGGATGGGATATCCCAGTACAGGAGCAGTGCAGAGCGCCTCTTTCAGCGACTGGAAGGATGACTCCGCCTCGTCTGTCCACTGGAATTGTCGTTTCTCCTCGGTCAGCTGGGTTAGAGGCTTAGCGATGTTGGCGTACCCAGCTACGAACCTTCTGTAATAAGTGCAGAGGCCGAGAAAGCGGCGCAGCTCCTGCTTGTCCCTCGGTCTCGGCCATCCTCTGACGGCTTGTAGCTTCTCCGGGTCCGTGGCCACTCCGTTGGTCCCTACTACGTGTCCCAAGTAGTTGACCTTCTTCTGGAATAGATGACATTTCTTCGGGTTCAACTTCAGTCTGGCTTGTCGCAGTCTCTCGAAAACTTTCCTCAGGTTCAACAGCTGTTCGCCGAAAGTCTTGCCCACCACGATGACGTCATCAAGGTACAGCAAACAGGTGTCGTATGTCAGGCCTCTCATTACGGACTCCATTAGTCTCTGGAATGTAGCCGGGGCGTTGCAGAGGCCGAACGGCATAACGGTGAACTGCCATAGTCCCTGGCCTGTAGAGAATGCCGTTTTCTCCTTATCCTCCGGATGTAGCGCCACCTGCCAGTATCCTGACTTGAGATCCAACGTCGAGAACCACTCTGCTCCGGCCAGGGTGTCCAAGGTGTCGTCAATTCGTGGAAGGGGAAAGCAGTCCTTCTTGGTGACGTCATTCAGTCTTCTGTAGTCCACGCAGAAGCGCAGGTCCCCATTCTTCTTCTTCACCAGCACCACAGGTGATGACCAAGGGCTGTCGGATTCCTCGATGACCCCTCTTGCTTTCATGCCCTCCAGTTGGCTGTCAGTCTCCCTCTGTTTAGCTAGAGGGACGCGTCGAGGAGGTTGTCTGATTGGGCGAGCATTTCCGGTGTCGATGCGGTGATGAACTTTCTCCGTTCTCCCGTAGTCATTTTCAGACAGACTGAACACGTCCTGAAATTCTGTCAGTAGATCGTGGACTTGTCTTCTTTCTCTTTTGCTTAAATTCGCCGGCAATTCTCGAGCCAGCTCTTTCAGTGATGGGTCTAGATCTGGATGTGGTCGGTGACACTCCTTGTTTTCTGCCAGCGACGTCACAGACACCACCGGCTCGACGTTACCTAGTACAGTTCCACTAGGCACCTCCTTGTCCCGATTGGTGACATTCAGGACCCTCACCGGTACCACCTTCTGATTCGGGAGTAAGGATCTGGCCACATAAACCCCATCTATCGGAGTTGTTTGCGAATCGAGGAGCAGGTTTCTCTTAGGTTGTCCGTCCAGTCTTGCCGTCACCACCATCTCGCAGCCTGCTGGGATTGTCACTTGATTCTCCAAGGTGAGTCTGCCGGCCATGGGTTGGTCTTCGACGTCCCTCAGGAACACTTCATCCTGACCAAAACGGAGGATACGGCGCCGGACGTCCACCGTTGCATCGAAGATCCGCATGGCGTCGAGTCCCAGGATGACGTCTTCAGTGATGTTGGCGACGAACACCCACATCTCCAGTCTCCTCTTTCCCAAGGTCAAGTCCAGGAAAACCTCTTTTTGGATGGGCAGGTTCTCGCCTGAGGCAGTACGTAGCTCATACCGGCGCAGCGGCGTCCTCCCAGGTAGTCCACGCACGACTTCCGGTCTGGCGATAGTGAGCGACGCCCCGGTGTCTACCAGTACTCTGCATGGGCGGCCTCTTATCCATCCGTCAGCAATCAGCCCATCGTCGCATCTTCTGTTAACCGTCTTCAAGATCAGCCGAGGGGATGGTGATGACGGCGCCGACGTGCCCCTCATCGCATCGGCCCCTTTTAGTTTTCCTGTTTGTGACCAGATCGGTCACAGTCCCTCCTCAGGTGTCCAGGCTCGCCGCAGGACCAGCAGGTGGGCACTCCTCGTCTTCGTCGCTCGGGTGATTTCGGTTGACGTTCCTCGACGTCGGCCGCCGCGACGCTCCTAATCCGGTGCGATGCCGAGACGTTCGCCGTCAACTTGGCTGCCTCCATCCTGAGGGCCGCCGCCAGAGCTGCATTGATGGTGCGATGCTCTGCCAGGAGTAGCTGTTGCTTTATTTCCGGGTCTCGAACTCCGCTGCCGAAGGTGTAGGCCGCCTCTCCAGCGATGAAGTCATTAGGTAGGCCCCTGAGCGCCTTATGGGCCAGTTGTTCCACCGCCATCGCGAATTCTTGCAGGGACTCGCCTGATTGTTGGACCCTCGTTTTCAGTTGGGTCCTGAATGCTGCAGCAAGTTGATGGTCACCATAACGTCCCTCCAAGGCCGCCATTATATCAGCGGCTGTCCCATCTTCTGGAACGCTGTGAAGAATCTCTGAAGCCTGTCCCTGAAGCGCGGTCAACAGCTGGGTAGTCTTCTCCGCTGGCGTCCACCCATTATGTGCCGCGGTGGCCTCGAACTGGCGACGGAATATCGCCCAGGACGTCGTTCCGTCGAACTTCGGCGTCTTGACGTTGTTATGTCTCGCTGAAGGCGATGGTTCCGCAGGGGCACTATATGGAGTCCTCAACTCTGTGGCCGCTTCTTGCATGGCACGTCGAACCTCCTCGGCAACTATCTGTTTATGTTCTCTAGCCTGGCGATCCACCAACGCGAGGATGTGCTTGTTTTCTTCAGCATGTCGGTCCATCACCTCACTCGTCTGCTCTTGACGACGCTCGAGATCGCGGATTTTTCCGTCGAAATGGTCTACCTCCTGTCTCAACTCGGCTACTGTCTCGTTTATAGTTGTAAAATTCTGGTTTAATTTATCCAGATCGGCCTTAAGTTCGTCTTTCACAATGGCGACAATTCCATCTACGTGGGCCGAAACACTTTCGATTTGTGTAGTGACGTCATCTTTCACTCCGCTTATGTCGCCTTTCACTCCGCTTATGTCACTTTTCATCTCTGTTTTCACTTCACTTATGTCGCCCTTCACTTCACTTATGTCGTTCTTAACCTCACTGATGTGCTTGTTCATTTCTGCTTTCATTTCTGCGATGGCTTGCAGGATCTGCTGTAGGTTCTCCATTGTCGATAATATCCCGGTTCTGACACCAATGTGAATTTTATTAGTTACAATGTAATTTATTCCTCACAACAATTCCTTTCTACAATCCACCTTAAACGCTCTCGTCAACAATTGGATCTTCACTCAACACAGTATTCGTTATAGCACTCCACCGACGACAATGACAACTTACTTGGACTATTACGCACAACAATGAACTGTTAAACTTAACTAATATTTACACAGTACTATTTACAAATCAGAACTACCAGTTCTCAGTTCACAGTTCTTCTATCTCAGTCACTCGAGTTCACGGTATCTCGAACCACAGACCTTCAGAGACAGTTCACTGTACTCGAACTCGGGTCCCTCCAACTGCGGTCCACTGCACTCGAACTCAGGTCCCTCCAACTGCGGTCCACTGCACTCGAACTCAGGCCTTCGGATGCTGACGCAGATGCGGACGCACACTCGAGTCGAACTCCGGCTGGCTTGCTTGCTCTGGCTTTCTCACTGACTGAATAACTGAAAACTCTGAAGACTCTGTCTAGTTCGCTGGCGCCTGCTCTTTTATAGCAAAATCATAGTTGCGAGAACCTTCTACAGGTGTGTAGAGAATTATCTCAATATCTCTACATCGACAGACGTCTGGAATAATCAGGAAGGTCGTTCCACATCCACTGCGTAGCAGCTGCGCGCGCAGACTCGTCGCGTGACGTAATACACCCTCTCTCCCTTCTCTCCACCGCGCGACGTCACTCAATGTTCCGTGGAGCCCGTGCGATCTGCTTTCTTGCGGGACGCTGGTCGTGAGTTCGATTCTCACGTCGCTGTCACAGTATTATCTGCCTTCTTCTTTGTCTCCTCATAGGATCCATATATCTTAATGAGTGTTCATCATTGTTCATTTTTTTACAGTTTCCATGCTGAAATTTAGGATTTTACGAAAATCTGGTTCACAGTTTTGATTCTGCGACTTAAAAAATTAAATTCTGAACATTCTTCTGAAATGCCCTTTTATACTTTAATAGCAGGTGGTTTTACTGCATTTTCACCTTGTTGCCTCACTGCTCCGAAAAAGTTTCATTTTCTTGACAGAATATATTGGAATCCTTCAGATTTTAGTGTGTTCCACAACAAAAGTAGTGCTTGGATGGTCAACTTCTAGCATTTGAATAATTTTATTTTCTTTGTGATATCAGCTTTTACATTGTTTGACATTTTAATCTCCTCTAAGAAGATTAACATCTCTTCCAGAAATTCAATCTGATATGCCTTGTCATTGAATGTCATTTTAATTTCTTTTTACATCTTTTTCCGACATTGAATTTAAGAGATTAAAAAGTTTATCAATCCTATCGATGAATTCTGTTGTTCCAACTGCTTTAGGGGAGAGCTTTTGCAATGCAACATATGTTGACATTGCAGCTACAACTGTTGAACTTAAAACCTGAACTGCTAATTTTACTTTCATTTTTTCTGGATTTGTAGGATGCATATGTGAATCCGTTAATTTAGGAGCCAATCTGTTTGGCACTGCTTGGTCTTTGTTAAAAAACCTACAATATGTTGCCAAGAGGTCGTCTTCCCGCTGAAATGGAAAGTGTTAGTTAGTAGATTATTTCTTGTCGCCTTCATAAGGTGTAGAGTGCCAAACATAAATACTCTCTTCATTCTCAATTTGAAATACTGGGCCATCTTTGAATAAGATATTAGTAAGCTGAATGTTTGATGCCCCCATGTCACTGATAACTGTTCTAACTTTCAAATCAGTGGCGGCTCGTGCCTTTCTTGAATGGGTGTTCACAAAAAAATATGAGTAATGAACACACTGATATATTCTCGTATAGCTGAGTCACACGTCAGAGATAAACGAGTTCTAATATTCATGCACCAAATCTACGCATATAAACCAAAATTAAAACCATTAAACAAGAGTAGAGTAAAATTAATTCATAGGACTCGCCTTCACTGCTGTTGTAGATGGTGTTGAAGATCTGGATTTATTTGTAGAGAAACTCCATGCGCCTAGTTTTGAGAGATGAAAACTTATCAATAACTTTATTATTGAAGTCTCTAATCTTGTTAAGAAGTTTTTTTTTTTTTTGGTCAACATAGCCAATGTACTTAATCGGTCTTCTGTCATGGTGTTACGGAGGAATGTTTTAATCCTCTTTTAATTTAACACACTCATAATTTCACACACTTACGTTTCCAAACTTGAAATGTTACTGTTTCAACTCTCAATATGCACCAATGCAACTTGTATTTTCCTTACTTTGCTAAACAAAAGACAACAGAATTAGCCCCCGCGCATAATGGTATTTTGAAAAGAAAAAGTAAAGAAAGAAAATGAGGAAAGAGGGAGAAAGGAACAGGTTGCCAGACCCAAGAGAGATGGAGCATCTCTGTTTCTCTGTCACTAGCACGTTAAGACTTGTCCGAGCCAGAGCTATTGTAACCATTGTAACAAACCAGAAAATATTCTCGCCTCAGGCTATTCCACCCTGCTAGAGGAAAATTGTGCGAGCTGCTGTCAACCAGTCCAATGGAGATTTAAAGACACACGACACATGAACAGGACATTCTCTCGAAACGAAAAATGTAGGAACGTCATTGCGCATTGGAAAGTAATAGATGTACCGGTCATAATATTAATATAGTAATATGTATGATTATTGTTGGTTTTTAAGGTGTTCACGTGCTCCAGTGCTCATATAGAGGAACCGCCCCTGTTTCAAATGAATAGTAGTCTATTCAATTTTGAAATAGCAGTGTCCAGCAAATCTTTAAGTTTTGAGACTGAACATGTATTGTGAACAAAGAAAAATGCAAGATGCTGATGTCAGTTATAATATACTGTATATCTTTCAGCATGAACACCAAAACATTTAAAACTGACTTAAAATATTTTCCTTTTCCCAAATCTTCAAATCCTACTACCTTATCTTTCCTATGCGATGCAACAAATTAGATTTTATAGACATTTCTTCTAAACAAAGGGGACAGCTTTTATCAGCATCACAAAATGTGAGAATCTTTTCTTTGAGAGCTTGAAAGATGAAATTGTTTAAGCCAGCTTTAAAACCTATAATTTCTATGATCTTGTTCAACGTTCTTTTTGTTGGCAATGTGAATATTCTGGAAATGTCTCTGCAAGCTTTAGTGCCCATAAAATGTAGTTTTAAACAAGCATTAAAAAATTCTTCAGATTATTTCCTTTGATGAGGTATCTTGTTGTGAAGACGATCAGAAACAAAAGAGACTGGCCCGAAGAAATTATTTTGATATCTGTCCTGGCAACAATCACAGTTATTCACAAATCTGATTATCGACAGAACATGATAGGATCCCATCATGGCATGTCAACTTCTTTGCAGTAGCTTCAAAGGCTGCTGCCTGCCAGCCATCATAGGTGTTTTGTTTTGTTGAGAAAACTGACTAATTTTATATAAAAACACAAGCACAAGAAGAAAGACACAACAGGAGACTACTGAGGAAAAATTTAATATTATTAATAGTAACATTATATTCCCCATTATTGGATTTAAATTTCAAGCTGATTAAAACTCATTGTTGATTTTTGTCAATTAGAATTACATAATACAAATATAGATTAGATTTAGATTAGATTTATTTATTTAACCTGGTAGAGATAAGGCCGTCAGGCCTTCTCTGCCCCTCTACCAGGGGATTACAACTATAACATGAACAATAAGATTACAATTAATATTAAATTTACAATTACAATTACAATAAAAATTAAAGTACGACAAGAATACCTGATTAATGAAAGCTAGACATTTTATCATAGAAGTTAAGAACAAAGAATATTTTTGTATTTACTAAATTACAAATTAAACCTACAATAACAAAATTCTATAGTGATGAAATTACCGGATATTGAGATATTTTGTGGTAGATTAAAAGAACTATTTACAAGAAACCATGTCTGAACGAGTCTCAATTACTGACCAAGTGCCTAGTAAGTTTGCGTTTGAATTGAATTTTATTTCGACAGTCCCTGATGCTAGCAGGTAGCGAGTTCCAGAGTCTTGGCAGGGCTATTGTGAAAGAGGATGAGTATGAAGAGGTGCGATGGGATGGTATTGTTAGTATTGTTTCATGGCGAGAGCGTGTGTTCAGATTGTGGTGGGAAGAAAGGTAAGTGAAGCGAGACGACAGGTACGAAGGAATAGAAGAGTTCAAGATTTCGAAGAGAAAGAGAAGTGAATGTAAATTTCTTTTCTTATCTAGTTTAAGCCAACCTATTGCTTCCAGGGATGGGGTAATATGATCATATTTACGAACATTGCTTACAAAACGTACACACAAATTATGAGCACGTTGAAGTTTCATTTTGTTGTCGCTGGAAAGGTCAGTCAGTAAAATGTCAGCATAGTCAAAATAGGGAAATACAAGGGTCTGCACAAGGGACTTTTTTAAGCAAGAAGGAAGATGAACATTTATCCTTTTTAGCACATGAATAATAGAATATACTTTTCTGCAGGTTTCTGTGATTTGCATGTCCCAGTTGAGATTATTATCCATGTGAATGCCAAGATTTTTTACCGAAGAACTGAAAGGGATATGCACTGTACTTACTTTAACGGGGGAAATGTCGAGGTGCTTTACAGCGTCGGTTTGCCGTTTGTGTCCTAATATGATTGCTTGTGTCTTTCCAGGATTGATATTAAGATGGAATTTCTTTGTCCATGTCACAATCGAGTCAATGTCTTCGTTCAATTTATCTATAGCGTCATTTATTCGATCTAAGCGGGAAGAGATGTAGCATTGAAGGTCGTCAGCATACAAGTGATAGTTACAATGCCTTACATGAGATGTAATATCACTGACATATATTGTGAACAACAATGGTCCGAGTACCGAACCCTGTGGTATACCTGATGTTATGTTAAGCCAGGAAGAGCTTCGATTCCCGGATACAACACATTGTTGTCTTTCCCGTAAGTAGGATTCGAACCAACTCACAGCAGTCTCTGACAAATGCAGATTTCTCAATTTATGGGTGAGCAGGTCGAAATTTACAGAGTTGAAAGCTTTGCTAAGGTCAAGAAGTGTTAGTATTGTTACTTTATTAGAGTCGATTGCTTCACGAATGTCTTCGGTCACTTTAAGTAGAGCAGTGCTTGTGTTGTGTCCAGCTCTGAAACCTGACTGATACTTGTCGAATAGTTTGTGTTCGTTCATGTAGTTAGTAATTTGTCTGTGTACGATTCTTTCCAGTGCTTTTGATATGGCTGGCAGGATACTGATTGGTCTATAGTCGTTCGGGTCGGTGGGAACTTTGACTTTTGGAAGAGGAAGAACGAAAGCTTGCTTCCATATTTTAGGGAAAGTTACCAATCTCAATTAAATTAAAAAGAGCGAATGCACTCATATCTCCCATTGTTGCAGGTGTTCTGTATTAGTTTTGTTTTCAGACCTGTGTTCACTGAAGACAGACAGGTTTACTACTCCCATGTTCACTACAAACTGAGAAGGTAATTGAATGTTGATAAAGGTAACATTAAAAGAAATGTTTTGTACCTGACAGGTCCTTCCATGACCCACTAAAACATCGTTGGGTCACGACCTATGGTTTGAGAAATGTTGTCATAGTACTTACCTATCTCTGTTCTTTGGAAAACGAAATAAGCTTATATTTTGACTTAGATTCGTTTTATTATTCCAACAAAATCTCACAGCACAAATACCATCTCGAGTTGTTATTTTTTCAGTATTAATTTTCTTTGAGATAGCTTACCACTTAATACCTACGGTTAGAGATAATTTGTACGTAGACAAAGAACATCTCAAACCACCAAACCGAATGCACTTGTCGTTGTACTGTTTTCACGTAATCTTCAAGTTCAGTTGAGGTGGCAAATAAGAACAGCAGGTATCTCGTCGAGAATAGTGTGCCTCTCTGCATTTGTATTTCTTTTAATCTGACCCATCTGCTCTTCATCCCTTTCATTCTTTCGCCAACCACCACGATTTTATTTTGGAATCTGTCCTGTGATTACATATATTCTAGCCAGACGTTGTAATCTGTCCTTTGAAACACTCATGATACATCTTTCTCTTCTTCATCTGTTATATGGTAGGAAATCGTCACAGATCTGTTTCTCTTCTTCTCCTCTTCAGTGGTAGTTCGCTTTGTAGGGTTTGCAACTGTCATGTACTTGATTAGAAACATATCCTGTTTCAACTTTGTATCATTTTGTCTAAAGTGTATCAAGTCATTTTACGATAAATCAGACGCGAAGCAATGTTTATTTACCTTCTTGCTCTCGATGTCAAGATCGTGAACACAAGTGATATTAGGTTAATCACCAGAATCAACATATCTTTAATATTGAGGTAGAATTTCTGATTCACTTCTACGCCTCTTGCGCCCTCTTGGAATCTCTTGCACTGGGTGACATACATTCACTCATTTTTCTTTAATATTATTTAACATTGTTCTGCTGAGCAACAATCTACAGAATGTTGAGATTTAAAATGCATCCTGAAGCAATACAAGCTGTTCTAACAGTGAAAGAAAACTGTATACAAAGTATTATTTAGCCAGCATGGCCATCAAGTGAAAAATAAGTAATATAATATTTATTTAATGCCAACTCTTGTAGATAAGTTTTGTAAAAATTCGCAACTGTAAATACCGAGTTTTGAAATATCTCCTGTATTTCAACATCAATTTACTGATGTATTTACCAACTTTAGCTTAATTCTGATAGCACCATTGGATTCTCCTGATCCAAAAACATAAGGATACGTTAAAACATACATGGGCAGAATTTTCAGTTACGTGAGGCACAACATTACGCAATACGTTGTTTACTAGGAGGCAGAGTAGGAAGGAAGATTCAAACTGCAACCAGCGTCCGCTTATCTTAATTGCTAGGGCGGTCAGTGGCGGATTGTTAGTAACCATTAATAAAGCATACTATACAAGGAAAAGACTTTAAAATGTTATAATAATTTTTATGCTCGACCATGCCGAAATGTAGTAATTATACACCTGGTAGCAGTCCTTTAATGCATGTCATTAAAGTACACCTATTCATTAAACTTCAGGTTTTCGATTATTCTCGGATATGCAATCGAAAGAAAACGAGGAAAACGTCACGGAGGCTGGAAATCCAATACTGTCGCAGAAGGCTATGTTTTGTTACTATAATAATTAGCGTTAATTGTAAATAATATTCAAATAAATTCAATTTGTCATCTCGTTTTCCAATTCTAAATCAATTTCAAGATTATATCAAAATTAGTTCATGTTATTCTCTAGATTATTTCAAGGTCAATGACATTATTGTTCCTCGGAAAAGATCAATACTTTCGCGTCTGCGCACATCTCTCAATTTACGAGCTATGCACAAGGTCACTTCCGCTCTTGAGTCAGATACGAATAAAATTAATACTTCTGAATAATTTCAAGTTAGAAATATGGTCGAGCATAAAAAGTCGTATGATACTTGCCTATAATGGTAATGAAGACGCTCGTATGAAAATTATGAAACTCGCTTGCGCTCGTTTCATAAACAAACATACTCGCGTCTTAATTACTATCATTATAAGCTCGTTGCATAATGTACTATTCTATATACATATACAAAATGTACAAAAGGAAATTATTGATACACATACATACATTTACATAAACAAACGCAATAAATTGACTTTTTATATAAAAAATTCGAAATATAAGAAGACTTAAACTTATTTAAACTGAAATAAAGCATGTAATATGTATTTCATGTATTATTATTATTATTATTATTATTATTATTATTATTATTATAAATTCAATTTCTATTATTATCATCGTCGTTCTCAACGATGTTCATTTCTGAAAGTGCAATGTTTCGAAGTCAGATTCAAAATCTGACACAGCAATCCTTAGTTGAGCAGTTAAATGTTCATCTGTCAATCTCGATCTCGTTTTACATTTCACGTAATTTAACTTTGAAAAGAACTCTTCACAGATATATATGTGGAACCAAACACGCATGCTATATTTGCAGCAAATGTATGCAGTCTCGGGTACAGTACTTATTTATGTCCAGTTGTTTATAAATTTCTAGACCAGTTACATTGACACATTTGCTTTTCAGAAAAGTATCATTCTGTAAACAAATTACTTCCATTTGTAGATACGGCCTGACATCCATGATATTAACAGAAAATGGATTGGCGAAAAGCAAGAAATCATTATGCTTATCATGGAAGTCATGAAATCTAACATTTATTATTTCGTGTTTCAAATTTCCAAGCATGCTTATGTAATTATCATTATTACCTCTTAACTGGCAAAGAAAGTAAACAAGGAAAATAATAATATTGCTGTTGTTTCAATTGCTCCATCCACAAATCTAATTTCATTACGAAACTTTTGATGTGATCATAAAGGTGTACAACGTTCTGGTTTCTTCCCTGTAGCTGACAGTTCAGATCATTAAGATGCCCCAATATCTCACACAAAAATGCCAAATCTCGTATCCATTTATCATTATCTAAATCTATTATAATCTTTCCCTAAAAGCAAATAGAACAGTGTAATTAATTCATATGATAAAAGAAGTGTATCATTAACATCAACAAATTTTGATAGATTTATCGAAAGTCCCTTACCTCTTGTTTCATGTAATCGGCCACTGCAATTCTTAAGTCGAAAAATCTCTTCAGCATTTTTCCTCGACTCAGCCATCTAACCTCTGAATAATACACAAGATCTTCATAATTCTCGTCAATATTACGGAGGAGTTTCCTGAATTGTCTGTGCATTAGAGCTTTTGATTTGATTTTATTAATTGTTTTTGTAACTACATCCATATCATGTTGTAAATTTATTACTTTCGCAGATAAAGCTTCTTGGTGTATGATACAGTGATATGCCTGTCGTTCTTCAGGTTTTCCTATGTTCTTTAAATGAAATTTTAAGCGACCAACAAAGCCCAATTTTTCTCCACACAAACTGGTGCGCCATCAGTAGCAACAGAAACCAGTTTCATCAATGACACTTCATTAGTTTCTAACACACTGCACACTGCTTCAAAGATGACTTCGCCAGTGGTTCGAGATTTAAGGGGCACTAAGTCTAACAAGTACTCTTGAGGCGACAAAGTGTTGTCTACACCTCGAATGAATAAAACAAGTTGGGAAGTATCAACAAGGTCAGTTGTTTCATCTAAAGCTAAGGAATAAGCCACAAAATCTTTAATTTTGGTTTTTATTGTGTTCTTAATGTGGTCACCAATTGTTTCAATTCATCTACCGACAGTGCGCCTGGATAACTTAATACTCTCGAAATTTTGTGTTTCACTCGGACAGATTAATTTTGCAGCTTTAATCATATACTTCTTTACTGTCTCCCCGTCCCTGAACTGTTTTAAATAATAATAATAATAATAATAATAATAATGATTTATTTAACCTGGCAGAGTTAAGGCCATACGGCCTTCTGTAACACTCAACCAGGAGTAAAACTGTGTTACAAAAAACACTACAAATTTACAAAGTACACTACAATTTTACACACAAAACTGAATAAGATAATAATAATAAAATGTAAACAACAAGTAAGTAGAAATCAGACATAATATATAACATACAGAGAAAGGAGAAAGCATAATACTGTAAAATGTGAACAGCAGGTCAAAATACATGAGATATACAAAGCATAAAAAGTAAGACAGTTATTGATAATAATAATAATAATAATAATAATAATAATAATAATAATAATAATAATAATAATAATAGTAATAAAATAGTGCAGTGCAAAGCATACAATGAATAAAATATTAAATACACACAGTAAGGAAAATTATGATTATATATAGCTCAACTTATCACATTATAGATATACCATTATAGGAAAATATGAAAACAAAAATATAAAATAAGTTAAATATCACTAGAACAGAAAAAAAATGTGAATACGGGGTAACATGCAATACAACACTTGTCATAATAGTAAGTTAGTTTGGCAACTCATCATAAGATAATTTTCTAACTTGGATTTGAAAGATTTCAACTTGGATTTGAAAGATTTCATGGTGAGTTCCCAAGAAATTGCAAAACTAGCCAGTAATATTCTGTCTTCTCTACACATTTTATTCTCTTGAATATTCTGGTGTTTCTTAAGGCCACTTAATAGTTTTTCACGTTCTGAACCTAAAAACAATTTTCAAAAATTATATTTAGTATATTATGCAAATGTTAAGATCATAAATTTTCTTCGGAATAGTACGAAAAAATAACATTTAATTTGTCTTACCTTCTAATTCAGCATGTTCTTTATGACATAAGGAGTAATGTCGTTGTATATTAAATTTATTAATGCCTAATAGGATTTTCGAGCATAACATACATCGTATGTTCTCCCCTTCTAAACAGCAAAAAAAACTTCCTCCCATTTCTCATGAAATAATCGTTTTCTAACGCGTACACACTGCTTTGATAATGTCATTATGCCACCACTGATATTTCTTATGAAACTGATATAGAACCTGCCCACGCCTAGGAGCTATGTGAGGAAGGAACGGGGACTGTTAAGATGATGTTACTCAGAGCGATAAGTTCTGTGAAGGTTAGTGAGGCACTAATTCTCAAGTTAGGCACAATGCCCATCTATGCGTTAAAAACCTCAAAATCGAAAACAATGTAGAAAACGAGTTTTGTGAAAACGCCCCTCAATTTGATTTACATCTGTCCTTCTGTCCACAATTATGGGGCCTGTGGCATATAATTTCTTTCACTGTCACTATTGCACCAATAAAACTATCTTTCTTCTCCCAACTATACTCTTGATCCCAGAATCGTTCATGTATTGCCTGGCATGTATCCTGAGAAATCAAATTTTGACAATGTTTCCTGCAGTTACAAGGGCCCCATTAGTTTTGCTTCTACCGTCTTACCTCCTCTTTCAACATACTAATGTCCAGCTATTCTTTTTCTTTTGTTGACATTTCGTTTCCAGTTTTCTTGTTGCTTCATTATCTTCCTCACTCTGTGTCTTCAACATTAATATTTTGCTTCTCTTCATGAGCGACGAGGAACCACTAGGAATGTAATCTGTATCCTGTACTGAATCATCACTAAATCCAGTGATTATATTATTATTTTCATCTCCTGGGGGTGGAGAAATGTAACAGTTGCTCCTCTTCTATTGTCTCCTCCAATGGATCTGTCTCTAGTTCTAATGGAGTACTCTTTCGTTTTTCTTTCTGACATGATGCTCTATGTGATTCATGTTGCTCTTCTTCTATTGTCTCCTCCAAACCTGTCTTTGGTTCTAATGGAGTACTCTTTAGTTTTTCTTTCTGACATGATGCTCTATGTGATTCATGTTGCTCTTCTTCTATTGTCTCCTCCAAACCTGTCTTTGGTTCTAATGGAGTACTCTTTCGTTTTTCTTTCTGACATGATGCTCTATGTGATTCATGTTGCTCTTCTTCTATTGTCTCCTCCAAACCTGTCTTTGGTTCCAGTGGAGTGCTCTTTAGTTTTTCTTTCTGACATGATGCTCTATGTGATTCATGTTGCTCCTCTTCTGTTATCTCCTCCAAACCTGTCTTTGGTTCCAGTGGAGTGCTCTTTAGTTTTTCTTTCTGACATAATGCTCTATGTGATTCATGTTGCTCCTCTTCTGTTATCTCCTCCAAACCTGTCTTTGGTTCCAGTGGAGTGCTCTTTAGTTTTTCTTTCTGACATAATGCTCTATGTGATTCATGTTGCTCCTCTTCTGTTATCTCCTCCAAACCTGTCTTTGGTTCCAGTGGAGTGCTCTTTAGTTTTTCTTTCTGACATGATGCTCTATGTGATTCATGTTGCTCCTCTTCTGTTATCTCCTCCAAACCTGTCTTTGGTTCCAGTGGAGAGCTCTTTAGTTTTTCTTTCTGACATGATGCTCTATGTGATTCATGTTGCTCCTCTTCTGTTATCTCCTCCAAACCTGTCTTTGGTTCCAGTGGAGTGCTCTTTAGTTTTTCTTTCTGACATGATGCTCTATGTGATTCATGTTGCTCCTCTTCCGTTATCTCCTCCAAACCTGTCTTTGGTTCCAGTGGAGTGCTCTTTAGTTTTTCTTTCTGACATGATGCTCTATGTGATTCATGTTGCTCCTCTTCTGTTATCTCCTCCAAACCTGTCTTTGGTTCCAGTGGAGTGCTCTTTAGTTTTTCTTTCTGACATGATGCTCTATGTGATTCATGTTGCTCCTCTTCTGTTATCTCCTCCAAACCTGTCTTTGGTTCAAGTGGAGTGCTCTTTAGTTTTTCTTTCTGACATGATGCTCTATGTGATTCATGTTGCTCCTCTTCCGTTATCTCCTCCAAACCTGTCTTTGGTTCCAGTGGAGTGCTCTTTAGTTTTTCTTTCTGACATGATGCTCTATGTGATTCATGTTGCTCCTCTTCTGTTATCTCCTCCAAACCTGTCTTTGGTTCCAGTGGAGAGCTCTTTAGTTTTTCTTTCTGACATGATGCTCTATGTGATTCATGTTGCTCCTCTTCTGTTATCTCCTCCAAACCTGTCTTTGGTTCCAGTGGAGTGCTCTTTAGTTTTTCTTTCTGACATGATGCTCTATGTGATTCATGTTGCTCCTCTTCCGTTATCTCCTCCAAACCTGTCTTTGGTTCCAGTGGAGTGCTCTTTAGTTTTTCTTTCTGACATGATGCTCTATGTGATTCATGTTGCTCCTCTTCTGTTATCTCCTCCAAACCTGTCTTTGGTTCTAATGGAGTACTCTTTAGTTTTTCTTTCTGACATGATGCTCTATGTGATTCATGTTGCTCCTCTTCTATTGTCTCCTCCAAACCTGTCTTTGGTTCCAGTGGAGTGCTCTTTAGTTTTTCTTTCTGACATGATGCTCTATGTGATTCATGTTGCTCCTCTTCCGTTATCTCCTCCAAACCTGTCTTTGGTTCCAGTGGAGAGCTCTTTAGTTTTTCTTTCTGACATGATGCTCTATGTGATTCATGTTGCTCCTCTTCTGTTATCTCCTCCAAACCTGTCTTTGGTTCCAGTGGAGTGCTCTTTAGTTTTTCTTTCTGACATGATGCTCTATGTGATTCATGTTGCTCCTCTTCCGTTATCTCCTCCAAACCTGTCTTTGGTTCCAGTGGAGTGCTCTTTAGTTTTTCTTTCTGACATGATGCTCTATGTGATTCATGTTGCTCCTCTTCTGTTATCTCCTCCAAACCTGTCTTTGGTTCCAGTGGAGTGCTCTTTAGTTTTTCTTTCTGACATGATGCTCTATGTGATTCATGTTGCTCCTCTTCCGTTATCTCCTCCAAACCTGTCTTTGGTTCCAGTGGAGTGCTCTTTAGTTTTTCTTTCTGACATGATGCTCTATGTGATTCATGTTGCTCCTCTTCTGTTATCTCCTCCAAACCTGTCTTTGGTTCCAGTGGAGTGCTCTTTAGTTTTTCTTTCTGACACGATGCTCTATGTGATTCATGTTGCTCCTCTTCCGTTATCTCCTCCAAACCTGTCTTTGGTTCCAGTGGAGTGCTCTTTAGTTTTTCTTTCTGACATGATGCTCTATGTGATTCATGTTGCTCCTCTTCTGTTATCTCCTCCAAACCTGTCTTTGGTTCCAGTGGAGTGCTCTTTAGTTTTTCTTTCTGACATGATGCTCTATGTGATTCATGTTGCTCCTCTTCCGTTATCTCCTCCAAACCTGTCTTTGGTTCCAGTGGAGTGCTCTTTAGTTTTTCTTTCTGACATGATGCTCTATGTGATTCATGTTGCTCCTCTTCTGTTATCTCCTCCAAACCTGTCTTTGGTTCCAGTGGAGTGCTCTTTAGTTTTTCTTTCTGACATGATGCTCTATGTGATTCATGTTGCTCCTCTTCTGTTATCTCCTCCAAACCTGTCTTTGGTTCTAATGGAGTACTCTTTAGTTTTTCTTTCTGACATGATGCTCTATGTGATTCATGTTGCTCCTCTTCTATTGTCTCCTCCAAACCTGTCTTTGGTTCTAGTGGAGTGCTCTTTAGTTTTTCTTTCTGACATGATGGTCTATTTCATTCATAAGTTGAAAATGATAAAGATCGTAATTCTAAATTTTAAATAAATAAAAATAAATAATAGAAAGGTATGCTAACGTTGTTTTATGTTTTTAAATATGTGTGTATATATCCAATGCCTACCCATTTCACTTACAACATTTGGGTTCTGCATATTGCGGATAGATGGCAAGACTGTGACTCATTAGTTTTTACTTTCTTCTCTTTCGCTGTTTTATTTCTTCTTTTTCATTTTCTTGCAAAATTGAGATCGAACCCAGATCCTCCCGAATACAAGTCACATTTTCTACAGACTGTGACGTCAGCCCACAATTAGGCTATACTTGCCTCTCCATAAACCAGAGCAGTGCATTAGAGAAGATTATAAAACTGTACTACATTCATTTTTAAGTAATATGCGTATTGTGTAATACAAGTTCTGAAATTACTGCCATAATAATTCAGCTTGTTTTAAAACAGTATTCACCATTTTTTGAGCTCTGCTGATTTCCATTTTTGACACAACCTTTTCTTTACAATGCTAACACTGAAATAACTTAATAATGTTCACTCTGAAGTGATTACATAACTGCCCAATAGCTGTATGAGTTTCAGTATAAAAGATTGTTGTAGATTATTATCTGGATGGGTGTCCAATGAGAACAACATTATTGTGAATTCTGAAGTTGGAAGTCCACATTCGCCCTTAGTACTCCAAGGGTGACATTGATTTCCGACTTGTACAGCACAGATTTTCGTAAACAATTAAGAGGGGCTTAGAACAAAAAGTAGGTAAGTGACGAAAACCTAGTTTTGAGGAAATTACAGTTGAAATTCTACATGAAATAAAATATTACACACTAGTTTGGTGAAATTTTTTAAAATTTTGTATGTATTAAGTATGTAATAAATATTAATACTGACGTGAAGTTAAGTTTGTGCATTCATTATAGGCATAGGAATAATTATCACAAAATATTTAACTGGTTTTGAAAACATTCTCATTGAAATGCAAAAACAAGGTAAGCGACTTTAACATAATAATGACATTTAGCATTTTCATCTACATTGTTTATACATCTTAGGTCATTAATTGATTAAAGTGTACTTGGGTGGCTCAGACAGATGAGTACTGACCATCTGTTCCCAACATCGATCCTGGCTCAGGTCGATGGCATTTAAGTGCGTTTGAATGTCAGTAGATTTACTAGCATGTAAAAGATCTCCTGTGAGACTAAATTCCAGCGCACCAGAAGATGTTGAAAACATCGTTAAATAACGGAAAATTAACCACAACCAAAACCAAAGCAGATTTTGCTTTACGCAACTAATTAGAGTTACTGGACATTTCACTGTCTTCATTGATTGACACTTCTGCAAGTATCACATCCTGAATTTTGGTGGAGTCGAGTTTCTGGAACATATTGATGAGGCAGATGTCAAAGAAAATGTGATGAACAGGAGGTATAAGTGATTTAAGTTTCTGCAGGTTTTTGTATTTTGCAGCTTTTATTGCTACACCTCCTGGATAGAGATTTGAGAACATTACTTCTGATGGTCTGCCTGTCCCACGTTTTAATAAGTTAACTCTTCTGAAGGGGATGTCCTCATTTAAAGTTTCTTTGAAAAGCATAGTTAAATGATCCTCCTTTTCTATGCGTATCCATCTTATTTTGTGCCATGACAAAGTATTACCTTCTTCATCTTTGATTATGGTCATCTTTGTAAATTTGTCTATGGACTTAACTCTGAAGACATCTTCATTGTTCATTGGAGTAACAGAAAAGTTTTTTGATGTTGCTTTCACAGTACTGATCCAATCCTCAGGAACAAAGACCTTTTAACCACACGCTTATGCTTTTCAATCAAGCCAAAGTCTTGATCACATTCCGTATAAGATGGCCTGGCTCCAGGAACTTGTGATCAATGACTTGTATTGCTCTAGTCTTCACGATGTACATCCAACATTTGAGCAGGTTTTTGTTTCAGTTTTGACCACCGCAGCAGTCACTGTATGCAGTAATTCGACTCACTTCATGTAAACAATATTTCTTCAGACAGGAACCAAGTTCTTGCGATACTCTTGAGGCAGTGTTTTCCCCCCACATGAACATGGTGGATTTACCTGTTTTAAGATTATGGATACCAAAATTATAAGTCCAGAAAACTCTCAGGTTAAACTTTGTTGCTGGTGAGTAAAGATTTAGGGAATGTTTTCTACTTGGAAACAAACTAAAACTTTATCGACATAAAATACAATAAAATTATTTTCTTATAACATATTAACATACCATTAAACAAGGATAACACCCTTTTGTCTTCTTTATTTTCCTTCTTGTAGAGAGATACAATCATGAGGTGATGTAACAAAACAACCACTGCCAGTGAAATCAATTGCCTGGGTTTTGCTTTAAACAGAAAATAAGTTTTACAAAGAGTACAAATGAATGATGTCCAAATGGCAGCACTGCATAGTGTGATCACTTACCTGATTTTATCCCAAAAAACGTCCTTTTGGGCTATTGCAACACGCACTTACCTCATTTTTTAAAATTATGTCACTTACCGCATCTCAATTGGGAATTGGACTACCAGCGTTTGTGATCTGATAAAGCAGCCTTTACTTCTTAAGAATCATTACGTATCCGAAAATGGCAAAATTGGAGACTTGCCCTTAGTGAAATAAGGTACGGAACTTGTTCATCCTATAAATAAAGAAAATGAAATAATCACATTAATTTACTGTAGATATATAACCCGTGTTTCATTATTGATTTATTAAGCTAGTTCATAAAAACCTAACCTTGTTTTGTTTGTAACCTGCCAGCATTATAAGGAGTTCCACATCAGCTGCTGTTATATCATCTTCTGTTCATAGCAAGAAGCGCAACCCACACATATCATTATTCCTTAGTGATCAGCGAGCATGTGCAACCAGCCACACATTATTGTTGGACAAATAGAAATGAAGTTTGAATGTGAATATTATGATATATGTATAATATTCTATTATGTATAGTACGTACTTATAGTAGATACCCAGAACAGCATATTGCTGTCACTGCAGTGTTAAATTTGCTTGACATATGAATAAAAGTATGATTTATAAAATTATGTGAAATAATTTCATGTCAAGCATATTGAGCACAATAGTTTTATTGCATTCCTGAAAATTTTGGTTATCAGGGACTTGCGAGGTTTTCCACTTTTGTCAGTGATTGATCACTAATAAGGACTCGTTTGAAACAATAAGTACCCCAACTGAGCCCTAGGACGTCAATGCAGGCCAACAAAACAAGTGGACAGCATCTTGCAACCCGTATGTTGAATTAGCACGAATTAAATTTTGCGAACTCTCCCAAGCAGAATTTAGACACTTAATGAAATACTACTGCCACTGTTGCTGCTGTTGGACATAGGTTCCTAAAACCATATTGCTTTTATTGATTTCTTCTACTGTTTCCTGTAAGTTTTGGTACTAGAAAAACACTGTGTAATAAGATAAACTACAGTTCTAGTCTTCTAGTCTCAAATCACTGAATGTTAAGACTTGCATGTTTATGAAATTTTTCTATATTTTATATTCTTGCTCACGTTTATGATGAATGAATTGTGTGCCTTTCTACTTGTAAAATAATTTTATGTTGCAGAAGTTTTAAGCTAATTCATTGTTTTATTTCTAATGTTATGTGAGAGATACAATATTGGAGTGCTTCTAGGTGACAGTGCTACAAAATATGAACCTCAAAACTGTACTAATTAAAATTTTTACTGTGTTTGTAAAGTATATTTATTTATAATCTACTGATACCATAGCAGTAACTGAGCAGTTAGTATGTATGTTGTATTTAAACCAATAAAAGTAAATTGAAAGAATTTGTGTTTATTACATAGTCCATTCTAAGATGTTCCTGTAAGATGATGTAATATTAAAGTTTTCATTCTCCCACTCTATCCAGATTTTTAATCGCACATTATATCCGTCCATTACTACCAGAAAGGCTCTGAAATGTAAAATTGAATAAATATAGTAGGGTTCACGTAAGATTATTTTCCAGGAAGCTAATATGGTAAGGTTACTGTATTTCTTTCACAATTTCCGGGGACAGATATAGACATATAAAAAATACTTTCAATATATCTGTTAGTTTGTTGTTTACTTAAGGTACACCAGGGTAAGTGGAACCCCTAAATTCATTAGTGCAACTTTAACCTATCATTAATCCTATAATTTTCAAACAAATTTCTCACAATTTTGTGTAACGACTATTCAAGTATGCTGAAAGAAGGATGCAATTCTGAGAACAATGGATGGAATGATCTTTTCTCAAAATTCATCTATTTTTTTAGTTGTTCATGAGTTCCACTTGTCCCAGACTCAAGGTAAGTGGAACCCCCTCACTCTTCTCGTCATAAAATCATTAGGAAGTGCCCAAGGAAAGTGTAAATAAAGAAAACATTCATTCAAAATGCAGATTTTTACTTTTTCAAAACAACAGAAACTTACAAGACTGACTAGAGTAACTCTAACCATCATTCAGCCAATGTTGTACGAAATAAATGAAGTAGAGAAAATGAATTTGCCATGTGTTTAAAAAAAAGGTTGTGGTAAAAAGTTGACAATTTCATCGACTAAAATGATTCTTCTGTCGTCTATATTGGGTTATCGAAAGGAGGAGGTTGATGCTATCCTTCTAGCAAATTTAGCTTCCAGGCAAGCACCAACTTCTGTCAATTGACCAACAAACATCTTTACGGTTTTGTCCTTTGTAAACTTGACAAAAATCCAATTACCTACTGAAGCATCTGCAACATTTTTGGTTCAACCTCCATGAAGTTTGATTCTTGTTCCACCTCTTCAATTTGTATGTATGTATGTATGTATGTATGTATGTATGTATGTATGTATGTATGTATGTATGTATGTATGTATGTATGTATGTATGTATTGTATGTATGTATGTATGTATGTATGCATGCATGCATGCATGCATGCATGTATGTATGTATGTATGTATGTATGTATGTACGTATGTACATATGTACTTATTTATTTACACTGCAAGTGGGCAAGCACCCGGTGGCAGTGGTATATACAATATAAACAATACACAATAAAATTACAATACAATTATACAATACACAATACAGTTATATACACAATACAATAAGAATACACAATACAGTTTAACACAATAATTAGAATTAATAATAAAACATAAAATAACCTAATTTTACAATACAACCTGCATATGTATAGGCCGTACATAAGTTTCAATAGTCTTTCGCTTTACTCTCATCTCACTCACTGTAGTGGCACTATGTCGCATTTCACTGACACTTTAGGACACATTTCACTGACACTATAGAACACATTTCATTGACGCTATAAATTATCACTGATCGGAACTATTCACTGCACTGTAAAACCATAACTTCACTGACTCACCTCGCTTCACTGATACACCAGTGCAAATAAGACAAATAATTACACCCTTATGCATACTTATAAACAGAACTACATTTAAGCTAAACATTTCTAGTCTAAGGCCCTCTTACACGCTGTTTTTAAATAATTTACAATTCAAACCAAGGGAGTAACTCGTCAAGCTAAATAAAATACATGTGACCTTAAAAAATTAAATGTTAAATGTCACCTTAATTTTAATTTGCATTTTATACACAACTTTTTAAGTTCTTCTGGAATCTCCTTAAGGAAGGACAGCCCTCAAAGACCGCTGCAGGTAGGTCATTCCAATCATTTATAATTCTATTTAAAAATGAGAATTTGTCTACTTCCGTTTTCTGTTTCCTACATTTGATTTTAAAATCATGATCGTTCCTACCGTAGTACGTTGGCTTTTCTAACCGAGCCGTTATGTCTGCCCATGCTTTCTGACCTAGATGAGCTCTATACAATGATGTTATTCTAGTTTTCCTACGTCTGTTTTCCAAAGTTTCCCATTTAAGTTCTTTTATCATATCGTTTCCATCTTCTCTTTTACCGTTAACAAATTTAGCTGCCCTATACTGGATTCTTTCTAAGGAATTTACCTGATATATTCTATAGGGATCCCAACATGTAGTTCCGTATTCCATTAACGGTCGCATTAACGTTAGATATGCTATTTCTCTCGATTTGGGGCTAGCTTTTTATTGTTCTTGCGGAATTACAACACCACTGAATTCGTAATTAAGACTAGTTTCCTCTCGGCTTTTACAAGATGTTACAGATTTACTTTTAGAACCATTTATTTTCATCCTATGCATTAACGCCCAGTTATAAATTTTATTCAAGTCTGTTTGAATAGCATCCACATCTGAATTATTTCTAATCTTTCTATGGATAATGCAGTCGTCTGCAAATAGCCTCACATTTGATGTAATATTCTGGCATAAGTCATTTACGTATATTATAAAGAGTAATGGTACCAGAACGCTGCCCTGTGGCACCCCTGAACTTACATTTCCAATTTCCGATATTTCATTACCTACTCTAACTCTCTGGGTCCTACCTTTTAAGAATTATTGGATCCATAGCACCACTCTTTTAATCTATTCCTAGTCTACTTAACTTATCTATTAATATGTCATGTGGCACCAAATCAAATGCTTTCGAAAAATCAGTCACAACTGCATCGATTCTTCCGCCTCTATCTACCTCTTCAGCTAGATCCTGAACCAGCGACGTAATTTGACTATCACATGAGAAGCCTTCCCTAAAACCATGCTGGCGGTTGTAAAACCAGTCTTTTGCATTTAGAACACGACGAATATAATCCGATATCAAATGCTCCATGACTTTACATACGACAGATGTAAGGCTAATCGGTCTGTAGTTTCCGACATCTAATTTATTTCCACCTTTATGTATGGGTACCACTATAGCTGATTTCCAGTCACATGGAATAGCTGCATTGTTTATGGAAACATGAAATATACGCATTAAGTATGGAATTATGGCCTCGGAACCTAATTTAAGAATCTCTGTAGCAGTACTATCTGGTCCTCGAGGCTTCCGATTTTTTAATTTCGTTATTCTCTCTCTAACCCCTTTGGAAGTTATTTTGAAAGTCGAATTTAGTTCACATTCACGCTCTGTGACACAACCACTCCTATCACCGGGATGATGATGATGATGATGATGATTATTATTATTATTATTGAAAACCGAAATGAAATAGGAATTTAATAAGTCGCCCTTTTTTTGTCATCAGTTATACTTTCTCCGTTTTGATTTCGTAAAAGCACAACTCCTTAATTTTTTCCTTTTCTCCTGCGTACATAATTATGAAACTGTCTCCAATTGTTACTTTCATCTTCTTTTAAAATGGTTTTTAGAAAATTTTCCTGAGCTATCCTTTTTTCACACTCAAGTTTCTTAATTAATTCGACATATTTATCCCTATGCTCATGGCTTCGCTTACGTTTACTAAATGCGCGCCTTGTCTTTTTCTTTAAATAGCGAATATAATTAGTGTAATATTCTGGGTCCGGATTTTTCTTAATTATTTTAGAAGGTACACATTTTACTAACGCCTCGAAAATTATACTCTTAAATTCATGCCACACATTTTCCATATTTCCTCCAGTCCTTAGAAAGTCATCATGCTTTTGTCGTAGAAACGTTTGTAATTCATGGACATCGGTTTTGTTGAAGTTCCAGCCAGACACTGGACTTGACCTCGGATTTACTGTGTTTTCCCAGAAGATTTCTAATAAGACGCTATTGTGATCACTTATTTTATGAAGACTTTCAGAGTTGACAAAGAGAGAGACAGGTCTTAGTAGGTAAACATCTAAGAGGGCATTGTCACACGTCGGGCCATTTACTACCTGGGTGATTTCTTTACTCCAGATCAATTCATTTACAAGGGTCTGTGCATCTGAATTTGTACCTGAAATCCCGTTCCAGTTAATTTTCGGGAGGTTTAGATCACCAGCAATTACTACGTTTCGGTCTTCTGATACTGTATTAAGATATTCATTTAGTTTGTGCAAAGTTAAATTGTTTAATTCACTGAGTGGTCTGTAACATGCTATTACATCTAAGGTTTCCCGTCCATTTTTTATCTGAACATTCAATATTTCAACTTCCTCATGTATCCACAGAAGATTGCTACTTATTTCTATCTTAGTACAAACGAAAACTCCCCCTCCCTTCTCACTTCTATCCTTTCTGAAGACCATAATCCGACCTAAAAATTTCCGAGTCATTTATGTCTTCCCTAAGCTATGATTCCGTCCCAATTATTACATCTAGATTATAAACATCAAGTTCCAAAACGGAATAAGTTTATTTCTAATACTTCGGCAATTAACCTGCAGTAGTCTTAATAGGCCTCTCCTTACTTGAATATTCTGAGTCTCCGTGGCACCTCGTCGTTACTGCTGGTCTCCGCCGCTCGCGGATAGGTCTTCGACCGCACCGCCCGCTGGTAGTCCCTCGGCCCCACCGACCGCCGGTAGACCCTCGCCCCCGCCGACCGCTGGTAGCCCCTCGCCCCCACCGTCCGCTGATGGTCCTTCGGTCCCGCTGCCCGCTGATGGATCCTCGATTCCGCTGCCCCATGTTGTAGTAACTACCCGCGCGAAGAGGGATCGTATGACTGCAGCCCCCCTCCGATTTAGGTGGATTCAATCTCTTCCGAAGCATCTGTCGTCTATCCAGGAATTTGGATCGACGAAACGTGCACCAAGACACTCCGCTACCTACTCGAAAGCTTCTCGTCTTGAAAAATCAAAATCATCTACCGCTGAACCACTTTTTATCTCTTCAATGTCATCTTCATCACTGCTGTCCTCTTCCATTGTCACAATCTTCCTTTTCTTGTTTTCTTGTTCTTTCCTGTATGGGTTCCACTTACCCCAACAAGGCGAAGTATGAGGACACATGGAACCCAGTTAATGCTTCCACTTTATTATCAAAAGAACAGACGATAAGGGCAGGAAGAAGGTAAACAAGGATACCACCATAAGGATCACGGCATGGACTACGACAAGCACCAAGATAAAGACCACGTTAAGAACCACGGCATGTATTAGAAGGATCAGGATAACAATCACGACATGAACCACAACAAAGATCAGGATAAGGACTATGACATGGGCCGCGATAAGGATCACAAGAACATTCCTGCTTTTATAGCTACTGCTGTGGAACATTCTGGTTCATATCGTCGTTGTTCCTGCAGTAACTCCTATGTGCAAAATATACAATTCAGTAGGAAGAGAAAACACATTTATTCATCCTATGGCAGCCATATATAGGAGACTGTGAATTCTTACATTTTTGAAACAAAGAAATATAATTACATATAGGAGATTTTATTATTTGCTCTATCACTATTTAAGTTATTTAATAGAGCAAAAATCTATAAATCGATAAATATGTCACATAGGAGTTATTGCAGGAACAACGACGATATAATGTTTAGATCGATTACGTATTTCCTTTTTAAAGAAGCGTTGATTAGAATATTCTAGAATCACCTACAATCGAAGTTATAAATTAAAAAGTACAAAAAGAAGTACTTGAGATCGAACCCTCTCAGACAGTCGAAACATTCGCACGAACCCATAATTCTAGCTAAGAGCTATCGACTATCTCGAGAGATAGAAATGGAAATGGCGGCTTCTTTACCCAAACTCATCGTATGAATCAATTTCTCAATTAATCCGCCTATTTATAAGAAATGGCAGCTTCTTTACCAAAACTCATCGTATGAATCAATTTCTCAATTAATCCACCTATTTACAGGAAATGGCAGCTTCTTTACCAAAACTCATCGTAGGAATCAATTTCTCAATTAATCCACCTATTTGCAGGAAATGGCAGCTTCTTTACCAAAACTCATCGTATGAATCAATTTCTCAATGAATCCACATATTTATAGGAAATGACAGCTTCTTTACCAAAACTCATCGTATGAATCAATTTCTCAATGAATCCACATATTTACAGGAAATGGCAGCTTCTTTATCCAAACTCATCGTATGAATCAATTTCTCAATGAATCCACATATTTATAGGAAATGGCAGCTTCTTTACCAAAACTCATCGTATGAATCAATTTCTCAATTAATCCACCTATTTACAGGAAATGGCAGCTTCTTTACCAAAACTCATCGTATGAATCAATTTCTCAATGAATCCGCCTATTTATAAGAAATGGCAGCTTCTTTACCAAAACTCATCGTAGGAATCAATTTCTCAATTAATCCACCTATTTGCAGGAAATGGCAGCTTCTTTACCAAAACTCATCGTATGAATCAATTTCTCAATGAATCCACATATTTATAGGAAATGGCAGCTTCTTTACCAAAACTCATCGTATGAATCAATTTCTCAATGAATCCACATATTTACAGGAAATGGCAGCTTCTTTATCCAAACTCATCGTATGAATCAATTTCTCAATTAATCCACCTATTTACAGGAAATGGCAGCTTCTTTACCAAAACTCATCGTATGAATCAATTTCTCAATGAATCCACATATATACAGGAAATGGCAGCTTCTTTACCAAAACTCATCGTATGAATCAATTTCTCAATGAAACCACATATTTATAGGAAATGGCAGCTTCTTTACCAAAACTCATCGTATGAATCAATTTCTCAATTAATCCACCTATTTACAGGAAATGGCAGCTTCTTTACCAAAACTCATCGTATGAATCAATTTCTCGATGAATCCACATATTTACAGGAAATGGCAGCTTCTTTACCAAAACTCATCGTATGAATCAATTTCTCAATGAATATTTATAGGAAATGGCAGCTTCTTTACCAAAACTCATCGTATGAATCAATTTCTCAATTAATCCACCTATTTACAGGAAATGGCAGCTTCTTTACCAAAACTCATCGTATGAATCAATTTCTCAATGAATCCACATATTTACAGGAAATGGCAGCTTCTTTATCCAAACTCATCGTATGATTCAATTTCTCAATTAATCCACCTATTTACAATGTTAACTGTTTTCAATCGTTACAGTCAGGCAGAGCAATTAGCAATTATAAAGTTCCTACAGAAAGTTAAACAATCCCAAGATACAGAAAATAACTATAAAGTCATAGTTATATATACAGACAGGATTCTCTAAAAACCCCAAGAGTCATAACTATCTCATTGAGGAGATAACAGCCAAATTGCGAACTTTTGCAAATATAGGATGTCGAGTAGACATTAACTAGGAAAAGGCCCACGCAGGCAACTTTGGAAACGAAGTAGCCGATCACCTAGCTGAAGAAACAGGTCTACAGAGAAAGTGAGTTACTCGAAGATAGCAAGAAGTGCGATCAGTGCACTGTGCGCAGAAAGTAAGTCTATATGGCAAAGTGAATGGCAGGCAACTTCCAAAGGAGCTGAAACGAGAAACTATTTCCCTACCGTGACGCACAGACTGGCAATAAACCTACCAGTATCTCTAAATCGAATAACAATGCTGACAGGCCTGGAAAACTGAGAGCGTACTATTAGGCCTACAGATTCAAAATACGAGAAGACCAAGCATGTCCCTGTAATGGAGAAACGCAAACGTGGATCATCGTATCCTGGAATGCACAAAGTTAAGCCGAGAGAGAAATACACTGAGGCACGCCATCGCTGGGATAGGAGGAGTATGGCTAGTTAAGAAAATTTATTTAGCAGTAAAATACATAACAGAGTTTCTTCAGTTTGTGAAAGTAAAATATTAAAAAAAATATACGTAAAATAAAACCGATTAGCGATCTGACTGATGCTATTCCTGTATGCTACGGATCACTGCGTTATGTGTGTGTGGAAGTTAGTGTCGTGCAATGTTCGAACATGAGAGTGGATATCAAGATACTACGTACTTCGCCCTACTCCTTAGGCATCCAGCAGTACGTGCAAATGAAGCATGTAAACTAACATAACCGAGTCTGTTGAAAACCGGTCAGAGGCCTTATTTTCGGTTCAAGTTGCCGAGTCTCTGTAGACCCAAAGCTCCCTTTGCGTCTGTTCTATCTTTCTGCTTCCTTACATATGTTCGGTGCCTTTCTCCTTAGCTCTCCTCTCCCTGCGCCTTTATGCTTTAGCTGCATAAGGATGCCAGGGACATATCTTGCGAAGTTATGCATAGTAATGAGTGTAGGTAATTTTTGTTATTAATATAACTAAACATTGACAAAAATATGCGTATAAATAAATCAAACGAAATATATTAAATAAAAAACGCATATGTTCATTCTACAGACTAGTATTGTACAATGTTCAAACATGAGGAAGGAAACCAAAACAATACCAACTTCGTCCTATTTCATATGAAAACTAATCGCAAGATATGTGCTCAAATCCTTAAGCAGTTTAAAATAGTGTCGTGCAATGTTAGAACATGAGAACGGTAACCAAGATCGTACAAACTTCGTCTTATTTCATATTACAAGCTAATCGCAAGATGTGTGCTAACATTCTTAAGCAGTTAAAACACGAAGAGGTGAGAGTGGAGGACACTGAATTTTCTTATAACAAGGTGGAACAAACACGGCAGGCCTTCTCCTGCAGAACAAACATAGGCGAATATCGAACTTTGACATACTCGACAAACTTGAACAGAACATAACGCCTGTAATACACGACGCTAGTTTAAAGCATGAAGGGATGGGAGAGGAGGACAGCAAATATTTTCATAATATTGGTGAACAAACATGACAGGCAACATAGCAAAGCGAACATCGGAAAATATCGAACTTCGCCATTCTCGACAAAATGAACCGAACATAATGTCCGTCATGCACAACGATAATGTATCGGTATAGTATGAAAATGAAATAATTCGTTTTATTTAACAGGCTGGATAGTATGTTATAATTATGTATATATAATATTATGAAAATGAAAACATTTATTTAACATGTTGGATATTATTATTATTATTATTATTATTATTATTATTATTATTATTATTATTACTTTTATTATTATTATTATTATTATTATTATTATTATTTTATTATCAGAATGGATTGTATAAATTGTAATTATGTACAGTATGAAAATTAATTTTTTTTTCTATTTATTAACAAATAGGGTACTGTAAGTTTATTATAAAAATGAAACAATGTCGTTTATTTTCGGTTTGGATATTGCAAGCCACAACAAATTATGTATAGTACGAAAATGAAATCAAATATTTTACTTATTAACAGGTTGGGTATTATAAGTTATAATGATGTGTACTCGTAGTATGAAAATGAAATCCTTTATTTTTATGGACTTATACAATTTATTTCATATTAAGCATTGATGTTAGAGAATATCACCGAAATGATAGCCGTCCAAATCTTGGATTTAAAATATCGATATCCTAATCAATTCAAATGAACAAAAAAGAAAATGTAAATTGTTAAAAAAAAATACATAATGAAATTTTAAAAATGAATATTCTGCGACAAAATGTGGTAGCTATCAAAACGATAAAAACATTTATTGAAAATAAATAATATACATTGAATATTATAAAGATGAATAGAGATGGTGATTGATGATGTTCAATGAAGATTTTAAAATGGTTGATGCAATTGTCTGAAGAGTCTAATCAGGATCCTTTAATTTTCTGAGGATCTCCAATGTAAATTTGGGAATTGTTCCTCGCGCACCAAACATAAGTCCAATGACATTCTAATCTTGAATATTATATTTATGACTGAGATCATCACAGCATGGAAGGTAAATAGCGCGTTTCTCTTCATGTACTTGCTTTTGGTGATCTTCATTAATTTCGAACCTTACAGTGGGGTCAAGAATGAAACCAGTTTTTTTTATCTCGGTCAATTATTATGATGTCAACACGCCGTGTAGATCCTTCCGTAGAAAGACATTGAACTTCCTCATATATTCACCATGTTCCCTTAATCTGTTAGCAATTATTGAGCGGACTGTGTTATGTCTGTCAATTCGCAGTAATTCGCCCTGAGGGCAGAAACCTAGCACGTGGGGTAACGTTTCATGCTCATTGCATCTCCTGCAATGGGTATTGCTAAGGTTTCTACCGGGGAGAGATCTAACTGCGATAACATTGGTGCTGATTTTAATGGCCTCGGTCCATTGGCCACAAGATAGACTTTCTTATTGCCAATCCAGGTGTTACCTTTTTTCCAGTGAGAGTGGAATGTAATTCCTTTACCTTTCCCAGGTAATGCTCTCCACTGTTATAAGAAGTGACACGAAGTTGTTTACGGATGTTACGTGGATTAATGGTTCCAATATCGTTGACATTAATTGGTAAGTGGCGAAGGCTGTCAGTAATTTCGGCTTGGAGGTTCCTAGTTACTTCAATCATCCGTATAGCCACACATTTATTATTGCCGAGCAACTCTGATTTATTTGAATATTATGTCAAGAATGTAATTATAGCTAATTTTTGTAGGTAGGCCTAATTGATATAGGCTCTAGCAATAACTGTCATGTACGAGTATTTTTAAAACATAATGTGATGTACTTATATGTACGTATATTTTTGTCGATGTTTAATGATGATTTTGTAATAAAAATTACATGTCCTTACATCTTTATAGACTTCACAAGATTTGTTCTAAAATCCTTACGTAGCTAAAAGCATAAAGGGTTGGGAGGGGAGGCTGGAGCGGCAGCGAGCTTGAAGGGGCAGATTCGAGCGAGCGGGAGAGATCCGCTTCTTCAAAGCAGACTTCGGTTCTTGTCACGCTCGACAAACGTGAACCGAACATAGAGCTTGAAATGCACGACACTAGTGGAAGTATATGATTATGGTGGTGGGTGTTAGTGGAGGTGCCTTTGTTTATTATGAAGTCAAGGAGTGTATTGTGAATTAATATGATATGATATATTTATTCATCCATCATGTATATGTAAGACGGATCTGTTACAATTCTGTATTACCCCAGATCTGCCTTACTTTATAATTTTATTCACCTATGCCAAGTCATTCATTCAATCAGCTGCTATCTAAACACAACTTATCCCTATACCTCACTCTATTCTCTATAAAAAAAAACACACACATACACACTACAAGATCAATTTAATACACCATTAATTTTAATTTTCTCTTTCCATTTCATCTTCTCTGTCATTAAAAATTTGCGTAATTTATTTTACTCTCTTATATTAGTTGTACTACATGTTTTCTTATAGGCCTATGCTACATATCTATTCATATTCAATAATTTTTTACCTGATCACTTTTTCTTTGTATTGTCTGTTTCTTGACATTCTAATAATATATGGAACGCGTCTTCTCCCATGCCGCAAAGGGGGCAGATATCCGTCTCTACGGTACTCTCCTGTTTTTCAGTTTCCGTATTCCTAGCCTCCACCAAGCAAAGCCCATCCTCACTTTCCTATTATTTACTCTTACATATTCTTCTTGTTCCCATAACGTTTTAATGTCCTTATAGTTATTTAATGTTCTTAATTCGTTGAGATTTTGACATAATTCTTGTCTCGTAATTTCATTACGCCTTTCCTTTAAGATTTTACAAATTACATTTAAATTTATTACTCCAATTTTATCCCATAACCATCTTAGGCCTAATCTACCCATCTTGTTTTTTAAATATTCCAGCCAATTGGATTTCAAATTCGTGTCCCGAAGAAACTGCAAACATTTATTTTCAATGGCACTATCTTCCTTCTCCATAATATGACCTAAGAATTTTATTTTCCTTACTAGTATCGTTCCCATGATACTATCTACACCCATGTATGACTTGAGGCTTTCCCGGCGTTTGATGTAGAATAACTCTTCTCGGGTTCTCAGCCAGGTGAGTTGGAGATTAGCTTCCAAGCTTTCGACGGCTAGCTCTGCCATCTTCTTCAGGGACGATGTTCCTGAAGAAGATGGCAGAGCTAGCCATCGTCCGTGAAGAAGATGGCAGAGCTAGCCGTCGAAAGCTTGGAAGCTAATCTCCAACTCACCTGGCTGAGAACCCGAGAAGAGTTATTCTATCTACACCCATTTGGAATCTAGAAGCTAGGTTGGAAGTGTTCCACGGGATTCCTAGAAATTTCTTACAAAATTTAACTCTAATTCCATCAATAAGCTGGCTAGATAAACCATTATCTCAAATTTCTATATTATACAATATTTTCGATTCTACAATAGCTTTATAAATATTAAACAGGCTTTTTATCTCTATATTCTGCCATTTATTCAAGCACTTATCTATCGTTGTAAGTGTATCATTACCTTTATTAAATGCCACTTCATTTTTCATCATCTAATTTTGAATTAAGTATGTATTGTTTGTGTGTTCTTGTACATTCGTATATTTGTTACTGTTTTAGTATGTTCTGTTGTTGACTATTGTGATATATTAGTGTAATGACTTTTTCTCTTTTTGTGTTTGTGATTACTTATCAGCTTTAGCCATTATAATACTTAAAATTGAATAGTAGACTACCGTACTCGATTTCTATTTGTAATGAGTACCTGCTTTAATATGTGAACTGTTATATTGTTCATGTACTGATGGAGTATTTTTTTTCATACTTAGGCTAATATTACCACTTATATAATACTCTACTAAAATGTAATCCACATATCTGTATCAATTTGCAATTATGCCGCATATTTATTCTTTTCATTGTTTAATATTTGTGTTTGTTTTAAGTTATAATATGAATATCTCCGTCTACGTATATACTGGATAATGGTGATGCCATTGGTAGACCTTCTGTTTGTGTATATTATTTGTTATGGCGTGAGAAATAGTTCTGTTTAGCGAGTGTTACTGTAAAATGTACAAGTTTCTTTATAATGTGGTTAGGGTATACTGTTGTTCTTAAACATTTTGTTTCTGTATAATTAGTGTTTCTGTAATTGGTGTGTCAGTGTATAAGTTGATATCAATTCATGCGGTTTTGTATCTTATGACATACTCGTATGTTTGTGTTTAATTTCCTTGACCATATCAACATTTTTGTCACCAAAAACTACAAACTTTTAAACATTAGGCCTAACTATTGCATTGTACATACGATAATTAAAGAAAATATTTATAAATTGCTAATAGGATAACCAAGACATGTAGTATTACATCGTGCAATGGAACATGTTGTATGATAAAAAATACAAGAAACGCTGGGAGAGAATTCCAACGACAGTTTGTGATGGTTTGAGAACTGTGTGCAAACTGTCCCAACTTCACCTAATGCGCATGGTCGATTTGAAAACCAATTTCAAACCATCCGTGATTTCAGCTGTACGAACGCATTTTCAAACTGGTTGGAACCACTGCCGTCTAAATAAGTGTTTGAACTTACGACAGCAGAATCAGTTTATTAAAATATTGCTATTCTTCAAATTGTTGAGAGAGAGAGAGAGAGAGAGAGAGAGAGAGAGAGAGAGAGAAGAGATTCTCTGCTACATGACGAGTTACACGGAAATAATAAACTCGTGTTATTGTACCTAGGGATAATATGTTGAAAATAAGTTTCATTTTCGGGCCTGTCTCTTTCCTCAAATAATTCCAGCAAGTCTAACTCATCTCCACTGGATATTTATTCCATTATTTATGACTATAATTGTTTGAATCAGACATCTGAAAGAACAGTTACAGGCGTAGGCCCTAAATTAGCCTAACTTCTATTTTAAAACACTTCCGGAAAATAATTTTATTACAATTAATCTGGGAAAGACTTCAGAATAATACCGCGTAAGTACATATATGCCGTTATTTCATCATTGAATTATTTATTTTGGTGCATTTATTTATTTATTTATCTACCCTTGTACCATCAATAAAAAAATATGTTTTAAAATTATTTTCAATTTGCACAGTCTTGCTACATAAGTACTTACGTGGTATTCTGAAGTATAGCGTTATCTTTATCAAGAGCATACTCATCATAATCACAAACTGTGAATTTTGTTTTAAAAGAGAACTGAAATAAAATCATTAACTTCGTCTATGCTATATATTTTACAAATTAAACAAAAACAGCTTGACATGACGTATCTAGAGAATTAAATGTTAGAGCTATTGAATAAAAAAAATAATAGTAGATCTTCGCTTATATCTTATGCGGTAAAACTTTAGAATAGTTCGCACGCTTATATATAGTATTTACCTTCCCGAAAAATGGCAATTATATGAAGACAACAGTACTAAAAATACGATTATATATTTAGGGCATACTCGTATAGGTTATATTGTAAATAACATGAAGAAAACAATGGCAAAACTATCTTAATTCGCATGCGTCATCTATGATTAGAGATTGATTTGCACTTGATTCGGAAATCAATTCTGACTGTCAGGAATCGATTTGTGATTGTTTTACATGCTATACGAAAACATAACTATTAGCCTAGATCATATATGTAACAGATAGCTTATCCCTATGTTAAAATCGGCAGCACTTTGAAGAAAACAACCGCCAGGATCGCCACCCGTCCGCCGTAACGAACACGAGATGGCAGTACAGTCCCTAATGCAATTCAAATGGGAATTATGACGTGACTCCTTATGTAACAGCTAGACGGCAGCATAGTAAACCTGACAAAAGTTGTTACCATCAAAGCCTATAAGGCCGATCTATCTGGGTATATATGATCTAGGCTATTAGTCAGAAACAGTCAGAGTTTGAAATTTGCGCTGTGCGAACAGTAAAATCCATGTGCGCATGACCGGAACTGTTCAAACCAGTTTGGAACTGCTGTGCGAACAAACTAAAGGTACGGTCACACGTCGCTACTTTTGCAGCACTGCAGTACAAAAAACTGCGCATCTCTTGTACTGCGACGTGTGAACAACGGTGCAACCCGAAAAGTAGCGGTTGCCGAACCTGCTGCCCGCTACTTTTCCATGCTGCGCGCAACTTAAAAGTAGCGACGTGTGAACAGGGTTCTCAGAGTTGCAGCCGCAGCATTTTTGATATCGGTTTTGTTGAAACTTTTGCTGCGGTTGCAACCAGTGTTACCACCGAAATGTGCCAATGATACTTTTATTGTTTGGATATATTTTAATGTTAAATGTGATGAAAATAAATTATTTGTAACATTTATTAAATACACAACACAGTCTGAGCATAATTTCTGACGATATAATTCATTTTTAAAAATTTCCGTAGCGTATTTCCAAACAGGAGGGTTGCCAATATTGATTACGTGAATATGCTGTTGGTTATCATTTAAGTATATAGGCGTTTTTAAAAGCTTTATAGTAAAAATAATGTCAATTTCTGAATACTAGATTCGACAGAAAAGCAAATAATAGATAAGGAAGCTTTCGCATGAGTTTCTTAATAATGCGAACATAACCACAAAATGTATATTGAGAAGTCAACACGGAGATGGGAACCTGCAGCATGACTGCGGCTGCAAAAGTAGCGCCTTGTGTGTGAACAGACTCGCAACCTCCAGTTGCAACTTTTGCAGCACTCGGGTTGCGCAGCACGAAAAGTAGCGTGCAGCGCGCTACTTTTGGCTTACGTGTGAACACGACACGCAACTTTTGCAGCTGTAGTACAAAAGTTGCGCAGCAAAAGTAGCGACGTGTGACCGTACCTTAAGTATTGTGTCCACCTCTAATCATGTTGTGCGTGATGCCTAAAACAATCTATCAACGGCTTGAATCAGATAGGTACCCGGTAGTTATATTCATTAACCTGACATTTGACCGTCATGTTATCAATTTCATATTTTGAAAATGGAAGGTAATACTTAGATCTAAATTTCTATAGATTTGTAGGTATCATTATTAAGAAGTCTCATATAGTAGAACTTCGATTTATCGTTGTCTACGATCATTGGCCTTCCTACTAATCGTCATTCACTGTTGAATAAAATTAAATTTCATTATTGTCTGAATCGTACTAATCGTAATGTTTTCCGGAACATGTACAGGTAAATATCTACATTTCTCCTTGATGAGTAACATTCGCACAATCTTGAACATCCAGTCACGCGCCTGATCGAAGAAGGATTAAAAGACATACTGGTATAGTCTTGTTAGCTATTTCAAGACGCATGATGGTTTAGCCCAGGGATACAGAACTGGCGAGAGAGGGGTGGAAAGCATGAGGAAAGCGTTGGTTCCCCGTTCACAGTCCACCGGCGTTGAATGACGTATCTGTGACCGTACGCAATCACATAAGACAGACACTGAATACAAATCCCCTCTCCTACCAAGTCAATGACTCGGGGGTGGAAGGAAGGGGTGAGTGACGTAACACTACAATTGGTGCCCAGCTCTGTAAGCCTAGTTTAGCCACTTCAGAACCCCAGCTATCAATTTAAAAATACAGATTCAATTTAGCCTACACCATAGACTTCAATTTCTCGATACCACGAGAAACCTTCTTCGTATTCTGATTAACTTTGACGACATTCTGTGCATATGTAACATTCAATACGTGATTCTGTCTTCCAAATTATTGCGAGTAAAATGGCTACATCTCTTGATATAAATGACAATGTTCGTGGTGTTTATTGCACACTAGCTTTATTATTTGCAGTCACTGTCATTTCGTAAGTATTTTTTAGAGTTATGTTTGTGTATGTAGCCACTGCGTTCTTTAGCATTCTGTAGGCCCTGTGTTCTTGTGATACAGGCATCTTTGTACCAGTGTACTAGCTATTATATTCAATATAATAGTTGGAAAATAACATCCCATTGAAATACGTGATTCGGTGTTAATTGAGTTTTTCTACGATAGTGCGTGAAGTTGCATTTTACCCACTGTTATCAGTGCCTAAAGTGAGCCTTTAAAACATTAGTGCGTAGAAAAGTAATGAGTCACTTTAGGCACCACTATTCATTTTACGCACTGCCAAAGAAAATGTAATATTCAGTGTACAAACTTCATTCAGTAAGAAATTAATGTATTATCTCGATCTTTCATTACTTAAATATTACATGTAACACAAATAAGTACAAATTTAACATTCATACCTACATTTTAGTTCTTATTATTCTGAAATTACATCACGTAGGGAATATGCATCCATAGATAGTTGCTAACCAAGGATCGCTACTATCGCCTCATCACAGACAATGCGAAATAGTACCGGCACAGTCTATTGTTCTTAGTACCCTCAACAACTCAAGCTTCGTGACTGTATATACTAGACTGTGGTTAGATGTAGTACTCATTGTAACAAGATATATCATTCAACTGTTCCTAACTGCTTTTTTGATTATATGACCAGTTTAGACGGCCATGAAGTCGTGGACATGAATAAAACAGGCTGCCATTTCATGATACTTACTTCTTAATGGTTCTAAGTTTAGATGGCCATGACATTGTGATTTTATAACCTCTCTACCTTGAAATATTTATTTAATGTAAATTTGTGCTATCGTAGAAAAAACATTGTATGACGTAAAGTCATCTTTTTGACCCTCGACTTCGCCTCGTTTCACAAACTTTACACTCGTGCCAAAAAGAGAACCTTTACGAACTTGTCCCATAAATAATTATTAAAGCATATACGTATTAAATTTATCCGTTGAAGTGCAATAAGAAATGCAATGGATTGAATGATTTTCTATTGAATGAAATCAATGTGGTAGTTTTAAGAGACATTTCTTGTAATAAATAATTGTTTTCAAAGCTATAACCTAAATGAAAGATGCTTAGGTCTATATACAGTATAATAGGTTTATTTTACGAACTAATTATCGCTATGACATGAGTTGTCTTTGTTTTGGTAAATAATTAACGACAATAATTAAAGCTTCATTGTGTTCTCCCAAACTGAAATCCGTTTTCATGTCTTATAATGTTACAATATTTGGTTACTTAAAATTAAAGTTAGCCGAGAATTATTATGTGCAACAGGAGTATCAGTCAGAGTTCACTTTAGGAGCATTGGTAACAGTGGTTATAGATTTTCTGTTGGTAGGTGTGGTTTGCATACCTGTCATTGTAGCTCCGAATAAATGTAAAAAGAAGAGATAAAAGTATCCCAAAGTGAACAGCATGTTATAATATTTTTCTGTCTGCAGAAGGGCGTTCACCTGCTGAAATCCATCTCAGAATGGTTATAGTGAACGTATTCCGAATCTCAGCGCTGAGCAATCTGATAGCATCACGGTGTTCCAAATTTCAACGATGACGTCACTGATGCTCCACCGGTGTCGCACTAGTTCCATCAGCTTGCAGAGGTGATGGCAGTATCCATCAGCCGCCATCATTGCTTCTTATCTAGGGCGGGAATTAGCAGACGAATGACATCGTGCACTGTTGTGTCATGGCGGTGTTCTGCTTTGGGTTTGCTGCATTGTTTGTAATGAGCACAACGTAAAAAAAATATGTTAATGGCTTATGAGCGAACATGTCAACGGATCAGTTATTACTACTGGTTCAAGAAATAAATTGTTTATGTTATCTTTTCTTTGAACGAGATGACAGTACGGAAAATCCGCAAAATCTTGCTAACGTAGCACAGACAACTTGTACAGCCGTCGTGTTAGCCATTGAATCTTCCAGCAGTTTTGTTCCTATTTCGTCACGACATTGATGTTCACCGGTCGGGTGAGATTCGGAATACGTTGAGTATAAGACGAGACATCCTAGGGAAATCCGATGTAAAGGATTGGGGTGCACGGTTTTGTTCCAGTCAACGAGTTAGAAAGAGAAGACTATAGAGTGGCCATGTTGTCCTGTACAGCGCTCTTTGCGGTGCCACCGCGAAACACGGCAGATCTGAGCTAAGCGCCCACCTTTGTAAAAATTCGTCTGCTTACAATGTTGTATAACGGAGGTAAGAAGTACAAAAAAACGAAGAAAAAACATGCCTGTTGTGTGTGCTGCATATAACTGCAATGTCAAAAGGAAAAAGACAACTAATATATCATATTTCATGTAAATTTTATGAAGTTAAGTCCATAGTTTTGTTAATTAGCAGCATTTTTTTTTCATGCATAAATGTGTAACAACGCCCGGCATAAACAAAATAAATGGTTCACTGGTAATGTACTTAAACTAAATACGGATAAAACCAATACAATTCCGTTTCAGACCCAGTGAAAAACAAATAGCAATACAATATTAAAACTGTATTTCGACACCGGCATCCTTTATTTCTGCTCCTTCTGTCCTTACTGCTTATACAAGAAGACAATGAGCTGTAGCTTATAAGAAGTAGGCCTATTTCGAAGACAAACGATTAATCAAATAAATGGTTCACTAGTAATAAAGTTAAACTAAATACGGATAAAACCGCTACAATTCCGTTTCAAACCTAGTAATAGCAATCAAATATTAAAATTGTATTTCGACACTCGCATCCAAAATAACGCAAAACTTTGGGGTAGGTCGTATTGTTGTTAGTATTTTGACTGGAAGGACATGAAAGAACATAATTGAGCACCCACGTGCAATAATGAGGTAAGTATGAATATATTTCGTAACTACTTACCCCATTATTGTACGTGGGTGCTCAATTATACACTAATAATTATCTGTGGTGCCACAGTCCTTGAAAGGCTCAGACAGACCAGCCGGCTGTTGGCCTCACGTTCACATTTCGATAATAATTATACTTTACTGTAACAAAAAAACTGAAAGCGTGTTTTGTCATGTTTCACCCACGTTACAAGCTTGGAGGTAAAGGTTGTTTACTACAGATAGGGCCTACTTTCATTCTATATCTTATGGTATAGTAAATAGTTTTGCAACGTGCAGAGACTGGGAAAACAATTTAATAAAATAATTCGAATCATACTCGTTCATTTTATAGGCAATCTTGCAGGTCGCATTTAAAAGAACCTAGGAATATTAACATTTTCTTCAGTATATTTGCTAGGACTTCTTGTCATACTACATGACAATTTTGCTTAGGTTATTCTTTTAAGCATTCCTTCTAGGAATAGCTCAAGTGTTTTAAATTTAGCGTACATAAGTTTAGATTAAGTTCCTAGCACGTATTTGACGAAATACTAGGTTTTTCCACTTCAGTTTAACTGATTTATGCAAACGAAATTAAGGTAGCTGACGATTCTAATGTCAGTTATCACCACGCCCACTTTGTTTTGGGCGCATAAGTTCATTATCGACGGTCGTTCAATTTTCTTCAAACATGGCGGCGCAATGACCACTCTATATCTTTCTCTTTCTAACTCGTTGGTTCCAGTCGAACATCTCTACAGCCCAATCCACGACCAGGACAAGCGCCCAAGACTATTACGCCAAATTCAATTCTACATTTTGATGCTCTTGTCCGAGAGATTAGGATAACAACAATAAGCAAATTTAGTTTATTACTGAAAATCAGTCAGAGAAGCATCCATAAAATTCCCCACAAACATTTGCAGCAGTTTGCGCGCAGTGAGTGCGACACTCTTTTAACTGCTGAACAGAAAGCCGAATGTGTGAGAATCTACCAACAGAACCTCAGGTGACATCAGGAGGAATGTATCAGTTCTTTCATCGCATTGTGACATGCCGAGTCCTGGTGCCATCGTTTTGAGCATCACTCCCGTCGGTCTGGCATAGAATGGAAACTCAACGGATCTCCTCGCCTTTAAAACATAAGTAGCGAGGAAATGCAGGGAAAGTCATTTTACCGTTTTCTTTTAGATTATTGAAGCCCATTGCTGGAGCGTGGACAAATGACTTATACCCAGCGCTATACAAACACTCTCGGGTAAACTAGAAAAACATAAAGAATAAACGTCCAGATCTTTTGACAAGAAGAATGATTTTACTCCATGACAATATTCTCGAGCTCACACTGTCAGATCAACAAGGGGCGAGTTGCAAAAGATTCCCTGGGAATCACTATTACACGTCATCTCTTACAACCCAGACTTAATATATCTCCATACGATTTACATATTTTTGGAGATTTGAAGAAAAATCATTTTCATGTGACGAAGCAGTGCAAAATGCTGTTAAACATTGGTTCACTTCCAGGGCACAGGGATTCTAAGAAACAGGTATTCGTCACTTGCTCGCTGATGTCACAGTTGGAGAAGTATGTCAATGTGGCGAATATTAAGCAGTAAGTTTAATTTGTTCTATTTAGCAATGGCCGAATTTAATTTGAACAATCTAATACCACCACTACAGCCGCTACTGCCACTCCCATCATTTTCGAAACATCTGTCGATGTCCTGTTCCTAGTTGTCCCTATTCGACCTTTTCCCTTTTTCAATACTTCTCTATTCTATGGACTTCTATGTACTTTGTTTAAAGTTCTTTCACAGTCTACTTATTTTCTTTATTCTGAGCCAACAAAAATCATTTTTAAAGATAAAGTATGTTTAGTTACGATCTTCAAGTACGGTATATTAAATTTAAGGTTAGCATGGATTTTATTTTGCTGGTAAGTATGGTTTTAAGTGAAAGTTGTTTAAATTCAAGCACTTTCGCCATACAACTGATTTAGATTCTCTCTTTTACTTCATTTCGAAAATTTGACTTCATTTACTACATTGTTTACTTTACCTTCTGAATCAGATGTCAAGAGACAGAATGTGTTGTATAACATTTTTGCGTGTTAACTGCTCGTATTTTGTAGTATTAGAAGTTTCTTATTGTATTAGAGAATACACACTTTCTACCTTGACAGTGATTTACGGCAGTGAACCCAACTTGGTGATTCTGATGTTTATCTAACGACTTTTATCTGGTGTTAACGAGAATTTAATTTTGAAGTATAACGACAAATATAGAGACCTTCATGACACAATCAGAAATTTTTTTATTAATATTTTTGTTGATTAAATAGCACGAAATAAACTTATTTTTTAATATTTAATTACAATATTTCTTCGCCTATTTTCCTTTCTTTCTCTTTACTATGCATTTCTCGCAATAGAAAGATCCATGAATCCATGATATCGCAAGTGTCAGGTAGCGAAAGTCGGCTTCGTCTGATGGTATGTTCTCATTTCATTGTGCAATGATAGATTTTAACACTATCACGTAATATTTTAGCTGTGTTTCAAATGGATGTCTTGGATTGCAAGTACATAAAAGATACACACAAAACACACACACAAATTTTTTAATGTAATTTATAAAATTTCGGGTCGTGTTTCTGCGACGCTTCTAAGATAAAACTTATCTATGTTTACATATTAAGGATATTGTGAGCGGACTTCAATAGGTGTGGGATTATTTTTATGGAGAGAAATAAGGTAAAAAACGAAAACTGAATTTGATTTTGGCAGACATCAGAAAACGTTAGGCCTACTAATATTTATCGCGGCTTGTACAGTCGAAGTAAGACGACGGTATAAAAGCAAAGAATTACGTAACCTCCGAAATGAATGTTACTCAATACTGTTAAATAGCTTACACCAAATCGCATATCGTTCCTAGTGTTTCCAAATGGTCAATATAGGAAGTTTAAGGAACCATGTCTGCGTGCAGATTGTACTGCCTCATGTGTGAAGCGACTGAACTACGTGCTACGGCAGTAGAACCAATGTTACGAACTGTAATTTCAGGGTTGTCGTAAGTATGATCTGTCAAATACAAACTCTTGGAGAACAAACAGCGTGTTAAATGATTTGAATGTATCTAATAAAGTTTCAGTTATAGGATATATGCAGAAATAACTTCTTTCAAATATTGAACTCGTATAATCATTTTAAGTTGGCTGTACTGATAATCAAACTCTGACCCGGAGAATCCAGACGGTTGACAGCAAGGGAGGCGGTTAGACGTCTGATCCGAAACCCTCTCAATTCTCGTCGTCCTTAAAGACGTGTGATCATTCCCGCGGCTGTTTTGAACGTAATTTTTATTGTACGTTGTGTAATAAATCCACTCATTTAGAGATTATCGGTCGTCTTACAAAAACGTATATTCTCCGAGATATGTCAAGTTGTTCATTCGTCAGATTATTTTGGTGTATTTATAAATTTAGTATGGAATATTAATATGCGTGTGACGGAAACATACCACTGGTGATCTCTACGTTTACCGAATACTTCCTAATTCATCTTCCAAACGTCTTCGTTGAAAGGTATGTAAAAACATTTCTTCGTTTTACTGTAACAGCTTGATGTTTTTCTATATCACATTTTATTTAATTAATATTATTATAATATTGTAACTACTAGTGGATATTTTGGTAACATTAGTATATTATGAATGTTCCCGATTTTATCAGCGTGTGGTTAAAAAAATTGGAGGACCTGGAAGTACCTGTTCATTTTTTGTAAGAATTTGTGATGGTAACGAAATCCTATTTTACTACTCCTTGAGCTGGATGCTAGGGATTCTATGTAGGTAGTAGTAGTGCGTGGAGTTGTTCACTCAACATCCAGTGCCTGTACTAGTGCCGTAATAATAATTATTATTTGGATTATGATTTTTATGCCGCTTATTTATTATTACCGTCGCTTCGTCTAAACATAAGTTGTTTTTTTTATTATTTAAGACTTGTTTAATATGAACAGTTATTTTTGGCAGATTTATAATTTATAAATACAGTACGGCATTAATAAAAATGAAACCTGGAGAATATTATTGTACAGTACAGACAATATCAAATGACGGATTGTTTCAATACGTTTATTTAGTATTACTTAATAGCGATGCCACGAATTTATTTCGGTAAACATTAATTTTAAAATACATTAAACTAACTCACTCACTTGTCCGCTGACTTGTTTGTCCTTGCTCCTACTGTATAGTACATATCATGAGTTTCCCTTCAATTTTTTAAACTTAGCGATCTGACCCAGAAAACGGAAGTCATTAAATGGTATGCTCTTTGTTATGCGTACTATGAATTGTAGTGCATACTTTGAAAGGTTGTTAGCTTCCAGCTCCCATCTCAGTCCTCAACCATAATCTTGCTAATGTGTCTGATGATCGAAACTTCTAAAACTCGTCCACTGACTGGCAAGGAAGTGTTAGTATATTATAGTATAGAGCAAAATGTTCTGCGAAATACGTCACTTCCTGTCTACATCATCTTTACTGAATCACTTCAGTATTTGAAATTATTATTTTTAAGCCCTAAAGGTTTTACATTGGCTGCATAATTCTGTAGATGACAATTTGTGACAAATTTTTGAAAGCTTATGATCTGTATTGTTTAATTTGTTACTTTATGTTTTGAGAGGTTAATTGTTTGGGAGAAATTTGAGTAAATCTCCATTTTTTGATATATTTTTAAAAACAATGACCCATTTCTATGTACAGTATAACAACGTTAAACGCCGTAAAAAGTTGTTAAATATGACATGCATATCGGTACTTCCAACTACACGTGAGCGCGCGCGAGCTTGTTTGCGTATTTTGATTAAAGTTGAATTCCGTAAACACTGAACATGTAATTGGGATTGCAAATTAACAAATTTTATGAAAAATATCAATGACCTATTGGGTTTTGCTAGCGCAACAGTTATCATGCAAGTTGTTAAAACCGAAGATCCCGGAGATCGTAGTAAGTGTAGAATGGGAAATACACTAAGTAAATGGTAAAAGTCTAGAATTCGTGTAACGATATAAGCCCTTGTTTCGTAAACGCAGTGATGTCCATAACATAGAGTTTGAGACAAAAATAAATTATATTTGCTTAACCCTTAAATTGGCAAAACTTCATTTCTCACACTAGTTTATTAAACCTTGTCGGACTGTAAAGAAAACAACTATTGCAATGTCCATATTTTATATGTTGTACAATATTATAGTACTTTGAAATTTTAATTTTCCTACCAATTTTTTTCTATTGTTCTATTAAAATCTATACTAATAATAAATCTGTAGCCGAAATTTTTCTGGTAATTTTCGATTTTCCAAAAATAATTGGTCCTAACATATATAATTGACCGCCCTGGAACCGAAAATCGCTTTTTTGAAATTTTTATTTGTATGTCTGTCTGTCTCTCTGTCTGTCTGGATGTTTGTTACCTTTTCACGCGATAATGGCTGAACTGATTTATATGAAAATTGGAATATAAATTGAGTTCGTTGTAACTTAGAATTTAGGCTATATGGCATTCAAAATATTTTATTTAAAAGGGGGGTTATAAGGGGGCTTGAATTAAATAAATCGAAATATCTCCCTTATTATTAATTTTCATGAAAAATATTACATACCAAAAGGTTCTTTAAAAATAATTTCCGATAAGTTTTATTCTATGCAAAATTTTGATAGGACCGATATTTAATGAGATAAATGAGTTTCAAAATTACAATAACAACGCCATCTAAGGCGGTGCAATAAAATAAAAAACAAATGACTTCGTCTATAAGAGGCCTTGGACAACAACAATCGAAAGCTATGAAACATAGCCTACAGAGAATGTTTCTGTGTTTGTATGAAGTAATGTCGGAAGCTAAATTAACCGATTTGTATAATTGATTATTAATTCACCATTGGAAAGTGTAGTTTCTCTAGATGGACATAATGCTATAATGTTATTACAGTAACTTCTGAGTGAATCGAGGACAGGTAAGATTAAAATAGCTTCTTATGCACAGAAAAGTTGATAGGCTATTCTGTACATTCGTTTCCTGTAATTCCTAAAATAATTTTTATGACCAAATGAGTAGTCTCTGGATCAAAATGATCGCATTTCAATTTTTTTAATACAATTTAAATTAAGTAACATAATAAACGATATATCCTTCTATCAAACACGAATGTTCCCTGGATCAAACGTCCTATTTTAATTATGTAATTACTTTATATTTATTTCTAACGGGTGCAGCGGAGCGCACGGGTACGGCTAGTTATAGCATATAGCCTATTAACCTGTTGTATCCTGTAGGATACTTTGTCAATTTAAGGGTTAAAAGATGACTCTATATTCGAATCATCCCTACTCCCATTCCATCCCCTCTCCTGTGTCCACCATCCATCTCTCTCTCTTCTCTTTTCTGTCTTCTGCCTTGTCTTATCTGTATCCTCCATCACTGCGGAGTTACTGTTAGCATGCCTGACCGTGAAACGAGCGGGCCCGGATTCAAATCCTGGTTGGGACATAATTCGGTACACGCATGATTGATCGATGACAGAGGACCGTATGCACATGTGCTATTAGTCCTGTCGCTCTAATTTCCGGCAGCCAATTGCGTTGCAGGTCGGCTACATTTAAACGTGTGCGTCTTGTGATTCGCTGATTCATTTCTTAAGGCTCGGTAAATACTTAATATATTCGCCCGCCATTTTAGCTCTTTCGTTGGCGTTCGCGGAAAAGCACACGAAGACGTTATTTGTCGCTCAATTATTTGCTGAATTACATTGCTTTGATTTATTATCATAGGAGCTGCGACATGATAATGTTTAACGGTGTGGCAAATAGATTCCTCGTATGGTAGCTCGGCAACGTAAGAACAAAAATGGCGAACGATACTACCTACCTAGACTTTATAGAGTCTTCACTTTCTAAGACGTAAGCAAAGAGGCGAAGTCACGCCGGAAATAACAGCGTCGGGACTATATGTGCAACTGCAGTGTAATAACGGCTCAAGTTGCTGATACGGATTCCAGACTTTATTAATATGGATAATCGAGACCGCTTGTTTAGAAAAAAATTCTAATACAAGAATACTCTAGAAGCGTTCGAAATACCTGCAAATAATATACGACAGGCACATGAACAGCATAAATTGATCAGTGACACAGATCGTGTTCCAATGATGAGTATGTCGAAATGGTATTGCTATTCGGAAGATATCGCCTTTACCAGCAGTTACTTATTGCTAACATATTTTCTTCTCCTTCTTCTTCTTCCCTTCAAGTATTAGGCCATATGGCCTGTTATGATCTCACAGTTGAATTTTCAATCCAGCTCTTCTTTGGACGACCAAGAGATCTCTTCCCGTTTGGACGATAGCGGAGCATGGCTTTTGGGATTCTATCTCTACGCATACGATGCAGATGATTTATCCAGTTGTTCCGATAATGTTTTACGTGATTAATTGCAGGTTCTAATTGTAATTCTTCCATTACATCTTCATTGCGTTTGAGATCCCATTTCGTATATTCCGCTGTATATCTCATAAATTTCATTTCATTAGCCGTTATTCTGCTTTCGTCTTTCTTCCTCAATGCCCATCCCTTACTGCCGTAACAAAGTACAGGTCTCGCCAAAGTCTTGTATAGGCGAATTCTAGTAGTATGCCTTTGCACTAGGGAAGGTTTCATAATGTTAATTATTCCCATTGTTTTGGTGTATTTAGAAATTTTCTGTGAAATGTCTACTTTATCGAAAAAAGATAATGTGATCCGAGATATGCAAAATAATTTACTCTTTTTAATATTTTTGAATTTAAACATATTTTGCTAGGCACAGGGTATTTTCCGCAGAAGGCCATAATTTTAGTTTTTTCTTTATTGATTTTCATATCGTACAGAATTTCATTCCAATTTTGTTAAAATTAAAAATTGAACGTTGTAATTCATCTTCTGAGGATGCCACCAGAGCTAAATCGTCTGCAAAAAGTAATGAATCTAGTTGTAAATGTCTATTGAGTTGTATATATCCATGAGGCAATTGTTTCCATTCTCTAATTATTTGATTCATATATATGTATGTATATATATATATATATATATATATATATATATATATATATAATAGCAACGGTGAAGGTGAACCGTAAGCAATGTCATTAATTTCATGGGGTTATTCTTTGAGACTTTTCAAACAAAAAAGTTTAATAGTATTTTGCTCGTTTTTGCTTCCTTTTCGAAATAAAAATTGTTTTATATGAAAAATTGCATTATGTGTTTTGGGAAAGTCGTTGATTTAATTCCTAATATGCTCAGTCAATTTAAGAGAGCAGTGTATTATGATGATAGATGATTGAAAGAATTTTAATTTCGTTCTTTAAATGTGCAGAAGTTTGTACGAACATGTAACGTTTCGTTCTAGAAAGGAATTTTAACATATTACATTTGTTCGAATCAAATTTCTGCATATTTAAAGGACAAAACTAAAATTCTTTCAATAATTTATTATTAGTATTATTATACACTGCTCCCTTAAATTGACGAGCATATTACGAATTAGATCAATGGTCTTCCCAAAACACGCTATGAAATGTTATATATAAAACAATTTTTATCTCTGAAAGGAAGAAAGAACGAGCAAAATTGTGTTAAATTTTTTTGTTTGACATATCTTTGAATAACACCCTGAAATGAATATTACTTACGGTTCACTCTGTATACGTCAGTGCCTGTCTTGAAGACTCCATGTCTTCTTAAAACAGAAGTGAAAAGTGATTTTTTTAATAAAACAATTGATTCCATGGTTACTTATTTCTTTGTGGTTTTGAGTTCTGAAACGTAATTCAGAAACTTGTCCACAATGCTGTGTTAAAACCAGTAACGTACTAATAACCATTTCATTTTCCATTTCTAATATGTGAGAGTCGGACATTGTACAGATTATATTATATAGTGTTGGACATTGTGCCACTGTCACATATTCTATGATACAGTACTTGAGGGTAGGCCACCAAAGGGGAACAGAGAGGTAGAACTTAAACATCCACACCTGTGGAGTAACGGTTAGCGCGTCTGGCCGCGAAATCAGGTGGCCCGAGTTCGATTCCTGATTGGGGCAATTTACCTGAGGTTTTTCCGAGGTTTTCCCTCAACCCAATATGAGCAAATACTGGATAACTATCGGTGCTGCATCCTGGACTCATTTTCACCGGCATTGTCACCTTTATCTCATTCAGACGCTAAATAACCTAAGATGTTGATAAAGCTTCGTAAAATAACCTACTAAAAAAATAACTTAAACTGAGAAGGATTTAATCCGGCATCGGAATTTGAATCCGGTGTAGCTTATAAATAAAGCGTCAGCATGTTGAGCTGAAAACCTGGAAATGTTATGTTTTATTTAACGACGCTCGCAACTGCAGAGGTTATATCAGCGTCGCCTGATGTGCCGGAATTTTGTGCCGCAGGAGTTCTTTTACATGCCAGTAAATCTGCTGACATGAGCCTGTAGCATTTAAGCACACTTAAAGAAAACCTGGATTCGAACCCGGCGTCGGAGAGAATTTTTCTCCGTTCTACCCATCTTCACCATTGTACAGATTGTTTCCAATGTTCTCGAAAAAAAAATAAATGATCTTCCTTTGAATTGTAACTAATTTCAAATCTGAATTATTTGCAGTAAATAATATCACGATTTATATTTCCCGTTCCAGAGTATAAGAATAGGGTACCTGAACTTGAGCACAATTGCCCCATCTTACAATCAGTTGGTATACAGAGTGTAAGGGGTATGAGTGCCATCCTTTTCACTGTCGTCGGGGACGGTCTACAGGACCAAAAAATGTACATACAACATAGGGTTAAAACTTGATAGTTTTCCCAGAAAAAAAAAATTCTTATTTTATTCGCGTTATACTGCTTATATTGTTAGTAAAATTACGAAAACAATTACATCAGTAGGTATATCTAGCAAAGAGTTAATATTAGTTTAAATACATATTTGTGTGTTGTATTACGTTTTCGTGAAATTAAATAAAAATGCATGCTTAAATTTGTTAATATTCTGGCGTGAGAGACGTGGCAACGTTGAGCAGGCAGTATGCTGCATAGTCGTTAGTACGAGTCAGCTGAGTTCAAGCTGCCTGTCCATAGCTCTATCGCCGAGCTAATAGCAGTTCAGTAGGCGTACAGGGTATTTGATAAACAACTTACAATGTCATTTACAGTTTAGGAATATCATACATTGTTATTAATTTATGGAGAAAGTAGTCGTAATTCAAGTGAGGCAAGAAGATGTATCGTCAACGTTTTCTTCAAAGAAGGTTACCTAATCGGCGAACTTTCGTAGCAGTTTCTGAACGATTTTTAGAAACTAGGAGTCTCTTACTCCGTTTCGAAAATCACACATCCAGAAATTTGTTTAAAAATGATACTGCTTTTCGGAAGCGGGAGGGATTAAAATGTTGCATTATAAAAAACTTTGGTGTGATTTTGTGCAGAAAACCATTATTGTTTATTTTTTTAAACGTACAATAAAAAATGGAGCAATATTGTTGCATAAAATGTAAATTTACCATAATCTTCTATTAATGAGATTGAAAGTTTGTATTTGCTGCTCGTTTTATGTAAACAACAGCATTGTCATGGTCCGCTCCTGCATTAGAACAGAGCATGTGTTTTGTACCGGTATGTCTACCCGCTTGAGCTGTACTGTGTATTTCTAAACCCTCTCTTCCCCGCTTGAACTGTACTGTGTACTTCTAAATCCCCTCCTCCCCATCCAGAATCGTTACAAAACGTCTAATATTGTAAACTTTAATAGTTAGTTAAATATTGGAATTAGGAAAAAAAGTAAGGACATTTTTTCTTCCTTATGACATGAATAATCATCAGTTAAAATAGTGGCACTTATAACCCTTACACCCTGTATATGTGTATGCCTGTGTATGCGTGTGCGTGCGTCCTCGCGAGCGTATATTTAATTTTATTTACCCTGTATTCCATGATCTTACTTTAGCATTGAAGATTTAAAATGTGTATAAGTCAAGTATGTATGTAAATTTAAATTTTTTAACATTTTAAATTATGTTTTATTTAACGACGCTCGCAACTGCCGAGGTTATATCAGCGTCGCCGGTGTGCACACATAAATGCCATCGACCTGGGCCGGGATCGAATCCGCAACCTCGGGCATAGAAGGCCAGCGCTATACCGCCTGTGCTACCCAGGGCAACAGTATGTATGTATGTATGTATGTATGTATGTATGTATGTATGTATGTATGCCTATGTATGTATGTATGTATATATGTATGAGGGGACAAGCCCACACGCACTTATGTTACAGATTGTATTGCCTCAGAATTTTGAAGCTGCTAAGAAATGGCAGACAAATTTCTCTGCAGTTTTTTTTAACCGGGGTCAGGTTTTTTTACATGCACTACAACTATGACGGGAGCAGCTCAGTTTTACTTATGTTGCAGGAAAAGCCATGTTAAAGATTTTATAATATTTTAAATCCATGGAGTCGGCCTGGGTGACACAGTCGATAGTGCTGGCCTTCTGTGCCCGAGTTTGTGGGTTCAATCCTGGCCCTATTCGATGGCACTTAAGTGTGCTTAAATGCGACAGGCTCATGTCAGTAGATTTACTGGCATGTAAAACAACTTTGCGGGACAAAATTCCGGCACACCGGCGACGCTTATAACGTCGGCAGTTGCGAAAGTCGTTAAATAAACCATAATTTACAATTTTTAAATCCATGGTCTCCGGCCGGGCTCGAATCTGCAATCCTTTGATTGAATTGTCAGCGCGGTAACCTCTGTTCACAAGTGATAGAGTTATAGAAAGTTATTCGCTTTTGTAATTAAATTTGTGTGTTCCTTTTGAAACAGCCTTTACAGACAACCATTCAAGTGAAAATAATTTATGCAAAAGTCGTCTCCAATATAAAACAGGTCTACTTAGAATTGACTCTCAAAAGTAATTAATCTTACATTACAGTGGGCGACTCTTCCTTGGCATTTGTATTATTTGTGGCGAAGAAGAAGCTTGACTTTAAATTTAGAAATTTGAGATCTAAGAGATCGTGTACAAACAAACTAATTTTGTTCACCATTTTTGATTGTTTGTTTTCGTAACTGTTTGCTTTGAAAATTAATTGGTGTAATCTTTGTGTGCCCTTAAACACAGAATAAATATGGAAAATGCCTGTTATTATTCGGTTGAGAAACTTTTATCATCCAGTCTGCTGTCGAAAAATCTGAAAGTTATAATTTATAAAACAGTTATATTACCGGTTGTTCTGTATGGTTGTGAAACTTGGACTCTCACTTTGAGAGAGGAACAGAGACTACGGGTGTTTGAGAATAAGATTCTTAGGAGAATATTTGGGGCTAAGAGGGATGAAGTTACAGGAGAATGGAGAAAGTTACACAACACAGAACTGCACGCATTGTATTCTTCACCTGACATAATTAGGAACATTAAATCCAGACGTTTGAGATGGGAAGGGCATGTAGCACTTATGGGCGAATCCAGAAATGCATATAGAGTGTTAGTTGGGAGGCCGGAGGGAAAAAGACCTTTGGGGAGGCCGAGACGTAGATGGGAAGATAATATTAAAATGGATTTGAGAGAGGTGGGATATGATGATAGAGAATGGATTAATTTTTCTCAGGATAGGGACCAATGGCGGGCTTATGTGAGGGCGGCAATGAACCTCCGGGTTCCTTAAAAGCCAGTAAGTAAGTAGGCAATCTTTGTTCCCTGTTTGAAGTAGTTTGAGTTGTAATTCTGCGATATTAATTATTTTCAGAGTAATTTTTAACCTACATTTGCTCAATTTTTTTAACAGGTAAGCTACAAAATATTGCGGTCTCCTGGAAAAATTATAAGCTGTAGTAGCTTTCATAGGTTTCTACAACAGTGAAGACATTCTCAAACGGATATCGTTAAACTATAAATTCGTAACTATAGAAGTTTTCTCTAAGTGGTAATTATGCAAGCAATAATAGCCCAATCAATTTGTCCGAAACATAGGAATCAGGAAATATAGCGCTGACATATCATTTTATTACTTCATTTTACTTAAGAACTAACTTTTAAGACGGAATCGTTAAAGTCGGTTTTGAGTAAATGGCGATTTTGTGATTTTTATTTAAAATAAAGGACGTTAATTTTTTAGTTAACATGCTTAATTTCCGATGATTTACTCGTAGATACTGCATATAAACATTTACCTTAAATAATTCAAGTGAGGAGAAATCGCTCTCCGGACGGACAGACAGCATGATGAAAACAGGTTTTCCGGTACCGAGAATTGTGAAAATGCACATTTCTAAGAAAGTACCGAAATAGATTTTTTTTCAGCACACAAACTTATTTATATAATTCGTATAATGAGGAAGTAAAAGATTACTTTTGTATTCCAGCTTATTGGTTTTCGCGGTTTGCGAGGAGTAAAACCTAATTATTTACGGCATAAGTGTCAAACATGTAATTTTATTTCGTGAGTAGGGATGTTTGCGAAACGAGGCCGCAGACCGAGTGTAGCATTCCTCCGAAGAAAAAATCATTTAGCATGTATGTCGTACACTATTTTTAGACAACTGTTCCTCCGTGCTGGTATAGAGACAATTCCCCGTCTTCGCCATTGCTACATTCCCCCTCATTGTAATAGTAAAACTTTATTACATTAAAAGTAAGCGGTGGTGTAGTTCAGTGGTATAGCATTCAACTACAGGTCGAGAGGTCCTTGGTTCAAACCTGAGAATCTCCCAACTTTTTGTATATCCAAATGTTATGTATTCAATATATTAGTTTTCACTACATTAGGCGTTGCAGCACCAAAGAGCAGAAACTCATGCTCGGGCGTATGTAATGTTTAATTATTTCATATAATTATTAATAAAATAGTTGTTGAAGCAATTTATTTAATTTATGTACGTTTCATAATGTGGGGTGGGGTTTTGTTTGTGCTCGCATAACTTGCTAATAAATAAAGAGGCCAAGGAATCCATAGTGGGTAATTAGTGACTGCCTGGAATTCTGACTTCACTTACACCTTTAATAACATTATACAATACAATATAAACACAATCTGAAGCCAGGTTATAAACCATAACATGAATAACAAATTACATTCATAATAAGCAAACCTGGAAATGGTACTTCATATAACTCTTACAACCTTTTGAAGAGAGTGCCCTAATAAAAATACAGTAAACCTTAAGTCAACTAACACAGAAACCCCAAACACCTCTCAAAAACCTAACCATAAAAGCTAACTTACACAGTCCCAAATTAACAAAAAGAGCCAACCCGAAATAACCAGAAAAGCGCAGTAGTCCCGAATATGGAGAGAACCAGACATAAATACACCATAAAATATGAACTTGGGGTGGTCCACTCAAGTAGAAATTCCTGCGTTGGGGTCACACAGTCTATCACTTACAGGCAGGATGATTGACTAGCGGATAGTACGGCATAAGTCGTAGTGAGGATGTTAATCGCCAGTTCTAGTTGATCGAAGATGATGCTGGAATAAGCCGGCCGGCTCCAAACAATCACCAACATCAGGAAATAAATCCTTGGTTTGCAGAAGTCAGGCGAATATATCCACAATCAACCATATGGAAGGCTGAATATCCTTACGGAGTTTGGTGGCGTGCAACACAGACACACCGCGTGCGTCCATCGCCTGATGTCATTAGCCACCAGCCGCCGAAATGAGTCCAATCAGGCTGCGCAGGTAACATGGCGCCCCATACGCGTAGAACCGCGGTCCCTCCGCAGCTAAGGTCCTCCCGCCATCGTAGTATTCCAGCGACTCCGAGACAACACCTCCAACCCAGTCTCCCCCACCGGGAACGAACAACCCGGAAGTCAAGAGCAGTTATTTACAAATCAGCCAATGAGACGACAGCTCTCAGAGAAAAAAAGAAAACAAAAACGGCTGGTAGAAAAAAGGAAATCAACGCACCCTATTAAGAAAAAATAGAAATAAAAAAAATAAAATAAAGGAAACACAACGCACTCTGATAACGTATAATAGAACTACCAGCAAATAATGTAAGAGTATATTTCAAGTACAAAACTGTGGGAAAGATGTCGAGAAAAGGCAAAAGAATAAATGTGGTGCACCACACCACAATAACAAAAAAGTGATTTTTAAATTTAGGCCTACCATTGCTTAAACCGCTTTTTTGATCGGTAGCGTTTGTTGTCGGTGAATGTTAAAAATACTTCTCGCATTAGTGTTAAAAGTAACTTACTTTTTATAAATGTAGGCTACTGAGTATGCCCCAACGAATATAACTCATATGTAGGGGTTATACGAGAACACATAAGCCTACATACATTGTACAATGTAATTTAAAAAGTCATAAAACTATAGTCTGTGGAAAACATACAATATCTCAAGAATTAAAGAAAGAAAGCAAAATAAGAACAAACAGTAAGGTAACATATCTTTCGGGCGGAAAGAAGAAAACGTTTGAAACCATGAAATAAATAAATCAACTGAATTAAAGTAAATAATCATCCCAAAAACAGTTCTTAAAACACCGGAAATTTTATTAAATTCTGCATTCTAAAGGATGTTTGGTTAAAAGTTATTAAAAATGCTTAATTCCTTTCGTTCCATAAGCCATGCTGAGAAATATATATTTTTTTCTTTTTGTCTTGTTAAATAAATATACAGTATATATCTTTATTAAAGTGAAATATAATATTACTATATACACGCTGCCGTATAATAGTTTATTTTTAACACGCTTGTCTAGCGTTAAATGATCTACTTTTGGGAATGGCTGTCTAAAAAGACAGTTTGTTATTATCGAGTGTGATATGTGAGTAAAAGCAAGCCCACCTATTCTGCTAGGTGTCTTGGGCAGATTACCTTGTTGGGGTTTCTCTGAGTTTTTCCTCCAACTATAATATGAATATCAGGTAATCCCATGACGAATCCCAGCCTCATCTCCCCAAAATACCATCTCACTATCATCAATTCTATCGACGCTAGCTAACTGTGTACATTGTCATTAAGTAACAGATTACATTAAAAATATAATTTACAAGAATATAGGTTCTCATTGGGGTAATTAATCTGGCAAAGATGTTTTTCCACCCTTAAGCTCATAAAAACTTGATGTAGTACAATGACAGGAGGAGGAGGAAGGTTAACAGCTCTAACAATCTATGTGTGGAAAAACAATTAATTCGAGATATTGTCGACTAATGAAGTAGTAATTGGCAAATTCTCCGCAATCAAGGTTAGGAGAATGGACTGCTTATACATGCATTCTGTATAGGGTGAATAATTTTCTTTTTTCTTCATGCACGCGTACTTGCAATTTAATTAATTAATATCGTTGTGAAAATGTATTTTTAATTAGCATTAAACTGTAATTTCATGTGTTATTAGTAAACCCCCAGTTTTAAGAGCACCAGCCTCCACTGGCAGTATTCCGTTTCAACAGTAGTCATCGAAATTGTCATTATTACTTTTAGAAGTTTAACACTTCCACTGTCCACCGCTGTGGAGTAACGGTTAGCAAGCCTGACCGAGAAACGAGCGGGTCCGGATTCAAATCCCGGTTGGGATTTGAGGTTTTTTCGGGGTGTTTCCTCAACCCATTAAGAGCAAATGCTGGGTCATTTTCGGCGCTGGACCTTGAACTTGTGTCGCTATCCTTATCACCTTCATCTCATTTAGACGCTAGATAATCATAGCAGGTGATGAAGCGTCGTAATATAAGTAATTGAAAACACTTTTACCAAACGTTGTAATTAAGTTTTGTAACTTTCTGTTTTGATGGGTATGACTGCTATTACACTAACAAAGTTTTTTTTGACAAAGAATATGATAAAATATTTTATCAAAGATTTTTGATAAAATATGGGATTGGGGTATATTACACTAGGCCCTACGTAAAATCTTTTATAAAAGATTTGATCAAATATAACCTAAAATCAGCTTTCCTAACACTTATTCCACAACAGTTAATATGTGTTCCGAGAATTTGTTGATAGGCCTACTAACATTTACGTGTTAAGTTTATGATTTGTAGATACTAATATTTACACGTTAAATTTATAACACCATGGATGAAGAACAGTATTATGCTTGTTTAGTTACAATTAGTTCAATTGTTACAATACACATGTTACTAAAAAAGATACTCCTGTGGGTTAAACCGTGGATTGCAAAACGTGATAAGAAAGGTATCTATCCATCAGAACTTATTGAAAGAGCTACAATGCGAGGACTTGAAAAGTTATACAAATTAATATAAATAATAAAATATTATTTAATATTAAAATTATATTATACAAATTATTTATTTACAACACTTCATTTTCTTCATACTCCGATATCAGCATTTTTTTGGTAGCAACAGTCCAGTTATATTTGCGTTCCGTCATATTTGTTTCAAGGTATAGAAATCTTTTATCAAAGATAACAAGATGCACTTACATTTTATAAAATATATTTTATCAAAGAAACTTTTATAAAAGAAAACCCATTACATTGTCATATATTTTATAATATATGTTTTATAAAAGATCTTTGTCAAAGAACTCTGATAGTGTAATAGCAACCTAAGTGAACTTTTACGATCTGTTGCGCTAACCCAGAAGCTAGGCACATTCCCAAACCCACACGGGCTCACTATACTAAGTTTCGCTATGCATCCAGGTCTCGAACAGGCAATCCCCCTCGTTCCTGGTATTGAATGTTGACGGAATGGAGAAATGTTGACTGAATGATGTACGGGTAGATGCCTAATATGGGGAAACGGGAGAGCTCCGAGGAAAACCCCAACTGCGACTTTGTCCACCGTAATTGTCACTCTATTTTTCAATGAAAATCGCAGACCTTATCAGGATTCGAGCCCGGACCGGCTGGACTGTCACAGACTGAAGGTCTGACCACTCAGCCACCGCAAATGACTTCAAGGTAGCATGGCTGATAGTTGACGACGGAGTTTTAGACAAGACCTGGCCACTCACTGAAGGAAGACTTGTTTCCTGTCACTCCGCGCATTACCACCAAGAGGCTCGACACATAATCCAGGGAATGGCATTGCGAAGTTTCCTAAATTCGTTTTAGACTAACGTTGTAACACACCTTTAATTCGAGTGAGAATGCTAGCAAAATGAGTCCAGGGTCCAGCGCCAAAAGTTGCCCAGCACTTGCTCTTAATGGGTTGAGGGAAAACCCCGGAAAAATCCTCAAGCAGGTAACTTTTCCCAACTAGGATTTGGACCCGGTCCCGTTCGTTTCATGTTCAGACACGCTAACCGTTACTCCATAACGGTGGTTTTTATTACTGTAGGTCGAATATAGATGTTAAATATCAAGTAGTTTATTGAAAATATTGAAATAGATTTCTTGCAGTGTAACAATGCGTCTACAGGGACATCACTTTATTTTTACTTCAATTTTTATTGTACCTGAGTTTTTTAATGTACCGGTACTTCACTTCCATCCCCTCTACTAGTAAACTTGCAACCGTCTCCACATAGAATCAAGCGTATACAGTCAAAGTCGCCTTACGGTCATAGTAAACACAAACCGTACTGAAATAGTTAGTATAGTAGTTCCAGAAATATGTTTGCGTTTTCCAGTGACGAAAGAGCTTTCAATATTGAATCATATTATCGGACAGGTACTATCGTCAGTTTGCCTATGTCGCATCCGGTTTCCCCCACCCGCTTCTGCTCGCCCCTCTGTAAAGGTTAGTGGCTGGGTTGTCTTAGCTCTTTTCTGAAAACATTAATTTCTGTTAGGAATTGGACGTCTACGTAATTTTATATAACTGTTTAAAATAACTTAAATAAAAGGGCCTCGTTAATTAATTGTCACGTGATTTCCCTCCTTTCTACGACCCTGTGACAAAACCACTTGGACGGACAGCAGATAGTATGTCTGAGTAATTTTATCTTTTCGGATCCGGCAGAAGTGAAGATTGATTTTACAGTACGTAAGGTAATCTTTTATAGAGCAGGTACAGAATTATTTCAACATGAGTTACTAGTACGAAGGATAAAACTGGTAATTGGAATTAGGTACAATAGTCTATAGTGCGATAATATGCAAAAAAGAACTGAAGCCTGTATCGAAATGAACGACCGCCATTTTCAAAAATGTGTTTAAATATCCATGTTATGATTATTTTTCAATTTAACTTCATTTTCTAAATTGTATGCTATACCTAGTAAAGTGATTTGTTTGTATTTTACGCCAGTATCATCGAACTCCAGTCGTGGAAAGGGGTAGCAAACGGTGTTTCCGGTTATCAACCGTTAAACCAAAGGTATAGCCAGGTTAATATTAGAAATGTTAGTAAAATAAAATGATGTCCCTATATTATACTTCTTACGGGTACATTGAAAAAGTGAGAAAATAGGAGTGGGAAATTTTAAATCGCCAGACCGTATAAAAATAGGTCCAACGCGTGGCTTCTTCATGCATTTCTTTTACAAACAAAAACCTGCCTTGATCGAAGAAAGAGACGATTGCTTAATAAAGATACATTTACAATGTTCTTGAAAAACTGTACCTTCAAAGTAAAAGTTCTTCGGTGACCTATGAGGCTACATTGACATTGATTTTGCATTATTTCTTGCTTGTTGGTTTGAATTTCCTTGTTCTGCAGTCTCAATGATGCGATTTTTGTATTCCGGTGAAGATGTGTGTACTAACGTAACCTGTGTTACTATTAAACGTCGGAAATTTCATTCTTGATCCATTCAATATCACATCAGTAGGGTGGGGCCGCATTAGACCACTCCATAATATAGTCTTAATGGTTAACGCAGCCCATTGAGTTCTAAATGCTGTACATTGAAGGCCGCATTTGCAGCATGCCTGTGCACTGAAACGTGAAGCCGGTATTTTCCTACTCTCCAACAAACACATGCCGCTTACGTCTTTTGTCTTACACACCAGACGCAACTGTAGAGTAGCTTGGTTTCCCTTTTACAACCGTAGTGCTGACTACTAGAGCTGACTGACACAGCCACAACCAGGCGCTCTCAAGAGCTACGCCACAGTACACCTCGCCTCTAGACTTGATGGAAAGGTTTTCTTCGCTTACTGAGAATAGCGTAATCTAAACAATCCGCGTTCAGTGACGGATTAACTGGCAAACAGAATGTGTACTTAATATTACTTTGCAGAATTCTTCATCCTAACGTCACAGTCTAGTATATACAGTCACGAAGCTCAATACGTAGTAAATATGCATCCATAGATAGTTGCTAGGATCGCTAATATCGCCTCATTACAGACAATGCGAAATAGTTGTTCCTAGCACCCTCACAACTCAAGCTTCGTGACTGTATATACTAGGCTGTGCTAACATATTGTGAACGTTATGGTTGGGAACTATTTAAGTCTTTGCCTGGTGATAAATTTCCACACGTTGAGACTTTTTGCATCCGAGTTAATGTAGCCTTTGGTTCTGCATATAAGTTATTTGCCAGCAAATGTTTTCCGAAATGAATGCACATTAAATGACAGCATCGCAATAGGGTACGCCAGGGATTTAAAACCCGGGGCCCATCGGCCTATTTTAAACGGCCTATTTGTAACTGACGAATTATTGTTATTTAAACGAAATAAGTAACAACTTCACTGTGTTAATATTTAAATAATGGCATTACGAGTATTGACTAGTTTCGATGATATTTTCATCATCCTCTGAATTCTAGTGAGTTCCCTCGCATTCTTCCACCTTCCTGTTATGGTGGGGTGTTACATCGAAAAGGGCGTGCGTTCTGAAATTCAGTTGATTGTTGAGGATGTGTTGTGCGTGTTTTTTTGTATGTCCATAAATTCCATATTTTTCAAGGGTATGGATTTTCTGTATTTTTTGGTTGAATGTGCAGTATTTTCATGTCAGTTTTTATGTTGCTGTAGTTGTGGTTTGAGTTTGTGATGTGTTCTGCGTAGGTTGAATTGTGTGATTTAGTTATGGCTGTGATATGTTTCATGCAACATGTTTGAGAATATCTTCCAATTTGTCTAATGTAGAAGTCATTACAACTACTGCATGCCAATTTCTATACATCTCATTCATTCATAGTATTCTGCCCAAGGGAAGGTCTTTCACTGCAAACCTAGTGTTCTCCAGTCTTTCCTATTTTCTGCTTTCCTCTTAGTCTTCGCATATGACCCATATATCTTAATGTCTTCTATTATTTGATATATTCTTCTACCCCGAACTTTTCTCTCGTTCACCATTCCTTCCAGTGCATCCTTCAGTAGGCAGTTCCTTCTCAGCCAGTGACCTAGCCTATTCATTTTTCTCTTCCTGATCAATTTCATCATCATTCTTCCTTCACCTACTCTTTCCAACGCAGATTCGTTTCTTATTACGTCTGTTCATTTCACACGCTCCATTCTTCTCCATATCCACATTTCAAGCGTTTCTAGTCGTTTCTCTTCACTTCGTCGTAATGCCCATGTTTCTTCCCCATACAGTGCTACACTCCACACAAAGCACTTCACTAATCTGTTCCTTAGTTATTTTTCCAGGGGTCCGCAGATGCTTTTTTTTCTATTAAAAGCTTTCTTTGCCATTGCTATCCTCCTTTTGACTTCCTGGCAGCAGCTCATGTTACTGCTTATAGTACACCCCAAGTATTTGAAGCTGTTCACTTGCTCTACTGCCTTGCTCTAGAATTCGCAAGTTTACCGTCGTTACTTTTCTTCCTATGACTATGTTCTTCGTCTTGTTTTCATTTATCTTCATTCCATACTGTTCACCGTCATTTAACTCCAATATCATATCTCTTAGTATCATCTCCTCTTCTGCTAACAACGCCGTATCATCAGCAAATCTTATGCACTTTTTTATTCTTCCTCCTACTATCACTCCTTCCATGTTCTGAAAATACTTTTTCACTAAATTCTCCAAGTAGCCTATAACTTGAACAGGGTAGATGGTAAAGGGCATCCTTGACGTACTCCTCTCCCTATTTCGCTCCCTTCTGACATTTCTTTTCCTAACCTGTTTGAATCCGTGAACTTCGGATCCCATGAAAAACACGGTAACGATCGGCCCACAGAAACGAAATGAAATGGTACTGTACAGCTATTTTTTTCCTTTCACTCTGCGTAACCTAATGCCAACGAAAACAACATACTATTGCCTCCACTTCTATCGGCATTTTGGAAACAGGCTGTAACTTCTTCATAGAGTTTCAGATCTTACATTGTACCTACGAAGAATATCTTTCGTATCTCTTTGTTAAAATAAACATGAGATTATTTACAAGGAAATATATTTTTGACGAGGATATTTCTTCAAAATCGGCACCCTCTAGAAAAAGTCGGGCTAGAAAAAGAGAGAAGGAAAGAAAGAAAGAAAGAAAGAAAGGAACGAAAAAAGGCAATACCTAGAGATGGTATATTTTCGTAGTCACGATAAATACGAAATGTGCTCAAATGATGTTAAAATAAGCCATTTTATGTTTAAAAGCTTGTTAATCATATACTAAACTGTGATATTAATGTTTTTAAAATGAGAAATTGAGTGCAAGATGCGAAATATATGTTCCAGCAAAATTTGAGCGAAATTATATTTTATGAGATATTCTTGTCTTTTTTTTTTTTTTTTTTTTTGTAAAAAATAAGAATGTAACTTAAGGCCCCGACACATACAGGTTATTACTTATTTTTAAATAGCTTGGTCACTCTTCTTATTAGCTATTATAGTATGAATAGGATAAGAATGTGACCTAATACCCTCTTTGTTGTTAATCTGTATTGTTATCTCGAGTTTTCAACTAATCTGTCTGGTGCTGGTTGTAGTAGAATATTAGCTGCTTCTACGATTTCTTTAGGTTCACTCACAAGTAAGTTGTGATAGCGGGTGATTGTGATTAACACGATAGGTCGGGGTAAAATCACATTGTGTTCCGTTACTTACTACTAGAGACGAGAATTTCATGCACTATAAAATCTCAAAATATGCATGCATTCATGCACTATCAAACTGTGAAACATTCTCGATCAAGCGAAAAATACATTAAAATATGCACTTTAATTTTTGTTCCAAATTTATTTCACTAAACTTTTTTTTTTTTGCATGGTTAACAACTAACATTTCTAAATTTGTTTCTGTTAGGTTCCTGCGCTTGTCAGTCAATATGTTTTTGTATTCTTGCAATATGTGAAGCAGATGCGACATACTGGTCGACTTGAAATTTTTTAGTACATTTTATCTGAAGTTATAATAGGCTTTACGGTTACCTAGATACGATTTAAAAATGGACATCATAATGTAATTAATTAATTTAAAGAAGTTTTCTATTTTTTTACAAAGAACAACTGCCATAGAAAATATTCGGAAACAGAATAGTAGTGCTTACCTCTTTACTGCAACAATCGCAGAATACGACAACCCCATCTGATCTAATAAAATTCTTTCCTTTAATCCAATGTGCAAAGAGTACACTTTTAAAACCTTTAATTGGAGGCATATTAGAACCATATTAACACACGCAAACAGAAAAAACAACCACATTAACCACTTACGAGGTTCACACTCTGAAAAGACAGTTTAGCAAATGATTCCAATTTCAGAAGAATCTAAATTGCTACTAGTACTGGAAAAGGGAGAGAATTTACAACTTTCCTGAAAGAGGGTGCTTTTGACCTAAATTATTTGTCGCATTTTCCTTGAACCCTCTATATTTCATTTATACTATTCTCAAAATATCCAACGTAATAAATCCATTTATGACACGCAGTCTATAGAGAGTCGTTGGTGAAGTGTTGTAAAAGTGAACTTCCGTCCAGTGAAAGATCTTCTAACATCCTACAAAAATCTTAACATTTTATTTCATTTTTCTGTTATTTAGTTCTTTTCTTTTCCTTCTTCAATCCTGATTCCTGTAGCTAAAATAAGGGACATAAAAATCGAGAAACCGAGGTGTCCAACCAAAACCTTAAAACATGTATTTAAACTGAATACAATGTATATTATATGCATGATTAAGCTAAAATTGCTTAAATATGCATTATGCATGTTTTTATCCCCAAAAAGCCAAAACATGGAAATATGCACGGAAGAAGTATACGTATTTGGACCGGAAAGTAATGAAATGGACAAGTACTAAGTTTGAGCTATGTCCTGTGTTCCTATAAAAACATGCATTTGCATGGAATTCTCGTCTCTACTTATTACTTTCAATAATTTTAATCGAAAAATCTAGAAAATGCACTTGTTAACACATGATGGCATTGGATTTCCAACTTCAAACTTTCCACGAACAAAATCCCAAAAAGCAATGAAACGCTAAATTGCAATATTAAAAGTGCCATAAAATGCTAAATATGATTTTTAAAGTGCCAATTTTTTAATTTTCAGTTGCTAAAATATACCATCTCTACTGATATCTCAAAAAGTTTAACAGATAGTCAAAATGTGAAAACTAACTTCTACATCCAAAGTATTAAAAAACACTTCGATATCATGCGCATGCGCGGGGAGTGCCCGCCATTTTGGCTCTTTCGTGTTGAATCACGCGTCTTCAATTCATCATACCTCCAGACTACAATGTGGTAGGACGGTGATATGGGTCTCAAACGATTCGTCTGAACTAGATCTAACCAGGCAACGCTAAATTGTAAGTATTTAAATGGGTAGTGAAAAGTTATCCTAAGTGAGAGTCCCGAAAAATAAGTGACTACAATCGAAATTTTGAAATATTTGCAACTGAAGACCAAGTCAAAATACAAGAAAGGAATGGATTAAGCCCAAAATGATCCAAGCCGAACGATGCAGGGCTTATAGGGAGAGAGAAAGAAAGCCGAAGCAGCGCAACTCTGAGAACCCCAACCGAGCACCTCTAACGTAGTGCCTGCGAACCAATGGATGTGGACACTGAATACGATTCAACAGAAGCACACACACAGCGAGCCACTAAACGTGGTTATATTTGAAGAAAATGTGAGAAAACAACACTAATGAACTACATGAAATTGAGGCAACCAAGCCAGGAGATAATTGGATAATGTGGCCAGTCCCTTTCCCTCTAAGCATATTGCTCACTATAACATATTACTCTAATCAGACTTAAATTCTATACAAACAATAATATTGTTCTTCTTTTAATAAACAAAATTCTAGTATAGTTAAATTGTCTGTCATTTCGCAACCAAATTCTATATCAGACCTCTTCTTGTCCAACACAAATCCACGTACATAAATCCCGGCGAGTTTATCACCGATACAGTCTACCTGAATTCTTTATGTTTCTGATGTTTATTGAAATGTAGCTGAAATACAATGAATAACAAAAATACAAAATACTGGAGTACTTACTTACTAATGGCTTTTAAGGAACCCGGAGGTTCATTGCCGCCCTCACATAAGCCCGCCATCGGTCCCTATCCTGAGCAAGATTAATCCAGTCTCTATTATCATATCCCATCTCCCTTAAATCCATTTTAATATTATCCTCCCATTAATGTCTCGGCCTCCCAACTAACACTCTATATGCATTTCTGGATTCGCCCATACGTGCTACATGCCCTGCCCATCTCAAACGTCTGGATTTTGTGTTCCCAATTATGTCAGGTGAAGAATACAATGCGTGCAGTTCTGCGTTGTGTAACTTTCTCCATTCTCCTGTAACTTCATCCCTTTTAGCCCCAAATATTTTCCTAAGATCCTTATTCTCAAACACCCTCAATCTCTGTTCCTCTCTCAAAGTGAGAGTCCAAGTTTCACAACCATACAGAACAACCGGTAGTATAATTGTTTTATAAATTCTAACTTTCAGATTTTTTGACAGCAGACTGGATGACAAAAGCTTCTCAACCGAATAATAGCAGGCATTTCCCATATTTATTCTGCGTTTAATTTCCTCCCGAGTGTCATTTATATTTGTTACTGTTGCTCCAAGATATTTGAATTTTTCCACCTCTTCGAAGGATGTCTCCAATTTTTATAGTTACATTTCGTACAGTATTCTGGTCACGAGACATAATCATATACTTTGTCTTTTCGGAATTTACTTCCAAACCTATTTCTTTACTTACTTCAAGTAGAATTTCCGTGTTTTCCTTAATCGTTTGTGGATTTTCTTCTAACATATTCACGTCATCCGCATAGACAAGAAGCTGATGTAACCCGTTCAATTCCAAACCCTCTCTGTTATCCTGAACGTTCCTAATGCCGTATTCTAGAGCGAAGTTAAAAAGCAAAGGTGATAGTGCATCTCCTTGCTTTAGCCCGCAGTGAATTGGAAAAGCATCAGATAGAAAGTGGCCTATACGGACTCTGCTGTAAGTTTCACTAAGACACAATTTAATTAATCGAACTAGTTTCTTGGGAATACCAAATTCAATAAGAATATTATATAAAACTTCTCTCTTAACCGAGTCATATGCCTTTTTGAAATCTATGAACAACTGTACCCTTACACTCCTATTTTTTCTCCAATATCTGTCGAATACAAAAAATCTGATCAATAGTCGATCTATTACGCCTAAAACCACACTGATGGTCCCCAATAATTTCATCTACATATGGAGTTAATCTTCTCAAAAGGACATTCGAGAAAATTTTGTACGACGTCAACGAAAGTGATATTCCTCGAAAGTTAATACAGTTAGACAGTTAGTCTTGTCCCCCTTCTTTAAAAATAGGTACGATTATGGATTCCTTCCATTGTTATGGTACAATTTCCTGTTCCCAAATTGCAAGTACAAGCTTATAAATTTCGCTAAATAATGAAAATACTGGAGTAACATAAATAAAAATAGAATAAAATAATAATACATATAAAACAGAGGGTATAATAGTTTTTAATAAATTTGAGAACCGAATGAGCATGATCTTATCACCTACGTTTTAAATAATAAAACTTTTCTCAACACTTTTTCACCACTAATGCATTTTCCGAACTTGTAAATAATTTACACTAAATTATAATTATTTTTCTATTATATTTTATGATCTTTGAGTATTTTTAATCGTAAACATTTACTCGTTATGCTATCGAGTTCAGAATTTATTAAAAATAACATATAGTTTATGAACAAGAAAGATAACACTAATAACACAGGCTTGCAAAATTAAGGGTCATACAAATTTTTCTAAAAAATTATGCTACATTTGTGATTTCTTGGGTTGCTGAATCCAAACCTAAGCTCAGATTTTCTATATCATGTACCATTTTTTTTTCGCAACGTGCATTGTCACTTTTAGCAATATGAATGTCGCGGTATTGAATTTAATATGAAAAAGTGATGACGTGAAACATGTTCTGTGGCAAATATTAAAGATATATTTTACAAAAACTATTAAACTGTCACAATTAGCAAGTCACATTTCGTCGAATGTTTCATACCGACTTTTTCTCTTCATGGTAAAGTTGCGTTTGTTGCTTTTCCTCTTGTGTGAGGTTCAAGAGATGTTCTTTATGGTCAGTGTTTTTGTTCTCAACGACTGCTTCTTGCTCTGTTGTCCCATTCACAGAGGAAATATGGAAACTTATTAGTATACCCAGCCAGCCTGCTGACCAAGAAGCACGCACAACTCTCTCAGATCTCCACAGATCATCCAGTTATGATCTTTATATTTTATCTTTGCAATAACCAGTTCAAGATTCTCACAAGTTTCTTTAAGGTATACCGTATGATCAACAGGTAACGAAACATACTTGTTGCCATTGTGCAAAAGCACTCATTATTGCCTTCAGACTTCTTTTGGAGGGATCGATAAAAGTCTCCATTTATCCACTTCGTACTGAACATTAAACTTCCGTATCAAACCAGGAATATCACTGCAGTCTACTAAGGCACCCTCTTATGAAGAGCAGGGCATAAATTCCTCTTCTCTACTACTGTACTACCAATGAAGAAATTAATGTTCGTGTTATCAGCACAGTCTAGTATATACAGTCACGAAACTTGAGTTGTGAGAGTGCTAGGAACAATAGACTGTGCCGGTAATATTTCGCATTATCTGTGATGAGGCGATATTAGCGATCCTAGTGGTTAGCAACTATCTATGGATGCATATTTACTACGTATTGAGCTTCGTGACTGTATATACTAGACTGTGGTATCAGCAAATTTATTTATTTTAATGTGGAGCGTAAGAACTCAGCTTTTTCCTTGGGTAATCCTAAATCTCTTATTAAATCATTGAGTTCAAACTGGTAAACTGTTCAGGACTTTCATTCTCTACATCACACAGTCTTCTAGATTATATTTCTGATCCTCATCAAGTGGTTAGTACAAAATTTGACATTACAGCACTGGCCTATGGATGCAGCAAAATCACTAGTAGGCTATATTAATAATATAACACATAAAATATAACTTTGTGTAAAAATGGTGCGTGATGTGCCATTTTTATTCATATCTGGCTTCAGCACACAAAAATACATAAAGAACAGCTAATTAAAAAAATGCATTGCAAGCCTGTGTAATGATTTAACCATTCTTAAATAAGTGCCAAGTAAAACATAAATAATGAAGTTAAACCTATTTTTGTCGGTTTATGTTTCTCACTTATTACATTGTTATATCATTGACTTTAGTTTTACAGCTAATCTTCATTTCATACAAGGTGACTCCGCACATTAACAAACATAAGGCAAAATCCTTCCGCGGCCCGACCGCTGATTGGTTCCTATGTTCCCTTCTCCTAAGTTTGGATTATGTTGTGAGTGTCATCTTATGACGGCTCATTTCCAGCAGTCTGTTTTCACTCTACTTATGAATTAAATTCTTTCTTCACATACTTATTAATTAGTTATTCAACTGCTTCATATATCGCATTTCCTTTTTGTGTTTAGAAAAACAGCACATTGCCTATTAAGTATTCGAAAATATATAAAGGTTCTGTTTTCAGATTGAGTACTAATTAACTTGGCATAAAGAGGCTCTTTGTCCTGCAGCCAATAGATGGGATTCAGACACGTGCATTTGTTTACATGCGGAGTCACCTTGTATGGAATGAAGATGACATAAATGACTTCCGTTTTTGTGTCTTTTATGAGGTTTAAAATGTTGTTCATATTTACATTTCTTTTCTGCTTTTAAAGTAAAATAGAATTTTATGCTTATGGTCAGGAGAAAGTGGCCTCAACCCGAATAGAGAGATCAGCTTATCTTGCCGCAAATGTTCATATTTTAGCAGGTGACATTATATTAAAGGCTCTGGAATTTTAAATGCTACATTGCCACAAATCTCTTCTGTCCAATGTGACGTAATGGCTGATGAAATGCTTGTGAGAGGCAACTACTAAATTGTTCTATTAAAAAAGTGACAACACTGAATAATAACCATGCAGCGGTTATTTTTATTATGTTGTGGGTCAGGCACAAGTTTGAAGATTATTGTGAAGCAGGCCGCTTAAGCTAGGCGAGAACTATACAGAAAATTACTTCAAAGTTACAAAACATGTATTACAATGATAAAATAAAAAATGAATGCAGTCATTGATAAAATGCCCAATAAAAAAAAATAAAATTAATAACGGTACACAAGATTCTGACGTTTAATGTGGTGTATTAAAAATTCTAATATTAACGTTAGAATATCAAGTTTCACAACCTACTGAAAGATTGTTTTACTGTAATGATCTGACGACGTCTATAATTACTTTAGTCGATACGGTGATATCCATCAGTTTCTTACATTTCTTTCTGAAGACAAGACTTTATTTCTTAAGACTTTTCATCTCAATTTTAGTATTAGTCCGTTTCTGAACAACATTGCCTTTGCTGAGTTCTAGTAATATAGATTCAAAACTCCTGTTCTTAGTTTCTGGAATTTTAAATATTGCAAATACTGTGCCAAGAATACAAGCTGAAAACAGCCAGTAGCAACCGTGTACTCCTAACACGTAGGAGAGATTGGTGTAGAATTTGCCTATTATGAAGGATAGGGACCACATAATAGATACAATAATAGTAATCGCTCTTCCCTTTACTTGTGGCTCAAATATCTCGGATATCATGACGAACGTTACGGGTGAAAGACCCAAGGAAAATGCAATTATGTAAGCCGATAAACAAGTTACTGGTAGCCACCCGAAATTACTGAGATTGTGTCCTTCGTATTTGAAGAAGAAAAAGCAACCCAATACTGCTAAACAGGTTACCATACATATGTTTGAAACTAGGAGAAGAATTTTTCGACCTACTCTGTCTAGTAATAGACTTGAGGTACCCGATCCAATTAGTTGCAAAAAGCCAATCAAGATAGTTGAATTATTTGGCGACATGTCACTTCCAGCCTCTTGAAAAATATTCACGGTGTAGCTGAGGATGGCAAATATGCCACAGAATTGAAGATTCGCTACAAGAACGATTCCGATAATAAAAGCTCTGCGGGTTCCTGTTGACATCATCATGTCTTTGAAGGACACTGTTTCCGCCATTGTATTTCTTTCCTTAACAAATGATATTAACTTGTTTAATTCATGATCGACAAGGTGTTCATTTCGTCCTCTTAACCATTCTAAACTTCTCTTGGCTTCTGTGTACTTCCCTCTGGTCACGAAGTACGTGGGTGTTTCTGGGAGCCAGATGAAACCCAACAAGTATAAAATTGGAACTAATATTACTATGTATGCGAAAGTGTAATAAGACACGTGGGATCCAAGGGCGAATGAAAATAGAATTCCTGAATTGGCGAAGAGCATAATATAGCTTCCTAAGGCTCCTCTAACATTATCCTCGGCTATTTCACTGATGTACAAAGGCACAAATACTAGACTAGACCCCATGCCGATGATGAACCGTGCGATGCAGAGGACAGTGATTGATTTGCAGGTGATAATCATGATCCAGCCGACGATAACCGGAACAGCGATGAGATAACCGGTGAATTTCCTACTGTAGCGATGCGAGGTGTAAAAGTAAATTGGTGTGGCTAGTATGGAACCCAGGCACATGAGAGATCCCAGCCAAGAACCAGCTTCGTTCGAGACAGGACCGTCTTCTAACGGAGTATCGTTCGACTGCAAGACAGGCAGCATTGGGGACGTCCATCCGGTTACACAACCGTTGCTGAAAGCTGCCAGGTTCACTGAAAAGACAGGTTTGTTTTAAGAGCATTGTGTGATATATAGACGAGTAAATGAGAATTAAAATATACATAATGGTCGACTTGTTGACTTTGACAAGCATTAATGACCAGCAGCCTTAAACGGCGCTTGGTTCCGAATCGTGCTTAGCATTTTGATTTTGACGCATTGCCAGTGTCATATGCCTATATTTCACTTATGTTATATCATCTTACTTTCTACCAATAACGGCAAAGAATGCCTCGGATATAAGCCAATCGTAGCTTTGATACTTAAGAAAATTATCTCAACTTCACTTCTATCGTTTTGGGCTTATCAGCTGAAACTTTTCATTTAAGGATTTAGTGATTAGGAGTTAAAAATCTTATTTTTTATTTTGTGTTTCAAATAAGAGTAATAAACCTGCTCTTTAAAGAAATATAGTGAGGGTATCTTTGCAGATAAGCCCTTCACATCACGTCTTTAAATTTGGCGGCGCATGTAATTCATAGGCTATATTTTAATGCAGTTTTGCGTAAGTTGATACTTTTCAAACCTACGAGTAAGCGCATTTTTCTCTGAAACTATTGAATCTATTTACATGAATTTTTTCACTGTTTTCTATAGTCTATGTTGTACAAAGTAGACCTAGGCTTTATGAATACTATACACTTAACATGAGGAAAAAATATATATTCATTAAAAAAAAAAAGGCAAAAAATTGTTAATCAAAGTTTAACATTTTTTCTGTTTCACTAAGGATGAAATATTTAAATAAATTTTGCTTTAGAATTTACCATGCACATTTCTTGATAACTTAAAAAAAATACAAAGTATATGAGTGAAGATTGTAGCAAGTAATGTGCACCTGAAGAATGAGGTACTTTTATCAAAGTGAGAGAACAGGTTATCAGTTAGGGGTTTTCTTTTGCACTTGGATAAGAAACTAATTAGTTATCTTTTATACTACAGAATTCACAATGATTCATTGTATAACCATGGAAATTTTTATTCCATTCTGAACACTAAAAGCCTACAAATATTGAACTAAATTTTGTACTAAAGTTCTTTAATCGCACAGGCATCACTACCCACTCCCCTTAACAAGCGTAACTAAGATTCAGTATGTACTGCAACATGGCGACATTGTCGGACATTACAAGTTAGTTTGGCAGAGTTTTAAATGTTTAAATTGATTCAATAATAATTTTATTCAGAATACATAATCACAAAAAAAATTAGAACTCTGTTCCAAAAGTTCAGTGAAATGCGCAGTTATTAATTGAAGAGAGAAACACCATCTAAGGAAATTGCAAACATTTTTTAAGATTAGGTAATGACACGAGAAAATCAAGTAGTCTAGTAATGAATATAAAGAGTAACAGTGAAAACCATGTGGATTATGACGGCAATAGCTGTGCAAGAGATATATTGTGGGGAATATCAACGAAATTTCAACCCGTTCGTAGATCAAGAATTTAAATATGCTAGAGTCGACGGCAATTCGGAAGGCGGTAGTCTGCTAGCGCTTGCGTCGAGAGAGACAGATAGTGAGAGCACGCAGCGTCTGTAGACTGATTCCGATTGGTTCTACTGTACAAGCTTGTGACGTCACATACTAGAAATGCTACGGCGCATATAGCAGCCGACCGCCTTCCGAACTGCCGTCTAGTCTAGAAATGCCAAGAGCAAACGATAGACTTATGGATCATATGCGGAGGCAAAGAGGAAGGCAGAAAATAGGTAAGATTGGAGAATTCTGTGTTTCCGGTGAAAGACCTGACCTTGGGCAGAAAACTATGAATGAATACAGAAAATGCCAGATAAAAGAAAGGTCAGTGACTTTCAATAATATGTGAATAATAATACTGTAATACTAGTGCGGGAAGAACTTCATTGGAAAACGATTATGAAATTTGGAGCGCCAGCGGAAGCAAGTGCTCCAGTCACACGAGTTCTGCACTGGCTCTTCCCGCAAGTGTGTTACAATATATTATAATTAAATGTAATAATTAATTACAATTGAAAATATTTAAAAAACATTAATTCTAATATTGATGTCCTCTTCTAATATGTTTCTTTAGACTCTATTTCAATATTTTAAGACATGTGATTGTTTTGGAGTTTAAATATTCCAGGTTTACTCATAAAAACTTAGTAAAATCGTTTAAATAACGTTGGCGCTATGGGCGTAGATAGATGAGAGGACAGAATCACGAAAACCAGTTAATCGAATTTAATGATTATGTATTAGGCTTATTAATATTATACTTACATTATTATTATTATTATTATTATTATTATTATTATTATTATTATTATTATTATTAGCAAAAGAACTAGCTAGATATAGAATAGACTTCGTGGGAGTACAAGAGGTTAGGTTAGATGGGAATGGCATATCACAAATAGGAGATTACTTGTTGTATTATGGGGAAGGAAACAATAATCACCAATTAGGAACAGGATTCTTTGTTCATAAAAGAATGAAATCAGCAGTAAAAAAGGTCGAATTTATCAGTGACAGGTTATCATATTTAGTACTTAAGGGTAGATGGTGCGACATCATAGTTATAAATGCTCACGCCCCTACAGGAGAGAAAGACGACCATATAAAGGATAGCTTCTATGAGGAATTGGAACATACTTTTGATCAGTTCCCTAGATATCACATGAAAATTTTATGGGGGGATTTCAACGCTAAAGTAGGACGGGAGGATATTTTAGACCAACTATCGGAAAAGAGAGCCTACACGCAATTAGTAGTGACAATGGAGTTAGATTAGTCAACTTTGCCACATCGAAAAATTTAATTGTCAAAAGTACAAGATTCCCCCATAAGGATATACATAAATATACTTGGACTTCTCCATATGGATTGACACACAACCAAATAGATCACATCTTGATAGATAAACGGAGACATACTAGTATAGTAGATATTCGAACTTTCAGGGTTGAAAACTGTATTTATGACCATTATTTGGTGATTGGAGAATTAAGAGAAAGATTATCAGTAGCCAAGCGAGTAGAGCAACAAGTTAATATTACTAAATTCAATATTTTGAAATTAAAGGACGAGGAAGCTAAGTCAAATTATCAGGTCGAAATTTCGAATAGGTTTGCCACTTTAGAAAGTTCCGACGAAGTTGAGAAAGAATTAGATGTTAATAGCGTGTGGGAAAATATCAGAGATAGTATCAAAATTGCAGCTGAGCAGAGCATAGGTTATTATGAAACTAAGAAAAAGAAACCGTGGTTTGATGAAGATTGTTGCATGGTAGTAGAAAGAAGGAAACAGGCAAAATTGAAATTCTTACAGGATCCAGTTGAGGAGAAGAGAGATAATTATTTCAGTGAAAGACGGGAAGCAAGTTGTACACTTAGGAATAAAAAGAGAGGTTACCTGAAGGAAAAACTGAATGAGGTAGAAACAAATAGTAAGAATAAAAACATTCGAGATTTATATAAGGGTTTAAAGGAATTTAAGAACGGATATCAGCCAAGGGTAAACGTGATCAAGGATGAGAATGGTGACTTGCTTGCAGACTCTCCATCAATCCTAAACAGATGGAAAAACTATTTTGCGCAACTACTAAATGTACATAGGCCAAATAGAAATGATCGGGACGAAATTGAAATACAAACTGCTGAGCCATTTATACCCGAACCCACGCTTTCAGAAGTCGAAATTGCGATAGAAAATGTGAAAAAGTACAAGTCTCCAGGTATTGATAAAATTCCAGCAGAATTAATACAAGAGGGTGGAAGTGCATCATATAGCGAAATTTATAAACTTGTAGTTGCTATTTGGGAAAAGGAAATTGTACCAGAACAATGGAAGGAGTCCATAATCGTACAAATTTTTAAAAAGTGGGACAAAACCAACTGTGGTAACTTTCGAGGAATATCACTTTTGTTGACGTCGTACAAAATTTTGTCCAATATTCTTTTGAGAAGATTAACTCCGTACGTAGATGAAATTATTGGGGATCATCAGTGCGGTTTTCGGCGTAATAGATCGACTATTGATCAAATTTTTTGTATTCGACAGATAATGGAGAAAAAATAGGAGTATAAGGGTACATTACAAGAGTTATTCATAGATTTCAAAAAGGCACATGACTCGGTTAAGAGGGAAGTATTATATGATATTCTTATTAAATTTGGTATTCCCAAGAAACTAGTTCGATTAATTAAAATGTGTCTCAGTGAAACATACAGCAGAGTCCGTATAGGCCAGTTTCTATTTGATGATTTTCCAATTCACTGCGGGCTAAAGCAGGGAGATGCACTATCACCTTTACTTTTTAACTTCGCTCTAGAATATGCCATTAGGAAAGTTCAGGATAACAGGCAGGGTTTGGAATTGAACGGGTTACATCAGCTTCTTGTCTATGCGGATGACGTGAATATGTTAGGAGAAAATACACAAACGATTAGGGAAAACACGGAAATTTTACTTGAAGCAAGTAAAGCGATCGGTTTGGAAGTAAATCCCGAAAAGACAAAGTATATGATTATGTCTCGTGACCAGAATATTGTACGAAATTGAAATATAAAAATTGGAGATTTATCCTTCGAAGAGATGGAAAAATTCAAATATCTTGGAGCAACAGTAACAAATATAAATGACACTCGGGAGGAAATTAAACGCAGAATAAATATGGGAAATGCGTGTTATTATTCGGTTGAGAAGCTCTTATCATCCAGTCTGCTGTCCAAAAATCTGTAAGTTAGAATTTATAAAACAGTTATAATACCGGTTCTTCTGTATGGTTGTGAAACTTGGACTCTCACTTTGAGAGAGGAACATAGGTTAAAGGTGTTTGAGAATAAGGTGCTTAGGAAAATATTTGGGGCTAAGCGGGATGAAGTTACAGGAGAATGGAGAAAGTTACACAACACAGAACTGCACGCATTGTATTCTTCACCTGACATAATTAGGAACATTAAATCCAGACGTTTGAGATGGGCAGGGCATGTAGCACGTATGGGCGAATCCAGAAATGCATATAGAGTGTTAGTTGGGGGACCGGAGGGAAAAAGACCTTTAGGGAGGCCGAGACGTAGATGGGAGGATAATATTAAAATGGATTTGAGGGAGGTGGGGTATGATGATAGAGACTGGATTAATCTAGCACAGGATAGGGACCGCTGGCGGGCTTATGTGAGGGCGGCAATGAACCTTCGGGTTCCTTGAAAGCCATTTGTAAGTAAGTATTATTATTATTATTATTATTATTATTATTATTATCATCATCATCATCATCATCATCATCATCTACAAGTACTAATATATTTTCTAGTTGCAATGTTAATACATATTGTATATTGTATGTAACTAATAACTACTAGTAATTTCATAGTTAACTTAATTTTTGAAATGCTACGCAGTAAGTATCGCGCAACGATCAATAGCACGTGCTTTTGTCAGTATAGCAAAGAAACTTAAAAAAACAATCTGGAAGCGAACTACTGGCCACATACCCTTAGAAAGAGAAAGCATAATGCTTCTGTATCTCTCTGTCTCCCTTTTCCCCCCAACAACCAATTGTGACAAACAGGTACATATATTAGGAAGCCACTGTAGCATCTCGCATCACCCGCGTATTCAAAATCGTCCCGAGTCAAAAAGTTGTATAATTGTGAGGTACCGGTAATAAAATATAGGTAAACTACAAACAAATAATAATTATCATATCTGTATACAAATAAAAAAAACTTTCCTCTAAAAATAAAAGGGGAAGCATTGCTCCCACTTACATACATGGACGCTACGCCCCAGGTGTACCTTCACCTTATCCGAACGTTGAATGCTTTAATTTTCAGAAGTTGACGAAAGTGTTTCTAAAACTTTTATTATTCTGTTAGTATCCAGTATGCAGTGAACAGTGTTGCTAATTTAGTGATTTTGTCACTAGATCTGGTATTTTTGCATGCGTGGCTGGTGACAAGAAAAGTGTCATTTAAACATATCTAAACTCTGGTGATTTTACTTTTTTATTATTTTTCAAACACTAGCTATAGACATTAATGTATTGTCTCTGGTTGTATTTAAAACTAGAGATCAGTGAGTGGTACACTGGCGTTCAAAAATACCTGACCCTACTAATCGATAATTTGTTGGTGTAAGTGTGGCGTTTTTAGTTTTACTTCTTTGAATAGATGGCGAAGATAAAAGTTATTATTGCCAATCCGTACACAAATATACCCGAATTCAATTCAATGTTCGGCAGTCCTTGACTTCAGGCGGCAGAAAATTCCAGTAACGAGAGGTAGCAACAGTGAAAGTCGAGGAATACAGAGATGATGTGTGGAGTGGAATTTCTAGTGTGTTATCGCGTTGTGATCTAGAAGGCCTATTAATATTATGATAGCGAGAGAGAATATGAAAACGGGCGAATAAATAAGAAGGGGATGAAGTGTGCATAATTCGATATAAGAGAAAAATCGAATGCAGATTTCTCCTCTCACATAACCTAAGCCACGGTAACTTCTCGAAAGAAGTGAGGTATGATCACAGTATCGAACATTACAAATGAAGCGGGCGCATGTGTTATGAATACGTTGCAGTTTCTGGAAGGAATCAATCCTGAGATCACAGAACAAAACGTCGCAATAATCGAAGTGAGGTAGATTGAGTGTCTGTACTAGCGTCTGTTATTCATATGTGTGATGATACAATCTTTTTAGTGAATAAAGAATAGAGAATGCCTTGTTACATGTATACAGAGTGTCCCAAATTGATGTATACACATTTTAAAACACTATTTCTCAGCAACGAAATGAGACAGAAATAAGATTTTTGCGGTTTTGTATTCCTTAAGCCCGCACATGTTCAAAATGACCCCCTTCCGCCACAGTACATTCCCAACAACGATGTACAACAGAGCTACACACCAACTGGATTGTTGCTAATGGGATATCATTACAGGCATGTTTAATCTGAACTCTCAGTTCCTCCAGTGTTTGTGGTTTTATGGTGTACACTGTGTCCTTTAGAGCTCTCCATAGGTAGAAGTCTGGACGGATTAAATCCGGAGATCGAGGCGGGAACTCCACAGCACTTCCTCTTCGTCCTATCCATCTCTAGGTCGTCCTCATTTAGTGCGTGGACTAGTCTCGGAATGTAAGGCTTCCATTTTTGAGTTCGCAAAATTCGATGAATACTGGATTTGCTGATACCAATTTCACGAGAACATTGCCTCATCGACTTATTTGGGGATTATGCAAAAGCCTGCATGATTGCATCAATACTCTCGTCGGTGGAACTTCTCTTCCTCCCGCACTGCCCTTTCAACACATCTTGCACTGTTCCGTCGACTTCAAAATTGACCCAGATTTTTGTGATAGTTAATCTTGTTAATGGTTGTGTTTTAAATTCAACCGTCCAACGTCATTGAACCTCAACATTCTCCACTTTCCAATAACATGTCAGTATCCATTTACATTCATCGAACGATAATTGCACCGCCATGTTTGTTTATAAACAGATGAATATGTTTCCGTGTTTTCCACTGCCTTCTGAATCATAAACCACAAAGATCGTATTTATATCTCATTTCTTTGCTGAAAAATTGTGTTTCAAAGAGTGTATACATGAATTTGGAACACACTGTATTTAATGTGTTTCCCAGTTGAGATTGGAGTTAGGAGTTATAATTTAAATGATGAAATATCTGAAATAAAATCTTGAAAGTAATAACCTGCATGTGTTCTGTAAGCTGGACGAAAATTAATTCTATATGTTTAGAAATTAAGTATGGAATAAAATGTAATTACATATACCTGCCTGTGTACAAAAATACTTACCTATAACTGCAGCTATATACTGAGGGATTTTTTTGCCTTCTGTCAGTGAAATTTCAGTTTCCATGTCGACACTGACATCTTTCTGCTGTTCTGTTCCTTTAGGTTTTATCATATCCAGATCTCTGAACGTTTGCTGAGAAACTAATAGTTATCCAAGTTTTATATAGGCTACTGTGAACTGTAGAGACGTTGTTCCAAATATGAATAACAGAAGAGATGATATTGCTCTTAGATCTTCACTAGGAAAGTCTAAGACATGCAGCTGTTAGTATAATAGAAATAGATGCATTCATGCGTTGTGTTTTGTGTCCACAAAGTTATCGTGTCAGCATAAAAGTAATTCCTGGGTAAATATGATTTATGTACTAAAATGAATGTTGTAAAACATTGTGTACTAAATGATAGCAGCAGAGAATCTAGGGCTCAACGGTCTTTAAAATTTTCAGGAGTTTTAATTTCTGTGCGACACATTCAAGGTGAATACAGAGTTTCCACTTGTGAGAGTCAGTTCCTTTCGTTTCTGTCCTGTTTTATAAGGTAACAACGCAGTCATGAATTACATGAGAGAAGATGTAGGTGTGCTTTTTTGTAGATATTGTTGTATCAGAAATGATACCTGTGCATAAGATAACTGTTACTATGTATAAGTGAGTAATGAAATTAAATATTTCAAGATATGTTAAGTTTAATTTTATTGCATCATCTTTATTTAAGCTTATTAGTAAAAACGACAACCTGAAATATTAATATAATTTGCAGAAACTACAATTCTAAGGCAGTCAAGTTTGTTTTCTTTAAGTGTTAAGAGTTTTCTCTCTTTCTGTGTATTAGAAATCATGAATGACATAAAATTGTTTTAAGTAAAAATATTGAAAACTGCGAGACCCAGAAGTTACACCTTTAATTTTAATTACTATTCACCCTTATAAACTTTAAAGTTTCTTATTAAATTGAATAAATTTTGTACTGCACTGTTTTACGTTGTATTGAGGAAATAAATTTTATGTGCAAGCATTTCCGCCTTAATACTCTCATGGAAAACAAGATATTCCTCTGCGTATGTAAAAGACGTTAACTTATTGTGAAAGTATCTTAGAGCGGTGGTGATTAAATATGTACTATTTTAGTCGAGGAAAAATGAATTTATTTGAATTTCTACACCCATTCAGGTTTACTTCTGCATGACCTCCATTCATGTTAAGACACTAACCCCATCGTTCATTAATGGAACGAAATGTAGATCTAAAATGTCAATTGTAATAAGATTTGCTGCAGTCCTGGAACGATCACGTATACCAGATAGACCATTGACTTCCCTAGTGTAGACCTTGGACTCGTTGAAGCCTCATGCAATAAAAATTCTGAAGGGTTGAAGTCCTGTGAACGGGAAGCCCACAGTCGAGTTGAATCCTTACCCATCCATCTCCCTGGATAGGTTCTGATAGGTAGTCACAGATAATGTGCGCAAAACGAGGAGCTTCGCCGTCTTGTTGGAATACAACATCTTGCTGAAGCTGCGGTTCCAGGAATCGTTCTAACGTGTCTATGGTGTGACCAAAATTACTAAGCATCCAATATCAATGGTGGGAGATAAACATTCTATGGAAGAATGCTCAGAAGAATGAAATGAAGAAGAATGTTTCTGAAATAATAAATATATTAATATAAAACTAAATTATTAGAATATATATTACTTATATAAAATATATTTATGTTAAATCTATTTACCAATAATTGGTTATTTAAAATAGGACCTTATATATATATATACTACCGGTAATATAAAATAATTAATGGCACGGAACTATTATTGTTAGTAATATTAAACCTTTACATATAAATATAATAAGTAAAAAAAATGAGATCTGTAGTTATACTGTTACTATTATTTATATGTAAAGGTTTAATATTAGTAACAATAATAGTTGCGTACCATTAATTATTTTTTTATATTAGTATATATATATATATATATATATATATATATATATATATATATATAGAGAGAGAGAGAGAGCGGTGACAGTACTCTGTCAATCTACTGCAGTGTGTAGAACGTTGACTTTCTTAGGGATAGTGCGAGCGCCCTAAGACCACGTTTACAAAACTAGAGCAACGTTCCTGCATCAATATTGAAGTGGCACGAGGTCGTAGTGCACAAGAATATTTTCAGGGACTACGTGAAGCATGTGGCGATGCAGCTTTGCCATATCGCACAGTGGCACGATGGGTTAAAGCGTTCCGGGAAGGCAGGGATACCGTTCAGGACAACCTCCGTACAGGACGACCCCGCGTGGAGGACAACGCAGCTCAACTCCTTGCTTCCCTGTTGGATGCTGATCGCCGATGGACTGCGCGTGAGTTAGCAGCGGAAGTCGGATTATGTTACAAAACTGTGTTCCACATTCTGCACGACATTCTGGGTTACCGCAAAATTGCAGCGCGTTGGATACCCCATGAAATTTCCGAGGTTTAACAATGGCACCGCTATGCAGTCGCATAGGCCTTGTTGGACCGGTACCGAAGGAAAGATGACGACTTTCTTGGACGAATCGTCTCTATGGACGAAACCTGGGCTCGCTCATACGAACCAACCAAACTTGAAACATCAATCAAATGAATGGAAGCATCCAGGTTCTTCTCGTCCGAAGAAAGTGCGCCCTACACAAAGTGCTATGAAGGTGATGTTCATTGTGGCGTATGACATTGATGGGGTAATACTGCACCACGCTGTACCTCGAAGGCAGACGGCAAACGCGGACTAATACTGCAGGTTCCTGCAGCACCACCTTCGTCCAGCCCTCAGGAGAAAACTATGACACTTGGTGGTACAGAACCCCATCATTCTTCATGACAATGCAAGGAGTGACACCGCTGCTGCTGTCAAGGATCTCTTGCCCCGCTGGCAATGGGAGATTCTGGAACATCCACCATACTCACCCGATATGAGTCAATGCGATTACGATCTCTTCGCCAAAGTGAAAGAACCACTGCGAGGGACCCGGTACAATAGCAGAGATGAACTTATCCGTGCTATAGGGCGGTCAATACGGAACATCAACAAAGATGGACGCGCTGATGGTGTACGACGACTTCCAAACATTTGGGCGACTATGTAGAAGGTACGTAAATGTTGTACCCCTGTGAATAAAGCCATGTCAGAAATATCGAACTGTTGCCATTACTTTTTATCCAACCTTTGTAATATATATTCTAATAATTTAGATTTATTGTAATATAAATTACATATATATATTTTTTCCAACAATAATGCTGTGTTATTTATAGATAATCTGTATTTTATATAAATTAATTATTATAATATAAATAACCCTATTCTTTTAGTAAATTACGGTGACTTGACAACTTGCAGAGAAGGGGGAGCAATGGTTTAATGTTCATCTTACGTATAAGCGAGCGCGCTTCCGATAGAGTGCAGTAACGAACAGCTGACATGAACGTATACATTGCTAACCAATTTGTTGAACTGTGCATTAAAAATTAGTGTACATTATTATTTTATTAGTATACTAATATTATTATTATTATTATTATTATTATTATTATTATTATTATTATTATTAGCAGCAGCAGTAGTAGTAGTAGTAGTAGCAGTAGAAAAGCGTTGAAAGAATTGTTAATTGTAAAAGAAATTTAAATTTAATACGATGTCGATGCTTTTATAAGCGCCAGTATTCGTACAAGTAATATTGTTAGAAAAGCATCTTGCTGGAAAACATTTATATTTGTTACACTTTTATTCACTTTTCCCTTTTCCCCGGAGTTTCAAGTTTTGAGAACTATGCGTCATCTTCATCTACACTGCCTTTTCCTTTTCCAACATCGATAATAGCGCTATTATTAATTTTAACACAAGCAGCAGTTCTCATTATTTAAAAAAATACGATTTGCGCCAAAGGTAAAAGAGGCCCGTCATTATCCTTTTCCCTCTCAGAATACTCTCTTACGTTACACACCATCTCTCGCGCTTACAAATTAACGGGGCACCTTGTACAATATATTTTTTTTTGTTGTCCGCCTGCCTTTCCTTCCTTCCAACAAGTCACCTGTTTAGAAACTCTCGCAGAAACTAGAAAACACACACTAGTCACACACACTCCATCAATGACAACGAAGATAACACTGTACGTGTAATGTAATTTTAACACAATGTATCGATAGACCTACATTAAAACAATATTAAAACTAAACAATATTTTTAATTCACACAACACACGCGCTAACCAGCCAACTCAAAGTCATCCCGGGCATTTTATTATTATTTTTTTATTTTAGTAGGTTATTTTACGACGCTTTATCAACATCTTAGGTTATTTAGCGTCTGAATGAGATGGTGATAATGCCAGTGAAATGAGTCCGGGATCCAGCACCGAAAGTTACCCAGCATTTGCTCATATTGGGTTGAGGGAAAACTCTGGAAAAACCTCAACCAGGAAACTTGCCCCGACCGGGAATCAAACCCGGGCCACCTGGTTTCGCGGCCAAACGCCCTAAACGTTACTCCAAAGGTGTGGGCCCGGGCATTTTATGCACGTGCTACTTGTAAATGAAGACACGGCAACACCGTCCCGTTACTATGGTTACGGGTTTCTTGTGATTGGTTGATTTGAATGGTTGCCATGGTAACATACTAGAGACATCATCTGTCAGGTGGGAAGTAGTTTTGACACATCATAGGTAGATGTGATTCATAAGAGGAAAAAGAAAGAATGGATGAATGCTGAATTAGAGAAATTAGAACTTTTACGAGACCAGAAAGATACCAGAAATTTCTACAAAGGCATTAACACGGCTAGGAAACAGTTCAAACCAAGATTAACCTTATGCAGGCATGAGGATGGATCTCTGATTAGTAACAACAATGATATTCTTGAGCGCTGACATTTCGACTGTTTATTAAACAGGGGCAGTGTCGACCAAGTAAGCACAATCACAGTAACAAACCAATCTGCTTTGAATGTAGTAAATGATGAAATAGAACCAATAACAATGGAAGAAATTGAGACAGCATTAAACAAACTTAATAATAAAGCATGTGGATCAGATAAGTTAGCAGCTGAATTGTTAAAGAATTGTGGAAGAGGACTAAATCAATATCTGGAGCACATTTTCAACTTAGTATGGAATACTGAAATAATCCCAATAGACTGGCTCATAGGAATTATATGCTCACTACATAAAAGTGGAGATCAATTAGTATGTACAAATTTTAGAGGCATTACTTTATTAAATACAGTATACAAAACGTTGTCCAATATCTTATACTACAGGCTTCGTCCTTACGTAGAGAACTTATTGGGGAACTATCAAACAGGGTTTCGCACCGGAAAATCTATAATTAACCAGATTTTTATTTTACGACAAATTGTAGAAAAAATGAAGGAATTTTGTATCCCAATTCATCTGCTTTTTATCGATTTTAAGTGTGCCTATGATAGTATTAATAGGGAAAGGCTTTACGTGGCAATGCAAGAATTGAATATCCCATCTAAATTAATTAGAATGGTTAAATTGCTAATGAGCAGGGAAAGGATTTATATGTAAATACATATTTACTTATAAAGCTAAAATAATTTATATTTTGCATTATCTTTATGTTTCACAATGTGTAGGGTTGAAAAATCCTACTTTTATTTTCCATATTTTTCCATATTTTAGAGTTTAGTACATATTTTCGTTAATTTCCATATATTTTCCATATTTCATATAAAACAGTCCATATTATATTAGGTTTAACAATAAAACAAAACAAAATTCCATTAACTTTTAAAAATACATTTCAACAATAGAGATTTAAACACATGTTCAGTAATCCCTTTAACATCAGAGTTATTTGAAAATTAGCAGTCCTATCAACAATGGGAAAGTAAGTTACAAAACTGTATTAATTTAATTTAAAATTTTTAACAGACTTCAGTTGTGCAGCTCAACAGTTAAATGCCAGTCAGAGTACACATAGGTTCAGTTTTGTAAATCATACTATAAAGACGGTAAATATGCCAAAAGTACGTCATTCAGTCAATTTAAAATCAAAACTAACAAGTTACATTTCAGAATTTAAAGAAGATGGTTTATCAACTGACAATAAAATATTATTTTGTAATTTGTGTCAGTGTGCAGTATCATCTACACAAAAGTTCCTGGTGCAACAACACATTACAACTAGTAAACATCAGGCCAACAAACAACTAAATTCCAAGCAGAGACAATTGTTTTTAACACAACCAACAACATCGAATGTAAGATCTGAGTTTAACATCGACCTGTGCCGTTCTCTCATCTCTGCTGATATTCCTCTCTACAAACTAAAGAATAAGGTCTTCAGGGAATTCCTTGAAAAATATACTCAACATACAATCCCGGATGAGTCAACACTTAGGAAGACGTATGCTCCATCCATCTACGATGAGACAATACAGAAGATAAGAGATGAAATTAAAGATAGTTCAATTTGGGTTTCCATTGATGAGACTCCCGACAAAGAAGGTAGACTTGTTGGTAATGTAGTTATCGGTTTGTTAAGTGAACAATATTCTGAACGAATTCTTTTACATTGTGATGTTCTAGAAAAGTGCAATAACAAAACTATAGTTAAACTGTTCAACGAAGCTATGGGTATCCTGTGGCCAAAGGGTATTATGTACGATAATGTGTTATTCTTTATTAGCGATGCTGCCCCTTATATGGTCAAAGCTGGACAAGCATTATCTGTTGTATATCCTAAATTGACTCATTTTACTTGTGTGGCGCATGCATTTCATCGTGTGGCAGAAGTGGTCAGAGACAATTTCCCTAAAGTAGATTTGTTGATTTCATCAGTGAAAAAAGTATTTCTCAAAGCTCCCAGTAGAGTTAACGTGTTGAAAGAAATGTACCCTGAAATTCCATTGCCACCAAAGCCAATTTTAACTAGATGGGGTACATGGCTAGAAGCAGTTGAATATTATGCCGAACATATAGACTCTATTAACAATGTTCTCCTTGCATTGGACTCTGAAGATGCAGTCTCAATTGATACTGCGAAAACAGTTACCTGTGACATAAGTGTGAAGAATGACTTAGCTCACATTCAGCATACATTTTCATGCATCATAAAAACGCTCAAAAGTCTCCAAAATAGGCACCTTTCACTATCTGAAAGTTTTGAAATTATAAATAGTACTGTGGAACAACTGAATCGTGGTAGAGGTAAAGTTGCAGATGCAGTAAGAGCTAAGGTGGACACTGTACTTTCAAAAAACCCTGGATATGAAGAACTACAAAAGGTTGTTGCTGTGATGAGTGGTGAATCAACAGTGAAGATTAACTTGGACTTATCCCCAGCAGACATTGTGAAATTGAATTATGTACCAGTTACTTCTTGTGACGTCGAACGCTCTTTTAGTCAGTATAAATCTATCCTCAGAGACAATAGAAGAAGATTCACTTTTCAGCACTTGAAAGAAATGTTTGTAACCTATTGTTATGGTAACAGACAATAAAAATTGTGTTTTGTTGAAACTACATTGGAAGATAAGGTACGTCCATTATATTTTTTGTTTAGTTTGATTAAAATGTACCAATATTTAACGTACATAGTCATTTTTTTATAATTTTAAGTCCATATTTAATTCCATATTTTGGTAAAAATCTATATTTAATTCCATATTTTGGTAAAAATAACTACATATATATTTACATATTTCATATATTTTTAGTCCATATAAATCCGTTCCCTGCTAATGAGTAACACATACAACCAAGTTAAAATACAGAACCTCACATCGAAACAGTCGACCTGGTTGGCGAGTTGGTATAGCGCTGGCCTTCTATGCCCAAGATTGCGGGTTCGGTCCCGGGCCAGGTCGATGGTATTTAAGTGTGCTTAAATGCGACAGGCTCATGTCAGTAGATTTACTGGCATGTAAAAGAACTCCTGCGGGACAAAATTCCGGCACATCCGATGACGCTGATATAACCTCTGCACTTGCGAGCGCTGTTAAATAAAACATAACACTTTTTAACACATCGAAACCATTCCAAATACACAATGGAGTTCGTCAAGGAGATGCATTAGCATGCCTCCTATTCAATATTGCATTGGAAAGTGTCGTCAGGAAGTCTGAAGTGCAAACACGGAGCAACATTTTTTATAAATCCACACAAATATTGGCATTTGCGGATGACAGTGTCATTATTGGCAGATCCATGAAATATGTAAAGGAAGTGCTCCTTTCCTTGGAACAAGCTGGAAAAGAAATAGGCCTCATAATCAACGAGAGGAAAACAAAATATATGTTGGCAGATAATGGAAAGATAGTTGACAAGATAGACAGCCTGCAGATATCAGATTATAATTTTGAGAAAGTTGACAACTTTACATATTTAGGATCAGTGGTCACTAGCGATAATATGTCCAAAGAAATCTCTAATCGATTAATGAAAGCAAACAGAGCATATTTCGGTTGAAATATCATTTTAGTTCGCATGCTCTATCCAGGAAAGTAAAAATTATTCTTTATAAAACATTAGTGAGACCATTTTAACATATACGGCAGAAACGTGGTAAATCTCCAAAAAAGATGAAAAAAGCTTGGAGATTTTCGAAAGAAAGATTCTACGAAGGATCTATGGTCCAACATTTGAGGAAGGTCTCTGGAGGAGGATATGCAACTATGAATTGTATAGACTTCTAGGAGAGCCAAATATAATCAATATAGTTAAAACTGGCAGATTGAGTTGGGCAGGACATGTAATATGCACGGACCTAAGTGAACCTTGCAAAAAAATTGTAATAACAAATCCGGGATGTCAGAGAAGACGAGGTCGACCGCACTTGCGGTGGATTGATGGAGTGGAAGAGGATACCAGAAAGTTGGGGTGCAAGAATTGGAAGGCTGCTATACAAGATAGAGACGGATGGCGACAATTACTAAGGGAGGCCCAGGCCTACCAAGGGCTGTAGCGCCAATGATGATGATGATGATGATGATGATGATGATGATGATGATGGGTAGATGTGACCCATTAGTCTTCTGATTTCTCTGCAAAGAATATTGGACCATACTGTTATAGTTATCCAACCAAGCATTCACTTTTCCTACATCACATTGCCACTTCAATGTGCCGTGTGACTGATCATTGCCCATATTCGGTGCTGTTGTGTTTGTGCACTTTCTCACAAACGTGAAAAGCAGCTTCGTGAGAGAATAAAATGTTTTCCATGAAATTCTCGCTGCCTACAGCCTTCAGTACGTCATAATACTTTTTCCTATAGGCGAAATATTCGTCATCAAGATAATTTAAAATTTGGATGTGATATTCAAATATTCTTAGAGTGAAACGTAGAATTTCCCAGTATTGAGCTCTCTACTGAGATGTCGAGTTGATGCTTTGGATTCTCATTACTGCCAACTCGAACTTGCTTACAGTGTCTGTGATATATGTGGTTTCTAGCCGCGTCTGTGGCTCAAGTGCTAACGCGCTGGTCTTTCATTCAGGCGTCCAGGGTTCGATCCTCGGCCAGGTCGTAATGGAACTTGTGGTGGACAAAAAAGTGTTTGCAAATGGTTTTTCTCGGGGTACTCCTGTTTCCCTCTATTATTTCACCAACTCTCTCCACTTCCCTCTCAGTTGGTCTCGTTTTGAATTATAATTTATTATTTGCTGTATTATATTTTATAGTATTTGATTTTTCTTCTATTTGTAAACATTCCCTTGCTATTTTTTTGAGTTTAAAATATATTAAAATAACATATATTGTAAAATATAGACATGAAAGATAATACAAATAATAACGGTTAAACCATCCTTAATTAAATCCAAAAAGAAGTATAAATTAATAATAATATTAAACTTGTTCTAAACTTTTGTTTAGGTTCTAAACTCATTACACTGATATATTATTGGATATTAATTTTACGGCTACATAAATTACTTTTGTCTTATAAATAGAGGTCTTCAATATTGTTTATACTTTACTGTTTTTGCGCTTTTAAAGAAATCATAGAATTTTATGGTAATTGTGAGAAGAAATACTCTCTTTCAACAACAAAGAATTTCTTAATAGGTGAATTACAAAGCATGTAGAACAATGATAAAATAACACAAGGAATAGTAGTCATATCGATGATGGAACGCCTAGTAAATGAATAAAGCATTAATTTAACAAAATCCTGATACGACTTCAGTCTTTAACGCCTTTCAACGTGGTGCATCATAATTCAGGCACTAAGCTTAGCATCAAGTTTCATAACACAAGATACTTCATTTTTTCAACGAAACTGTGTAAGATTATATAACTTTAACGGCTTGCCGACGTCCAAGATTTCAGTCGGTTATTTTCATCAGTTTCTTACACTTCTTCATAAGACGAGACTTTAATTATCAAAACTTTCCATCTCATTTTGAGAAGTAGTCCGTTTCTTTACCACATTGCCTTTGCTGAGTTCTAGTAAAATAGATTCAAAACTCCTGTTCTTAGTTTCTGGAATTTCAAAAATTGCAAATACTGTGCCAAGAATACAACAAGCTGAAAACAGCCAGTAGCAACCGTGTACTCCTAACACGTAGGAGAGATTAGTGTAAAATTTGCCTATTACAAAGGTTAGAAACCACATAATAGATACAATGATAGTAGTCGCTCTTCCCTTTACTTGTGGCTCAAATATCTCGGATATCATGACGAACGTTATGGGTGCGAGACCCAAGGCAATTGCAATTATATAAGCCGATAGACAAGTTACTGGTAGCCACCCGAATCTACTGACGTCATATTCTTCGCATTTGAAGAAGAAATAGCCACCAATTGCTGCCAAACAGATTGCCATGCATACGTTTGAAACTAGGAGGAGAATTTTTCGACCTGCCTTATCCAATAATAGAGCCGAGGCACACGAGCCAAAAAATTGCAAAACGCCAATCAAAATAGTGGAAGCATTTGGTGACATGTCACTTCCGGCCTCTTGAAAAATATTCACGGTGTAGCTGAGGATGGCAAATATGCCACAGAATTGAAGATTCGCCACAAGAACGATTCCGATAATGAAAGCTCTGCGGGTTCCTCTTGACATCATCATGTCTTTGAAGGACACTGTTTCCGCCATTGTATTTCTTTCCTTAACAAATGATATTAACTTGTTTAATTCATGATCGACGAGGTGTTCATTTCGTCCTCTTAACCATTCTAAACTTCTCTTGGCTTCTGTGTACTTCCCTCTGGTCACGAGGAACGTTGGTGTTTCTGGGAGCCAGATGAAACCCAACAAGTATAGAATTGGAACTAGGGTTGCTACGTATGCGAAAGTGTAATAAGACACGTAGGATCCAAGGGCGAATGAAAATAGTGTTCCTGCATTGGCGAAGAGTATGAGATAGCTTCCTAAGGCTCCTCTAACATTATCCTCAGCTATTTCACTGATGTATAGAGTCGAAAATACAGTGATTGCACCGGACCCCATGCCTCCGATGAACCGTGCGATGTAGAGGACAGTGGTTGATTTGCAGGTTATAATCATAATCCAGCTGACGATGAAAGGAACAGCGATGAGATAACCGGTGAATTTCCTACTGTAGCGATGCGAGATGTATAGGTAAAGTGGTGTGGCGAGTAAGGCACCCAGGCACATAAGAGATCCCAGCCAAGAACCAGCTTCGTTCGAGATAGGACCTTCTTCTAATGGTGTATCGTTCGACTGCAAGACAGGCAGCATTGGGGACGTCCATCCGATCACAGAACCGTTGCTGAAAGCCGCCAGGTTCACTGAAAAGAGAGTTTTGTATTAAGAACTTTGTGAGTAATTTCATTCATTCAGTGTGCTGCCCAAAGGCAGGTCTTTCACTGCAAATCCAGCTTTCTCCAATCTTTCCTAATATAGGCGAGTAATTGAGCATTGAAATATAGATAATTTTTTACTTTATTGACTTTACGAATTTGATAAATATTAAGGTGGCAGACGGGTGAAATTTTCACTATTTGTGATGAACCATCACTTTTTCGTTTCATAAAAAAAATAAATAAATAATACTATAAATCCCAATCTATGTGTCACGGAAGTTTCAGAACACATTTGGAACTTTCAGTAATGACGTCATATTTAAATGTTTTCAATTTTAAATACTTCGTTGTGTACTTTGAAAGTGGTTTTTCGACACTTGCGTTTCTAGCTGAAAAACATATTCAAATTGCTAGAGAGTTCTACAGTTTTAAATCTATCAAAGGTATTTTTTGTTTTTCTTCATGCTTTGTACTGATACGTATGGCTATTATCAGACAGTACATCTCACTTAACTTTATGGAGAAAGAACAATTGTTTGTATGCACCTGAAGTCTGATCAGCGTAATATGTTACTACTGTCAGCGGATTTCCGACTGGTGAATCAAGATCAAGCAATGGACTGCATTTGCCACGCGTGCTTATCCCATTCCTGGACCATTCTCCTCAACTAATGTCAGCTGGGACAGCCGAGATTACCAGTGCTTCAGTTCACAGTTTTCAGTTCAGTGACTCACGTGTGGTTTGTGCGTTTATACGTGACCTTGATCCGCCAGTTCGAAATGCTCTGAGTATAGTCAGCGACGTATGCAATGGAGGGGGGAAAGGGACTGGCCGCCCTACCCCTTTATCTCTTGTAGATGTCAAATAAGTATCTATAGACATCAGAGTTGAACTAATGGACTTACAGTAGCTCCCGAACCCAGCGGGTCGGGATTCGATTCCCCGCTTGGGACGAGTTGTCTGGGTGAGGTTTTTCCTGGGTTTTTTCCTCCTATGGATGAATATCAAGTAACTTTATCAGGCGTATGCAATCACATTCATTCTCGCCACTTCCTTTCCTCCCCTATCATCCTTTCCTTATCATTATAGTTGTCCTACTTGGTTTTCAGATCGCGCCGCTGATTCTTGTCTGCAGATAATGTAACTCCAAAATATGTGTTTATTTGTTTATGCAGTGTGTTAAAATATATTGCTTTCTTTTCTTCCTTCGAGGCATAGACACGAACTAATGTGAGATATCCTCGAACTAGATTCATTCTTACTTGAATTATCCTTACACTGATGGAATTATAACTGTGTGTTCTATTTCTAAAATTTGTATTTATTAAAATAGCCACGGCAGATGAAGCTCGTTTTTGTTGGGATACTCAATTATTGAATAGAATATTCTGGTAATGTTGCAAATTTTTAGCTCCTTTCAGTTTCTTCTTTGTTTCGGTTATAAATGCTACATCAGGCTTCACTCTCATTAATTCAGTTTCTAATTAAATTTCTTTTGTAGCTGGTTCCTTCACATTCCATACGCTTATTGAAGTTGTTTTGTTATTCTTTTACCTTTAACCTTTTCAGGAGCTGTAATTGTCATCCTGTTATCAGTCCGGCAAAACTTGCGTGAATTCTGAGCAAAAAATTCTTTTTCAAATCGGTTACCAACCCTACGTTGAGTAGTATGATGGAAGGACTGCTTCCTCAGAACCTTCAGATTTGTTCTCCAGTGTATTACACTCATTGGTTATTTTACGACGTTTTATCAACTCCTATGGTTATATATGAAATGAAGGTGATAATACCGGCGAAATGAGTCCAGAGTCAAAAGTTACCCAGCATTTGCTCTTGATGGATTGAGGGAAAACCGCGGAAAAACATCACCCAGGTAACTGGTCCTAACCAGATTTTGAATCCGGCCCGCTCGTTTCATGCTAACAGTTATTCCACAGTGGTGGACTGGGTTGCAAAAATCGTAAATTATGTTTTATTTAACGACGCTCGCAACTGCCGAGGTTATATCAGCGTCGCCGGTGTGCCGGAATTTTGTCCTGCAGGAATTCTTCAATATGCCAGTATATCTACTGACATGAGCCTGTCGCATTTAAGTACACTTAAATGCCATCGACCTGAGCCGGGATCGAACCCGCAACTTGGGACATAGAAGGCCAGCACTACCGACTGCGCCACCCAGGCCGACTGGGTTGCCTCTTCCGCCACTTCTGTGTCGTTGAGGACTTTGTCTTTGTTGATAAATCTAATCACCCAGTATAATTCGTGCCACATTGTGCTGCATTTGAAGAGAGGGGGCGTGGTATTAAACACAAGTGTGTCCCTGCATAATTGGACGGATAAATCCTGTAGTGGGATAGGCCTACGAGTAAACTATGGGTATAAAATTAATATCTAATATTCTTAATGAAAGTGTAATGCTATAATAGGGGCAGATGTTAGAGATATTCATTCCATGACCGCCTATGGTAATTCCCCGTCCGCTGCTACTAAAATGTCATTTCTCTCGCTATATCCACGCGGAAAGAACAGCTTACAAAAGCCGTACTGAGGCAAAGATTCCAATCTAGGATCTAATGCGTTCTAGTAGGCCTATGTCTAGACCGGCTCTTTTTTTTCGGCACCGCAGCCTGTAGCTTATTGTGCCTACACCCACAACTCTACTGAACACACGCACACACTGAAAAACTCACCAGTTTACTGGGGCAGTGTACCCGGGAGTCACTGCGAGACACCACACACACTGGGACAATGGACAGACGACCAGTCCCCGTGAAGAGATCCGAATTAAATCATCCAGACTTCGCGACGGGAATCGAACCCGGGCCACCCTGATCAGAAGTCCAGCACGCTACCTCAAGATCAAGGAGGCGGACTAGATCGGCTCTTGTCGGACAATCTTTACCTATCTGATCTGATGCGTAGTCGAGAAATGGTGACACTATTCAAATAGTGTAATTAAAAATAACTCGCCGCCTATGCGTATAATTTAAGCGTGTTTCGAGTGGTCTTCAAATTCTATAACTTGGTATGGGTTTCTTAAAAATATTACGTTTCTATTTCGTGACCTGTCGTTCTGAGATGAATAATATTTTCAATTTTGTATGCATTTAAGCCTTGGTTTTTCTGAACCGAAGCATGCGACGTGCGAGATGAGAGGCCCGCCTCGCACAAATCCGGACTACACGAGAGATAGTGAGTGGTTTCTATAACTGCGAAGTATGCAGACCTCGCATCGCGCAGTTCTAGAAACCACTCACTATCTCTCGTGTAGTCCGAATTTGTGCGACGCGGGCCTCGCATCTCGCACGTCGCATGCGTCGGTTCAGAAAAATCAAGGCTTTATATAAGCGAGAGAAGCGCACTATGATACTGTTTTTCCATCTGTTCATGAAACAATTTAACTCTGGGAAAATGTTTACTAAATCTGATTTTTAACAACAAATTATGGAAAACGTAAGGTGATATACAACGTTTATTGTTGTTTTTGATCTAAAATTAAGAACCTGTTTCAGTTGTCACTTTGTAGTCATTCTTTGTATGTTGCCTGACAAGTGTTCTTTTCGCAGCCCTATTATACGATTTAATTATTTTCTTCAGCTGGTTATATTTACTCGTATATTACGTTCATTTTAATTTATTACTTTGCCGTTTCTTGTTATCTGCAGTGCAGTTGTAAAATCTTTTGCGCATTATTTCCCATACATTTGTTGCATTGCTGGGAAAGTCGTAAGTGCGGTTTTAGATAAAATGAGGAAAGTCACATGCAGTAGATAATTACATGCTATATATATATATATATATATATATATATATATCTTTTCAATAAAAAGGTACATGGACGTAAAAGTCCATATCTAAGCCCGCCATTAACGTTTGGAAGGCCTCTAATGTTGAAGCGTGGGAAAATGTCGCTAGTCATAGGGTGTTGTGTTTCGTGGTTGCAAAAATTGGAAATAAATATCAGTAATCCTAGACTAATTTAGGAGCGTCAGTAGCTTAATAGTAAAACGCTCGGCATTCGAAACTACTGCAACAATTTACAACTGAAGTGCCATAACGATCTTATAGCATAATGCTGGGGAACTTTGCATGTAACTTGTATCTTCATACATATTTACTACTCTGGAATATCATAAAGAGATCACTCACATACTGCTAAATCCAATTCTCTTGAGCGACGCTGATTGACTTTTGGTGTTAAAATTAAATTGATGAAATACTTGAAGTACAATGTTGAAGGTGAATTTAAGTGTTCTGTAAGCTGGATATGAAGTCACTAATGAAACAAATAAGCACGTAGTAAATATGTATGTAAAAATAACTGCCAGTATACAAGCTTACTTACCTATAACTGCAGCTATGTACTGAGGAAGTTTTTTGCCGTCTGTCGGTGAAATTTCAGTTTCCATATCGACACTGACATCTTTCTGCTGTTCTGTTCCTTTAGGTTTTATCATAACTAGATGTCTGAGCGCTTGTTGAGGAACTAATTTTTATCTGAGTTTTATATATAGGCCTACTGCGAACTGTAAGGATGTTGTTTCAAAAAATGAGTAACAGAAGTGTTGATACTGCTCTGAGATCTTCACTAGGAAGGTCGAGGCCTTTAACTGTTTAATATAACAGAAATATATGCATTCAGACGTTTTATTTTATTTCCACACAGGAATGTCAGGAAGGAATTACCTTGTCAGCGTATGCGTAATTCCTATTATCATTCATTCGTTGGGTCATTGTAATATGCGTGTTAAAAATGTATGTTGCATAACATTGTGTAATATTTTACAGCAGCAGGGAATCTAGAGCTCATTGCTTTTTAAATTTGGTAGGAGTCTTAATTTCTGTGTGACACATTCAAGGTGAATGCAGAGTTTCCATTCGTGAGAGTAATTTTCTTTCTTGTTTTTATAACGGAACGCAGCCATAAATTATCATTGCTTAAAGAGCCATAATTTACAGATGAGAGAAGAAATAAGCGTGCTTCTTTTTGTAGATACTGTTGCATCAGAACTGCTATCTGTGCTGGAGATAACTGTTACCGTGTATGTATGAGTATTGAAAATTATATACTTGAAGAAATATTACGTTTAATTTTATTACGTCATCATTACATATTACGAAATTTTCATTCTGAACTATAAATAAGATCTGTAATATGGTCATAACTAGGGAGCGGATGTTGATGACCTAAAAATCTACTTAAAATTATCATTGAAATCCCCTTAAACTATGGAAAAATGACATAAAATTAAAATAAAATGACATTTAAATATTATTCACCGTACTCGCACCACAACTTCTTACAAATTAGTCACCTTGTTTCAATGACTGCCCTGGAAATTACGGCCAAAGGAGGCAACTTCCTGGAATTTGGCTAAGATAAAGGAAAAGAACATTCAACAAAATGAAGGTTTTAAAGGAAAACTACATTTTAATGAGGGTTTACAACGTGTTTCAATCAGGGATGGTCCATGTCAGTGCCTTCATTCTCCGTCTCCTCCTCCTTCCGCGCTTCACTTTGTTAGCAGATCTTCCAGATTAGGGAGTGTGAATGACAAAACAAATTGTGGGCGCAGCGTGCATTCTTGCAATCTTTATGTTAAAAATACTGCCTACTGCAGTAGACATTCCTTCCGAACCATGTTGAGGACACAACGTCCTGTCCAGGACACTTTGAAAGTTCCCCTCCCTTCCAAACATAAATTATAAAGACACCCTCGTACTGACAAAAGAACAGTAGCGGTCAAAGCCTTCATTTAAACTAAGCTGTTGTCAAGCATTTTATATTACTTCCCTTGTGTAAAGTGAAGCCTTCAGTGGAATAAGGGATGGACTTTAGAGTCTGTTCCAAACTATAAAACTCAAACTCCACTGTTATTCAGTAGGTAATTACTACTGACCTATTTGCTTAGAAAACGATTAGCAACCTATCGGTAAATAAAAAAACTAAAATGCATTCCAAATGATCTAAAATTTCTTCAAGGTATTAAAAATGACCAAAAAATGCCGAAAAAAATATAAAAATGACCTATTAGTTCAGAAACGTCAAAAAATGCAATATAAGAAATTATTTTTTTTATGTTGATTATTAATATAGAAAGGATTTCTATATTAATAGGCATCGTCCTAATGTGAAAAATAAGATGACTTTTCATCAACATACGCCTCATAGTCCTAACATTGGCCGCAAATTTGCGGTTTTCAGAAAAGTGAGATCGATTAAGATGTCTGTACAATTCTGCTGCATTAATTTCTTTGTACTCGAGTTCAACCATTTGTCATTCACTAAATCTTTGCCTACTGATTTGGAGCTACGCTCGGGCGTGAGTTCGATCCCTGCTTGGGTTGATTACATAGTTCAGCGATGCTATTCTGTTCTATTACGTGTTGTTCAATTTCGTTCCAGTAACAGTACGCGTTCAAACCTTGCCTCCCCTGATACCCATCTCCTAGCTACAATCTCATGCTAGATGTCATAGGGGAGTAAAAACTTTTATACAATGCAACGCTCGACCTCATGATAAAGAGCATTGAAGTCATAATTTTTTTATTTTAGTTGGTTATTTAACGACGCTGTATCAAGTACTAGATTATTTAGCGTCGATGGGATTAGTGATAGCGAGATGATATTTGGCGAGATGAGGCCGAGGATTCGCCAAAGATTACCTTGCATTCACATTAGGTTGGGGAAAACCTCGGAAAAAACCCAACCAGGTAATCAGCCCAAGCGGGGATCGAACCCGCTTCCGAACGCAACTTCAGACCGGCAGGCAAGCGCCCCGACTGAGCCACGCCGGTGGCTTGAAGTCGTCGTCGTCATCATCATCATCGTTTACGTCAATGTTTTCTTTTTATTTTAATTATATAAATAAAAGTTGTCTCAGAAATAATATTAGTGTCCGGCAGTACACTTGGTCAAAATGAACGTGACCGGCGTCTGAGAGACTAAGTTCGAATCGGATATTTCCGTGAGCTTTTGGGGACAGCTAGGCTTTGTTCAAAAGACTGCGTATATTCCTTTAGTATTTGTAATGGAGAACACAACTATTAATTACTAAAATCTTCCGAGAAAATAATTCATATACGAGATTTAAAACAGACAGATTGTTCAGAGTGTTTAAGCAGTGGATATTGTAACACAAGTACTATACACTGTATAACAGGTTCTCAAGTGAAGTATGACCATTGCTCGTTACAATGCTATTCTGACTGCAGTAAAACTTTTAGCGTAGTTTGCAGAGCGATAGCTGATATACTAAGCTAAAAGATATATTAAGATATAGCTAAGATAGTTACGAGTTCGTGAGGTTGTGAGTTCAAATCTTCGTGGAGTTACTAAACTTTTTTTCTTTTGCCTTTTAAATGCATCAGTGAAAATATAACAGGGTTTCGTCATTTTTTTATCCTTAGAATACTTTTCGCTTTATTATTTGTTTCGTGTTAATAGAAACTTTTGACGCTAGATGGAAGTCACACTAAAGACAACAATTAGGGGCTTTCATATTAAAATGCTGTGTTAATCATTTTATTAATCCCTGCTGCTTTGCACTCTATTGCCTAAGTAACATTCAGTAAATATGTTGACGGTTAAATAATTTGTAATAATTAATTTGCAAGTTGTGCTACAGGGAATATGATTATTATACTAATCTAAATCCGTGATCATCAGGGCCTAAACGTAGTAATTGTAAACAAGAAGAAAAAACATAATACTGATGACAAAATATATTCTGATTTCCTCGAATTATAACCACAAGTTTTCATCAATTTTGTAATTATCTGTAAGTAACATGAATTAACATAAGCAAAATTATTTGATTGTATTACACTGAAAGGAGTTATAAAAAATAAAAGAAAGGACAAAACACAAAATTCTCTACGGAGATTCGAAGCATGCTGTGGAGGAAGCCCAAATCAGCGCCTTGTATTATGGAGTTAACTAAAGCGGCGCACGGAGGTTTACGGTAGTGAACTGCGCGCTCACCCGGAGGGACTTAGAAAATTTTCGCTCTTCAAGAGACCGGCCACTTTCATTTTGACCAAGTGCACATATAGATGTAAAGAGTTTTCTCTTTCATGAAACTTAACAAATCTAGTGTAAGAAGTCGACTGATAGACAATCATTTATGTTCAGTTTTAAGGATTGCAACTACTAACGTATTATTACCTGATATACAGAATGTTATATCTAAAAATAAACGTCAAACGTCAGCAGCAGGTCCTTCAAGTGAGAAAAATTAACTCTTGTAATTAAAAAAAAATTGTTTTGACGCTATAAGTGCACATTGCAATTGCAAGAAATCAGCAATAAAATAAGAGCTTAGAAAATAACTATTATTTTTTAGTTTGTATATTATATATTTATCGAAGGATGACCATTCAGGCTGAAAAGAGGAGTGCGACAAGGAGACCCAATTTCCCCAAAATTATTCACAAGTGTATTGGAAAACATTTTTCGCAAACTAAACTGGAACAGGAATTGTGGAATAAACATCAACGGCAGCAGACTAAATAATCTAAGGTTTGCTGATGACGTCGTATTGTTCGCCAAAAAACCCAGAGAACTGCAGTCAATGCTCCAAGAATTATGCGACTCCAGCAGATCAGCAGGCCTCCTGATGAATATGACCAAGCCACAAGTAATGTCAAACGGGCCGGAGTCACCCATAATAATTGATGGTGCAGGACTACAGTACGTATCTGAATACGTATACCTAGGACAGCTATTCTCCTTCCACCAGAAGACAGAGAAGGAAATAAAACGAAGGATTTCTCTCGCGTGGAAGGCATTCTGGACTCTCAAGTTCATCATACTGGAGAGAACATTCAGCAAAAAACTCTGAATAGAAGTATTGGAGACCTGCGTAACTCCTGTACTGTTATATGGGTGTCAGACATGGTCTCTCACTGCCAAACTTCGTAACAGTCTCTAAATATGCCAAAGGAAGATGCTGAGAAAGATACTAGGCTTATCACTGAGGGACAGAGTTCCAAACGAAGTGCTACAAAGGATGTCAGCAATTAAAGATCCAGCACTGCAAGTCACCAACACCAAATGGAATTGGGAGGCCATGTTGCAAGACTTAGAGACGAAAGATGGACGCAGAAAGCCACACTATGGGACCCCGCATTGGCAAGAGATCATGCGGAAGACCAAGAAGAAGATGGACCGACCTCTTCAGTGAACGTGTAGGAAGCCATTGGTCAAACAGAGCAAGAAATAGGGAAAACTGGAAAAACCTAAGAAGACAAGTGAACAGCGACTAAAACCAGTGCGGCAGAAACAAGCGAACAATATCAAAACAATGCAACGCGGAGTAGCTCACAGCGTGAGATAAATAGAGCTCTCCCTCTATAGGAGGAGGCCTTTGCCCTTAACGGGACATTTTTAGGCTATTCATTTCATTTCATTTCATTTCATTTCATTTCATTTCATTTCATATTATACAGTATAGTTACTTACCAGTATTAATTTCTTTCTTCCAGTGCTTCGTGACACAACATAATTCACGTACAGTACATACTGTTTTCCCTTGAAAGAAGTGAAGTAGTGTTAATTTGTAAATAAATGTTCATAAATGATAATTATTGTATTTCACAAATATTTCAGTTTTCAAATAATGTTTGTGCTTTATTCCTTTGTTTTTTTTTTTTTTTTTTTGTAGAAGTTGTTATATAAATTCATTACAGTTTATTTACTGTTTTTTAATTAATTTTAATGAGTTCCAGTAAGTCAACTATCAACAAATAAAAGTAGATAATATTCAGTCATATGACTTATTTAGTTTATTGTTGCAACTTTTTCATACTGCCCAATATAATAGTTTTTTTCCCACTTTCTTATTCTTTTTCAGCCCATTACATCTGTAAAGTATGCATATTTAACAAGTTCTTACCCTTCAATATTCTTCTTACAACTACAAAAGTATTACGCTATGTTCATGTTTATACTTCTCTGAAATACAATCCTTCTAGTCAGCAATTACGCACACACATGTATGCACTGTTTTAGTTAAGTATGCATAATTACAAAATATGTTGGTTTTTATATGTATTATCAATTGTTTTATACTGCTTTTAACTGTTGAACTATGATATTCCTCGTGTTTTTTTTAACATTTTAATATGTAGGCATATTGCTAGTTTTATCAGATATCGTCTATGCCTACCTATGTCTGAAGATGCCATAATACATGGCGAAAACTTTCACAATGTTAATAATATAATGTCAAGTGACAACACTGCACTATTTTATTTACTTCTGCTGATCATTATTGTGCATGACATATCTCAGGCACTTATAATTTGTCTATTTTCCCCACAACTACAATTCCTTGCTTACTGTAACACTCTCTACGTCCCTACCTGAACTCTGTGTAATCGTACAGTTATATGCAATCTTTTACGCGGCATTCCCGGAACTTCAAAATCGTAAGTTGCCGTTCTGATTTCGTGATACCACTGACTCAGTTGGGCTACTCTCCATTCATTTGTGTTTAAATGAGAAGAAATACTTTTGCCTGCATTGTACATAAACGGTATTTCTATAATAAAAAAACTGACTTCAGTTGCAAGTTGTACTGTGTAAGTATTAGTAGTATAGTACAGGGACATCATTTTATTTTTACTTCAATTTTTATTGTACCTGAGTTTTTGAATGTACTTCACTCCCACCCCCTCTACTAGTAAACTCTAACCGTTCTCCATACAGAACCGAAGCCGCGTGTGCAGTACTGAGTTAGTAAGTATAGTACGTTCCAGAAGTATGTTCGCGTTTTCCAGTGACGAAAGAGCTTTCAATATTGAATCATATTTTCGCACAGGTACTGTCGTCCATTTGCCTACGTCGCATCCCGGTTTCCCCCACCTGCTTCTGTTCGTCCCTCTGTAAAGTCTAGTAGCTGGGCTTCTTAGCTCTTTTCTGAAAACATTAATTTCTGTTAGGAATTGGATGTCTACGTAATATTATATAACTGTTTAAAATAACTTAAATAAAAGGGCCTCGTTAAGTAATTAACTGTCACGTGATTTCCCCCCTTTTCTACGACCCTGCGGCAAAACCACTTGAACGGACAGTAGATAGCATTTCTGAGTAATTTTATCTTTTCGGATCGGGCAGAAGTGAAGATTAAATTTACAGTACGTAAGGTACTCTTTTATAGAGTAGGTATAGAATTATTTCAACATGAGTTACTCGTACGAAGGACGAAACTGGTAATTGGAATTAGGTACAATAGTCTATAGTGCGATAATATGCACAAAAGAACTGAAGCCTGTATCGAAATGAACGGCCACCATTTTCAGAAATGTGTTTAAATATCAATATTATGATTATTTTTCAATTTAACTTCATTCTCTATATTGTACGCTAATGTGCTGTAACAGTACAATATACACTGCATAATTAATACGTCCGAATGGATAGCTTAATTCGTGAGTAAAAACACTAAGTGATAATACAGTACTGTATTTTGATTAAACAAAAACCTAATGAAAATTGTCAAACTCAAAATCGCGATATTTCCTAGTTTACATATAAATGGATGAACTACTTTTCTTCCCTCCTATACCTAATAAAGTGATTTGTATTTTACGCCAGTATCATCGAACTCCAGTCTTGGAAGGGGGAGCAAGCGGTGTTGCCGGTTCTAGACCTTTAATCCAAAGATATAGCCAGGTTAATATTAAAAATGTTAGTAAAAATAAAATGATGTCCCTGTATATATACTTATTTAACCTGGTAGAGATAAGGCCATCATGCCTTCTCTTCCCCTCTACCAGGGGATTACAACTACAATATTAAGAATACAATTACAACTATAATTACAATTAATATTAAATTTACAAATGCAATAAAAATCAAAGTAGTAAAAGATAACCTGATTAATAAAGGCTAGACAGTTTATTGTAGAAGTTAAGAACAAAGAAAGATTTTTTTTTTTACTTAAGTAAAAATTAAGTCTAGAATAAAATTATATAGTGATGAAACGATTAGGAAAAACACGGAAATTTTACTTGAAGCAAGTAAGGCGATAGGTTTGGAAGTAAACCCCGAAAAGACGAAGTATGTGATTATGTCTGGTGATCAGAATATTCTACGAAATGGAAATATAAAAATTGGAGATTTATCCTTCGAAGAAGTGGAGAAATTAAAATAACTTGGAGCAACAGTAACAAATATAAATGACACTTGGGAGGAAATTAAACGTAGAATAAATATGGGAAATGCCTTACTATTATTCGGTTGAGAAGCTTAAATTTATATTACCGGTTGTTCTGTGGTTGTGAAACTTGGATTCACTTTGTGAGAGGAACAGAGATTACGGGTGTTTGAGAATAAGGTTCTTAGGAAAATATTTGGGGCTAAAAGGCATGAAGTTACAGGAGAACGGAGAAAGTTACACAACGCAGAACTGCACGCATTGTATTCTTCACCTGACATAATTAGGAACATTAAATCCAGACGTTTGAGATGGGCAGGGTATGTAGCACATATGGGCGAATCCAGAAATGCATATAGAGTGTTAGTTGGGAGGCCGAAGGGGAAAAGACCTTTAGAGAGGCCGAGATATAGATGGGAGGATAATATTAAATTTATTTGAGAGAGATGGGATATGATGGAGACTGGATTAATCTGGCTAAGGATAGGGACCGATGGCGGGCAGTGAACCTACGGGTTCCTTAAATATCGTTTGTAAGTAAGTGATAAAATTACCGGATATTGAAATATTTTGTGCTAGAATAATATAACTATTTACAAGAAGCCAGGTCTGTACGAGTTTCAATTATGTAATTAACTTTGTACATCATGACGAGATTTCAGTCCTTTATAATGACTCAAAGAGAGTCGACATGTATTACTTAATTGACTTATTTGCCGTGCAGTCAACAGCAATATGAAAGCAGATCATTCAAGATAAAGGTACGATGAAATTATATTTTTAATATAAATGCACACTTCTCAACTGTCTGTGAAAAGTAGATCATCCTTTATTGCTAAAGGTCAACCTAAAGTGGTCATAAGTCCTGCTCTTGCCTACTTTTTAATTTAAATGTGACGAATAAATTGTGTATTTTATATATTAAATGGATAGGTTTCCGATAAGTTAAAAAAAGTTCATGAGATGTCTTAAGTGCTAATTTTTTCCCTTAAGTAATTTTTTTAATGGAAATGGGGTGGACACGTAGCGAGGCTACAACAGACAGATGGGCGCAGGCAACCACCATGTGTGGCCCCTACGCAAGAGGACACAAGGCAGGCCAAGAAGGACATAGGCAGACTCTTCCAAACATGGTATAGCGTCGCCCGAAACAGAAGCGAGTGGAGTGAATTAGGACACCAGACATAAAACTGTGAAAACTGACTGTATAAACTCACGTGGAATAGCTCACTGCGTGAGTTAATAGAACGATCTCCTTCCTCGCAGGAGACCTGAGCCCTTCATGGGACACAGTGGGCTCATTCATTCATTTTTAGTAAAATTAGTCATATTTATGTATATATTGAATTTGCACAGAAAAATATTATATGTTTCATTCTATTTATTCACGACTAGTTCCGTGTTAACTTAGCAAAGTATTTAGTTTAGATAACTTATCTCAAAAGTTATTTTATTGTATGCTTTATTATGTCAATAATAATGAATATAATCTAACAGTTTCTAAACATGCTTTCATTTATGATTTTAACTTTTATAAAACAGTAGTGGTAAAAGCCTATTTAATAATCGATAATTTGTCATAGTTCTCAAAACTCGTTAATTTTTTAGTAAAATCATTGTATATCATATGAATTCCCTTATGAATTCATGGCAAAATATTGAATATGAACAAAATCCGTCCTAGCAAATCAGGAGTAATTGTTGCTGGCAAGCAAGCATGTGGGCACGCGGGCAGAAGGACAATTTCCAAATATCAGAGGTGTTGATAGAATGTATTTCAATGAGAATTTCGAAATGCAGTTTTGATGCACATTAATACTTTCCACTACATGAGAAATAAAATATGGTTGAACGCCTTCTTGAAGCCTAAAAATTTTCAAGTTTATTGGTAAAGAGTTTGATTAAGATGACATTTTTGTCAACTGTTATTTCAACGGTACTACAGTATTTAAAAAAAAAAGCTCATTGAAGCCGAACCGAGCCGTTATAGCTGTCTTGAGGTGTAGAAGAGAAATGTCTATGTAGTACACTGGAAACTTGAATTTCAGTCCTGACGTCGGGGATATCTTCATTATGTAAGGCTTTTCTTGAGGTTCGAACGATACCTAAAGACATTTACGGCTTCCTGTCATTTCTTTAAACTATATTAAAAAGTTGGGACTTGTAATATTTTAGAAATTTAAGGTGCTATTCATAGACATTTCGCTAGCCCGCGCTACGAGCGTGCTAAACAGGATTCATATATCATATCGCTAACACTGGTTTATGAATACGAAAAACGTTAGTTCGCTGATCATCTACTGAAAGCCCGCGCTAAGAATGTCTGTGAATAGGGCCCCTAGATTTTAAAACTTACCTATTATCAGTACTTTTTTTGTACCTTCTTCTTTAGGCTTAGTATAATGAATACTATTTTCTTAGCACTCTTTTAGCATCGATTCTTATTTTTTTGTATAATGATAATGATCTTCGTCACCACCACCACCACCACCACCACCACCACCACCACCACCACCTACTCACTTCTAAAGTAATATCCTTTTTAAGAGCTGTCCTTTCCGGTGTTCAAGCATTCCACACTTCTTCCCTTGCATTTGTATATTCAGGTATAGTAGCTATTTAATGGCTGCGATGATGGCACATTCTTCTGAAAAAAAAACTAAGACTTTGTTCTGTATTGTTTTCTTAGTGCTTAGTTCTTAGAGTAGCATTAATGTGTTTTGTGAAATCACTGACTAAAATTTTAGGACTCGTGTTCTTTCTTGCATTCTTGAATGAATTTTTGAGGAAACGGGAGGGGAAACATTTAATAGCTACGTAAAACGTGTCCTTGTATGCGAAATTATAACTAAGAGAAAGTGTCTTTGTGGGCTCCAAGCCTGTTGGCCACTTGTCTGACTCTGATTTTCGCCGTTCCATATGAAGGAACGTTAGACAATTTTGCAGTCTTCGCATGAAAAGGAAGCCTTCCTGTTGCATTCTTGTTAAGTTTAGTTGTGCTAGACATGTTATTAAGTAAACTTATTTTAATGTTACCATGCATAACCCTTTCATATTACACACCAGATAATGGAAGCTGTTGACTTATGTATTGGAGTTCTTTTTAATGTAAATATTTCATGCATTGCACTTTCGTCCTTGAACGTCATAGACACTGTACAATTGAAAGGTTCAGAACCATAGTGGGCCAAGTGCCATTTACTAAAACTGTAGAAAACAAGGGTTAAAATGAAGTTATTACCATAATTCAATGAAAACCTATAGCAAGTAATATAAAGTATATACATTAAAACTAAATGGTATGTCAATCTTTATTAAACTATGGTATTCACTTAACTTTAACCCTTGCTTTCTCCGTTTTTAATAAATGGCGCTTGGCTCACTATGGCTCTGAATCCTTCAATTAATAGTATTTATTAGGGGAATTGATTTTAATTTTAACATCCATTTGATCTTGTGTTACTCGTTCAAGTGTGGCAGATTTCCATCTAGTTTGGCTTCTCATGTGTTCACTCACATCTTATGAACCAAACAGACAAATTGTTAACAAGCAGAAAATGCCGTCCATTTTCAATTGAGCTCGAGTAACATTGAATAATATTATATTTAAATAAGAATAAATATTTTCAATTTTAGTGTTCCCGAGTTGTTAACTGTAGTTCAAGAGAAACATTTTGTTATTGCATTTGTGTAGTTTTTTTTACTGAAATGGAATAAGTCCAGGTTGAAGAAAAACTAAAAAGAAATAATATTTTGTAGTAAACAGCGAACTATGTCGTAATTGCAAGGCACTTCACTAAAACAGTGCAGTTATTGTGGGTGGGAGAAGAGAAATTAAAAATATATATATATTGATTTTATTGACGGATGCTTCGCCATGTATAAAGAATGCGATAGGTGACTTTGTTGTCAGTTATTCGAAGAGTTACCTACTGTTAACGTGTGTACTGTAGTTATAGATTAAACAGATTATGTTAAGAAATTTGTGTTACTTTTCCTAATGTGGATAAAGTAGTGTCAAACGAAAATCGCCAACAAAAATTAACTTTCTCTATAGTACGAGTAGAAATCCTGCACACCATTTTCATCCACACCTGTAGTTACACGTTTGGGAAATTAACTTAATCGTTGTATTATAGTATGAGAAACATTTTGACAGATTTACGTATGTTTTAACAGGACTGCACAAAGACGAAACTTTAGTTGCAAGAAACTTTGAATACAAGTTAAAAATGACATAACACACATGTACGCTAGCCTAAGTTTCCTATATATTTTAATGGAGTAACTAGAAACGCAGAAAAATAAACTTTTTGACTGAAGCGGTGAAACATTTCTTAAAGTAGAAAGCAAACATTGTTACGGGTCTCAAAACAGAAGTAATATCAAATTATTTTGATATTGGACTTAAAGAAAAATGTAACTCTTCAAACGTAAATTACTTACAACAACAGAAGACGACATTGAAAATGTAAATGTGAGCGACATACCTTGATTGGCATCATGAGATGTGGAGCGGCCATTTTTATTGTACAAGATATCTTCTGGTGAAAAGACAGGAATTTTTGATGGACAATTTTATGAAGACGTTTGTACTTCATTGACATTCTGTCGCATTCACTGAAATAAAATTATCAGCTCATACCAGTTGGCTAGAATAGGATCAATTTAGTCATACAAAATTTGTGGTAACATAAAATTAATCTATCTTTTCTTTTTACTTCTACTACATATCTTCCAGACATTTAGTACAAATGTTTTGAAAATTTAGTACTAAAATTCTCTTCTCACTCATGTGTTATCAGCTAATTACCACCTACAATGCTGAAGGTGATACGCAAACAAAAGTGGGTGCGTAACGTAAACGTCACTACAACACGTCATATAAAGGGCATTCATTGCCGCATCGCTGACTATAAAAGGCCGTGTAAGAGGTAGTAAGGCTATAACTAACGGTGATACGACTAGGTAGCACAAGAGTCTACCACGGTAGAGTATAATATCGATAGTAACATCCTTTTTTATCGTGGTTATATCGTCGGATGCATAAGATTGGATGATTTGCTCTTCGAATAGTCATTCAAGCTTTCAACACAGGATGTGTAGGAATGGATGGGAGCAAGCTGTGCATCACTTCTGCATTATGCCAAATACTCCACAGACTGAGTAGATCGCCATATCTGCCGTTGTGTATTTACAGATCTGGAGCAATATCTGCAGGTATGCGTTCTGTGGGACTTGAGCTACACTAATAGATGCCTTCGAGGTCTATAAGTCAGCTCTGACTATAGGATGGCGTCCTCTGGACCATTTGCCTTTGAACTCTCACCGTCGCTTGACACATCACGTTATCATCTCTGATGATACCTACATCAGATTGGTGCAGACAGTGATCTTAACAGAATTTGCCGCCATATAGGACATCGCTGCAATCTGTTCTTACTCGTGAGCCTAGTTCTGTTGAGTAGGCCTAAGTGGCTTGGTTTTGAGCGCCTTCAGTTGTGGCTCTTGATCACCTCTCGTGTTTATGTAAGAGACGTTCACAGTGCATGGTTTCTTGTTACTGGGAATTTTTTTTAAACATTCTCAGTTCCATTGTGTAGCAAGATAATGTGTGTCTCCATACAACCAATATTACCCAACACACTGTACAAGATATGACCTGCAAGGTCGCCGAATTTGTCTCCTAAGGAGAACATTTGGGATGAGCTGTTAATATTTCGCCGTTTGTGAGGGTCGATTTCACATTAAGAACTATTTGAATCGTTTATTTCTAAAACCCCACAAGTGACAAAAACAAAACTTTTGGGAAACCAATAAAAACTGTTTAGTTTCATTACTTTTATTTTTATTCTCAAAATGTATTTAACAAGTGATATTAGTTGCTAAATATGAGGTTTATTCATCATTAGTTGTGTTTTATAATATATATAAAGTCCAACCCAAAAATTAAATTAATTAGGATGTTATGGGGGTTTTCCTACAAACAAACTGAAACTTTGCCTTTTCCCAAGTATCAGAGTGAATGAAAGTAAGTATGAACAAACTTTATAATTTATGTAAAAACTACAGTATAAAACCACAAAAAATTGAAGTTTTTTGTTGCAACAGACATTTTTCGTATCAGGAGTTATTATTTTTCTAGTCTTCGCTTCCACTGTCATTACTATCTTTGTTGGTGGTAGGCCATGTGTACAGTTCTGTGTGGAATCCTTTCACTTCATGCGGTATGTACTGCAAAATCTTCTTAAGGTCCTCCATTTTTTTAACATTGATTGGTAGCGTCGAGCTGTTATACGCTAGGTCTGTTGGCAGTTCAAATGGTAAATTTTCAGCATAAACACTTTCTCAGGAATTCGAATGGTGAATACTTCTGATGGTACAATGCTGTCAATGAACGCTTTACAAAGAATTTTACCTTTTTCTTCATTGTAGTGACAAAACTCATTCATCTTCCAAATTTTAAAATGTAAATCTTTATCCTTTGGTACACCACGGCCATAAGATGAATCAGGCATGCTAGGTAGCTTATAGAATTTTCGCCACAAAGTTTTGAAGTTAATCACATCATTAGCTGTGACTCGTTTTACCTTGAACTTAGACGACTTCTCAATAATTCTCATTAGAAACATTTTCAACACTTGAACTAACCATCTTGTAACAAAATGCTCAAAACAGATAATAATAGTAAGGGCAACACTTAATCAGCAATACCTAGACAGAACAAAACACTGATCCGGCTGTGACTGAAATCAGCTGTTGGGTGCGACAATCAGCTGTGTGGCAGACTAGTTTATTTGAAAAACACCATATGTGATGTTAGTTGTGGGATTTTCACAATAAATGCATATTTCTTGTCCAATTTTTTACATGTTACAGTCATACTAGATGTAAGGTTTTTATGTCAAAAGATGCGCATTCTTGCTGGTAATCAAAATCCACAAAAAAAAAACGAATTTTGTAAAAAATGTCGGTTGTGGAGTTTTTACAATAAACGATCCATTTATAATGTACTCTGTCGTTATGTAACCTAATGATGTAATCGAGTATAACATTCAGCGATTCTCGTATGCAACGGTATGAATTTATCATGGAAATGTAGGAAAGGTCAGTCCAGCAGAGTGTTAACTGCGACTTCTCTCAAAACGATTAAGGTGCAATGTCCGGAAAATCATGTGACATTTGTGATGTATAAAACAGATGTGGGGCACGTTTTCGTCTAATCCTCGTTAAGGAATCATAAGATAGAGCGTTGTCTTGTGCGCGGTTCTCTTACTCGACGGGAACATTTTGAGATGTTAAAAATTGAACAGTCATTAATTTAACTAAACATCTGCGATAGAACTTAAGCAAAAGCCACTCGAAATAATGCTTTCATAACACAGTTTGAGCTAGGTTAAAAAATATTCAATTTTCTACGGTTATGTATCTGAAATAAAGCTTTCGATTCTCTTCGGAGCGATAACTTTTAATAGACACTGTTCATTATCAGAGCAGACGATAAGCGGAAAATGGGAAGACCACGAATGAGACGGGGATGATGTAGATAATGATTCTGGCATTTTTCTGAGTGAAATGTTTTAAAAACCATAGTTTATAGTTGAATTTTATAAATGTGTTTAATTTTGACACTACTGCTTAAAACTTCTGCGGTTAATGTAGTAGTTACAATGATCGTTTTGTGAGTATGAATCATACAAATTAAATTCAATATCAGGAAGTATTACTATCCATATTGTTTATTATGTACAATTTTGTTTATTACTTACCTGATAAATATTTTAATTCCTGTTTGTATATTTTGTATGTATTTTGCAGCAAATAACGTTCTAAGGAACCACCGCCCTCTTTCGTAAGTGTTACGACATTCTTTCTCAGTCCAGGCCTAATAGGAATTGAGAATGAAATGCAATTATCGTTTTAAGTAAACATGCTACAGAATGTCAGGAAGGATAGTAGATACATGGAATTAACAAATTTTGTTTTATTTTACATACTGTTCATGTTTGTGAAAATTTACCTTTTAGAATCAATAATTTCGTGGAAGGATGCGCTGTAATATTTTGCATTGTATCGAGGAATAAATTACATATATAAACACAACCTGTATAATTTTCATCGACGACATAACGTGTACGTCCTTGTGTAACAAACAGCTGACATAAATTGTGTTGCAGTGGTAGTGGCTAAATTATTGTCAACATTTGAACGCCTAAAAGTATTACATATTATGAGAATTTTACAATTCATTTTGGTTTTCAGATAAATCTATTCAGTATGATAAATTTATTTTAAATGCTCAATATGATTTATCTATTTGCAAATTTTATTATATGCTATTACATCTCAAATAGATATTAACGTTTTCGCCTGTACGGCATCATCAGATATTTAAAAATTGACGAAATCTAAACTTAATCCATTAGATTGTACAAAGTAATATGCATAACAAATTTGATTGATTTTATCACGAGTTTTATGCAGTGGAAAACTTATTGGTAGAAGTGTTCGATTTTGAATTTGTGTAATTTGTTTGCCGAAAAATGAAGTATGAAAATTAAGATTGTGGTTGTGAATATTAATACAGATAACTCATGTTACATTGTTTGTTAAATACCACTTATTGTAAAGATAAAATATTTAAAATTGATACAATTTATAAAATATTATACTTTATGTCTAGATAAGAACAGATCACATAGTGCTATGCAATTATTACGATGTAGTCAAATGGTGTATGTTTATGCAATACATTTGGGTCTTCTGTAATGATCGATCATCGAGTTCTTGTGTCTGTAACATATGTATTTTAAATAAATTTATCTGATGATGCCGTACAGGCGAATACGTTCATATCTATTTAAGATGTAACAGCAAATAATAAAATTTGCAAATAGATAAATCATATCGATTGAGCATTTAAAATAAATTTATCATCTTATGAGAAGACGGAGCAAATGGGTAAACTGTAACAAATGTATGGTGAAGAAGTCATGGACTGTAGAGTAGTGTTAAATAGCCAAGTATTTCTGAGAAGATGGGAAATGTCCGGATTATGGTGCACAGGAAGTTAAGATAACTACAATGCAGAAATTTCAAGACTTCTAAAAATGTTTGTCTATTTTCAGCAATTGTACAAACAATAATAATAGAATTGCATTTTAACTGAAAGGGATTATTGTGAAAATAAATATGTATAAGATGGCACAACTGTGTCATTGTCACTCAGAAGAGTTGTATTTAGGCATTTTTTTTACAATGCCACGTACACATCCGTGAGTTTGGATAGTGTTATATTCGGTTTATAAAATATTTTCTTAAAATGACTTGCATGTGTAAATTAAAATTGAGGCGTTTTCTGGAACAGGAACTTAAGTACAAAATCTTCAAGTCCAGCATTAAACATTTTGGTCTGGTATAACGGCATTGCGCAGAACGACATTTAAATGCATCTAGAGGGCTCTGTGTTGGCTTGAGGGAAACAATATTTTGTAAGGAGGGGAAGTTTTATTAAGGATTCAGTATATGCTGAAAACGGAAAAACGACTTAACGTACGTTAAGTTATTATTCCAGAGAATGCCTTAGTTTTGTTTTAGGTCTCACTCTTTATGTAAGAAGTCCTGTTGGAATGCCTTCCACTGTTTAATTCTTGTTGTATCGATTCCAGACTTCTGTTCTTGGTTTCTGGAACAAAAAATATACAAAATAGCAAACCACCTAAGCAAACAGCAGTGAAGAGCCAGTAACATCCGTGAAGGCCGAACAAGTCCGAGATATTGGTAAAGAACTTTGTCACAAGAAATGCGTTGAACCACATCAACGAGAGACTTAAAGTGATGGCAGCGGTTCTTAATTGAGGAGAGAACAATTCGGGTATCATGAGAAATGCTACAGGAGACACACCTAACGCAAGTGCCACAAAGTACGCTGATAAGCACACGACGGGTAACAATGACACACTGCTCACATCTATGTCGCGGGACCTACAGAAGAAGTAGCCTCCGATAGCACCGAGGCACAACGCCATGCACACGTTGGAGACAATGAGGAGAACCTTGCGGCCAGCTCTGTCCACCAGAACAGTCGCCAGAAGGGACCCGATGATTTGGAGGGCACCCACTATGATGGTGGAAACATTGGGTGACAGAGTGCTGCCCGCCTCGTTGAAGATCAATACCGTGTAGCTGAGAAGAGGGACAACTCCACTAAATTGGAGATTTGTCACCAGTACTATGGAGATAATGAGAGCTCGGCGCGGTCCTCTTGAGGTCAGGATCTCTTTGATTGGAGAAGACTTCACTGATTCTTCTTTGGAACCTAGAGATGCTATCAATTTATTCAACTCTTGTTCAGTAACACTGCTCTCTCTACGTCTTAACCATCTTAAGCTCTTCATTGCTTCAACGAAGTTTGTTTTGTTCACATGATATAATGGAGTCTCTGGCATGAAGAAGAATCCTACAAGGTAAATACCGGAGCCAACAAGTAGCAAGTAGGACGTCACTTGATAAGCAGTGTATGATCCTACTGTGTAAACGAAGATAACGCCGAAGTAACTTACAAGGACGTAGAAACTTCCAAGTGTACCTCGCACACTGTCTTCAGCAATTTCTGTAACGTATAGGGGGATGAATACTGTAGCACTTCCGGTGCCCATGCCAGTGAGGAAGCGAGCGAAGTACAGAGCGGTGACTGAAGTAGCAGTGATGACGAGGATCCAGCTGATGATGAAGGGTACAGCGACGAGATAGCCGGTGAGCTTGCGGCTGCAGCGGTGCGAGATATAGACGTAGAGGGGCGTGGCGAACATGGCTCCAAGGCAGAGCAGGCACCCTAGCCAAGAGCTGCTCTCGTCTGAAATCTGCCCCACTGGAGAGGCCTCTGACTGCAGGAACGGCAGCATTGGTGCCGCCCATCCCAAACCGGCACCGTGCAGGAAGGAACTGATGTTTACTGAACAAAATAAAGTAAGAGACATCACTTGTACTGCAGAAATAAAAATTTGCTTTACGAAATACTTAATCACAAACACAGAAAACAGTTCATGGTGATATTACACTTTTACTACGTCACTACTTTTGACCATTAAACAGTACGGAACGACGTGTTTCTACCAATCATAGCTACTTACCCCATAATTTTTATCACCTCCCTAGCATTTGTTTTTTATCACCTCCCGTGCATTTGTTTGTTTTTATCACCTTCCTAGCATTTGTTTCTTTGTCAACATTGTACCTTCAATAATTGCACCTTTTAAAATGATTCTTGTTTATGTCATCATCGTTAATTAAAACTTTTCTATCATTTATCTTGTTTATATTATTTAGGTTATGTTATAGCTTCTGCTGTATGAGATTATGGATAGTCACGTATCATATTGTTTAATATATATTGATACAATTGAAGTGGAATGAAACTGTTTTAATAAAAATGAAACTGAATCAACAAGGCCTTCTTGACTAATAATAATCGTCCCTAGAGTTCAATGAAGATTGTTTAGTTGGCACAATTGGCAACAAGAGAACACTGATCATAACACACTATTGCCATCTAGCAGAATATTTGTACTGATGAGATGGTACAATAATACATTTTCAAGACAGTATAGTACGTATTTTAGTAAGTCAATATTTTTATTATATTAGAGTACTTTATTTCTTATAATCTTTATATACTTTTTTTCTAATCGTGTAATAGTCAATTAAATTCGACTCGAGTTTTGATTTTCTCTAGATAAATAAACACCTCTAGTGAGATTACTGTAGATAATTATTTTAAAATTTCTCGTTAATTTTATTAATAGTGTTTTGTGTTGAAAATTATGCTACAAATTTGTATTAATTTCGCACTTATTTCCGGATAAAATTAATGAGTATGATTGAAATTGAAGTTAAAAACATTAATTAGGTTAACAGTTAAGTAGCCTATGTTAACACGTATGAGTGGTGTTCAAAACCTTTATCGCCAAATTACAATTTTTATTTTATATAATATTTTCTGGCTTAGTTGTCTCATGAGTGATGCCTTACCGGTGTCACTTATGAGGTTCAAACTTATCTTCGGACAGTTGACTATACAATAATCAGTATTATCAGGCATATCATCAAACTGCAACATAGAACAAGTTGTGCCATTTTCCTTCTTCACAGTTGGTTTTCTGTTTTTACAGTTAGACTAACTCATATTTAGAGAAAAACCTCTCGCTATCAGCTTTTGATACAGGTAACCAATGATATTGAATGGATTAAAAAAAAAGTGGTAATACTCTTCTTTTGCTTTCAGTGCTTACAGTGCAGTTACAGTATCAAATCTGTTTTTCTTTATTGTCATGGCTTAACTGTTCAACAATGGTACAAAGTTCTTTCGTAACAAAGAAGTAAATCAAAACTTGAATTTAACATTCACGATTGTTTTTATGTGTAAAGTGTCGATTTTTTTTGCAACTTGAAAAAATGTAGCTACATTTTATAGCCAAAATAAAAAAATAACATATTTCTAGAAAAAAGGCGAAATTCTCAAGAATTCGCGAAGAAAAAGTCATACATCCAAACTACTGAAATACATATAAAATGCTTCTTGTTCCATTTTATTTTTAGAAATAAAAAACGTTCTCGTTTATCGCTTATAAGAAAACTCTTGCCTTTGATCATATAATGTACTATATGGTTAGTCAGGCACGGTTTATTAAACGCTGCATATTTTAAATTTAATTCAATGGTAATTCGGTTAACACAATATCGATTGCAAGATTATTTTTTAGAAATCGTGTTTTTCAGAAAAATTTTCTCTTCAGCAGAACGTTATAGTAGTAAAGTACCATGTTTTGGATAATGCATTAGAGATCTGTGTTGTTAGTCAAGGCACTGGGCTATGTTGTATGTGAATGTACATTTTTCTGATAGTCGAACAATATTTATAATATTAACAGCGCTCTACAATTTGTTTACTAAACTGTACTATAAATCTTTTGGAAATACAACTCATTCCAAAATTAAAAGTTATAAAAAATAATGGGTTTGTGTATAGTTTTACTATGCTGTGTATTTTTACGTAGAACTGCGTGTTATTGCGTTCACTTGTTGACATTTGCATAACTTTATATGCCCTATAGAACTAAGTGTGGGTGATATGAGAATTGAAACGTAGTTGTGTGGGATTCATAATTTATTGGGCGAAAAATCGTGGTATAACCAAAGCCACCGTTTCTGGTGTGTGAAATAAGCAATGGGAACGTTGAGAGCGAGTACTGGCATCTTCTTATCTTTGCCGCAGTCTTAGGCAAGAAAGCTGAGAACTGTGATTGACAGATTCCTGACGTGATTACTGTTTAGAAGATGGTACCATCTCAACCGAAGTGGCAACATATGCCACTGACTGGGCAGTGTACACAAGGACACACCCCAGAAACGCAAAGTGCGAGTTCTTGCCTTTGCCGCAGCAATGGTCAATGGCAACTGTGATTGGTAGACTGCTAACGTGACGTGTCTTTTGGTGGTACTGTTCTCAGCTGCACTGGCAACAAATACTCATTGACTAGATTTTTACTTACGGACCGCTGGTGCTGGCTATACCTACAGATTCATTGGAGTCAAATATGGCAAGAACAGGGCAATGATGTGAGAAGTATGATATGTGGCGGCTGCATCGCAAGCAGTCCAAATTTCTTATGAAGACCCTGTCGATGTACGACCGTCGATTGTTGTACAAGGAAGGTGGCATTTTCTCTTCTGGATACGTTTATGTTGAAATAGCCGAGGAGCACCGTGGGCGTGTCGTGGAAGTGCAAGGAGAACAAGGAGAAGACAAGGATAACAAGAGGAAAACAAGGAGAGAACAAGGGGAAGACGAAGGGAATAGAATTAAAAGAAGGAAATGCAAATATAAGAAGGGGAATGCAAACAGAAAAGGAAATTACTATCAGAAAAGGGGGACTACTAATAGAACATGGGGATTAAAAACAGAGCATGAGGATTATAAGCAGAACAAGGGGAATACAAGCAGAACATTGGGAACAGAAGTATAAAAATGGAAATATGGAAGAAACTGGAGAATACACGGAAAAGAAGGATACAAGGAGAACAAGGGGAATATCAGAAGAATAAGGGAAATACAAGGAGAACAAACGGAAGAAAAAGAGTATATAGAATAGAAAAAAATAAACTGAGAACCAGGGGAGGATATGAAGAACAAGAAAATACAGAGTGAACAATAAGAATACAAGGAGAACAAGGGAAGACAAGGAGGCATACAGGGCGGCAATAAGAAGAAGGGGAATACAAGGAAAAACATGGGAATACAAACATAAGAAGGTACGACAACAATTAGAATGCAAAAGAAATACAAGGAGAACCAGGAAATTCAAGAATAATAAGGGGAATACAAGAAGAATATGAGGACGACGAGAATAACAAGTGGAATACAAGGGCAATACGAAGAGAATACAAGGAGATCAAGAGGAATACAAGGATAACAATGAAAAGACATGGAGAACAAGGGTAAGGCAAGTAGAAGAAAGGGAATACGAGGAGATAGGAGTTTTATTATTATTATTATTATTATTATTATTATTATTATTATTATTATTATTATTATTATATAACGGTCAATTTCCAAGTTACACCTCATACCTATTGAGGCGAAGGACGTAGTTCTGCGTCAAAGTATTGTAACTGGTGTGACCGTCTTTGCTCTTGTCTTCGGCTACTTCTTGCTTATAAATTATAAGTAACTTCTATTACTGTTAAGACTCAGCTTGAGTCATTTCTGCTATATGTTGGAGACTGGGAAGCTATTAGTAGGGTTGTTGACTCATCTCATCCTTACCTTCAAGGAACTGGTTGCAGAAAAGGATCTACTTTAATCGTCTACACGTAAAAGAACTTTCGTCGCCCCTTCCGCACGCACGCACGCACGCACACACACACACACACACACACACACACACACACACACGTACACACACGCGTGCGAACCCAGATTTTTATGCAAATACAAATTCTGAAATGTGCTTTCATTATATAGTTAAGACAAAATAAAAAGAAAAAAAATCATACATCTTAAAAAAAACTGAGAGCAGTTTGTGACTCATAATTGGGATTAGAATTTTTGTATAATAAATACAGTCACTACAATGGCCCTTTCCAGCCTTTAACAGATTGCTCATCCCTATGTTAAAATCGGTAGCACTTTGAAGAGAATAACCGCCAGGATCGCCACCCGTCCGCCGTAAACGAACACGAGATGGCAGTACAGTCACTAATGCAATTCAAATGGCAGTTATGACGTGACTCTTTATGCAATAACTAGATGGCAGCATAGTAAGCCTGACAAAAATTATTACCGTCGAAGCCTATAAGGCCGAGCAATCTGGGTATATATTATCTAGGATTATAGTAAAGTGTGGACTCTCGTTCAAAAAGAGAGAAATATGCAGAAATGATATACAATTAAAGGTTTCAGAAAAAATAAAGTACAATACAATTTTGGACAAGAGGTGAAATAAGGAATTTAAACAAATTTAAAGTTGAATTAGTCATTGATAAACTGGAGATATAAAAAACAAATACTGGATCCAACATATTTCGATAATAAAACAGAATATCTGCAATAGAAATAAGAACAAATACAGGATTTGTAGGTGAAAAGGAAGATATTTGTAAAGATTACTGGATAGGAATGTGCAGACCCAGAAACAAAATTCAGGTGGCCGAAATTTTGTTTCTGGATCTGTGCAAAGACTTGAATAGTTATTTTTGATGATTTTAATTATGATAGAATAGAGTGTTTGATTTCAATATATTTATTTTATTTTATACAAATTTTAGTATCCAATGAAAGTCGTTCTGATTTGCTTCTGTCAGAATTGTATTTTTGTAACCGGAGAGTGTTTTATACAACAAAAATACAGTACGTTTTCTGTTTCATAGTACATCATTGTTACAATCTACAATTTTCATAAACTGCAACAGCAGGGTCTAAGGTTGCCGAATGTACAGAAGCATCAAGTACTAAAATCACTAATATATGCCTATTGCAGTAACGATTACGGTCCAACAAAATATCGCTTTCTTCACGAAGAAAAGGACACATCTGCAAAGTATGGAAACATTTTCGTCACCGAAATATACTGTATATCTATTAAAAGTAATCGAGCAAGGTAATTCAATTGCAATATAAAAGGAAAACGGTTAAAATGGGTAGTCCATGTAATAAGATCCTACTAAATTACCTACTAAAAATATTTAACTTCAAAAGTTGAAGGTGAAAGATAAAAAAAAAAAAAAAACTATCAAAACTCTGATGGGAAGGGGGCGCTGTTAAAGACATTATACTCTTTGGGAAAACAAATTGACGAGCATTGGCACTGAATACAGAAGCCTGGTAGAAATTTCAAAGGATGTTTATGGCCCAGAGATGGCTGTTATACATGATAATAATGATGACAGTGATAATGATAATGATGATGATATTTTTTATGTTGCTCAAAATTAATGCACAATATATTATATCTAGCCTATATGCGGGTTCTTCTAATTACAATTAAATATTAAAATTTATGGAATAATAAAATCACTAACCAGTAATTGTAGCGATGTATTGAGGTAGTTTCTTTCCTTCTGTTTTACGCATATTCGTTCCAAAACTTTCATTCTTGTCAGCTATTTCTTCAGTTATGTTTGGCATTTCCATCCTTCTTGATTGTACCTGTCGACTGCGGATTCTTATTAACGTCACATGGTTATTCACTTATATTTGTTTCTGTTTTCGTATTGCGTGACATCATGCTAATTTTAGGCTACAGAAGTGGATTTCTCTCTTGATTTATTACAGCTTCTCTGTGACTTACAGAACTACTTTGAAAACAATCCACTATCTCAAGGGCGCCATGTTCTGTAATAGTTACAGATAGTAAATCATTCATTCCATATCTAAAGAGATAAATTGAATTATTAATTTAGATTTATAGCATCATATGGTGCAAATTTTCTATTGTTGAGAGCATTTGTATTATTCAGTGGTTCTCTTCATTACATCATTCACTTCTCAAGGAAAATTTTAGTATTAATTTCAGAGAGTGTTAAGTACTTTATCCTCCTGTATGATTACCAGAAATAAATTATGACGTTATTCAAAGTGAATTAAAACCAACTAACCCCATCATCAAAGATAATGATGATTATTCCGTCTTCCCATCTCTTTCTCGGACTTCTAAGATTCTGTTCTCCTTCTAGGCCGGTAATTCACGAATTTTAATCAATTTTCTTATCGAAATGTATCATCATCATCATCACTCCTCAGCACTATTGCATTTTAAATATAACCTATTTTAGAAAAAGACATAGTCGGATATACAGGGAGCCAGGTTTTTGGCTCAGTTCTCGAATTTGTTTACATTTAATAAGTCCTTTAAAATATTGATGATGGAGATATCATTAGCACTTAATAATGTCTGCAAAAGAATTTTGCCCTAATCTAATGAAAATATATCAGTCTATTGCCATGTCACACAGGACTGTGAGACGCATAAATATACTTTACTAAACAATTATGAAAATTAATTTATGAGCAGATAATGTGCCTCAAATATATTTTAATATTATTTTACTAAGCATTTAGCATTAAAACACGTCACAGGTTCGATTACGTATTTGTAAGTTAGTGATAATATTGTACTTCATGTATTATACAGTGTGTCCACATGAAACATTTACAATTTCAGATGTAAATAACCAATTATTGAGATACGATATCAGGATGCTGTTTTCTACATGTTAGGCTAATCAGAAACTGTCAATGTTTTTTGTGAGACTTTTGTTGGATTGTTGAAATGCGTTGTTTGGTTAATTTTGACAGTTTCTATTTAACACGTAGAAAACCGCATCCAGATATCGTATCTCAATAATTTATTTACATCTGAAGTTGTAAAGGTTACTTGTGGACACCCTGTATTACTCCAACTTTAAAACACTCCATGTCGTCCACACCTGTGGAGTAACGGTCAGCGCGTCTGGCCGTGAAACGAGGTGGCCCGGGTTCGATTCCCTGTCGGAGCAAATTACCTGGTTGAGGTTTTTTCCGGGGTTTTCCCTCAACCCAATATGAGCAAATAGTCCACACCTGTGGAGTAACGGTCAGCGCGTCTGGCCGCGAAACCAGGTGGCCCGGGTTCGATTCCCGGTCGGGGCAAGTTACCTGGTTGAGGTTTTTTCCGGGGTTTTCCCTCAACCCAATATGAGCAAATGCTGGGTAACTTTCGTTGCTGGACCCCGGACTCATTTCACCGGCATTATAACCTTCAACTCATTCAGACGCTAAATAACCAAAGATGTTGATAAAGCGTCGTAAAATAACATACTAAAAAAACACTCCATGTCATAAAATTGAGGCATCCAGTGAGAGAGTGATCTATGCCGAAAATTTTCAATTTTGTGTTATTGGTACTTTCATGAAGTACACAAAGTGTTCTCTTTGTATACATAATATTATTAACTTCTGTGACATCCTTCCCAGTTTATTTTGCAAAGTTAATTTTCGTAATTTACTTCAGTCGCATTTCTACGGCGAGAGAGTGATCTATGCCAGGCGGAAAAAGATTTGCGGAACCTGTCGTCTGCACGGAATAGCCAATTGCCGCGTCTGTTTCTGTTCGACTGTTCAGACAGGCCAATAGCCACGTCTGTTACTGGTGACGTGATAGTTGTTGATATCATGGCGGACGGTGAAGGAGAGTTAGAAGCGAGCAGCTGTGAGAAATCGAGAAAACGAGTGAGAAATGATGAAAAATGGAAAAGAAAACGGGCTAAGGTGTGTAGGAATTTAGGATTAGAATACGTTAGTGACAAAACACGTAAGATTGTTCCAGCAAAGCAGGAAGGTGTTGGGTGTAATTGCAGCGGCAGAACAGAGGCAGCTAATGTGAATTGGTGTAAATCTCACGTGCTCACAGAAAATGAGAGGGATGAAATATTCTGTCAATTTTATAAAATTGGGGATTATAATGCGCAAAATGCTTTTTTTATTTGGACTGATAAGTCGACAAGAGTGTAGTGGCATTTACTTGAAGAAAAGGAAGAACGAAAACTCTAGTAGACGTCACGTGTCGTTCATATACCGTGTCTTTCATGGGCAGTTGAATAGGGTATGCAGCAAGGGGTTTTGTGATGTTTTCGGAATTTCGAAAAGACGCCTTTCCACTGCTAGAGGAGATAGGAAGGTAAATATAAGCCAATCTAATGGAAACGATTCAGAAGATGAGGAGGAAGGTTGTAACACTTCAAAAGTTTCACCCCCTGTTGATCGCAGAGGTAAGCATCGGAATTATAAACATAAAACTAGTGATAGCGATGAAAAATCAGTGATCGAGCATATTACGAAATTTCCTCTGTATGTAAGTCATTATTGCAGAAATAAATTACAGAAAAAGTATATTAAGGCTGTTAAATCTGTTGCTGAGATGTATAGGCTTTACAACGAAGAGAGAGAGGCTCTAAATCTGAATAGTGTGAGTTACGACATTTACAGAACCATATTTAATACACGGTTCAATATAGGTTTCAAAATGCCTCACACAGTTACGTGCAAAGTGTGTGACGCATGGTTGGCAAAAGAGGAGGATATTATCCCCTTAGACATACGACTACATCAAACACAGGCAACAGTAGCATACAGTCTTCTTTCGATCTGAATGCCTAGAGGAAAATTGTGATTATTGTCTGATAACTTATGATCTTCAGAAAGCTCTGCCAACACCTAAAATACCAACAGGTTTAGTGTTCTATTTAAGACAACTCTGGGTGTATAACTTAGGTGTTCATGTTTGCAACAAAAAAACTGCCTTCATGTGTATGTGGCCCGAAAATATTGCATCTCGAGGTGATTCTGAGATTGCATCATGCCTATTTAAGATTTTAAGTGTGCCTGAAAATACGTTAAGGAAGCGCAAATTGCGATTTTTTTCTGACAGCTGTTCTGCACAGAACAAAAATAATATTCTCTATTTCATGTATTATGCTCTTGTTATGATGGGAATGTTTGATTGCATAGAACATTATTATCTAGTTCCTGGACACACATTTTTGCCTTCCGACCGTGATTTTGGTGTAATTGAAAAGAAAATCAGAAAAACGGATTATGTATTTACACCAGATGATTGGTTTCGTCTCGTAGAAAATTCGAGATTGAAAAATCCTTTCCAGGTTTTAAGAATGGGAACTGAAGATTTCAAAAATTTCCATAATGCAGCATCACTTATTGTGAGGAACCAGAAAAACGCGTTGGGTAGAAAAATGCCACTGCGAAAAATTGCAATTCTCAGGATACAAGCTACTAAACCTGGTATCCTGCAGTACAAAACAAAATATTCCGATATCTGCCCGTGGGAGGAAGTGTAAGTTTTCTACAAACCAGCTGGAAGACCTAATAAAGGTAAAAATCTGGCAATGCCATCCCAAGAAACACTGCGAAAAATATTCCTTCCATCAAATATGGAGTGTTTGTATCCTGCTGGAAGAAAAATAAGTGCTAAAAACACAAGGATCTGATGTCTCTCCTACCTTATATACCACAGAATCACCACGCAGTGTATTACGCCCTCCAGCCAGATAATTTGACTGCAGCCGAGGAAGTCGAGGACGATCCAGACAACTAAAGGTACTGAGAATAAATGATAGATTTCTATGTTTGTTTCAGCATGAGTTCCATATTGAAGTGCAGATCAAAATATTTTAATCATAAGATACAAAATCTTCATAGTGACAGTAATGATGAAAACAGATACGAGTTAGATATTGAGCTAGAGAGGCAAGAAGGAAGGCAGACGGACAGACAGACTGATTCTTGATCTGACATGTGGTTGTGTAAGAACTAGAATATAGTAAAGCAAAAGTTAACGACATGCGACTTCTTATATTTTAAGCATATTGTAACGTTACATTATTCTCTTTCATTATAGGAGAAAGGGGCCTAAGGCAGTGGAGAAATATTGAAATGGAACACTGAAATTAATTTTTGTAGATACTTTAAAATGTCAACTTCAAGATGGAAAATAAAACAATGTATGCTAACTTGAAATTTTTTAAAGTTATTGAAATAAATACAAAACTCTAGATATCTCTGTTCCACTCAACTCTGGCATAGATCACTCTCTCACTGGATGCCTCAATTGTAAAAAAAAAAAATTCCAAATCGTGGTCTAATCAGAGACACCGTTTCTGACGCGTGAAATAACAAATGGGAACGTTTTTTTAGTAGGTTATTTTAAGACGCTTTATCAACATCTGAGGTTATTTAGTGTTTGAATGAGATGAAGGTGACAATGCCGGTGAAATGAGTCCGGGGTCCAGCACCGAAAGTTGCCCAGAATTTGCTTATATGAGGTAAAACCCCGGAAGAACCTCAACCAGGTAACATGTCCCGACCGGGAATCGAACCCGGGCCACCTGGAATGGGAACGTTAACAGCGAGTATCTCATCGTTGCTGCAGTCAGTGGACAGTGACAACTGTGATTGGTAGACTGCTGACGTGACATGTCTTTTGGTGGTACCGTTCTCAGCTGCACTGGCAACAAATGCTCATTGACTGGATTTTTACTTAAGTATATGATCCACTGTGATCTCCATTAAAAAAAGGAGCATTTAATATTCTGAAAGGTGGTAGTATTCATTAAAAAAAAGAAAAAAAATCTAATAAACATGGATGTTAACGTGATTATGTGAGAATTTAATTCTGGTTTGGTTCGTTGTTGCCTGAACAGATATTTAATGTTTGGTTTTAGAAATTCAAATTCAATATCAGACTGGGAGTCAGTGCATGTTTCAATTTGCTTTGTATTTCATAGACACCTTTACTAATTCTAAAAACTTAATTTGTATGCATTGGCATTTATTTCTTCCTTTCTTGTATTTATTCATGTCTGTGATTGATATGAAGCACTAACATCATTGAAACCTTAAGTCATTTGCAGAAGTTTGTTTTGTAGCATTATTACTAATAAATGGTTTTAAATATTTGTTTGCTCAAATCAACTGAAGAAGGACGTTTTAATGAAAGTCATTCAAGTTTAAAGTAGGCCTATTTGATATCTGGCAGTAACTTGCAATAAGATGAGGCCCAAGTGGTAACTGTGAACTTTGCCGTAGAGATGGAGTTTTCCGTTGCCTTAACCCCGGCGGGAGTTGGTGATTTGTTACCATCACCTTCATGTCACCTCTACTCTAGAGAACTCGAAGACATACGATTTAACTGGTATTAACACAGCCTTGGAAATGGAAAGCTCTTATTTCTACCAGGGTTTGATTGTAGAAATTTCTGACAATTGCTAGTCACATTAACCATTTCGACAGCATGATCGTAATCGTCACTTAACGGCTTAGAAGAATCTCAAGTTTTGATCTAAATAACTTGTGTCATCGTATCGTTTTCTTTCCATTGCAGTATCTATTCTTCTTCCAAGTCGATATTTAGAAAGTAGTGTTCCAATTTCATTCACTGCATATGCATTTTTCAATTTCGTATAGGCCTAGTAAAATTGTAAAATACATACTTTCTAAAGCAGACGTATCCAAAGCAATAGGTAGCGCCGAATCATTGTTGAATGCAGCCCGCAACACTTCAGTCTACGTTTGAGGAGTGGGGATGGAGAGGTAGCTGATACAAATCACTAAGTTTGGCGGTGGTGGATTATGTCAGCCATAACATAATGGCTGTTTATTTATTAAATTATCAGCAGTAATCTCACTAGAGGTTTCGGATTATCTAGAGAAAATCAAAACTCGAATGGGATTTAGTTGACTATTACACGATTAGAAGAACTAAAGTACCCTAATTCAATAAAATATTAAATGACTTACTAAAATTCTATTTCACTAATGTTAGCTTCACCAAAACGTTTAAACGGAGCCGCCATTTTCAGTCGACTATCTATGCGGGAAACAAATGACGATCACAAAGCATGTTTTATAGTACCGTAAAGAATTTGCAGTTTGAATTGTTCACAAACAAAGAAACAAATGCTAGTTAAGTGATAAAAACAAACAAATGCTAGAAAAGTGATAAAATAAACAAATGCTGAAAAAGTGATCAAATTGTAGCGATAAACGGCCATGATTGATTGAAACACGACCTTTCGCACCGTTTTATTGGTAAAAAGTAGTATGTATGTATTTATTTACACTGCGAGTGGGCAAGCACCCGGTGGCAGTGGTATACACAATATAAACAATACACAATAAAATTACAATACAATACGCAATAAAATTATACAATACACAATACAATTATATACACAATACAATTTAACACAGAAATTACAATTAATAATAAAACATAAAATAATCTAATTTTACAATACAATCTACATATGTATCGATCCTACATAAGTTTCAATAGTCTTTCACTTTACTCTCATCTCACTCACCGTAGTGGCACTATGACGCATTTCACTGACACTTTAGGACACATTTCACTGACACACTATAACACATTTCACTGACACTATAGAACACATTTCATTGACGCTATAAATTATCACTGATCGCAACTATTCACTGCACTGTAAAACCATAACTTCACACTGAATCACCTCGCTTCACTGATACAACAGTTCAAATAAGACAAATAATTACACCCTTATGCATACTTATAAACAGAACTACATTTAAGCTAAACATTTCTAGTCTAAGACCCTCTTACATGCTATTTTTAAATAATTTACAATTCAAACGAAGGGAGTAACTCGTCAGGCTAAATAAATACATGTCACCTTAAAAAAAATTAAATGTTAAATGTCACCTTAATTTTAATTTGCACTTTATACACAACTTTTTAAGTTATTCTTGAATCTCCTTAAGGAAGGACAGCCCTCAAAGACCGCTGCAGGTAGGTCATTCCAATCATTTATAGTTCTATTTAAAAATAAGAATTTACCTACATCCGTTTTTTGTTTCCTACATTTGATTTTAAAATCATGATCGTTCCTACCATAGTACGTTGGCTTTTCTAACCGAGCCGTTATGTCTACCCATGCTTTCTGACCTAGATGTGCTCTATACAATGATGTATTCTAGTTTTCCTACGTCTGTTTACCAAAGTTTCCCATTTAAGTTCTTTTATCGTATCGTTTCCATCTTCTCTTTTACCTTTAACAAATTTCGCTGCCCTATGCTGGATTCTTTCTAACGAATTTGCCTGATATATTCTATAGGGATCCCAATATGTAGTTTCGTATTCCATTAACGGTCGCACTAACGTTAGATATGCTATTTTCCTCGATTTGGGGCTAGCCTTTCTCAAGTTTCTCATAATAAAGTGAAGTGCCCTCCATGCTTTACCCGTAACATTATCAACATGCTCTCCCCAAGAAAGTTTGGAGTTTAAATACATTCCTAGGTATTTACAACATTGTTCTTGCGGAATTACAACACCACTGAATTCGTAATTAAGACTAGTTTCCTCTCGGGTTTTACAAAATGTTATAGATTTACTTTTAGAACCATTTATTTTCATCCTGTGCATTAACGCCCAGTTATAAATTTTATTCAAGTCTGTTTGAATAGCGTCCACATCTGCATTATTTCTAATCTTTCTATAGATAATGCAGTCGTCTGAAAATAGCCTCACATTTGATGTAATATAACGGCATAAGTCATTTACGTATATTATAAAGAGTAATGGTCCCAGAACGCTGCCCTGTGGCACCCCTGAACCTACATTTCCAATTTCCGATATTTCATGACCTACTCTAACTCTCTGGGTTCTACCTTTTAAGAATTCTTGGATCCATAGCACCACTCTTTTGTCTATTCCTAGCCTACTTAACTTATCTATTAATATGTCATGTGGCACCAAATCAAAAAGTGTAATAGTCGACTTAAAGTATATATTTACATAAGATTATTCCATGAAATATTTTCCTACAGTTATTTAAAACATTTGTTTGAAAATGAATGTAAGCATGTTACTCTCTTCAGTGAGCCAATGCATAATGCTTCTTATGTAGCATTTGTATATACTAATAGATTGTTATTAACTTTTTTTTAAATTACGTCGTTCCTTTATCAATTCAATCAATAATTCACTGTAAAGAGTTTCGTTTATATGTTTGTAATAATAATAATAATAATAATAATAATAATAATAATAATAATAATAATAATAATAATAATAATAATAATACGTTTAATTATTATTGTACTCTAAGCTTCTTCACCAACTTGAGCAAAAAAAACTTGGAAATCTGACGTTATATCAGATTCAGCCACGTAATTGTGCCAAAATGTTCTTTTTCAATATATGTATCCTATTCTGTATTTTGATTTCACTTATAGTTTGACGCGTACACAGATTGTATGGAATAAGCAAAGAAACAATAATAATAATAATAATAATAATAATAATAATAATAATAATAATAATAATAATAATAATCATAATCATCATCATCATCCATATTCCACATCCGTTAATTACATAACATTAGAAATGTTATAAAGAAATTAATATAATATTTTGGTCTAGAGGAAAATCTTTCATTTGGGACTCCACTTGCGTTGACACTCTAGCTCCATCTCACTTGCCGAATACCTCCAGACGCGCAGCATCTGCTGCTGAATTAGCCGTGAAGAAAAAAGTCAATAAATATGCTCATCTTTTAGACAATTATATCTTTGTCCCCTTTGCTGTGGAGACCTTCAGTCCTTGGAGTCATGACGCTAAAGTTTTGGTATCTCAAAGCGGCCAAATTTTGATCTCCATTACTGATGATCGTCGTTGCACTACTTATTTGCGTCAACGCTTAAGTATTGCTATTCAACGCGGAAATGCAATGAGCGTTTTAGGTACTCTTCCCGAATCCAGCCCTTTGGACGAACTCTTTCTCCTGTAAAATTTATTAAGTATTCTGTGTTTTTAATATTTGTATTTAGTTTTATATATGTGTAATACAATGTATATAATAATAATAATAATAATAATAATAATAATAATAATAATAATAATAATAATAATAATAATGTAGGTACAGCCTTTAAATCAGTATATTTGGAGTGACAGGTAGTACGAGTATAATGGCGTTTCATATTGGTTTTCAAAAGCCACTCAAAACCTTGCGGAAAATGAGGCATTTAATATTACCTTCATATTCAGAAACTAAAATGTCTCCTCCAACTACGAATTTAAGTTTTGTTTTCTTTACACTTGACACGGAACAACATGACTTCGATACAGACATTGCGAAGGTACAAGCGCCACTGATGCCATCGTTCCTCTGTCATGCAGGTTGTAGTGGAAGGGGTTGAGGGAGCAAACATTAGGTCGATGCTCACGACTTACGTTTGCATCACAACTCACTAAATGGACACACCTGATCTAAAGGAAATAGTGGTGTCGGACGTCCAATAAAAAGTGAAGCTTCAAGAACAAATAATATGAAAATTGAGCAAGCATTCTTGCCTACTCCCTGTAATGAAGGAGATAACTTATTTTGAAATTATAGAAAAAATGAAATTAATTTTTCATATCATACATATATTATTTTAGATTTTAATTTTCTTGAAATACTAATTTCAGCAAACGCATATTACGCTGACGTGGTATTCTGATTCAAGTTATTTATTATTTATATTTCTCATTTAGTTTTTTGAAGAATATCTTCCACGTTATGTAAGATAGTTGCGGAGACAGGTTATAGACCTATTCATATCAGATACCTATTTATTTCATTTATCATGGTAGTCATCCACTTCTCCATTGTACTACTTTCTTCTACTTGGAATGTGTAAATATCATTGCTGTCATGGAAGCCATACGGAGCCATACATCGTATGGGAGCCTACATGGGAAAAAGAAAATTCTGTCTGTACGGAGCCATACGGCATATGGGTGCCTAAGTTTTGTACGCGGAGATCTGTACGGATCTTAGATCATCTCTTGCTGTTCCTAATGTATTTTGTGTGATGTTCAGAAACAAAAATTGTCCACCTCTGCAGCACTGGAATCCAGAATTATATAAAATAATGGTTGAAAAACAAGAAATGCTGCAAATACACACACCAAGATTCATCGAGATAAGTGTGCATCTACGGTGGGGCTACATGGTGTATTCTTTGTACCAAGCTTGTTGTACAATTGAAATGTAAAGCAAAACAATTTTTAAAATTCTCCTTTAATATAAAAAAATCATTGACTGTCGGAGAGATAGAGAGAGGAGAGTAAAATATATTTCAAGGGAGAAAACAAGGTGTGTGGCGTATAGGCAAGAGAAAAATTATGACAGCACTACTAAATGCGTACAAATATTTGTAATGCAAGTTGATTTTGAAAACGAGACTGGAATTCGAAATGTGTTATCTCCTGGTTTCTAAAATGGAGACTCAAAATTTCTGTTCGAAGAAACCTAATTTATAAATGTTCTCAGAATAAGCACCCAATCAATCTATTTGTGTGTAATTCTAGCGAGGTAAGTCCGAATAACTTTCAGTAACAATTTAGATTCAGTGCCTATCAGTAAAATACTATCTAAATTTGTTCATTTTTTTTCTAAAATATATGAAGAGTGTGGCAATCATAAAACTCAACTCTTAATAGTAAAACGATATATGAAGCGCTCAGCGTACAAATGGCCCAACCCACAAAATTATATTTCCACTTCAGCGCTTTGTAACAGGCGCGAAATGCGATACACAAATGAAAATTACTCTGAAATCTCATGTAAAAACTGGGAATTATTATTAGGCCGATTAACACATTGAAGAGAACAATATGAGGAGCTCTTTAAAGCAATAAACTCAATATGAAAATATTGTGGGTTGGGCCATTTGTGCGCTGAGTGCCTCATATAAACAAATCTATTATAAGAGAAATTAAAAAGAAACACGTGAAGTTTGTAATTTAGGCAGATCGTATTACGTCTCATTATCTTTGTTAGCACTTCTTTTGTCGTCAACATGAGTACTTTTTGAAAGCACATAAATCTGACTTCTGTTGTGTAAAGAATTTTAGATAAGGGCGCAAATAGCCATAGATGCTGACGCGCCCTTTTTAAACCCTACTACTACTACTAAATCTGACACTTGTGTTTGGCACTCTCGATATATTTTTTAAAAGCCTGAACTTAATTTTTAATATTCTGTCTCATCCTCTATTTCGTTTGAAAATCTTGCAAGGAAACGGAGTAGGTGTAGATCTAAGATGTGTTAGCACAACCTGAATATTGTGGTATACACAAATCAGATTAATAATGTGATTGGGTAAATTTGGGAGCTATTTCTAAACTGTAAATCCATTCAAAAATCTCTTCAAACTTTAAAGCGTTACAAATATAATATTTTAGATAGGAAGAAACAGAAACATCTCTGTATTCGGCAAATAATGGAGGTCATTTTCAAACAACATTTTGCAATTGAGTGTGTTAATTCCACTACTAAGAAAAGTTTGCTTCGTCTATCCAGAAACCTTTGTCCAGCCAATGAATATTAAGTTGCATCTTTGCTAGCACAAATTAAGCAAAATCGTTTATTTCCTGCTTGTTACTTTCTTTGAGTTCGAACACCGGTTTTGGTTTATATTGGTGCAGACTATGATGTTTACTTAGAATTCTCCGAATTGTGCTATAATTCATTTGAAGACGTCTGGACACCTAATATTTACTTCTTACGGCTTTTAGAGAACCAGGAGGTTCTTTGCTGCCCTCATATAAGCCCGCCATCATTCCCTGGTTAGTCCAGCAAGGTTAGTCCAGTTCCTAGCATCATATCCCACCTTCCTCAAACTAATTTTAATATTATCCTCCCACCTACGTCCCCGCCTTCATAAAGATACTTTTCCCTCTGGTCTTCCAACTAACACACTATATGGATTTCTGGATTCGCCCATACGTGCTACATGCCCTGTCCATCTCAAATGTCTGAATTTCATGTTCCTAATTATGTTAGATGAAGAATACAAAGCGTGTAGTTCTGCGTTGTGCAATTTTCTCCATTCTCCTGTAACTTCATCCCTCTTAGCTCCAAATATTTCCCTAAGCATCATATTCTCGTACACCGGTAACTTCCGTTCCTCTCTCAAAGTGTGAGTCCAAGTTTCACGTCCATATAGAACAACGGATAATATAACTGTTTTATAAATTCTAACTTCAAGTTTTTTGAAAGCATATACTGGATGAAGAAAGTTTTTCAAGCGAATAATAAGTCATTTCCCATATTAGACTGCGTTACGAGTAATTACATAATAATTATTTCTACTTATTTCATTACATGTGTGACGTACCTCAACAGCAGTGACTTCAATTATTACTTTTGGTGTTCCAGAGTTCTTCTTCTCAGGAGCAGAATCATTTTCCTACGACTTTGTGATTAAATATCCGTAATTACAAATGGAATATGGACTTTTTTCTTAAGGGGTTAGGTACAGCTTAGAGCAGTAAAATTTTGGAAATATTCAAAATTTTTTACTCGATTACTATTTCTTGTACAATAATGAAAATTTGTATGTGTAAAACGCTGTTCTTCTCCTATATGAAAACATTTACGATTTAAAAAAATTATTTACACTTTTTTTTTTTTTTTTTCAAAATTCAGTTCTCTGTGCAGTGATGAAGCGTTTCCCACATAACTCAAAAACTGTCCAACATTCTGTGATGAAATTTTTTTTGTATATTTATGCATGTCATGTCTACAATATGATACAAGATCACTTCTCTACCCTTGATAGATTGTCTGATAAAAATACATTCATTTTAAAAAATGGTCAAATATTAGTATTTTCTTACAACACAAAATAAAAAAAAAATGTTATTTATTAAGGAATGTAGTTAAAAGAGCATGATACTGTAAACATGAGTTCAGCAATAAAATAAGAGAGAGAGAGAGAGAACATGAAAAGTTAACAAGTTTGAGTTATGAGGGAAACGCTTCATCACTGCACAGTAAACTACCATCATGAATTTAGAAAAAAATATATAAATAATTTCTTTTAAATAGTAAAAATATTTCTTTTCATATAGCAGAAGGAGAATGTTTTACACATACCAATTTTCATTAGTGTACAAGATAGAGTAATGGAGGAAAAAATGTTGAATATATCCAAAAATTTTACTGGTGTAAGCTGTACTTAACCCCTTAAATTGTTAAGTGTTGTACACTTTATCAGAACTTGAGGAGTTGAGGAAGACTCCTATTGCTTTCAAAACAGCATCTGATCAGTTGTATCCTAACATTTTATGCAAAAACCACGACTTAGATCTTCAGACCTATAATAGCAGTATTAATATATTAATCAGCAAGGTGGCAAGTATGGGGAAAAAAAAAACAAATGAAAAACTCTGTTTGCCGAACACACTTGTTTCTATTCTCTCGAATATTATGATCTTTTATAAGCTTCAAAGTTTCAAGCGACTTTGATTGGCCTTAAAGATCCCAATACGTCTGAAATAAGTATCTTACGAAATAGAGGATAATTCACTTTTAAATTTGAGTCAACAGAATTGTTATAGAGTTCACATAGTCTATTATCATTTAGGCCAGAGCCCAAGTACGCACATCTCGATTTAATTCTACTATTATTATAGTGAGATTTATGAGGCAGGTGTAGATTGCTCACCTGTGAACAGCAGGTCCTTTTGGTTTTCCAAAATAAAGAGTTGAATTACTGTCCTCTACACAACAGATCCATTAGGTAATTCCAAGAAGGGTAGGGGTAGGTTACTAACATCTACACAACAAGTTTCTGAAGACAATGTGTGAAAGTGGCTTTTTTAATTTTGGTTGTTGAAAAATGTGCATTGGATTATATTCATGTATGATTTGTTTTTATCGAATGAAAATTTACTTACATTTTATTTCTGAAGTTACCTCAAGTTCCGTTTTGGTGGAAAACCCATATTTCAAATGCAATTTTGTTTGAGATGTGTTCCAGTTTGACTGAAAATCAGTGCAGATATCGTTGGCATTCATTGAAATTGCACCGAAAACATCATGCAATCTCATTTTCTTAAAATTACGGAGTTGTGTGATTTTGGACGCAAGCTCCACGTACGTAAGCCTAGACATAGGCAGGCCAGTTTTTACGAAAGTAACTTTTAAAACACTAAGACGTTAGCTTCCTTGAGAATGCATTAATTTCATCGTTGGGCAAGCCGAATGGCCAACAACACAGAATTGGAATACCTCACTTGTATTCTTTCCTCTTGTTATTTTTATACTAGAAGGGAAAAATTTCTTATAATACATTACGTATAAATATTGTCGGTATAATGGTTCCCGTGCTTGCCATGAGATGTGAAGTTTGCAAGCTCAAACTTCGCCGAAGATTTGTAAAAGCGTAGCTGAAGCGGTATATGTGTTGGCTATTGATCCGAAGCTGCGTTCGGGATTGGATTAGATTCCCGCTTTGTCTGATTATCTGGTTAGGTTTCTTCCTTCTAGATTTCCCCAACTGTAAGGTGGATATTCGGTAACTACTTGGCGAATCCTCGGCTTCATCTTGCCAAATATAATTTCGTTGTCACTAGAGCAGGATTTATATGCACTAAAAGCTAATATTGTTAGTCGGTGTAGTTAATAAATATAGAATATATACTTCTGTTCCTTTTATATGCCATTTTTGTCATTCAGTATTTCCCTTTTGTATCGTTAACGGTCTTTAATCCACCTAACTGCTATTTATGAAACAGCGCGCTGTTTCCAAGATGCATTGTCTAGTCCTTGTGACTAAATTCTCCATTATTATATTTCGGAGACTTGCGAACCAGACCCAAAAAAACCCTCTTAATTGACATAACATCCACTCAACTATACTCGGTAGGCCTGTCATTCTTAACTTTTATTGCATATAAATACGGATTTTAGATATCGCCAATATCATCGACGCTAAATAACCTGATGTTAAAGAACAGACTGTGAAGTCCTTAGCATGGCTTCTTTGGAAGGAAGTAAAGGTACAAAGTGATTCACGAGGATTTACCGTCCTTTACGGAGCTTATATCTGAAGACATTCTGAGCAAAACATGTCATATAAACATGGATCCTATTCTCAATATTTACAGAGTTACGTTTCGTTATTGGAACGCATTGCTGTGAACGCGTGATCTTGGTCAGCGTGCAGTCAACAACCATCGCAAGCGCTACTGAAATTAAAGATAGCCGTTATGCAGTTACGTAGAGCGACGAGTGCCTTTCACAAGCGTGCGGCCAAGTATACTAATGCTGACGGCGCACAGTGGTCTAAAATCCATATTTAGGAGGACAAATGGAGAAAAATGACATGTAAAAAAATGAAATTAAACCCTTAAATTATTTTTCCTATACAACTGAGTAACACTGAATTGATAATCTTAATCAGCGTAGGTGGCTGCACAGCGAGATAAGAAGCCGGTAACATGCCACATTTCGCCACCCAGCATTCTTACTCAGCAAGCGCCGCGAGTCTGCCGTTTTCCTTGTGCTGTAACTCTGTTGTAAGTGGTCGATTCCATTCATATTTGGTACAAACATGTCAAGTAGTTCTTTAGGTATGTAACACTGTTTGTTTGTGTTACATTTAATGTTATTATAGCATGTCAAATTAGCATGAATGGACACGGGACAAAATATAAATATAACCATTGACTGCAGACTTTGCTAAGGTAGAGAAAAAAAACCCCTTTGGTTCGTCCAAAAATGATTTTTTTTTCACTTCCTCCACTATTTACCTCTATTTTAAATCTAGTCTTAAGGTGCGCAGATTTGCGGAAGTAATCATTTATGAGCACTATTCTTTCGAGGTGCAGTAGTGCAATTTTTCTCGGTTGCAGTTATTTCAATATCTGAGAACCGAATCTGCTTCCGCGGTATAATTCAGGAAATTGAAGATGACAGCTTGTTAATTATGTACCAAATAAGCTTTCCGAGTGTCCAAAAGGTGCAATAGTACCTAAAATGTTACATTTTTCCCCCCATAAGATTTTGTCTAAATGCTTCCCCCTGTAAGGGGCACTTCTGCTTATACCAACGTAAACAGAGTTTGTACACAAAACAAATGTACTAAGTGTAACTACTGTATAAAATTTCATAAAAATCTGTTAGATAGGACAAAAGTTACTAATTTTGTCTAAGTGCGCCCCCCTATAAGGGGTAGTTACGCTTAGACCAACGTAATGCGAGCTTGTATACAAAACATACATGCTACCTGTAACTACTTTGTAAAATTTCATAAAAATCTGTTAAATAGGAGAAAAGTTACTAATTTTGTCTAATTGTGCCCTCTAAAAGGGGTAGGTCTCCTTATACCAACGTAATCAGAGCTTGTATACAAAACATATATGTTCCTTGTAACTGTTTTGTAAAATTTCATACAAATCTATCAAATAGGAGAAAAGTTACTCATTTTGTTTAATTGCGCCCCCCTATAAGGGATAGTTCCCCTTATACCAACGTAACGAGAGCTTGTATACAAAACATACATGCTACCTGTAACTACTTTGTAAAATTTCATAAAAATTTGTTAAATAGGAGAAAAGTTACTCATTTTGTCAAATTGCGCCCCCTATAAGGGGTAGTTCCCCTTATACGAACGTAATCAGAGCTTGTATACAAAACATATATGCTACTTGTAACTGCTTTGTAAAATTCATAAAAATCTGTTAAATAGGAGAAAAGTTACTAATTTTGTCTAATTGCGCCTTCACTATAAGGAGTGGTTCCCCTTATATCAACGTAACGACAGCTTGTATACAAAACATATATGCTACCTGTAACTGCTGTGTAAAATTTCATAAAAATCTGTTAAATATGAGAAAAGTTACTAATTTTGTCTAATTGCGCCCCCTATAGGGGGTAGTTCCCCTTATACGATCGTAATCAGAGCTTGTATACAAAACATATATGCTACTTGTAACTGCTTTGTAAAATTTCATAAAAATCTGTCCGATAGGAGAAAAGTTTCTAATTTTGTCTAAATGCGCCCCCCTATAAGGGGTAGTTTCCCTTATATCAACGTAACGAGAGCTTGCATACAAAACATATACGCTACTATTAACTACTGTGTAAAATTTCATAAAAATCTGTGAGGTAGCTGAAAAGTTATTAATATGTCCCGCTAAATTTGCATTCTAGACCACTGTGCGGCGGCATTTTTTAAATGTGTTGTAAACTCTCAAACACTGTAAATCAGAATGCAAAATTGAACTGCAAATAATTCAGTGGAAGTGGTGTGATTTGTAATAATTGTTGTGTTAAGTGCGTAAGAATAATGTAATTTTCTAGTTAAAAATAGGAAAAGATGTCTGTACGAAGCAACTAAGGAGTTCACAGCACATTTTTAGCTTCATAATACTTGCCAATTAAAGAAATGATACTTCTGAATGATTAATTCTCTATTTGTATTATTATTTTACCTTCAAACTATAGAAAAAACGTATTTTACAAACAACTTTAAATTAGTGTAACTCTGAAAATATTTTGCTCAAAATGTCTTCAGAAATAAGCTCCGTAAAGAGCGGTAAATCCTTATGAATCACACTGTATATTTACAGCACGTAAAAGAATCCTGTCCCATAATGTTAGGGCTGAAAAAACTAACATTTCTCGCCCAGTAAAATTTCAGTTCTTGAGGTAACACAGTGGACCCATTAGAGTGGCCGAAGCGCGTGTGTATTTGTCCCACCCCCACCTGAAATCCATACCGTCCATACCATTATAGCCCATATGTATTATTTAACTGTTTCACACATAGTTAAACACATTCCTCATATACCAAACTAGTCATAGTTAACAGTCATGCGAGAAATGTGTTTATGTACAAGTCGACGAAAGAATGTATATATAATAATATCGCAATATTAAATATTATTAACTAAAATAATAAAATTGATTGTCACGAAGACGATACTTTGTCAGTGTACGTTTTGGCTTTTCGTAACAATTCAGTTCCCTTGTTATATTTTGAATTATGTCACTATTTATATTGAAGTGTTACTGGAATGATTTCAATAAATGGAAAAGATGTAATTAGAAAAACTTTTATTACTTGAACTGTAAAGGAAGGATATTCTTTATAACACAGAAGTAAAACATATTTCGACTTCGCTTATAAATCCTACGGTTTAAATCATACGCTGTGGAAAATTGAAACGGAATGCTTGTTTCAATATGCGGAGCTGATTTTCAGCCGAAACGGGGAACATGGGTTAAGGATTAACAAAGTTGTTTCGATGGTGTAAACAATACGAAATAAATAACATCGCTGGATAAGAAGTGATACCTTGTATCTGTAAATTTGCAGGTAAAATCAAACAACTGTTTAAAAAATTATTTTTTCTAAAAGTAGAAATTTTTGTATAGTCTATGTTTCTCCTTTGCAAGAACTTCCATTCGAGGATAAAACATTAGTTAGCTGTCCAATTTTGTGAACATAATAATGTGCTTAATCTAAATAATAGTGTAGTTAAACTAAATGTCCGTTTTTGTAGATACGAGGTATCACTTCTTAACCATGAATATATGTATAGTAAGTAGCTTTAATAGTTTAAACAACGAAATTATTTATACTGTAGGGAATTTTATTTAATTTTAAATCTTTCAACTAGATCTAAAATATTAGCACCCTTAAAAAGAACACAAAATAAAGAAAGCATTCTTTGAAGAATAAATTAAAATAAAACAAATTTTTTCCTTAGATGAAAGATATCTAATAATGCATAACATATTCATGATATATACAGTACGATTACATAAAATGAGGCTACTTCTACCCCAGGTTTATCATTACGAAGACCATTCGGTAGAGCTTCATGATCCCGATCCATTCTTACGCTATCTCCATATTGACTAACAATATATGTTTTGTGATAACATTCTAAATTTAATTTACTAATAGTCGTAATAACTTTTCCACAAACTTAATACTGTGCCACATTTTCTGTTCCCGAAAATAAATAATCACTATTCCACAAATGATTCAGTAGAGACTCTTAGTCATTTAATATCACTCGTGCTAGCCATACTGTAACTGATTCACAAACGTTCTATCAATGTACAACATTGTTTTATTAGTTGTTTTACTTCGCTTTTTAAGTGCTTCAATCGATGTCTGTCGATCGCTGAGTTTAGCAAGGCGAAGTCAAGAGCGCCTAAATGTTGGGCAATCTCAGTAACATTTGTACGAGTGTTTGCACGCGATGTAAATGCACATGAATGTTAATGTTATGTTTTATTTAACGACGCTCGCAATGCACATGAATAATAATAATGATAATAATAATAATAATAATAATAATAATAATAATAATAATAATAATCATCATCATCATCATCCGGGCGCCAAAACCCTTGAAGGGCCCAGACCGACCAGCCGGCTTCTGGTCTCACGTTCACATGCCGAAGCAGAGGTGGACGATTATCCAACTAGAATGGAGGTATACACTATCTAGTAGTGGAACTTACCGCAATATTGTTCGAAAAATACCAGTTTAAAGAGCAATGGGAAATGAATACTTCTGTATTAAAAACAATCACAAAGCGCGTATGAGTTATATACTTGGTTCTACATACGTACTCGTATGTAAGCAAACATTCTCGAAAATAACTTAATTTAGAACAGCGATCGCTATAAATTGACAGATCACAGATGCACATCTGATTTCCCTCCTCAGGCTATAGGCCTGTACATCTTCAATATAGCTAATATAACGAAAATGGCGAACAAACAAAGAATGCAGGCAGATGTGGCGCGCGTTGTAGTTGAAACTATGTAAATTAATTACAGGAATGATTTTCCTTTATATTCACATCAGAAATTAGATTTGTTTTAGTTTTTATTATGAGATCACTGTACCGGTAGTCAATTTTATTGAAAATATTACGGATGATTTAATTTTTACTTACAATGTTATGAATGATTTAATTTTTACATACTAGTACAATCTTATACACAGGCCTAAATACCAATACAAGGATAAGGTATTTAATCTGTTTTTATAGAAATATGTTTCGAAAGGGAGTAGGGCCTACTTAAGTAATGTTATTCATGACTGATATTTCCCTAATCTGCTAAGATTACAACAAGAAAATTTTTGTTTAAACATTTAATGTCATTATCAGTTCAATCTGATCAATTAAATTTAAAAGAGAAATTGTGCATTTAAGTATTTACAAATGTCTTCTTTTTTGTATAGAAAAATGTTATGTTTTATTTAACGACGCTCGCAACTGCAGAGGTTATATCAGCGTCGCCGGACGTGCCGGAATTTTGTCCCGCAGGAGTTTTTACATGCCAGTAAATCTACTGAGATGAACCTGTCGCATTTAAGCACACTTAAATGCCATCGACCTGGCCCGGGATCGAACCCGCAACCTTGGTCATAGAAGGCCAGCACTATACCAACTCTCCAACCAGGTCGACTTTTGTATAGAGACGTGTTGTATTTGTTTATATACATGTAAATACATTTTAATTCGAATTTATTGGTTAAGTTTGTGTTAATTATTGCGGTCGTAAATACTTTCGTCATTTTGTTCATGAGCACCAGTCGCTTGTAATCCGTCACAAGGTTGCGGACGGATCACGGAAAAGTCATTCAATGCCGGTAGACCGTGGAAGGGAAACCAATTATTTCCCCATGCTTCCACCCCCCCTCTCTCTCTCCCAGTTCTGCATCCCTGCAATATGTGGAACATTAGTACTCACCTGGACACATCAAACAGCAGCTTGTCGACTGACAGTGTTTCAGTCTGTGGCGGAGATAGACAGACAAAAATAGTGAGACGGAGTTGAGAATAAAAACTGAAGACAGACTTTGACTTCAGTATCCCGCTGTGCAAATATGTCAAAAATTGCAATAACGTACTTTTTACTTCTCTAAACTGTTGTTAATAAAATTAAAATAAAACGGTACGTTTAACACGTCGCTATTTCCAAATTCCTCCAACTTATATACAATAAACTGTATTTCGGACACGGAACGGAGCATGAGAATCAACAGACGAGCATTCTTTAAATAATTATGCGTGGAATAACGAGTGTAGTAAATGTAGTCTATAACGACTTTCACAGAATGACGTTACTCCCAATGAGCAAATGATGGGTAACTTTCGGTGCTTTACTCCGGACTAATTTCACCGACATTATCACCTTCATCTCATTCAGAAGCTAAATAACCAAAGATGTTGATAAAGCATCGTAAAATAACCTACTAAAATAAAATAAAAAAAACGTTACCCCCAAACTTGGAGAAATAAATCGCTAGGGAATGAAAAGGTCAATCTGTTTAACTGATCAAAAACGTATACTTCCAGAAACATTTCGAAATTCATTTCGACAGCATTACAATACGTTTTCTTTATATTTTATATAGTGAGAAAGTACGGATAAAAAAATTAAACGTGACAGTAGGGGCTATTCGGTCCTAGGAGCTCACTAATGGAAGTCTGTGTTCTTATCTTCTCGGCTGAACCTAGGGGTCTTTCCAACGGCAGCGGTTGGTGTTTTGTAAAGAAATCTAACTTCGGCACTCCTTAAAAACATCTTGGGCCCTATTCATAGATATTCTTAGCGCGGGCTTTCGTTGGATGATCAGCGAACTAACGTTTTTCGTATTCATAAACCAGTGTTAGCAATATGATGTGATATGAATCCTGTTTAGCACGCTCGTAGCCCGGGCTAGCGAAATGTCTATGAATAGCACCCCTTGTTTTTAATATCTGGGCGTCTATGACTATATCTAAAGTGTAAGTTATTTTACTTACATATAAAATAATAGAAGTAAATTTAAATACTGCAACTAAAGTTTGCTTCAAATACAAATTCTTAATCTTACATATAAATAAACATTTATATTAGTTTATTTCTATTTCCACTAACTGAATAAATGGAATAAATTTACTTCTGTAATTTTATATACCGCCAACTGGGGTAACATTGACGCAATTTCTTCACCATTTTAAAGTAAACGTTTGTAATGATGTGTTTGGTAATTTATTTTAATGAAACACATTAGAAGGGGTATAATGGCTCCTGAAGCATTGAAAATATATCGTTTTTTGTTTATCTGAGTTCATAATCTTTTTAATATTGGGCCAATGTTACATGACATGGGATCATTTTGCTCCAACTTTCCAACTTGCATAATACACTATATTAGGATCATCTTGGGTCACTGTAACCCCAAAATAAGTGCTGGTTTACCCAAATGATATGACAAAATGCACTGAAATGATGCTCACATGACATTTTGATTAAGAACAGAGCTTATTTTATTAGGAAAACACGAAAATTGAAGGTCATAATGGAAATAATGTATTTTATATTATCATATTCATTGGTCATCTCGTCAATGGTTACACGATCCTTTTTAATATTGCTCCATAATCTGACTGACAAGACGGATGCCTTTTAGAAAAAGTTTTGCCCACTCCTAACCAGGCATATTGTTTTTGAAATTAGTCACTGTTTGTCCTGTTTTGTCAAGATAGCTCTTTATTCTCATTCGTAGATCTTGTTCGCCCATTCGTTTCTCCTCTGAATAATTTGCATATGGCCTAGTTCCTGGCACAGTTTGTGTGTTTAGTTTTTCTTATTTTTCAAAATATAACCAATACGGCAAGTAATGTATCAAATTTCGAATTTAAATTGCTTTGCCAATCATGTTTGTTAACTTTTTTGGTACATGCCGAATTTTTACTGCTGAAAATACCATTTCATCATATAAAAGTATCCAGAATATTTTTCACACTACCAAACAGTTGATTCACCTAAAATAATGGTGCTCCCTATAGGTAAGTTCTGAAAGTACTTGATTAAATTGTTTATTGGCTGAAGCTGCTATTTACACAGTACAGTTGAAATTGCTAAGTTATACCACATTTTGTGGGAGATATAATAATTCAAATATATATATATATATATATATTTTTTTTTTTCTATTGGACCAAAGTTACCCTTAATGAGCCAATGTTACTCTTGAAGACGGTACAGCTGGTGCTAATGTTTTTGGCATGTGTCCTAGATATACAGTTTGTGAGCATGTTGCTAGTGCAGCTGAGAATGGTAGCACTTCCTATACACGTCACATCAGCCATTTCCCAAACACAGTTGTCAGACTGACTGCGGCAAATGTAAAATACTCGCACTTAACGTTCCCATTATTTATTTCACACGCCAAAAAGGGTGACGCGGGCTGTACGTTATAAAGTATGTAAATAATTTATTTTAGCTATATTATACCTGTATACCCAATGACATTTTCTAAACTCGGAACGCTCTATAGGCCTACTATATGATGTACCCAACTCGCATAAGATATATCAGATGAATAGAAAGTAAGGGACACTGCTTGTAGCTTTCTTATTTTTTATTTTATGAAGAAACTGTATATACTACAGTTAAGCGGGTGAAGAAAGGAATATTTTGAACATGTTTTCAAACAACAGTGCTTTTTATTTATAAAGAATGTGCGCAAGAGTTTTTTTAATGGCACCATATATTTACTAATTGTGAAATTTTGAATCCTTCAGGTTTCACAACGTACAAAATTAAATTTTATTACCATTTATAAACAGTTATTTTGTAAAAAAAACTTCAAATATATTATTTCAATATAAGTTTTGTACATAAGAAAGGGAAATTTGTCACTTTCGAGAATAGTGGGCCATGAATTAAATAGTCACAGACAAAAGCTTAACTTCATTTTTATCCTCCACAGTGATAAAGCATTTCCGTTTGTTATGGATACATATTTTGGTATCATAAATTTTAGTAAGTTTTTACAAAATAATAGCTTATGAATAGTAAAAAAAATAGTTTTATCAGTTTTGAGGCCTGAAGAATCCAAAAAATGTAAAATTAAGAAGTATATGTTGCCATCAAAAGACAACAGTAAGGCATTGGCAGTCTATTTATAAATTAAAATTATAATTTTTGAAAGCATGTTCACAATATTTCACCCCCTACAGCTTTTATGTATAGAGTTCTCCATAAAATTAAAAATAGGAAAGCTGTAAGCAGTGTTCCATAACTTTTACTCACCTATTAGAATAGCCTAGCTATACTTAAAACTTAAAACTACCATTACCGTGTCCAAAAAGAAAGCGATGTTTTGGACGGCCAAGGTAAACAACAGAATGAGCAGCTTTAAATTATTATTTAGGTATGGTGCTAGAAGGAATCCGAAAGCATAATCCATTATATTTATTATGACGATTAAGATAGTGGTATACCAATTACGATTTCGGTTGTTTGAGCCATTAAATTCGTACCATTATGAGGATTATTAACTATGATAGAACATTTGGCAGCAGTAATAATTCCTGGTCGTATGATCAGGATCATGTGTCAGCATTTGAGATGGCATAGGACAAATCCTTAAAGGTGAGAGACTCAAGTAGTCAAAACCCTTACGAGAGAATATAAATATCCATTTTCATTGCCGGGTATTGAACTGAGTCAGTTGGATTTGTAGCCACAAAACATTGCATAACACAGATAAAACCTGCAATTCAAGATAAACTAAACGCAACGAATTGTTGACAATATTGTGTATTCACTTGTTTAAATTAAACTACAGCAATTACAAACTGTTTACTGAACGATGAAACATGACTAACAGCCATCAACATGATCACTGACTGTAATATCTGTAACCAACGTGCGCAACGCTCAGGGCATTGTCCAGGACATATTAAAACTGTTCACTTACAAACACACAAACATGAATTATTCATTTATGTGTTTTGTTTTATTAGATAATACAATTGGCGCTTTCAGTTCGTTCCAGCAGCATAAATGCTTACTTCTGAAGGTTTACAAAATGAAATTGTAATGCAAACATATAAAATGGCTTACCGAAATACACCAGAATTAGTAATTTTAATATGATTAGAGTAGGATACACGATACGCATTCTCTATCGGAGATTCTCCTGAAAAAAACTCCGTCTCCACGATCACAATAATGATAATGATAATGATTGATAATTAAACGGGCAGAGAGTGGAATGGTGTGTGTGTGTGTATCCAATGCCCACTCACTTCACTTGTGTGATTCGGGTTTCTTATGCTGCGGATAGATGGCAGAACTAGTTGTACACCACTTTGGCTGGTCACACTGTACATGTGTATCTGTGAAGAGTTATGTCGTGTACTAGGGTGAGTGTACGTGTAAGTGTAGTGTCTGGAATGACTGATGAAAATGAGGAAGAGAGAAGTGGAAACCCGGTGCCGGCACGTAGCCTATTCCTGTCGAATAGCACCAAGTGGGCCGCCAGGCTTAACGTCCCCATCAGACGGACGAATCACTATCAACAGTGACATATGCCTTCTCTTCATATGCACTGCGGAGAGATTTGGGATTTCACCCAGGCATATTGGTGCACAATATAGTGATTAGAAGTTGTGCACCGCCATCTCTCCTAGTCCCGAGGTCGGGAATCGAACCCGGGCCGGCTAGTCTGGAGGCAGATACGCTACCACGGAGCTAATTCGGCGGCCTGAGAGTGGAATGGTAACCTGAAAGGTACACAAATAGGCGTTCTTGCAAGTCATTATGTGGAAGTGGATAAGAACTACGTAAAATTCTGATCGCTTGACCAATTATCTCACTCAAAAAGTCAGTGTTTCACTGGAGAAGCTTGAAAAATGTTGAAGGAAAAGCCCTGAAAGAGAACCTAACCAATTGGTTTTAACATAATGAAGGGACAGAGCACTGGGCGAAGCTTAGCATGCAGCAGGACTGGCTCTGTTTCGAGAATGTTGATGGGCAACTGAGTTGAGCAGGAAATCTTTACTAGTCCCGGGAATCGAACTCATGACTGATTTACGTCTATTGCTGAAGGATACTTTATACAGAGAAAACGTCTTACAATAAAAGACATTATATGAATGCAAATATCAGAAAAATGTGAAAGAGTGATGGCCAGATTTACGTACTATTGTTTAGTCAATAGCCCGAAGACTCGGAAGCATACAATATACTGTACTGAATTGACTTTGACTTTTTCCAGTACTCATTACTGTAAAATTGAATACCGTTATCCTAAAAAGTCTTATGGGGATCTCTGAAAAAAGAACTAAGGAAGAGACTAGTGAACTGCTTTATGTGGAGTGTAGTATTGTATGGGATTTAAACATGAAAATGTCACGAAACGAAGAGACGTGAGTAGAGGCATTTGAAATGTGGATATGGAGAAGAAGCGTGTAAAATGGACAGAGAGAATAAGAAATGAAGCTGTGTTGGAAAGAAAGAGTGAAGAAAGAATGATGCTGAAACACATTAGGAAGAGAAAAAGAAATTGATTGGGTCACTGGCTGAGAAGAAACTGTCTGCTGAAGGATGTACTGGAAGGAATGGTGAACGGGAGAAAAGTACGGGGCAGAAGATGATGTCAGATGATAGACGACATTAAGATATATGGAACATATGCAGAGACTAAGATGGAGGGAGAAAATAGAAAAGATTGAAAAAAGCTGCGTTTGCAATGAAAGACCTGCCCTTGATTAGAACACTGTATGATATGAATTACCATTCAGTGGAAATGCATAAAAAGTTGCTCCAGGTATTGAAATAATTACGTAATTATTTGCTATTCCTCCTTTTCTTTGCGAATCTAGTCGAAGTCTCACCACCTCCGGGCAGAAGCATGTAAGGAAAGACTGAAAGGCTTCTTATTGTTAAGAAATTACAGCTCTCTTGTAAAAATATTCTTCAGGCATGGGTAAAACACTAAAGTCAAATTTTAAATGTTTAGAATCAAAAGTGAAAGTTTTTCTTACAGCAGCATTAATACGAGTATCCTTAATACTAATAGATATACAATATATTTTAACGTTGGTATTGCTTTTAAATGCGGAATTATATAAAGAGAAATATACTGTAATATTAGGATTGGTTGCAATATACGTACAACTATTTTGTAGAAATTTGTGTAGAATTAATTACATGCTGTACAGTTGTCAAAGAAAAAGTGGCCGCTCTCTAGATACTAAGTTCCCTTCGGGTTTCTCCGTTACAATTCGAAGACAGGCGATGTTACATGTTGTTGGACCACAATGCCTGCTATATACAGTTACAATTAAAGTATTCTACGTGTTACACTTGTAACATAATAGTAGCATTTCGGGCTGGTATTCGTGAGGTCGTGCGTTCGAACACCACCGCGTGTTTTCTATGTGTGTTTTTTTTTTTGTTTTTAAGATAGAGAGGAAATATAATTGCTGCTGTCTCTTTCATGACTGTTTTAGTAGGCCTAATTAACATCAGGTTCATGAATGCATTATACAATGACTTTATCATTATTTATTATGGCATTATGGCTGCAAATGGAAAGAAAGAGGGAGAGAAGGAAAGAAAGAAAGAAAGATTATATACTTAACAAAAATGTATTTCGTGGTATAAACAAAACAAGCATACTGGCGTCTGTCTTAGACAATTCAAACAATTAAAAGTTAAAAAACCGAACCAAAAGCCATGATTCAATACTTAGTCCATCTTCCTTCAATATCGATCACATTTTTCAGTCGAGTGGACATCTCCTGGACGAGCTTTCACAAATCCTCAGAATGTTTTGAAGAGGGATTGGGCCAATTTTTCCATATATTATTATCCTTCTTTACTTGTGCCCCCGTGGTTCAGTTGAAAGACCGTCTGAATTCAGATGTCAACGTCTCATGCTCAAATCCTGGTCGTTCCTTTTAATTTCATTGTGTTACAGGATAGTATAATATAATAATATAAGAAGAAAAAACTAGCACTAGTATTATGCAACTGTATTTTTCCAAATCTAACATTAAATTTATGTTATTTATGCCGCTAAAGAACATAACAATATAAATGATAACTTGAATATTATTTATATCGTTGAAGAAATTATAGCCTAACTTGAATAATATTTATATCGCTAAAGAACGATAACAGAATACAAATGATAACTTGAATATTATTTATATCGCTGGAGAACGATAACAGAATACAAATGATAACTTGAATATAATTTATATCGCTAAAGAACGATAACAGAATACAAATGATAACTTGAATATAATTTATATCGCTAAAGAACGATAACAGAATATAAATGGTAACTTGAATATTATTTATAACGCTAAAGAACTATAATAGAATATAAATAACTTGAATGTTATTTATGTCACTAAAAACGATAACAATATACATGATAACTTGAATATTATTTATATCACTGAAGAACGATAGCAGAATACAAATGATAACTTGAATATTATTTATATCGCTAAAGAATGATAGCAAAATAAAATAACTTAAACAAGGCTTGAACTCACAACCTTCGGATCATTAAGCGAGCACTCTAACGCTAGTCTACGGGACGCAGATATCGAATGACTCCATAATTCCGAAACTGCTTCTACAAATCCGAGCATCGTGTAACATCACCGTGATCCGAAGTGGACTTAGAAAATATTCGCTGTTTACGAGTGCGGCCACTTTTTTTTTTACAGCTGTACATATAGTTAAACGATGAATCTATAAATGAAGTTAATTCTCTTATTTTTTATATTAGCCTTGATCACATATTATGTAACAGATTGGCCATCTCCATGTTAAAATCTGTAACATGTGGAAGAGAAAAACCACCAGGATCGCCACTATCGATTGGTAACGACCGCTAGATGGAAGTACAGTTCTTCCATGTAATAATAATAATAATAATAATAATAATAATAATAATAATAAAATAGCTGGGAGAGTTAAGGCCGTAAGGCCTTCTCTTCCACTCAACCAGCAAAAAGTGTATATACATATGCATGAACTTACAAAGAAGTCAACAATTTGATTTAGATGAGAGTTACATGTATACAAGAGTTATTTACAAATTAAACAACAAAATACTATGAACTATTAATTAAACACTGAAATAAACTGTGTAGCAGAATTAAACTAAAATACATAGAATGTTAATATATTTCAAATAACATTAGATAATAGAAAGAGATTATTATGAGACAATTAAAATACAGCACAATCAGGATGATGTCTAAAGAAAAAAGTAACAGTGTAGTCAGTGATATTTTAAATCAGTATGATTGGAGTGAAATGCTAATAAGGTTATCTTTTAAGCTGTTCTTAAAGGTGTTTGTTGTCTTGCAGCCCCTAATACTTTGTGACAAGGAATTCCATTGACGCGAGGTGGATATTGTAAAAGATGATGAATAACAAGATGTTCTATGAAGAGGTATACTTACCGTGCCACAGATAAGTGATCTGATATTTACGTCGTGGTTAGACTATAGATAAGAGAAACGAGACGAAAGGTAATTTGGTGTTGAAGTGTGCAGAATTCGAAAGAGTAAAGACAAAGAGTGTAAAGTTCTACGTTCTTTAAGTCGGAGCCACGAGAGACTTGCGAAGCCACGAGAGACTTATTGAAATGATAATTATAACATGACTGCTTCTGCAGTCTCTAGATGGGAGCATAGTGAACTTGATAGAAGTTGTTGCCTTCACAGTCCATAAGACTGATCAATCTGTTATAATGTAATCTGGAATATTAGAAAGAATGCTTTTTATGTGTAGTGCAGAAAATAGAAGTTCATCTACTCGAGTGCATAATAAATTATTTAATTTATATATTTTTTGAATAGCAATGCAAGAAAGTGAATTATTTATAAAAAGGTTTATAATTCACAACGTGATAATGAAATTATATTGTTACGAAACACTTAAAATTCTAAAAAATGGAAAGCACGTATGTGTTACCTTCATTATATTATTTTTTATAATCTCAGAGTGAGATATCTAACTTCATTTATAAATTGTTCGGTTTGTGCAACTTATCCTGCCATCTATCCGCAATATGCGGAACCCGAATCACGTTAGTGAAGTGGGTAGGCTTGGACACACACACACACACTCACACACACAAAATATTGCTAAATAAATATACAGTATTCTAGGAATGAGAACATTGGAACATATTCTTGTACTAATCGATAAAATACAAGGACAGCACAATATCTGAATTCAGCATGTGGATAAAATTAAGAAAACGAAACTGTCTGCATTAGCATATCAGTAAACTATAGACCATCTCAATAAAGAAATACTGAGAAAGATGTGGAAAAACTTTGCATGAATTAAAATTAGGCTGTTTCCCATTTAATATGGCGTAATAGTAATAGTAGTAGCAGTAGCAGCAGCAATGGAATTCGACTACATGCAGTTTCTCTCTATTTTTAGACGAAGAAAATGACTGTGGGACAAAGCAAAATTCCTTAATATTATTAAATTATCATTTTATCATCTTTGAATAGCCTCTGTACTTTGGAACTCATTGTATATGAAGAAAGTCCACACCTGTGGAGTAACGGTTAGAGCGTCTAGCCACGAAACCAGGTGTCCCGGGTTCGATTACCGATTGGGGCAAGTTACCTGTTTGAGGTTTTTTCCGGGGTTTTTCTTCAACTCAATAAGAGCAAATGCTGGGTAACTTTCATGTTGGACCCTAGACTCATTTCACCGGCATTATCACCTTCATCTCATTCAGACGCTAAATAACCTGAGATGTTGATAAAGCGTCGTAAAATAACCTAATAAAATAGAAAAAAATATATGAAGAATAACAATTACAGGAGATATAAAACTTATTAACAGAACTTGAAGTGATACCAACCTTAAAGAATTGAGTTATTGGTACCTACCATTTGTCTTGATTTTGGACTTTTAATATAAAATATTTTATATTTTATATTTTATATTACAATTTGAACTTATCTTAATTTTCAACATGACATTTAAATTTGAACTTTTAATCAATACTAAACAATGAGAAGTATCGAGACTCTATGGCAGGGATGCAAAACTGTGCTACAATTGTAGCACACGTCACAACCCGGAACACGTAACTCATCCCTTCCCTTAAACCCTGGCGTCATTGTAGGGTAGGGAGAGAAGAAATATGTATTTAGTGTTCTTGCCAAACGTCACAGAAACGTCTTTGAAGGCTCCGGCCTTGTGGACGGGGAACAAACTCTTTTTCCAATGCTTCCACCCCTTGCTCTATGGTCATAAAGTCAAATTGACGCAAGGGGCGATTTAGGAGGGAAAGCAAAAGGCAAGAGACATACACTGATCCCATGGAAGACGTGAATTTTCACTTTTTTGCAGTGTATTGAACCCGAGTAATCTGGATTACTACTCGCAAAATGAAGTTAAAACAAGGTAAACGTATTTTAATCCAAAATACATAAAAGGTAATTACCTTATAAGAAGCGATGATCTGAAGTATCTGAACACTTATCTGCAAGACAGGGATTACAACGGGTTCCCGAAACTATACGAGCTTATAAACACGGAGAGAGGGAAGGGATTTGGCAAGCAGAGAGAGCGCTAAGCCGGGATAGGTAATGGATCTATACCGTGAAGAAGAGAATGTAGTCTAACCTTGCAAATCTTGACACGTCACACAATTTAAAGTTAAAAACTATTTTTATTGGAAAATGCTAACAACTTATTCAATTAGTATAAATTACAAAATTATTTCCCAGTCAGTGAACCATTTACCTAGATTTTAAGTATGATGTGCGTATTGGATTCACGTTTACAACAGAATCTAATGTAAACACAACCCCACGTGACGAGTGCCTCACAACGTGTACAATACTCAGGCGTAATGTGAAGTATAGTTCGCAATGAAAATTGAAGTTTTTAACTCCTATCATAATTCTACATGTTGTTTCTCAATGGTATTTGGTACTTTGTCTTTTATTTTACATTTTCTGTTGTGTACGCTTAATAATAAGTGAACGATAAGAGTCACAGCAGGCGGCGTAGTGACGCACAAACAAGAAATGTGGTATTACTCGACCAAGACCAGTGGAATCCTGCAGCTCGGAAGCGTGGCGCTTCTGCTCCTGCATTCGTAATACCGTATCGCGATAGTTGACATTACGCCCGCGGTTCCACTCGCCTTAATCGAGTAATACCAAAACTTTTAAGTTGTGTGAGCTGAGACTGTATCTGTCCCGATTGAAAAGTAATAACGCATCTCTCAAATGTCAGTGAACCAGAACGATAAACATGTACAACCCGGTAGTAACCAAACATGTGCTTTAATCGCCCACAGCCTTAGAACAAGAAAATAATAAACGAATAATAAAAAACAATAATTTGTAATTATAAACTTCGTAACTCCCAAACTAAAATAACTTACCCATATAAAAATAATATACAAACTATACAATTATGATTCTAGCCTCATTATAACAGATAACAATGAACGTTTTCAATTTATCAAAAGAAATAGGCTACTCATTTTATGTTCAGAGAAAAAACAGTATTTGTACCTGAAAATATTCGTTCTACATCACAAGGCGTTACTGGAGCAAATCTTAAATATGACACAGTATATCTTACTATCATCAGGTGAACAACTAGTTTGTGAATCTAACAGTGTATCTCGTATGTGGCACATAATTTTAAAGCCATAATTGTTTCCAAGAAAATTTTTCATTTCTATTGTAATGACAACTAGGAGTTCGTATCATAATTCCGATGTTGAACTTGGACTGTAACGCAACCGAATGCATAGCAGCACGAGACGTCTATATTTAACGAAGAATAATCTGGGAAAAAATAAACGTGTTATAAACTGCTGTTTGCATAATTATTTAATAACAGATGAGTTTACTTTTTTGGAATCATGCTTAATATTAATATTACGTAAATAATACAATAATAACAGAATAGCTCACTTTGTTCAAAACTTAAAACATTAATATAAATTAACATGATTCTTCAAACTATTCACAACTCTACACAGCTCCACAGAATGATACTGTGCTTTGTTTATGTGAACATGCTGTCTATCGTCTGTAGCGAGCTAGAGCAGGGAGAGGCGCGGATGACATATACGAGTATACTCTTCGCTGTACTCAACTGATATCTACTGTTTTGGTACGAACTTCGTACCTGTGGTTACTACGCCGCCACCTGTTGCTGGCTTTACATATAGGCCTACAGCTAACAATCATATACGGTGACTTTTCATCGATTTCTTATTAAGTAGCAAATATAATTAAGAAACATGTATGATTATAAGAAGACATAAAATGTTCAGTTTTGATTGCGAACTATACTTCACACTTCGCCTGACTCTAGTAGGCCTAAATTGCGAGGTACGTGTCACGTGCCTTTTGAACATTATGTTCAGTTCTACATGTGTATCCAGGTCATATAGAGCTTATCATACTTTCCAGTGGATCTGAATTTTGCTCATTCAAGTACAACTGAGGTCGATAAAAGTTTTGAGTATAGTTTTCTCTGGAAGGGAAGTGAATTCAGTAATACTGTGTATGACTAGCAAAATTATGGGACAGATTTTTCTTGCGCCACAAAGTTTCCTTGCTTTGTGAATAGATGTGTCTGCGAGAAAGTATATACTAGATCATAGATGTCCAATTATAACTCGTACGAGGTAACCCCTGGTGTAAGCAACCCGCAGCGCATATTATTTAAGGTTGTTTTTCCTATTTTATACGGGAAGTTATTGACCTTAGCAGAGCACGCTTGACGTGCAATATCTCCTGGTTCTATAGGCGTTTGGACACCCATGATCTAGATTGAAACTGTAGTTATCTCGTCCTTCTGCAGGACGACGTCTTCTGAGAATATAGACAGTGCTGAAGAGGGAAGAAGAAAATAAACTAAAATAATACGAATAAATAAGGGAATTTACTGTTATGAAACATACAGATTTATGTTTATATACGGAGACTATATATATCTTTGTCTTTTTTTTTAATCTGCACTCTTCTCAAAAACTTTCAGATTACGATAATTTTAATAAGTATGATCTGGAAATATTATTGCTGTAAAAGTGTTACTTATTTTTTACTTGTAGAAAGTTCATCTGAAAGTGTCTTGAATGATACGTAACTTTTCCTTGAAACACTTTTTAATAGTTTTTGCCGGAAGCAAATCGTATACGGAGGAGAATTTATCACCTCTAAGAATTTGAAAGTTCTTCTACCAATATGAAATTACTTACATGTGTAGCAAGCGTTTCACCGGGCGTTCCTTTAGCGGAAGTTTCTAGTCTCGCTTAGTTAATTGTTAATTAATGCTAAGTACATTAGTGCACAGACAAAAACATTCCATTCATTGCTAATGAAATGAAACAACGGGAATCTTGCGGAATTAGATACGTACGTCGACATTCATAATTGGTCATGACACCATTCGAAGTCGTTATTTTTAATTTAAGAGACATGTAAATTTCGAATATAATTATTTTAATTAAATAATGAGAAAAAAGAATAAGTACTGGAATGCATATTTTAATTCAAACTTATATTGAAATAATAATAATAAGACGTATAGTTACTTATTAAATAGTTCAGTACATGTTGATACTAAAATTTTACTTGGTCGGTGTAACAAGTCTTTGGTTGTTTTGTACTTTTGTGATAAATCTATCTTGACCCAGCGCCACACATTTAAGTTATAATTTTTATCTTCGTAGCAGAAAAAATACTTTGGAAGGTTCATATTTCTTCTCCTCGCGGAACTGAGTCCATTCGTTTATTTAAGGTAGTGTATGTTGGGATGACTTCGGTTTTTTCCCCTACTGTCACGCAACGAAAGTATCTGCCTAGGTGTTGCCTATCCCTCAACTGGCTCAACATAACGCTCCAGCCTAACATTACTGTAACGTTTCTGCGCTCACGTTAACGTCTGACAAGCAAACATTCTGATGGGGGCAGATAAAAAAGTTATTTTTTTTCTTTCACCATGTGAATAGTGTCAAAAGAAATGCTTATACAAATTTTGGCCACTCGATCGCAATTACGAGGGCCGTAAAAATAAGTTCGCTAGGAGCCGTTAACAGAAAGAAAACACAGTTTCATTGGAAAAATTTATTGCAACAGACACAGCAAATTTTGAGCTATTTTTCAACATATTCCCCACCGGAATTGAGACATTTATCATATTATGGGATCGATAGAGAGGTGCAGACGGCTGTCAAACCCTGGTTCCGATCCCAGGCGGCCGACTTCTACGACACAAGGATACAAAAATTGATCCCATGGTATGGCAAATGTCTCAGTTCCAGTGAGAGATATGTTGACAAATAGCGTAACAATTGCTGTACCTGTTTCAGTAAATCTTTCCATGAAATTATACTTTTTCTGTAAACGGTCCCAGGAAAAATCACTTTCAGGATGGCCTCGTAATTGCGTCCAGTGGTCACAATTTATATAAGCACTTCTTTTGACATTATTAATTGGTGGAATAAAAAAAAATAACTTTTTTATCTGCCCCAATCAGAATGTTTGCTTGAGACAGGCTTAAATTTCAGTGGCGTAACAAAAGCTAAGGGAGTACTAAAGATTCAGAGGAGTAAATAGTATAGTTTTGAGAGGTGGGCCTATGTATTTTAGTTTTCACCATTTTTGTAGCAAAAATTTCAAGTTTATAACTTACAATTTATTTTAATGAGATCAAAGAAAAAAATAACAAAATTCGATCCATTACCAGAGTCGCGCGAAATGAATGCTCATGTATCTTTGTTTTAACAATATTGTATTAATCGTTTATAATTATTATTTTGTCTATTTTTTTCAAAACATTACAACAATAAATTCAAAATGAATTTAACATTGTTAAAGTCGGGTACTCAACGTAATGTTCCGTGTTTTGTGTTCATTCATTTATTTGTTTGGCGTTATAATTTAATTAACCTGTTTTATAGTGCAAGCTTCTGGTTTATTATTTATCGTTCGAAGTATTATTAGTATTAGGTTGTTGTTAATAGGTCTATCATTAAGTCCAAGATCGCATTTTTTTTCACAAGAAAAAGACAAAAATGGATGGTAACTCTAAGAATATAATTACGTATAATAATAATAATCCGTGGCGCTACAGCCCGTGAAGGGCCCACACCGATCAGCCGGCTGCTGGCCTCACGTTCACATGCCGAAGCAGAGGTGGAAGATCATCCAACCAGAATGGAGGTATCATGTGGTTAGCACGATGGTCTCCCCAGCCGTTATAGCTGGCTTTCGCAACCGGATTTCGCTACCTACCGTAGCTCCCCAAGTGCATCACGATGCTGGGTGGGCACCGGTCTCATACACTGGCCGAAATTTCAGGAGAATTAGACCACGACGCCACGGCGCGGGACATAATTACGTATATAAGGTACTTTTCACTTCTTATTAGAGGTGGGTATTTTGTAATCGATTACCAATTACACGATTAGTCACAATTACTGAAGCTATTATCAAGAAGTGCGAAAAAGGCAGAAATAAGATTTTTAATTAATTTTTTTATAATTATATACATTCAACTTTATAAAAGAAACTAGAGTTAAAATAATGCTTAAAATATATTTAAAATAAACTTCATAATAAGTAACATTTTTTTCATAATTCAAATTTGTTCATTAATCAACCTCTGTTGAACAAAGTTCTGATATGATGGTCTATTGACTTTTTCGACTATTTGTTTTCTTACCCCCAAACAAATTACGTAGCTACGCCACTGTTGAATTTACATATTAATGTCCTTGTTCCAGGTGGATAAGCATTAAAATTTATAGAATGAAGTAGTATATCTTCTTTAGGCTGTGCAACTGTTAGCTTTTCGATGTGATCTCAGAATAAAGCACTATTATAGAATATTAGATGTTCAGAATTTCGTTCCCTAACGAATTATAATTTTCGTCCTGGGGATAATATTTGGAGCAATATGTAATATTTATCGTAATAATGTAATTTACAATTTGAACGTGAAAATGGACGATCGATTCTCTCCTCTGCGCCTCATCAAATAGCGAAAATGAAAAACTAATAATGTTGAATGAGTTTATAATTAAGTTCACAGACATTGGCTTGCGTATTTTACTACGTTCTTCTTTCTGCATTATTGTGTATCAGTGACAAGTAGAATCAAATATAGCACATACATTTATGGAGTATTGTGCATGGAAGACATGAGGAAAATTTGGAACTCTTTTATTATTAAAAAATGCAATTCAATTTAAATTGCAGTTACAGGAACAGTTTTTTTAATTTGACTATACTCTTTTTGAGAAGGATCATTGAAGCATGCACAGCGGGCTGCAGTTTTCATCATAGTCGTTGACGTCATTCTCCCAGAATAGGAGAAAACCCAAAGGGATGTGCGAAATCTAGATCCCATATTTTATTTAGTGAACCAGGTCTGAGTTTCATATGGTATCTAGGTTTGTGTAAAAAATCTTTCTGTTAAAAATCTGTAATAAAAATAGTAGGCCCTAATATTAATTTATTCAGTTTCCTTTATATATAAATTAGTATTGGAAGTGCCAATGTACTTATAAAAAATTGTAGATTATTCGTCACGAAGTTTTGCGGACAAGAAACAAGTTAGGCACTGTCAGCCCGTGCATTCGGAAAAATATAATGGGACGTCATTAATTTTCCAGAACGTGGAATAATCGTAGCTTGGAGCTGTAGCCCCTAGCTAATGAGAGACGCTTTCGACAATCTTTCTTTCTCGTTATATATTTTATACCAAATCAATATCTTGATTGTATCCTACAGTGGAACTACAATTTGAAGTTATCTGCTTGTTCAGTTGAGTCATGTCATCGTATAGAATATAGTAGCGTTTTCCTTGATTGACGTTTCACCACAGAATATCATTACTTTAGTTTCTTTTATCGAAATATGTATGTTGTATTTTTTCCAGAATTTCTCACATTGATATAAAAATATATTTTTTCTACGATAGTGTTCTAAGCTTCATTTTACCTACTGTTATGAGTGCCTAAAGTGAGGCTTTAAAACAGTAAGTTAGTGTCTAAAAATGTAATCACTTTAGGCCAGTAGTCGTCAGCACTCGCTGATATGGGTAACGGGTAAGAAGTGTATCGCAATATCTACCATCGTGAAGAAGGGAGAGGGAGGAAGCATACCCGCCAGCAGCCACGAATGCACGCCAGTGCTTGTCTTATCCGCGGGTAAGAGACGCTAGTCCGAGGGTGCACTGTGCTGATGATCGCTGCTTCAGACATTGTCATTCATTTTACGCACTGCTAAAGAAAATGCAATATTCCATGTACAAATTCCATTCAGTACGAAATTAATGCATACCTTGATCTTTCATGACGTAAATATTACACGTAATACAAATAAGTAACACATTTAGCATTAATATTTATATTTTAGCCCGTATTATTCTGAGGTTACATAATGTGTAGTAGTCATTGCTTGTATTGTATGATTATAATCCATGGTTAGTTTCTTCATGGTTCTGACTTCAGAAATGTAATTCAGGAACGTGTCCCGAATGCTATGTTAAAATAAGTAACTTAGGTGGTAACAAAAATTTCTGGAAAGAACAAGGTACATTCACAATGAAAAAAAAAAAACAGCAAGCAGTTGAGTCATCATTCACAATGGAAATTTGACGTTACCACAAGATATTAATACATCCGTAAACAGATGACTGCAATCACAGAGGAGAATCACATGAAAGTGCAGACGAGTATTTTATGTTCATATGAAAGAGCTGTAAATGTGAGATATCTGTTCCATATAATTTAGCCTAGATATAATTAATTTTATAGGTTAGCTACAATGTTGTCAGTATGATAAAATAAATGATTCCTGTTCGTGTCAATGGCGATTATCTTCCTTATATCTACTTCCTTTCAGACTATTATCTTTATATGAATGATGTGTTTTGTCATACAGGGGTATGACTGGAGAAGAATTAATCTTTCATCAAACGATGCCATTATATTTTGGTTCATCCAGCGTTCTCCGACAGCACTCAACAGCGTTCTTTTTTATGCGCAGTTCAGATAGTGTTTTTGTTTCATAGCTGACATCTCCGGAAACAAAACGCCTGGAGTTTGCAAGCTTCTGTGTTCGCATTGTCTTTCACTTCTAAACCGTTTACGAAAATCATTGTGAATGCTTATATTAAATAATCTGACCGTAAGCTTTGGCGTTCACGTTACTTTCTATTGTGAATGTACCTTTGGTTGATTATGGCCGGTTTAACTATGATTCCATGGATTACGTAATTCCTAATGGTTCTGCTTTTAGATGGCCATGAATTCGTGATCTTATAATCTTTCAAGCTTGATATATTGATTTAATGTAAATTCGTGCTATCGTAGGAAAAAAAAACATTGTATGATACACTTTCGTGAAGTTTTCTTTTTTTGGCTCTATTGTGTTTGTGAAACTCGGTGACAAAAAGAGAACCTTTACGAACTTATCTCATAAATAACTATTCTAACACTTACTGCATACTTTTGACGTTGTCGTTATGTTCTGATGTTGGGGTCTGATTACAATATACAAGACGTTCCATCACGAAACCGATGAGCTTTTCCAACGTGTTCGGATATTCATTCTAGGTAAAAATTAATGATACACCACGGGTCGACTTGGCTTCATTCCTCAGATATGGACCTGAAATACCAATGCTCCGGAGGAATCTTCACAAACACGTGAAATGCCCGGTTTGACTTTGTGAAATTTCTGAATTGTTTGTCTTTGTTATGTACCAACAGAGAGTGTATTAGTCAGTCTAGCTGATATCATTAGGTCACAATAAAAGATGTAAGTAACGTCACTCTTCGGTTTAATTTTTATTTATTTTTTAATGTAGTTATCAATATGATAGTTGTTGAAGCAAATTATTTAAAATGTGTACGTTTATCAACAGAAACAGTCATTTTTAAAAGAAGGCCTGCTATTAAGAGGAAAAAATTGGGACGGTGTCGAGTGTAGTTCTGGGTAGCTCTGTCGGTAGAGCATTCGTGCGCTAAGCGAAGGGTCTCGGGATCGATATCCGGTCCCGAAACAATTTTTTCCTTGAAATTATTCAAGTCTGCTTCACAGGGAGCTTTACCTGAAAACCAGATTTGTATAAGGCCTGCTATTGTTTAAACCGCTTTATTGATCGGTTGCGATATGAGATCTTGTGGGAAACATTTTATAATCGACTCAAATAATTGCAAGTCAGTGTTAAAAATACTTTTCGTGCCTGTGTTAAAAGTACTTCTCGCACACAACCGTATAACAATACATTTTAACACGCTTACCTCCCATTAAAAGGTCTACTTTTAAGAATGGCTGTCTAAAAATAATTAACACAATCATAAACTATGGAAATGTAAATGTTCCTGCCATTGTTGCTGCAGAAAGATTTTAGTTAATATACCTGACTGTGCGAAAATCTATTTATCCGTTTCTCTCTTTACCCGCCCAGCCATATTTATCTGTCTGTGTGCTTGTCTGTCTCTGCAGTCTGTCTGCTTGTCTGTGTGTCCCTCTATTCTTCTGTTCGTCAATTTGTTCATCTACATGCAGACCACTGCCGATGCATCCATAAGGGCTACTGGGTTGCAGCTCTACCTAATAGCACAGTTTAGTATATACAGTTGCGAAGCTTGGGATGATTTTTTGCATTTCTCGCGATAGTTGCTAGCCGCTTGGAGCGCTGTGAGTACTAGGAACAATAGACTGTGTCACTGCCATCGTGATCTAATCCAGGCCGTGAGGCAAACAATGTGACTCGCTTAACCCGATCATGAAGGGTGGCTTTTAAATCATATAAATTAGTTGGAATGCATAAAGAATAACATATATTTCTCTAAAATTTAGTGTAATTGCAATAATAAAATTTAAAACAATGATTATGAGACACTTCAGACGTACTTCACTTGCGAGTTAAGGTGAAATATAATTTTTGGTGTGAAAATTACGTTGTTCGTATGTGTAATACCTCCCTTTATTTGAATTAAATATTGCGAAATTCTTGTACATTCATTTATGCACGATTCAATAACTTTCACTTGCACCGCACGGATATTTAGATATGTTGAAATTATAGGTTATGTTTACTGTACCATTACTTCAATATTCGCATTTATACATTATAATTAAGCACAATGTCATGTATGATACGCCGCACATTCAATTTGTCTATTTTAATGCTACAATTGAGTACGTACTGGATTATTGTATTTATCTACTTCATAAGAGACGAAGTAACACAATCGTACGTACACTAATTTCATAGGAGTGGTATGGTAAATGTTCTATCTACAATTAAGGAAAGTAGATGTGCTAAATTAAAATCACAGCATAAATTCTTTTTTATTAAACCTCAAAATAGCTTCCATTCTAAACTTAAAATGTTGATGCGAATAGATAATGTTAACATGTAAAATTCTCTTCACATTAAAATAACACAGTTTTGTGATTATTTCTGCAACAAATTATGCAATAAGAAGTAAACGGAACTTATGGACACATTACACTAAATAAGACTTAGCAATATACGCAATAAAGTTATAATATTTCACCGAGCTCCCTCCATACACTGAAATAGAAAACTCGAACATACATTATCGTCTGCTCGAGAAAAGGTCTGTGCTGAGGCGATAGTAGCGATCCTGGTGGTCAGCAACTATCTATGTTTGCATATTTATTAAGTATTGAGCTTCGCAACTGTATGTACTAAACTGTGCTAATAGTAAGCCATTCCTAAAATATAGGGCTATGTATTGAATATATTATTTATTTCTGTTGTCTTCGTCTTCAGCAAACCGCCGGTAGATACTTTCGTCAAGCTATACGTAGCGCATTATCGCCAGATACTTTTGTCAAGCTATACGTAGCGGCTCGGGCTGTGCCCACTTTTTATGCGCTTGTAGTCCGACTGCTTTTTGAGAGCGGTGGGTTGGGAATAGCTACAGCTTCGGACTGCAGGCAGTGCAGACCATACGGCGCGGTGCGGTGGTATCACATTTTTTCGAGGTGTGTTGTGTTCTTTTTATTTTGCCAAAAACATTATTTCTCAGTGGATGTGCTGTCATATTATCGTGTTTTAAGACTGTGCAGTGTGTTTATTTAAACTATTTCAATTTTAAGACGAATATGAATAAGAACAGTGTTAAATATCTGCAAAATATCAGTTTTCCATGGCAGAGAAGAGTGAAATAAAGAGTTTAGGTCGTGACACTCCTGACTTAGTTACTTCTCAGGGACACTCCTGACTTAGTTACTTCTCACTTATCATCAAGCAGAAATCAGACTTACTCTAGGAAATTTAATTATTCTATTTGTTATAAGCGTAAATGGTTGTGTGACTGTTCTGAAAAAAAAAATGCGCTATTCTGCTTTCCGTGTTTATTGTTCGGAGGTAGAACTAATGTCATTGATTTGGATATGTTAGGGAAAGTAAAAATCGCAAGTTAGCTAAGTGACGCTTACAGACGGCGAATAGACAAACATACCTAAGAGTGAAAAGAGTGAAGACGTTTCTAAGAAGTACAATGACACAAGATCGTCTTGCTGCTTTGGCAAAGTTAAGCGTAGAAAAAGTGATGATTTAAAATATTGTTAATTTCAGTGATGAAGTGTTTAATAAATGTTCTAGTCTCAAAGAAAGGAAGATACACTTCGTGTTAAAATAAAACTGTGAATCGAACAGTGAAATGTTATTTCCAATAAAATTAACACAAAGCAATATACCTGGTATTTTAAAATTAAATGTTATAGTGTACAGTGTTTCAAAACTTTAATTATAAACAAACATAAATATCAACAACAGCAGTAGCAGCAACAGAATCGAAAAGGACTGGATCAATGGCTGATTATGGCTTCAGCTTACAGGTAAAGTTATTGCGTTTATTCATTTCAAGAGAATACATATGCGGCATACTTATTTTTTCTTGCCAAATTATATTAATTTATTTGAACCTCTTACCCAACAATTTTAATTAATGATGGCTTCATAAGATTATTTCTTGATTTTTAATTTTATTGTAAGTCGTTGTGTGTTAATATCCGACTTTCTGTTGATACCACTTCAGACTTGAGTTTGAAAGACATCTAAAATAAAGCGAGTGTAAATTCATGCGCTACAAACACTCGGCGAATGTTCATTTCCTCTGTATTAGCCTATTTCTGTGCTTGAGTAATATAGTATTTCTCATTGTCTGTTGTTTCTGCTACTTTGAAAATTTGTTTACGTTCTCATACGAAGGATAAGACACCATTGTGATGCTGCAGAAAACTGTGTCGAAATCTGTCGAAATGTTATTGTTAATACAGTTTTTAGCACAATCATATCATGGAGATCGTTTTTGTCATGTCATTTTTGGTGGGCCTATAGTGATTTTTCATGAACAGACAGCGTATTTTCGGTCCCTGTACAGCAGTCTTGCGATGGTGACTAGTAATTTCGAGCGAGAGCTCTTTTATGCCCGCTGCGCGCGCGCGGAGCTCTTTTACCTATAAACATTGCTAAAGGATGTACATATCTTGGAACACAGCGCATCATGACGGAACGGAAGCGCTTAAAGCTTTCAAGGAAGAGTGGAAGATACAATATTTATGTTTCGAACATGGTGATGAAGTCCAGTGTTTGTTGTGTAAAAAAATATAATTAGCAAAAAAAGCAACAAAACAGCATTATGAGACGCAAATGAAAAAAAAAGCATTATTCAGGAGAAATAAATTTATTTCGGAATTGACATCGAAGGTAAATTAATTTACATTTGGGTCAGTAGATTGTATCTAGATTCCTTTTATTTCTTTATTTTAAATATATTGTTGATGTTTTATTTGTTGCTTGTTTCTGGATATTTACTTTTATTAGGCTATGTGTTTCTGTAATTTTGAAGTAATATTTTATCTCTGATTGCATCTTAACTTATACTATTACTAAGCTCAAAAAGCTAATTCACTTTTATTCCAATAACTATTTTCAAGATTTTGAGCAAATATGAACTAAACATTTTGAAAACTTTGATGCAAGGAGCTTTATTAGTAACGTCAATATAAAATTTACTTAAAAATACAATTTCAAAACTATTAGACCTAATTGCACCAAATTTTGTACAGATGATATTATTGTAGATCTGTTTATATAGTTTAAATTTCACAAATTTTGGCCGAAAATTGTGGAAGTTTTAAAAATCACACATATCCCCTTAAATGATTGACTCCAAAAATTACAATGGCTCTCAATATCTTAATTTAATCAATTTGTTTCTTCGTGTTACGTGCATCTCACAAATCACTCTAAGAAAACTCATTACATAATCACGACTGGAGAGTAAGGACTACATTTTCACAATCACACAATCAATATACTCTATTTCAATCAATATTGTCATTATTATTTTTTCAACAAATACTCAAAAGTACATAGACATCACACACGTCGAGCAGGAAGACCCTATTAGTTTCTCCTAACCAATGAAGTGAAGTATTTACATAATAAAAAATTTCTTTTAACAAGAAAATGGTTTACATACAATTAACTTTTCCTATTTCTCTTCTTGTTCCTAAAAAACCCTTCTCTTTGCGATTTGTTTATATATGTACATGCATATTAAGTAACTGAACAATTAGCCCTATTACATAGCCAGAAATTTAGTAACTCAAGTTATTGTAATAATTGTTGCCTTTATTCGCTGCATGTGCATGTACATCCCTGATGTCTACGTTACGATGTTATGTAGAGGATGCGCTATGCGCTCGTGATCAAGGTCGAGCTCTTCTATCGTGATTGGGAGCTAATATCGTCTCATCCCTGCTGTACAGCGACAAATTGTCATGTCTCTTGACTTATGGAGGGAGCGTGAGTTCAATGACGTCCAGTAACTGACATATGCGTAATGTTGAGTATCGGGACCGAAAATCCACTGTCTGCTCATGAATTATTGGAGAGATTTTGTTTATATTAAACATCTACTAGTGAATTCGTTTGAAAATTATGCACATCGAATGTAATCATTTTTACTAAAATGAAACTGATATTGATTGAAAATAGAAATTGCAATTTACGCAAAGTTGTCTCTGATATTTCCGAACAGTGTTCCTTACATTAGACAAAGTGTTAAACGAAAAGGATCAGATAATATGTATCCTGAAACTTTGTACCTAAGAAATTGATAAATTATTTATCGAATTATGTATACAGCAGAAAAACTGAATAAAAAAGCTTAAGAGTGTAAAGAGATCTACACAAGCTATTAAAAATTAATGAAGCAATAGGCGGTTAGGCCACGGGGAGATAATTAACGTAAGTGATCGCGAGCTTCATTGAATAATATATTATTGCAGTATTATCCGTAAGTACTCATTTCAAACATAATAATGTTACTTCTTTACTGTATGTCATTATTAATAGGCTTACGTTGTCTTAATAATGGTTTAAATAAAGGACCGTCTGATCTGTTGGGAAGACATACAATGACATCGTTATAAAATTATACCGGAAATGATACAAAAGTTATTTTGGTTTAATGTGACCACAGTCTTAGTATATACAGTCACGAAGTTAAATACGTAGGGAATATGCATCCATAGATATTGCTAGCCACTAGGTTCGCTACTATCGCCTCATTACAGACAATGCGAAACAGTACCGGCACAGTCTATTGTTCCTAGTACTCTCAACAACTCAAGTTTCGTGACTGTATAGGCTATACTAGACTGTGATACGACGTTAAAAGGCGGAAGTTTTGTAGTATTGTTTTTACAAAGGAAGTCAGATTATCACTTAGCAACGAATAAATAAAATTCCATTTAAGTGCTGCAAGACACTAGCGAAATGTGTGTTGCGATTTACAAAATTTTAAACCATGAGTAGACCTAAGATCTAGGGAGAGCTACGAATACAAATTGATAAAGATATGGTATGGTACCGTATGTCTGAAGAAACTATATCTATTAATATTCCATACCTTCATTGATGATCACACTCATGTTTTCGAACTTTTGTAGTAGTTTCTCAACGATTTTTAAATCTAGGAGTCTCTTACCCCGTTTCGAAAATCATAAAAACAGAAATTTGTTTTAAAATGATGAGTACTGCTTTACGGAAGCGGGAGAGATTAAAATTTTGCATTAGAAAAAAGTTCGTGTGATTTTGTGCAGAAAGCCATAATTGTTTATTTTTTAGACATTCAATAAAAAAATGGAGTAATATTGTTACATAAAATGTAAATTTACCATAATGTGAGATTGAAAATTTGTATTTGCTGCTCGTTTTATGTAAACAACAGTATTATCATGGTCCGCTCCTGCATTAGAACAGAGCATCTGTACCAGCTTGAACTGTACTGCGTACTTATAAACCCATTCCTCCCCATCCAGCAACGTTGCAAAACGTCTAATATTGTAAACTTTAATAATTAGTTAAATACTGCAATTAGAAAAAAATTGTAAGGACATTTTTTCTTCCTTATGACATGAATAATCAGTTAAAATAATGGCCCTTATACCCCTTACATTCCGTATAAGTAGGCTACAGAAGAGTTTTACAATATAGTCTACTAGTACAACACAAAGTTCTAGTATCAATACTTAATACAACACAGAAATATTCATGAAGCGTTGTTGGATGTCATGAATTCACCTACAGAGTAGAAGGCGTGAGAAATTAGGTACTTCTTTAATTTGGCCCTAAATAATCTTACGTTTTAGTTTCATTTTTATATAGTCATAAGCAAAACTAGTAGGACCGATCATGCTTCCACTCGTTAGGACAGAAAAGAGTAAAATTCTTGATTAATTTTTGTCGGAAGTCAACTAAGGTTATACATTTTTGAACATATTAGTTTTATTTTCTCTCTTATTTCTCAGAATGAGCATATCCTAATTTGCGACAATAATGTCACAAGTTGTGACGAAGTTCGTGACACTATTTGTTACAATAGTTAACTTTTAAATGTGTTATATTTTAATTCCCGCAAGATCTTCCTTGTGCAAGGAAGAAGAAGACTAACTTCACACCAAAATATTCGCGAACAATTTATTTGAGACTATTTAGAATGTTGCATTTTGTGCCACTGCTTAAAATGTGTAATAAGAAAATGTGTACCATGCCACCATATTTCATTTTTATCCTTGCATATATCCTGGTGCGATACAAAACGTCTCTCTCCAGTTATGCCATCCCACTGAAAATTATATTTTTAGTAGTGGTTTGTTGTCATCTCTTGGGATTTGCAATAAATCTAACAACTCCAGAAGGGGAAGAGTTACATATTTCCCAGCTGGTCGACAGATCCGCACAGAACGAGTGATGATAATTGCCTGAGTATTGATTGCGATGCAGTTAATACGGAAACATCGCTGCTATAAGGCCATTTCAGTTCTACTGTGGAGAGAAAAGAAATATTGTTTCCTTGTAACAGCTCATAAACTAACACACGATACAGCACCTCGACTCTCCTTCATTGATCGAGATGTGGGTGTTCAAATTAATCACACTGGACGTAAGGAACACTCCCTCAAAAAGATGCTGGGGAGAAGGGTAATTCTATCACACTGAATTATAACAGCGAACGACCTTTCATTTTTAATTTTATATTGTACATTTGTGGGTTTACATATAACTAGGACACAGATTTTGTGTACTTACATATTCTGTTTCTTATATATATATATATATATATATATATATATATATATATATATATATATATATGAAAAGCTGAAATGTCGGCGAATCACACTAAAGCAATCATTATTCCGAAGTTTCTATTAGATTACATATTTTAACATATTTTGGTGCATAATAAATATTTTGGCATATAATTACATATTTTTAAGAATATTGCATATTTTGAAAACACAATTTTTTTTCATCAATTTTCTTTCATGACTTGACTCATAAGTTACACGTTTGAAAATTGTTTATAAAGCTTGTCCCTTCGTTTCTAATGCATAAAAATAATTTAATAATTGCATATAATAACGCATTCTGTTAAGAAATGGACATCCTTTTGCCATGCTAACATTTTTTGTATCCCTTAAGAAGTAACGGTAAAGTAGGAACAAATGCCAGTGCCAAGGGTGAGTCATTGTACTGCTACCGCGGTGAAGGACAGAAAGCGTATTCCTAATCTCAGCGCTGAGCAATCTGATGGCATCACGGTGTTCCGAATTTAACGATGACTTCACTGAGGCTACACCGGTGTCGCACCGGTCCCATCAGCTTGCAGAGGTGGTGGCAATATCCACCAGCCGCCATCAGTGAATTTGATTGGTTCTTATATAGGGCGGGAATTAGCAGGCGAATGACATCGTGCACTGTTGTGTCATGGCGGTGTGTTCTGCTTTGGTTCTGCTGTGTTGTTTGTAATGAGCACAACGTAAAAAGAAAAAAAGGTAATGGTTTATGAGCGAACATGTCAACGGACCAGTTATTACTACTGGTTCAAGAAATAAATAATTGTTTATGCTCTCTTTTCTTTGAACGAGATGACAGTACGGAAATTTTACAAAATCTTGCTAGCATAGCACAGACAACTTGTACAGCCGCCATGTTAGCAATTGAACCTTCCAGCAGTTTTGTTCCTATTTCGCTGCAGCGTGACGTCATTGATGTCCACCGGTCCGGTGAGATTCGGAATACGCTGAGAGTGAAACACCCCCAATCAATTGCTCTGAAAGAAAACGGTAGTTCTTTCAGTTTTCTTGAGAAACTTCTTCTGATATCAGGTGATAGTCTGCTGCTATGGCGCCAGTCGCATCCAAGTTGGCATCCAAGTTAAAAGATTGGATTTAAATTGACGATGCCTTTACTAGTGACGGAAAAATAGTGCTGTGCAAAGTGTGTGGCAAACGTGTTTAAAAACTGAACTTCATATCACAAATAAAAAACGTGTTCAGTCAAAAAAACAAGTTCTTCTTACACAAGCGGTGCTGGAACCTTCTTCGTCTTCTACCAATGAATTTAATAAAGATTTGTGGATGGCAATGTTGCTGCAAACATACCGTGGTATAAACTTGGAGTGCCAAATACTGCAAATACTGCAACTTCAATATTCGGAGTGAATCAACACTCCGGAAAAATTATTTTAACCCCTGCTACACTGACACAATGGAATTGATTAGAGCGCTTAACTTGGTGATTCCTACGTATGAGTTGACGTTGACGAGACAATCAATGACTGCAGAAAATATGGAAAAATATTAAATTATTAATTGTGCCTCCAAACAACAATTAAACGAGGTTGAATCATATGTGCACTTGTAATGTTTTATCAGTGTGGAAAAATAGCCTACATGTAATAAAGCTTGGATTTTAAGTTACACATTTTTTATGTATTACATATTTATTTAAATATTTTGCCATTTTTGTTTCATATTTTGCCCTTTTTAGCTACATATTTCTTATTTTCGTATTACATAAAATCCGGGCTCTACGTATAACTGTAAATTAATTAAATATACAACTATTATCTGCTTTACCTCTTATGCTTTTCAGCGGAGAATTGATATTATAGAGGTAACCCATATGTATAATAATCAGGGAAAGGATTTATATGTAAATACATATTTACTTATAAAGCTAATATAATTTATATTTTGCATTATCTTTATGTTTCACAATGTGTAGGGTTGAAAAATCCTACTTTTATTTTCCATATTTTTCCATATTTTAGAGTTTAGTACATATTTTCGTTAATTTCCATATATTTTCCATATTTCATATAAAACAGTCCATATTATATTAGGTTTAACAATAAAACAAAACAAAATTCCATTAACTTTTAAAAATACATTTCAACAATAGAGATTTAAACACATGTTCAGTAATCCCTTTAACATCAGAGTTATTTGAAAATTAGCAGTCCTATCAACAATGGGAAAGTAAGTTACAAAACTGTATTAATTTAATTTAAAATTTTTAACAGACTTCAGTTGTGCAGCTCAACAGTTAAATGCCAGTCAGAGTAAACATAGGTTCAGTTTTGTAAATCATACTATAAAGACGGTAAATATGCCAAAAGTACGTCATTCAGTCAATTTAAAATCAAAACTAACAAGTTACATTTCAGAATTTAAAGAAGATGGTTTATCAACTGACAATAAAATATTATTTTGTAATTTGTGTCAGTGTGCAGTATCATCTACACAAAAGTTCCTGGTGCAACAACACATTACAACTAGTAAACATCAGGCCAACAAACAACTAAATTCCAAGCAGAGACAATTGTTTTTAACACAACCAACAACATCGAATGTAAGATCTGAGTTTAACATCGACCTGTGCCGTTCTCTCATCTCTGCTGATATTCCTCTCTACAAACTAAAGAATAAGGTCTTCAGGGAATTCCTTGAAAAATATACTCAACATACAATCCCGGATGAGTCAACACTTAGGAAGACGTATGCTCCATCCATCTACGATGAGACAATACAGAAGATAAGAGATGAAATTAAAGATAGTTCAATTTGGGTTTCCATTGATGAGACTCCCGACAAAGAAGGTAGACTTGTTGGTAATGTAGTTATCGGTTTGTTAAGTGAACAATATTCTGAACGAATTCTTTTACATTGTGATGTTCTAGAAAAGTGCAATAACAAAACTATAGTTAAACTGTTCAACGAAGCTATGGGTATCCTGTGGCCAAAGGGTATTATGTACGATAATGTGTTATTCTTTATTAGCGATGCTGCCCCTTATATAGTCAAAGCTGGACAAGCATTATCTGTTGTATATCCTAAATTGACTCATTTTACTTGTGTGGCGCATGCATTTCATCGTGTGGCAGAAGTGGTCAGAGACAATTTCCCTAAAGTAGATTTGTTGATTTCATCAGTGAAAAAAGTATTTCTCAAAGCTCCCAGTAGAGTTAACGTGTTGAAAGAAATGTACCCTGAAATTCCATTGCCACCAAAGCCAATTTTAACTAGATGGGGTACATGGCTAGAAGCAGTTGAATATTATGCCGAACATATAGACTCTATTAACAATGTTCTCCTTGCATTGGACTCTGAAAATGCAGTCTCAATTGATACTGCGAAAACAGTTACCTGTGACATAAGTGTGAAGAATGACTTAGCTCACATTCAGCATACATTTTCATGCATCATAAAAACGCTCAAAAGTCTCCAAAATAGGCACCTTTCACTATCTGAAAGTTTTGAAATTATAAATAGTACTGTGGAACAACTGAATCGTGGTAGAGGTAAAGTTGCAGATGCAGTAAGAGCTAAGGTGGACACTGTACTTTCAAAAAACCCTGGATATGAAGAACTACAAAAGGTTGTTGCTGTGATGAGTGGTGAATCAACAGTGAAGATTAACTTGGACTTATCCCCAGCAGACATTGTGAAATTGAATTATGTACCAGTTACTTCTTGTGACGTCGAACGCTCTTTTAGTCAGTATAAATCTATCCTCAGAGACAATAGAAGAAGATTCACTTTTCAGCACTTGAAAGAAATGTTTGTAACCTATTGTTATGGTAACAGACAATAAAAATTGTGTTTTGTTGAAACTACATTGGAAGATAAGGTACGTCCATTATATTTTTTGTTTAGTTTGATTAAAATGTACCAATATTTAACGTACATAGTCATTTTTTTATAATTTTAAGTCCATATTTAATTCCATATTTTGGTAAAAATCCATATTTAATTCCATATTTTGGTAAAAATAACTACATATATATTTACATATTTCATATATTTTTAGTCCATATAAATCCGTTCCCTGATAATAATAATAATAATAATAATAATAATAATAATAATAATAATAATAAACATTTACATTTATTATATTTAGGAGTTTTCTACAACCCATTAGAAATTCTGCTTTTCTACAAGTTCCTATCCTCTGTGTCTTTATCCATCAACCCTCATGTGCGCAAGTGTAGTAAACAAGAGCCCCTGTATATATGCTACTTGTGGACAGTCGTGCGAAATTGTTGCCTACATACAGATGGACTCCCATTAAAACTCGCTCCAAATTTTAATTCTGTATCTGTACATATGAGCCAGAACTCAGACGTATTTCCAATTGTAACCTTCGAAAATTCGTATTAAATGTGAATTCTTTTAGCGTTTGTTCAAATAGAAATTTCCAAAGTTATAAACATTTTATTCTATCCAATGCTGAATTAACCAATATCTTCCATTACTGTATATGAAAGCATAATGCCATTCGTTTCATTCACAGTTTCCTGTATCCACAGTTTTCTGTCCGAAGACAGGTTCTTCACTGCAACTCCAGCATTCTCCAGTCTTCTGGTGTTCCATTTTCATCTTTGTCTCCGCATAGTTTCAAACACATTTATTATTTTATTTATTTGTTTATTTATCCCGGTAGAGATATTGCAATGTTACACTTATAAATTAAACATTTTCTATATTTATGTCTTTCCTTATGTATTCTCAGAATAAATACAAAGAAGTGCTAGCTGAGACACGACTATTGCAGTAATGCGAGAATTGTTGGATTTTGCATTGTATCATAGATGTAGAAACGTCCAATATCTTGGATCTGAGTGTAGAATCCATCAAGGAACGCAACGAGAAAAAGCTACCTATTGGGCCATTTCCAAAACATTGGATTATTCTGCTTATTTGACGCAGTGCAAGAATTCAGTAAACTTGCGTCATATAAAACTCCACAAAGGTCATATCACACGACTATGTAAACATTAGCAGCGACCCATTTGAGAGAATGTGTTCATAAAAATATAAGAACAAAATGAAGTGACGTGTGCGCCACTCCTTGGAAGGCTATACTGTATACTTATAGCCACTTTGTGTTTGTGTGTGTGTGCTTGTATTCGTTTTCAATATTATTTATCGTTAGATTTTGCTTCCAAGAGAGATATATTTTTTTCTTTCTTGGCAAGTTGGCTTCTCTTCGACCACTGTATTCTTAAGAAAAAAACTGACTTTTCTTCCACTCCACAGTTGGTCTATTTTCCTTCTGACACACAATACCAAGTGTTGCAGGGTTGTTAGGATGAGTAAGGCTTACTTACTTACAAATAGCTTTTAAGGAACCCGAAGGCTCATTGCTGCCCTCACATAAGCCCGCCATCGGTCCCTATCCTGTGCAAGATTAATCCACTCTCTATTATCATAGCCTACCTCCCTCAAATCCATTTTAATATTATCCTCCCATCTACGTCTATTTCCCTCCGATCTCCCAACTATATGCATTTCTGGATTCGCCCATACGTGCTACATGCCCTGTCCATCTCAAACATCTGGATTTAATGTTCCTAATTATGTCAGGTGAAGAATGCAATGCGTGCAGTTCTGCGTTGTGTAACTTTCTCCATTCTTCTGTAACTTCATCCCTCTTAGCCCCAAATATTTTCCTAAGAACCTTACTCTCAAACACCCTTAATATCTGTTCCTCTCTCAGAGTGAGAGTCCAAGTTTCACAACCGTACAGAACAACCGGTAATAAAACTGTTTTATAAATTCTAACTTTCAGATTTTTTGACAGCAGACTAGATGACGAAAGTTTCTCAACCGAATAATAACAGGCATTTTCCATATTTATTCTGCGTTCTATAGGAGGCTAGTAATTAAAATTACATTTTCATAATTATTTTTTATAATATGTGTTAAGTAAACTATTATACACGACGGAAGTGAAACAACATAACTTGAACTATTATTAAATATGAGAGAGAGAGAGAGAGAGAGGGAGAGAGAGAGAGAGGGGGGAGAGAGGTGGGGGAGTGAGAGAGATATTTTACGCAAAATCTGAACAATATATTTTATTACGTCTACAGCAATAATTTTCAAAATTATTAAAAATTAAATTATTTAAAAACTATTAACTAGCCCAGGAACAATATACATTGCACTTGATTACAGCTTGTTTCGCGAGTATCGACATACCGGCCGCCTAGGTAGCAGCACCAGCGTCATTCGCGCGCAGAACTGCTAGCTGTCCGGTATTATTATGGTAAGGTATTTGGTTCAACTATAGGCTAAAGACTAACATCTCTTAGTCTTTATATCTATTAAGTTTTTTCTTTTTTTTTTTTTAATTTTTCCTCTGTGTACTTTTTTATATAGGCCTAGTTTTTTTTGTTACACATACCCTAATTATTTATTCACACCATACATTCACTAAGTACACTGAAGAACAGAATGCAAAAACACACACACACACACACACACACACACACACACACACACACACACTTGAAACCAGCCATAATCTTGTACCTTGAATGTACTTGTTTTAAAGTTTTAAAGGTGCAATGATTTTAGTTGCTGTAAATTCTGATTGTTCATGGCGTTGCACTTTTGCTCAAATTTGTGACGTTCTGTTGCGAGTATTTTCAACAACTCTTCCATTGTGTGTACTGATGCCGTCAGTTGATAGTGTAGAAATCCTGCAGCAAGCCAAACCTTGACGAAAACTGCATTTTCAGCTGGAGGGTCTACTAACAAAAGAGTTTGATGCTTATCATTTAATTGTGACGTAGGCCATATCTGCTGCAATAGATGTTTTGCTCCGTCCCAAGTTGTTCTTGCAGTTCCGCAATTTGTTATTCTGTGTTTCAGCGTGTCTAAGTAACCACATGTTTTACATGCAGACGAGTCCGTCAAGTGGTGTCGGTGTTTTCTTTCCTCCGTCGGTATTATGTGATTGATGTAACAATAAACTGTTGTGTGCCATGCAGTGGGGATATTGGCCAGATGTATGTTGTGCCAAATTTTGTGCCAGCGTTGATTGGGAAATTGTTCTGTAATACGTGGGGACTGAAAGTTGTTCTCCATGATGTGTTTATAAATTAATTTGGTTTGTTGTTTTGTGTCCGATGTGATTAGTTCTGGAGGATATGACTCTATTAATTGCCATAAACTTTGTATAGACTTCGGTAGCGGGGATTTTCTGCTGCGAAATGGTAGAATTTGTCGCTCCCAGAAGTATTTGTCCATTGGATCGCTTTCTCCTCGCTGTCCTCTTAGAATGTTCCGAGTTATGAGTGCTTGGCATTTTTCCTTCACTGCTATCAATTGCAGCCCTCCTTTCCCTTTTGGCAAACACAACTGTGTTTTCTTTAGTTTGTACAGGTACCCTTTCCAAATATAGAAACTGACTGCACGTTCAAGGACCGTAGTGTATTTATCTGGAAGTGGGAGAATTTGTGCTAGGTACCACAATTTGGACAAACAGAACACATTAACATGCCATACTCTTTCAAAAAGATTTATATTTCTGTGTATCTGTTGGAACAGTGCAGCTCTTGTGAGAGCAGTTGTCTTTGTCCAGTTGACTTCAATCATTTCATCGAAGGAACCACATACTGTCATTCCTAGAATTTTCGCTTGGCGTACCGTAATGATATCATTAAATGTGTGTCTGTCAGGCCAGCTACCCAGGGGTAATAAGAAGGACTTCCGTGCGTTTATTTGTGCACCGGAGGCTGCACTGTATATTTCTAAAATACGTGACAGTGTCGCACATTCTTCTACGTCACGAAGGAGAAAGACCATATCATCTGCGTACACTCTGCTAGTGAATAGCGGGGATATTGTTCGTGCATCCGAATTTAAGTTCCGATGTGCCATTCGAACAAGAGGTTCCACACTGAGTGCAAACAGGAACATAGACAAACGAACATCCTTGGCGTACGGACGATTTGATGGGGATTCGTTGCGTAAAAAAGCCATTAATTTGGACTCGGGAATGTGCAGTACTATACATGTTTTTGATAATGTTAATTATTTTATCTGGTATGCAAAAACGTTTCATGACATGTTGTAGGTACTGGTGATTAACCCGATCAAAAGCCTTGTTAAAGTCCACTGAGAGCAATGCTCCTTTATCGTCATGATGTTCTTCAAAATGCAGAACCGTGTCGCGAATTGTGGAAAGGTTATGTATAATGGATTTTTCTTGCACACTGAATGTCTGACCAATTTCAAAAATATTCCGAAAGGCCGGTTTCAATCTATTAGCTAGTACCTTCATGAACAGCTTGTAATCAGTGTTGAGCAAAGTAATGGGGTGGTACTCTGACATTGTAGTTGGGTTAGTCGTTTTCGGAATTAAAGTCACTAGACCCTCACTGAAACCATCGATTACTGAACCATTTTCTAAAATATAATTCATCAGCTCTAATAGATATTCCTTAATTAAGCGCCAATGGGTCTTGTAGAATTGATAAGATAATCCATCAGGACCGGGAGCAGTATTCTTGGGCGCGCTTTCTAATGCTGACCGAATTTCTTCTTCCGTTATTGGTGACTGGAGATGCTGTTGTTGTTGTAGACTTAGATGTCTGCTCACACTTGTCAATATGTTTGCTGTTTCCTTCTGTGATGTTGGAGATGCAGCATAAAGTGAAGTAAAAAAATCTTCAGCTTCTTTGATACAATCTTTCGAAGTGTTTACAATATTTCCTTCGGCAGTGCGGAGCTGGCCTATATATTTTATTCTACTCTTTCGTTTTTCCTTTACCAGATGGTAAAGCGCACAGCGTTCTTCTTCGTGTACTGTCGGTACACGAGCCCTGACCATCACACCATTCATGAGTTTTTTGTGCATCTCACAGATTTTCAACTTAGTTGCAACGATGTCTGCCCATTTATTTCCCTCTGTTTTTTGTGCCTCATGAAGTTCAGCTAACATCTGGTAATAAAAATGCAATGTTGCTCTGATTTCTTGTGCTCGTTGAATCCCTACAGACTGATAAAAGGATTTGACACCAGGCTTCACTATTTTCATCCATTTTTCCATTATATTGAATTTTGAATTTCTGACTCTTATGTTTAGAGTTTTGAAATGTTGAACAAATTGGTCTCTGTAGTCAGGTATAAATAATAAAGAGTCATTAAGTTTCCAGTAGCTTTTCCCATAGAGGGGGAGTTGTGTATCTGTCTGCAGTGAAATGCAGACACAATCATGATCCGAAAAAGGTGTCGGTATGACTTTTATTCTGTATACATCTGTTGAATGCGGACGCGTGATATAAAATCGATCTAATCTGGACGATACATTCTGTCGACGGAAAGTATACTCTACATCATTACCATGAAGGAGTTCCCAGGTATCTATTAACTGTAGTTCTCTTGTTAAATTTTCTAATGCTGGCGATGGATTATATTTGCCTGTCTGGTCTTTTGCGTGTAATACACAATTCCAATCTCCACCTATAAGTAGCCGATTGTATCGGTGACGCAGGTAGAATGGGATTTCTTTACTAATAAAATTCTCTCTCTCCTGACGATAGTTGGTTTCCGAAGGCAGGTACACGTTTATAACTTGTGTGTTATTAAGATTCATGGATATGACTCTGCCACTAGGATGTGTTTCCACTTGATCGATATCCATCCCCGCACGATAAATAATTGCAGTACCACGATTATTCTCACCGGTGTTCACAACATATTCATATTGGGGACCCAAAAATTCGAAATTATCATTGTTTACTTCTTGCAATAAAAGCACATCGATATCGTTTTGCCTAATGAATGCATTAAGTAACTGTTGTTTGTGTTTCCCTTGTATACAATTGACATTTAAAGTAGCATATTTGCGTAATATTACCATCGAATAGAAGATCGAGAGGGCTGTGAGAATAAACAGACAAGATCGCTGACGTACATCCATCCTACACATTTAACGTGTCCAAGTCTGTAATAACCTCAAGATTGGTGGTAGAGTTTATATGTCCTTTCCGAGTCGATTTTGCTTCAACACAGTCTTTCTTGTTGCTGTCTTTGAGTAACTGTTGTTTGTGTTCCTCTTGTATACTAGTTATATTTAAAGTAGTGTTTTTGTATACTATTACCATTGATAGAAATCTAGAAGGCTATAAACATAAACAAACAATACCGCGGTCGTGCATATGTCCTACACAACTTATATGTCCAAGTCAGTGATACCTTCGATAGTGTTGGCAATGTTTATATGTCCTATATGAGTCGATTTGACTTCCACCCCTCTTTCTTGTTGCTCTCTTTGACTGACTGTTGTTTGTGTTTCCCTTTCATATAATTGAATTTTAGAGTACATATTTGCGTAATATTGTTATCGAATGGAGAATCCAGAGGCTGTAAACATAAACAAACAGGACCGCGGACATACATACATCCTACACATCTAACATGTCCAAGTCAGTAATACCCTCGGCAGTGGTGGTATTGTTTATATTCCCCTTCTGAAACGATTTCCCTTCAGCACCCTCTTTCTTGCTGCTCTCTTTGGTACGTCCATATATAGCATATGGATGTGGTCTCGTCGGACTATTCTTTGTTTTACTACTCGGATTTACATGTGGCGAGTTTTTATCTGTGGCTGCATTACTGGGCCCCGCGTCTCGACTTCGCAAACGTGGGTCCCTTGAATTTTCCTGTTGTGTTGTGGGTTTTAGTTTTTTTGATGGAGTTTCCGTTGGTTCTTCTAATTGTAAAGTACAGCTTACCTCGAGTGGAGCATTTCCAAATTGCGAGGGTGACTTCGATTCTGGCGGGATTACTGTTTTTTCCATTAACTCCGGAGCTGCATTTCGTCCGTCTGTGTTGACCTCCTCTGCTGTATCCTCTGTCCGGTCTGTTGTCTCCAACGTAGGCTGCTCCGTCCTGTCGGTCACTACGTTTGTGATTTCTGCTGTCTCGGAAGATGTATCTGTGTCGTCTTCCACCGGTGCGTCTCGCTCCACGGGCCGTGTCATCGTTCGCTCTTCTTTTGATGTCGATGGTCCTTGTGAAGATCTCCCCATAACTATGTCACTCAATAACATTTTCCGTGACTGAACACTAACTGATAAGATTGTTTTCCTTCGTGGGCAGCTTCTTTTTTGTGATCAGGCTCCTGGCACACAAAACATAAAATCAGTTGACCAATGTATGTAACATGTGCATTATAGCCCGCTATCGGTACTGAGTCTGGAATATTTTGTTTCACTTCCATCTTTAGAGCACGGATACCGTTATTAACAGGAAATGGGAATGCTGTGCTCCATTGTTCGTTTCTCACTGAATGGATAACACCATATCTAGTCAAAGCTGTCGTTACCATTGAGTTGGGCACCTCGGGAGGAAGATTAAATACTCTGTTATAGCAGGAGAATCAGCTTTACTAATTTTAATTTGCGTTTGTTCACCGTTGCCGTATTTAAACTTTGTTTCACCTTCATGTTTTTGTACTATTTTCTCATACACAGTTGGCGATATCACTTTTATATACAACGATTTTTCTTGCATGTTCAGCTGCAACATATCTACTTGATCCGTGTTTATGTTCAGAGTTTGTTGTATCCACACGTGTAACTCCATCGCCGTAGGGCGCGAAGCACTTGCTTCAAATTGAACTTTTATTGTGTTAACACGACGTATAGTAGCCATGTTCTGTTCAAATTGTTCGTTGCACTGTCTTTATAACACTCGAAAACAAAAAAAACTTACAAAATAATAATATATATAAACGCAAAAACACTATATATGTAAGAAGTTATACACTGGATGTGCACTGTTGTTTATTACGCGACCAAACGACTCGGCACTGTACTCCGTCAGCAATGCTCGCGTACACAATACAACTGTACTCTACCGTGGTCGACGCCACACTGAAGTTCACTAATCAGGTAATAGGGCATGAGGCAGTTTAACATTCCCATAGTACATACTGTAAACATATCGAAGATACTTTTCAACCAAAGATACGCTTGATTCGACCAAGACGATCGGTCGACTGTGATGCTTTGGTTTGGGTGTTTTGCTTTCATGCGTAGTCGGTACACGCGCAGCCAGCCTGCTCCGTATAATAATATTCAGCAACCGACCGCACATAATATTATGATCCTCGATCGGTTGTTTTTATTGGAATGCAGACCTCTAATATGTACAGATAATACAGGCTGAAGTCACATCAAGATTAGAGCATTACTATACAGCTGGATTCCATTCAGTGCTGTTCAGTTTGGTTCGTGACAATGCAGTACACATTAGTACAGCGAATCTGTGCTTATGATAAATATATTATGAAGAAATTGTACAAAATACGTACTGTATTTTTACGGAAATTTCCTGGAGTTCAATAACAATCTCATTCAACAATTCACAATTTAGTGAAAAAAGTGCAAGAAGCAGGCTCATTTATAAATAAAAAAAAAGACGCATAATCGTATTCTAACCGAAGAAAAACTTGATGACATATGCCACAGGCTAGAACAGTCTCCCAAGAAATTGTTAAGAAAGTTACCTCAACAGGCAGGTTGGTCCTATTATGTCCAAGATATAAGCTTGGAAAACGATGGAATTGTTTACACTAAAGCAATAGTTGTCCATAAATTGAATGAAACGGAGTGCCTAGCGTTCAATTCTATCGATAGAGCGAAATTCAGCTTCTGTTTAGAAATCTTTTCAAAACATGCGAAATGTACATTAGGGAGGATGGTCGATTGTTCAATACTTATTTTGAAATAAGCCAGCCACCGGCGTAGCTCAGTCGGCTAAGGCGCTTGCTTGCCGATCCGGAGCTACGTTCGGGCGCGGGTTCGATTCCCGCTTAGGCTGATTACCTGGTTGGGTTTTTTCCGAGGGTTTTCCCCAACCATAAGGCAAATGTCAGGTAATCTATGGGGAATCCTCGGCCTCATCTCCCACATATAATCTCGCTATCACCAAGCAAAATGAAATAAATGAGATAAGCCAATAAATTGCATACGTGAAGTATGTTTAAGTTGCGAGATTTTACTTCCTAAGCTGACGCTTTAAATCCTCGCTAAGCGATCTGTTACTCATCTCACTTTTCGAACGGTTCCGTACTAAGCGAAACCTGTATTCTGGCGTACACCAGTTTTTGAAGTTGCTATCACTATTAAGAGACTGCCACAATCTTAACCAAGTTTCGCATTTCTCTCCATGAGAGTAGCTGCGTTGAAAGTTTATAATAACTTTTTTTTTTGGTAATCTTTCACGATACAGGATACAACTATGAGTTACTGAGCTTGTGAAAAATCTGCAATTCATTAAACTTTTCTTTACACTGTATATCCTGCTTCTTCTTTGCTCATGCCTTTATTTTCACCGATATCACTACAACTTTCAGTCCTGTATTTACTAAAGGACCTGATTAAGTGGAAGGACCGTCGCTAATTAATATAATCTTCCATAGGATTTTTTATTAGGTTATTTTACGACGCTATATCAACATCTTAGGTTATTTATCATCTGAATGAGATGAAGGTGATAATGCCGCCGAAATGAGTCCGGGGTCCAGCACCGATAGTTACCTAGCATTTGCTCATAATGGGTTGAGGGAAAACCCCGGAGAAACTTCAACCAGGTATAACTTGCCCCGAACGGGAATCGAACTCTGGCCACCTGGTTTCGCGGCCAGACGCGCTGACCGTTACTCAACAGGTGTAGACTTTCCATAGGAACATGCATAAGCAAATTTATAAAAATACATACTAGTGTTTTTAATGAAACCTTTATACTAAATACATTTTGATAACATAACATCGAACCACGCATATTCCACACTGTGATGTGTTAGGCTTTCACGGTGTGTTCAGAAGTAGATTTTGGGGCATTCCACTGTGTGCCCGCCTGAATAGGTGACTCTTTAGGACTTTCTATGTATAATTGTCCTGAAGATGGAATGCATTTCAGAAACGTTGAAAATAACTTACGGCACATGGTGGTAATACCGAAACTCTGGTTCTGAATACTATACAGTATTTTATGAAAATGCAGAGTGATCAGTTTGGGTATGGATAAAATAAAAACACCGTAAAACATTTACTACTGAACTTTATTTGTTGAAACTTTGTGCATACAATATTGAAAGATGGGAGATTCCTCAGAGCTCAACATGACTCCCATTGCTTTTTGTTTTAGTATGTTATTTTACGACGCTTTATCAAGATCTCAGGTTATTTAGCGTCTGAATGAGATGAAGGTGATAATGCCGCTGAAATGAGTCCGGGGTCCAACACCGAAAGTTACTCAGCATTTGCTCATATTGAGTTGAGGGAACACCCCGGAAAAAACCTCAACCAGGTAACTTGCCTCGACCGGGAATCGAACCCGGGCCACCTGGTTCGCGGCTAGACGCGCTAACCGTTACTCCACAGGTGTGGACACCCCCAGTGTGCACCCTGCACAAGTCATAACGGTGATGCAATTCAGCCCATGTCAGTTGTAACATAAGAGGGGTGATTTGTTGAAAAGCTTGAGTAATTTTTACTCTCAACTCATCAATGTTCCTGAGTTTCTGTGAATAGACAATGTCTTTAACAAAACCCTACATGAAGAAGTCAGGAGGGGTTAGATCTGGGGAGTTTGGGGACCAAGCCAAAAGGTAGCTGCTTCTCGTACTGGGTTTCGCCTGCGACCTCTTGCTTTTTTTTTTTTAATACATAGAACCTGTTTCTACAAATGTTCGATACCACAACACTATGGAATCATGTTTAGGTACATTACGCAAACCATACTCACGTCGAAATTCCTTTTGAACTCTTTTATAACACTCTCAAATTTAGCATACCAAAGAACACATTGTGCCCGGTGTTGATTTGCAGTAGCCATTTTAATCATCTACGATTTTCATTTGTCTTTTCAGATTATGCATTGTTGATTGTCATATATGGAAACTCCCACCTTTTAATCATAATATAACCAGCAAGAAATTTTTCTTACTATCATAATAGCTTTATAATAATAAATTAATATTATCCATATCCAAACGGTTCAGACTGTAATATTGTAGAAATCTTCACGTTGAAAACATCGCTAATAAGACGTGTATGTGCCCTCATGCTCAGAAATGGCCGGAAAATGTAAACAATTCACTTGCACTCCAACCCTACTTTGTTTGTTGATAAATAAACACGACAGAGCCAGTGGCGGACGGTAGGAAAGGAGATAGTCTTTGCGTGTTACTTCTTCTGTATGGAAATACAATTTAAACTATACAAATAACAAATGAATCAAATTTCAATTTCATATATAATCATAACTGTATTTATGCAACTGTTATTAATAAAATAAACTTGTTTTAAGTGTGTTAAGTAAACAAATAACACCGAACGAACGGCTCTTTAAAGCCACATATCAGGAAAGAAAAAAAAAACAACAGAGAGATTTTACACCTGACTCTTCAATTTAATTTGATACGAAACAATAATTTAATTCCTCAATCCCCCCCATACACAATGCAAATTATTTAATACCTAATTAATTCTGTCACTGTTGCAGTCTACCACAGACCTCAAATGACATGACACTGAATTAATGACATGTTCGAAGAAGTCAAGATGGCACTGAAGCTCCTTGCTGAATATGCGCAAAGCTATCTCTTCAGGAGATGTATATGCCTTCCGCATATAAATAATGATTTATCTATTAATGAATGAGAGATTTGGAGCCATTTTTACAATTATACTTAATCCCACTGAAGAGTTACTTTAAATGTGTATCCGCGACTCCACTGCTTACACTACGTCGTTCAATTTGCTTAATTTGTTTTTTTTTTGTACTGCTTTTTATTATAACCTACAAAAGACGTAATGAGCAAAGACTCTTTCATTTTCCACAGTTCGCCACTGTGTCTTTCGTGTTTACTTATTAACGTTCAGCTCGATTCAGAGATTTTGGCCCCTCCAAAAAGTAAGTAGATAGACTAAGAGCAAGTTACTCATCACTGCTGGCGGGCTGGGTCACACAGATCAGGCCGCACAGTCATAACATCTAACACTTCCTTCGTATCATGTCGCGGTACACTCCGTCTTAAAACACAATATTCTTCCACACGTCCCGTTACTAACCACTTATATTTTCTTGACATGAGTGTCCCTCAGCTTCGAGCATAGTTACTGTTCTCCAACCAGGAGATTAACCGTGGAAGGAATGTGCTTACCATTGCGTCATCTATTGGAGCGAAGTAGATAGATAATACTACCGTTATAACGTCATATGCATATGTTATTTCCTGTATGGCGGGATTAAAATACCAGGAAATTAACCGTGATCTAATTTTGTAACTAGGGTAGTATAAGTATGTGCGTATCAGTGTTATCGTTTGTGGTTTGAGAGTTAGCCAGTGGAGATGCGTGTACCCACGTGTGTGTGACCTTATGACGTCTTATAACATCAACATTCATTCATAGCATCACCCTGCTGCGTCTCATTCCCCTGAGACTTTCTCCTGGTTGGAGTACAGTATTATTTTCATTCTTCCTCTTTCCTCTTCCTCTCCTATGCACATTTGTGATCAAATTTCTTTCTTATGAAGCAAGACACAGCTCGCTCACTAGCCAAACAACCAAGGACAGGGGGCATTAACGCTGAATCGAGCTGTAACTGCGCGCTTCTTTTGTCTTAAGCAGAGGCTTGGAGCATAGATATTCTATTTACGTTTTCCGGACATTTCTGAACATGAGGGTACACACAGGATGAATGACCTATTTGGAACAGGTAATTAAAATCTTTCATCTGTGCTGTTATTTTTATCATCTGATTCTTGTACTCTCTGATTCATTGCCTTCAAAGCCATTTTTTTAAATAGCTGTGTTCTGAGGTGTGATGTTCATTCACATACTGCTGTTCCCGACGAAAATAACGTAAGAACCACATATTGTTTTAGTTTTGCTACTGTTTTGTTGCAGGGAACACAAAGGTCTCGGGGAAAAAATAACGTTGTGGCATGATGGCAACATTAATCATGGTTTCCCATCGCATTGCAGGACATTTATTTCCTGCGATAAACAACACAAGACCGACGATAGATTACAGCTGTATGTTTATGCACATGAAACGTGATGCGCAAGAAAAATTTCAAACGTGTTTTATTACGCGTGCTTACTGAACGAAGCTTTAGACCCCTAAATATATTATATTAGTTAATAAGCCGTATGTGAACTTCATTAGTCTGACCTCCTCTTTATGTTTCTTAACGACAAAAGTTGTTATATACTCTCATCAATTTTACTTATTCACCGATGTAGCTCAGTCGGTTAAGGCACTTTCCTGCCGATTCGGAGTTGCGGTCGGGCGTGGGTTCGATTCCCGCTTGAACTGATTAGCTGGTTGAGTTTTTTCCGAGATTTTCCCCAACCGTAAGGCGAATGTCAGTTAATCTATGGCGAATCCTCGGCCTCATCTCGCCAAAAATCATGCTATTACAAATTCCCATCGACGCTAAGTAATCTAGTAGTTGATACAGCGTCGTTAAATAACCAACTAAAAATTACTTTGTTACATTATTATACAGAGTGTACTTAAGTACATATTTTGTACCCAGTAGTGCTGTGGTATGTGGTTGATGGATAAAAAAGAAATAACAGTATAAAAGATAAAAATGTAGGCACTTCACCGCGGAATGTAGTCATTCGCTCGATGTCAATATAAAAAAGACAGCATAGTTCAAAAAGCCGCTTTCGTTCAAACTGTATCTCACAATAAATAAATATTCGAACTGTGCGCCATTGACTTCATTGAACAACTACATATAAGCAGCGGATTACATATCCTTGGACATTGAAGATTACTGCAGGTCCTTATCTTACACTTAACCTGCAGCAGCTGTAATTAGTGCTACTATACCTAAGTTATTCTCAGTTTTTACGCGGTTCTGTTACACAAGATATCTCCAGAGAAAATAATCAAATTTCGTCAGATCGGGTGACCTTGCTAGTCAATGAACCGGCCCATTACGGCCAATCCAGCGTGAAGGAAACGACTCATTCAGGAATGATCGTTGACGGTAACTGACATGAACAGTAGCTTCATCGCATTGAAACCACATTCATCTCCTGTTACGCAGTGGCACATCTTCAAGACCTAGACATGCGTTCAGTAACACGATATTGATGCGTTTGGGACCATGTGTTTCTATCTTTAAAATGATGCTCTACAAAATATGTACTTATTTCAAAGACATTCTGTATTTTTATAATATAAGAAGTATTGTATTAATATATAAACATATTATTCGTATGTTTCAACCATTGTTTATGTTCACAAACATGAAACCACTCACAAAATTCGAGATGTCTGTCTGAGGCGTACTCATTTACAGCGTGAAGCAACCTGAGAATATAGGACCTCCACTTTGATTGCATTAAACTTTGATGGACACTCGATTTGCTTACACCTGACTGACGCGAAGCTTGCTATACCGACTTCCTTGGGGATCTGGTGAAAATCTGCAACATGCTTTCATACTACGTTCGTCCGTTTTTGTTCTCTTCCTGCAAAACCATCCCTTCTTCACATCACACAGTTTCTTCCCTCGAACTTGTCGCGTAATGTCATAATTGTTGCGCGTGATGGTGGCGCAGTATTGAATTCTGTCCTCCATTGTCTCTGCATCTCAATCATGTTTTCACATTTCCAAAAAAAAAAAAAAAAAAAAAAAAAAAAAAAAAAAAAAAAAAAAAAAAAACTTTAAAATCCGCTTCCCTTACTCGAATAACTTGTTCACTACAAATTTTGTCTATACCAGATCTGCAGAACTGTACCTCCTCAGAGCGACTGCCTTCGTACCCCTCTACCCACCCACCTTTTCTATCAGTGTGGTCATAGCGTTCTAGTTGCGCTCGGCTATATCAACATTCATTCTCGCGGCGTCAGGTACACAATACGCTATCAAGAATTACAAATAAACAAATAATAAAATCCTTAGGAACATATCTTTGGAAAGTAAGAGAAAAACGAATGAGGGAAATAAATAAGTTAAAATATTTGTAAAATAAATTTTAAAATGTGTGTGTGCATATAATCACACAACTGCAGGCATTGTATTCTTCACCTGATATAATTAGGAACATTAAATTCAGACGTTTGAGATGGGCAGGGCATGTAGCACGTATGAACGAATTCAGAAATGCATATAGAGTGTTAGTTGCGAGACCGGATGGAAAAAGACCTTTGGGGAGGCCGAGACGTAGATGGGAAGATAATATTAAAATGGATTTTGGGAGATGAGATATGATGATAGAGACTGGATTAATCTTGCACAGGATAGAGACCGATGGCGGGCTTATGTGAGGGCGACAATGAACCTTCGGGTTCCATAAAAGCCATTTGTAAGTAAGTATGTGTGCATATAATGTAAGATAGTCTACCAATGTATGTATGTATGTATGTATGTATGTATGTATGTATGTATGTATGTATGTATGTATGTATGTACACTACCGGTCAAAAGTTTTCGATCAGCAATGAAAACAACTATATACTTTATTTCAATGCACAAACACATCGGAAAAACTAAATAGACCAACAAAATATATATGTTCTCTCTCTAGCGTTATGATATATAATATTCAAAACGAAATCCCTGTTTTAAGCACAAATCCATAGTTGTGATAGATGATCGAAAACTTTTGACCGGTAGTGTATGTATGTATGTATGTATGTATGTATGTATGTATGTATGTATGTATGTATGTATGTATGTATGTATGTATGTATGTATGTATGTACACTACCGGTCAAAAGTTTTCGATCAGCAATGAAAACAACTATATACTTTATTTCAATGCACAAACACATCGGAAAAACTAAATAGACCAACAAAATATATATGTTCTCTCTCTAGCGTTATGATATATAATATTCAAAACGAAATCCCTGTTTTAAGCACAAATCCATAGTTGTGATAGATGATCGAAAACTTTTGACCGGTAGTGTATGTATGTATGTATGTATGTATGTATGTATGTATGTATGTATGTATGTATGTATGTATGTATGTATGTATGTATGTATGTATGTATGTATATATGTGTATGTATGTATGTATGTATGTTATGTATGTTATGTATGTATGTATGTATGTATGTATGTACACTACTGGTCAAAAGTTTTCGATCAGCAATGAAAACAACTATATACTTTATTTCAATGCACAAACACATCGGAAAAACTAAATAGACCAACAAAATATATATGTTCTCTCTCTAGCGTTATGATATATAATATTCAAAACGAAATCCCTGTTTTAAGCACAAATCCATAGTTGTGATAGATGATCGAAAACTTTTGACCGGTAGTGTATGTATGTATGTATGTATGTATGTATGTATGTATGTATGTATGTATGTATGTATGTATGTATGTATGTATGCATACTATATAAATTTTATGTTGATAAGTAAGTGATATGACCGGAGGTCAATGCTGTCAATCAACATTGTAACGCACTCCAGCCAAATAAATAAATAAATAAATACATGAATGAATGAATGAATAAATGAATGAAGAAATAAATGGTTGAATGACTAAATGAATAAATGAATTGAAGAGAACTGTAACATGGCAAAATCTAAAACGGCGAAGAAATACTAGTTCCAAAGGAAATGGGAATATAATAATTTTGTTGTTGAAGAAGAAGAAAGAATTGCTTATTTACTGTGTCCCACCCAATTTATTTCTACTTGTCATTTCAATATTAAACGACATTTGAACAAAGCCCATATTAAGAATTATATAATAGAGAAACTTTCGGGTAAGTTCATTATTACGAACTGTGTACTGAATATTTATTGATATACTGTTAAATTAAAGACATCACTCGTTGTGTTCATTTTGTATTGAGGTGAATAGTGACATTTATATTAATTTCAAGGTTCATTAGTTGAATGTTACAAATTTATGTTTCCGTAGGTGGTGATAGGAGGAAAGTTTTGGAAAATCTAAAGCAGGTTAGATGCAAAGAAATCTCACAGAAATTACAGACAGGAAATCTAGCATAATCGTAAACCTTGAAACGACATAACGGATTATAAATACAATGACTAATAGTTCCTCTTTGAAAATTATAATGCCGCCACTTACACAGAAGTCGATCATCCCCAATAGAAGTGGAGTGAGGGTGACGTCATATTTCCATACTAATTAATGCCTGCTCCTCGACGGGCTGCAACTGAACTAAAAACAGCAGAATGACTACACGCGCTCGCACACACTCAGCGTAGTCATTAGACCTTCAAATACAATCAAATCAGGTTGTCTTTAATACAAAAGGTTGGATAAAAAGTAATGGAATATCTTGTACTACATCAAGCACCAATAACGTCATTTCAAGTGCCATCCGCATATGTTCAATTTCAGTAACTTTGGAATGCACGTTATTATTCATTGCAAAGATCACGACGAAAATGAACATCACTCAAGCATGTGTTTACCAGTATAGCTTCATTCGGTGTTTTTGTGTGTCTATTTCATATTGTTCTAGTGTGTTTAGTTTCTGGCTTTTTGGTTGGATGTGTAGTATTTCCATGCTTGTGTTGATGTCTCTGTAGATGTGGTTAGCATTTGCGATGTGCTCTGCATATGTAGAAGTGTTTTGTAATTTTGTTATGGCTGTGATATGTTCTTTGTAACGTGTTTGAAATGATCTGCCTGTCTGTCCTATGCAGAAGTTGTTGCAGGTGTTACATTTGAGTTTGTATACGCCTGTGTGGTTGTATTTATTTGTTTGTGTTGTTTTTGTGTTGATGTTTTTGTAGACTGTTATTTGTTCTGTATGCGATGTTGTAATTTAATTTCTTGAATGAGGTTGCACCTTGTGTGTGTTTTTGTTTTCGTATGTATTTTTTGTGTTCTTGTTTATTATGTTTTGTCTTAGTTATTATGTTGTCTATTATGTTAGGGTTGTATCCGTTTTCTTGTGCTATGTGTTTGATTGTGTTTAGCTCTTCGTTGTAATCATGTTGGTTCATTGGTATGTTGAGTAGTCTGTGTATCATTGTTCGGAATGCAGCTTGTTTGTGTTGTGTTGGGTGGTTGGATGTGTTGTGTATGTGTGTTTTTATTGTGGGTTTTCTGTATGTTTTGAATGTGTGTTTGTTGTCTACTTTTGTTATTGTGATGTCTAGAAAATTTATGGATTTATGGACCAAAAACACACCCCAATGAAATTCTCAACACACAACTCAATTTCAGAACACACACACACACACATTCTTTGACTCCACATTACACCACACAAACACACCCTCACAGGAAACAAAAAAAGAGGCGCCAAGACCAACAACGACCAGTTCTGAGGATGACCCATAATAGGTCGAAACATGTTAACCAGGTACGATAGAATTTAACACAAGAAAGTCATATAATACATATTCCGAAAAGATAATTTATTTTTAAAAGCAATCATGTGTGTCCGATAACCTGTAAATTTATTAAATTAATTGAATACAATAAGTCCGTCTATACTTATCTTAAGTTAATAATTAGACTTCGTTGAATTGCCACACGCAGCATGCAATCAGGTTGCCCGGTCTCGTAGTATAAGCAGTTCATGTTAAGAGATGTGACCGGTACAAATATATATAGCAGCTACAGCTAATGTATGCCTATGTAAGCACTTGTTTTTACATTACTGTGGTTGGAATAGTCAAAGATTAACATTTGTTCAGTGCAGACAAGAATTCAATCAAATATACCACAATGAGTGTGTTGCTGTTCCAAACAATTGCCCCTGGAATACCCTTACCCCCGCAGCCAGTCTTGACCCGTTAGAAAACGTGGTTGGCTGCTGTTAATTATTATGAAAAATATTACGGCAAAATAATGGAGGTAATTGAGGCATTGGATAGCACAGACAGTTCCGCTGTTGCAGCTGTAAAATCATTGCCTTCTGAACAGCTATTGGAAGATATTCTGTTCATTGATTCTAATTTTAAAATCGTATCCAAAAGCATCACCCTGTTAGAATCGTCTAAAATACAACTCTCAGAAGCCCTTAATATAGTGTATAAAGTATCACAAACCGTTATCCAAAATAACAATTCACTAATTTCAGAAAAATTGAAATGTAAGTTGATATACATTATTGCTAAAAATTCTGCCTATTCACAACTTCGTATTATAAATGATGTACCATCAGGTCACGACAAGACATCTGAAGTTGGTGTACTAAAAAGTAGTGACTTTCCGTTCTTCAAATATGTACAGTTTCCCTGAAAAGGAATGAGACGATTGAATATTCCTAAGTCTCAGATGTAAAACACTGCGCATGATCAGAGACCAGAGCACTGATACACAAGATAACGAATATTGAGTTACTTAGATTCAAGCTATTTGGTTTGTTACTAGCATCGTTCCGGAATTCACTTCAAAAACTGCAAAAAATATGATAATATTACGTAAATAAGAGATAAATATATACGTAAACCGTGTAGTTAAATCGACAATGGACCTTCATGACTAGATCGACACTCCGCACAGAAAGTAAAGCTTTCGTGTCGTTGCAATAGCTCAGACGCTAAGCTCTCTGCGTGTTGTGTAGAAGAGAGCGAGTTCGATTCTTAGTCTATATCAACGTCTTTTTTTTTTCTAAATAACGTTGAAATAGAGTTTTACAAAGTCCTCAGATTAAGTGTTAATGATCACAGAAATTACGAAATTACAAGTTATAATATTATAAACGTTAATCTAATGAATGCATTTATACACACACACATACAATGTAAATGCATATATATATATATATATATATATATATAATTAAAAACTAACAATTAAAATGAAATTAAAAATATATTCCTAAGCCACACAGACAAACGATTACAAAGGTTTAGAGTCCTTAGGCCATGTCATTTGTTGAGTAATTATTACAATATTTTATTAGTAGCTTTCCCATATGTGTAATAAATGCACTCGCACAAAACAATTTTTGTTAAAAAAGTGTGGCTTTGGATTATTTCATTCTCACCCCTTCAGTTGATTTTAACTATTTTATCTACGTGTTTAATTTAATGTGCATTCAATTTAATTCATGTTATGATTGAATGTATAAGCACTGTTGCAGTTATTGATTAATTACATATATTAATACTAACTATTAAATGCATGTGTTAAGTAAATAATTGCAGTATCTTTTGCAAAATCTTGAATGTTTAAGTTGTCAATAATATTTCTGTACTATATACTATAAGACGTTAAAAGAATTTGCAATAGATTTGGGATCCTCTACTTTATAATCACTAATTTTAATGAAAAAATATTTTCTTTCTTAGGATATCTACAAGTTTAACTTTAATAATATTCCGAATAGCTTTAATTGCATTATCTGGATTTTGTGCTTTCTATTCAAATGTGTTCTATTTCCCTCTTTCATAAATTTTGATAAATTACACTGTACTTCTTGTAGTATTTAAGAATATGAGGATAGTTACATTGCAACTCATTACATATAGATTCTTCTTTTTAATACATGAGATTTTTAAGTCCCTGCATTATCTACATGATTTTACTTTTGAAAATTTTCACAACATTGAGTGGAGAACATCCACTAAAGTGATTCTGAAATGAAGTGAAAAATATAATACATTTACTCTTAATATCAGTAGTACCAGTAACATATACGTTTTTCCAAGATTCATTTTGTAGATATAAATGTAAATAATCACTAGATACAGCATTTACGACCCTTTTTTAGTTTTTAAATTAGTATTTTGAAATTGTTCAGTAACACTGGAAACAGGATTTGTTTATCATGTTCATACAAGCCATTGATTATAGGTGCTGCCGAATATGAATTCAGTCTAATTCAGTGTACAAAACTTTTATCAATGGCTGTGCTACTTCAGCTTGTATGCTGGTGGAGAAATGAGTCTACGACTAAGATTTCCAGTTTCAAGGAGTGAATTTAATTTACTTTTGCGGAAAAGTTCCGAGAGATAATCTATGTCTATGTCACTACAGATCACAAATTCCATATGAGATTTCTAAAGTCTTTTCTTTACAAATTCAATGTTGGCTATAAATATTAATAAATATTAAGAAATATGAATGATTGTAGTTAGAAGTCTGATTTACATTATAAAAAGCAAGAAGTTACATTCCTCGGCAAGATTCGAACTTTTCGATGCTTGGTTTTGTCGTCCAACACATAAGCACGGACCTATTCAATGCTTATGTTAATAACCTATAATTTAGCTGTAGCAATGTGGTGTCATAAGTTGGGGTTTGTTTACTTAATGTAATTAGATTTAATTTGATTAGCTTCGCAACAATTGGACTTCCTGTTATATCCTGTTATTTAAATATTTAAGTTAGAGTTGCTTTATTAACTCTTACTGTGCAAGATGACCCTTATTTCAATAATTCTATATCACGTTAAATAGTCATTGTCTACACTAAAGTATTATCATCATCCCTCATTTCTCATCTTGTTGGCGAACCGACGTGACATGAGACAGCGAGTTATAGCTCTAGTTGAGGCTGGATATGGGGCTAGATCTGCTGGGCGTTTGGTCGGTGTTTCTGGAAGTACAGCCGAGAGGTGGGTTCATCGTTACCAAAATTCAGGGGAGGTCGAAAATCGCCCTATTCCTGGGCGTCCCCGGATTTCTTCATTGGAAGAGGATGCTCTCTTATTCGAGGAGTTCGACAGGGCCCCTTTCGGACTGCTAACGAAATAAGAGCAGCATCTAACTTTCCCGGTTCTTCACAGACTGTGATCAGCAGGTTGAGGAACCGCGGTATTAGGAGCCGGAGGGCTGCGCAAATGGAAATATTGGGGGAAGCACAAGCTGTCGACCGTCTTGCCTTCGTTACCAATCGAGTCCGTGTCTATCGTGAGGATGGTCTCCCACATGATCAGCGCTATGTGCACCGACGTGAAAGATCGGGGCGCTTTAGCATATTGTCACAGTCTAGTATATACAGTCGCGAAGCTCAATACGTAGTAAATATGCAAACATTAGATTGTTGCTAACCACTAGGATCGCTAATATCGCCTCATTACAGGCAATTCAAAATAGTACCCTCACAGTCTATTGTTTCTAGCACCCTCAAAACTCAAGCTTCGTGACTGTATATAGTAGACTGTGATATCGTGTTGGGGTGGATGTCTTACGATGGATCTGGCGTTATAGAACGCATCGATGGCCGGTTTAATACGGTAACTTACGAGCACAATCTGGAAAATATATTCCTTCCTTCCGCCCCTAGAACGTTTTCCCGAAGGAACATTGCTGTTCCAACAGGATAACCATCCCGTGCACTATGCCGCAAGCATTCAAAGATAGTTTCAAAGTAGACCCGAGATCGAAATCATTAATTGGCCTCCGAAGTTACCTGATTTGAATGTCATCAAAAATTTATGGGCGAAATTGAAAAAGAGAAGGATAGCCACCTATGCCCACCGACGCCCTCGAAATCGAGACGAATTGTGGGATCAAGTTGTTGAAACCTGGGAAGATCTCGCCGGGGATTAGAATTTATTCCACAATCTCGTGACATCCATACCGGACCGACTTAGAGCTGTAATAGAAGCTGATTACATGTGGACAAGATTTTAAGTTGACAGGTCTCTTTTTGTTTCTTGTGATTTTTGTTTGAGGAAAAATACTCTTAACTTTCAAGTAAGATTTCTTTTTTGACGAGGTTCAGCCCACTTGTAAGACCCAGAAATTGGGCATAAATTATTCATATTTTTCGACAAATTAGATAGTCTAGGAACTCTGAAGAAATTAATTACACCTCAATAAAAAAAGTTTCACCTGGGATCGAACACGAAACGTTTCGGTTAAGCAGTGGAACCGACACGCTACTATACGAGCTACCGAGACAAGACAGTGACAACAGCAGTCTGGAATGTAGATCCCATAGCAGGCATTTGCCATTCGGTACAGAGAAGCAATGATAGCTTGTGATCCTAGCTATGTTGTGAAATCGTGGCCTTAAATGGCTGTCTGCTTCGTGATTCTTATTTTGGTCCTTGTCCTTGTTGTGGTCCTCGTAACAAATCTTGCTGTATTTCTCATGTTATGTATCGTTACGTCGATATCGAGTGAATCGCGCTGTAGAACTTTAACTTCCGACGATCAAGAGTCGTCTCATTCCTTTTAAGGATAACTGTACGTATTACATCGTGTGATGTTGAACGTACATTTTCCCAATATAAAAACTGTTTAAGTAACCATCGGAGGAGGTTACTTTGCAGTAGTTCAAAATGTACGTAACTCTTCACTACACATATTCAAGGATGATGTGAGTATATTACATTAAACTTTAAGAGTTAATATATCTCACTACAAAATAATTATGTATTTACATGTTTAGACATTTGCTACTTCAATGATCATTCATTATATTTCTTGAATGCAGGATACAGGTTTTATTTTTACCGCAGTATACTGCTCAGTGTTTTCATCAGAGGCATACTCTATCCGTTGCACGCCCCTTTCTCATACAGTCTATACCGCGTGCGTAGTAAACCTTACGATTCTGGTGGTAATTCCACGAAGTATATTAATAATTAATTTAATAATTATCAGAAAGAGAGTTTGTTTCATGATGGTTGATGTTATACGAATCTACCGACACGAAGTTCACCTCAGACTAAAATCTATCTTCTACCTCCACACCCATTGGTGATACAGCCACGGTACATGATAAAGTCACAGGACAGGTCCTGCCTCCTCTGTTGTATATTTATCTAGCTGAATTTTTTCTGATCTTGTAGTTAAGTAGTATTCCACCTCTTAACGTAAGAATTTAATGTCTTCTGATTTAATATTTCTTTTTTCTGTTCAAATTATACGTACCAGTCGTTTCGTCTTAAATTACATTTTATATTACTTACAGTTTATAAAAAGAGGAAATTTAGGGCGATTATCATTGTCGGAAGAAATAAAGATGCATTAACATTTTATATATTTTATTTAAAATACATAACTAAGAATTTTTAAATAAAAAATTACGAAATGGAGGTCAATATTTCTTTACACACCAGTCATTTGATTAAAAATATTGCAATGACATAAGCTATGACATAAGAAGTTTTGCATGTAGGATTAGAATTGAAAGTTAAGTATCATACACGAAGAGTCTTATCCCACTTTCCAGAATCTGTGGCTACAGGATAGGATGAGTTCTGAACAGTGATAATGCGACATGGAGGAGACAACAGATAGAAACGAAGTGACTAAAATAATAAAAGTGGGAAATTAAAGTGAAAGTGAGTGGTATAATTAACCCTTAAATTGACAAAGTATCCTATAGGTTACACAGGTTAATAGGCTATATGCTATAAATAGAACAATAAAAAAATTGGTAGGAAGATTAAATTTCACAATTCTATAATATTGTACAACATATAAAATATGGACATTGCGATAGTTGTTTTCTTTACTATCCTACAAGGTTTAATAAACTAGTATGAAAAATGAAATTTGCCAAGTTAAGGGTTAAGAAGTATATATATATATATATATATATATATATATATATATATATATATATTATCCGACCATACTATAATACGCTAATTACATGTGACGTAACTTAATATATATGAAAGTACTGCTATTCATTATGTTATTTCAACTATCGATTTACACTAAACATATGCGATTTTGATAATACCGTACGCGCAACAATCCGCAAGCCTTGAAAACAACAATCGAAAATGGCAGGCGCGATAATAATAATAATAATAATAATAATAATAATATCCTAATAAATTAAGTTCATTTCCTTTGTTTTAATGTGTGTTGCTTTGAGGTTAAAATCTTCAAACCAAAACCTGCAAAAATCAATAAATACTGCGTAGATGCAATAGTGCTCCGTGCCTGCCATCTGTTGCACTAGTCTGGAACACGCTGAAAAGACGCTCATAATCCGTGCCTGCCATCTGTTGCACTAGTAGAGGACACGCTGAAAATACACTCATGGTCACCGTTTCATTATCAGTAAAGTAACAAGGTAAGATATTTGTAAAAACTCGAAACATAGACATTTAATTATGGTTGAACAAAAACAGTCGTATGCATCTTGCCTATAATGATAATTAAGAAGCTGTAATGAACGTTATGAAACTCGCGTCGTAAGTAATATTATAGGATTGTTGTATAATATACTATTAAGGCATATTTTACTTACATTAAAATACCAGTCGTATTTATTATCTTAAAGTATTACTATAATCAATACCTTCGTTATAATTATAATGAATGCCATTTATTTTTGATAATATATTATTCACTAACATGACTATTATTATGACTGAGTTGCACTATGTGGTGTTTTGATGTATTTGTCATGTTGTAAGATTTCCTAGCCGGAATTATAGAGGATTCTTTTCCACTAAGTTCGGAATAAATTGAGTCAATACTTCTATTTTTAGTCTCTGGTATGAAGAAAATAGAAAACAACGCACCGAGCAAGCAGCATGCAGCAAAGAACCAATAAGATCCGTAAACTCCTACAAGATTGCTGAAATCGTTATAGAATCTTGCAACAATGAACGCTAAGAAAGCCATCACGAACGTTGAAATGCTTGCAGATGTGCTTCTGAGATGCGGCAAGAATATTTCTCCTAAAAGAATCATATTTATAGGTCCAAGACCTATTCCGGCGGAGAATAAGTGCACTCCAAGACATAATACCGGAATGAATCCTACGGAACTCAAGTCAAAGCCTTGTTCTAGGAGATAGAAGAACAGTCCTAAAAGTGTCAGACACATGCTCATAATGAGTTCGGAAGACACTAACAATATCTTTCTTCCAAGCCTGTCCATTAGAGGGCAGGCCAGTATTGGCGCGATGAAAAGAAGTGCTCCTACAATCATAGCCGATATATGGGGCGGGATATTACTTCCGGTCAATTGGAAAATAGATGCGATGTAACTCAATATAGCAAAGATTCCCGCAAGCATTTGCGTTGCGGACACCGCAACACCGATAATGAGGGCATTTCTTGAACCTTTATCTAGTAATAAATCCTTGATCAAATTGCTTTTGCAGTTATTTCTCTCGTCTATCTCCTTAAGTATTAGCGACATTTTCGTTAGTTCTTCTGTCAAATGTTCACCCTTTCCGCCTCGGAGCCATTTCAATGAACGTTTGGCTTCTTTGATTTTACCTTTCCTCAGTAAGTAAATTGGAGTCTCTGGCATCCATAAGAATGTGATCAGAAATAATATAGGCAGTGAGAGGCATATTATTGCGAAATCATAATATAAAGTGTAGGAGCCCACAGCATAGGCAAATAAAATACCTCCGTTTGCAAAAACTGACAAAAGCGTTCCAAGAGTTCCTCTTATGTAGTCTTCAGCTATTTCGCCAACGTAGATGGGGACTATCACAAGAACGCCACCAGTATTCAAACCCATGATGAAGCGCGCTGCAAAAATATAATAGACATCAGTGCCAAATATAATGAGGAGCCAGCTAACGATGGCAGGAACGGCTGTAAGTAACCCTGCGATTTTTCGCCCAAATTTGTCGGAGAAGAAGCTGAAGATAGGCGTGCCACATATAAATCCGATGAACATGAGTGATCCTATCCAAGATGCCTCGTCTTCTGTGATGGGAACGCTGCCCAGAGGAGTTTCATCTGACTGCAGTATTGGCAGCATTGGTGACGGCCATCCTACACTTGCTCCATATGCGAAACTGGCCAAGTTAACTGAAACAAGAATTGAAGTTGGTAACTATGTATTTTTTTGTATAAATGAATATTTCAAGAGTAAGATGCTTGAGATATTTTTCTAACATGAAAACGTTCATATTCGATGGTCAATTGAAAAACATTTTGGGACACTTTAACATCTGACGTCACTTGCTTAGTAACAGCAATAGCCTATACAGAGTGGTTGAAAAGTCGCTTTTCCCAAATACTTCCTTACATTTAATTACATTCAATTTACATTTGATTACACATTCCTTTACGTATATTGTTTAAAATGGAAGTCGTGTTTCTCAATACATAAATTTACAGATGGCAAAACAACTCACGACTTTCAACGATTTTCACGAATGACTGTTCTATCATCTATCGCTGCGGGGTATACTGAAAAATGATACTTTTGCTCATAAATCGCAGCATCTGCATCAGTTGCGACACTTTGAGAGAGGAACAGAGATTAAGAGTCTTTGAGAATAAGGTTCTTAGGAAAATATTTGGGACTAAGAGGGATGAAGTTACAGGAGAACAGAAAAAGTTGTATTCTTCACCAGATATAATTAGGAACATTAAATCCAGGCGTTTGAGATGGGCAGGGCATGTGGCACGTATGAGCGAATCAAGAAATGAATATAGTGTGTTCGTTGGGAGGCCGGAGGGAAAAAGACCTTTGGGGAGGCCGGGAATTAGATGGGAGGATAATATTAAAATAGATCTAAGGGAGATGGGATACGATAATGGAACTAGATTAATCTTGCTCAGGTTAGGGACCGATGGCGGGCTTTATGTGAGGGCGGCAATGAACCTCCGGGTTCCTTGAAAGCCGTAAGTAGGTAAGAGTAATTTTCAGTGATTTTTGTAACCATCTATGTTTTATTACTCCACGAATGCCACCATGTGTTCTGAAAATATTATAGAACATGATATAGTTTCCTGTTAATTTATATGTCTATGTGAACAACAGTGACTTGTAGGTAATTTATGAAGATCTGTTGCAATGAAGGGAGAATCTAATTTGTTTCAAAATAGTAATCAATAATTTGTAAATAATAACAGATTAATGATCACAATATATAGATGATACAATCTAAAAAACTAAAATATATCCTATTAATAGTTTCTATGAAATAATTGACGTTAATAAAGATATTTTGAGCAAGCTACATAAAACATTGTAAATTGTTCGGATTATACAAAATTACGTCCGAACCAACATTACAATTTGGTTTCTGAAACTTATGTTCCATAAAAGAAAAGGTAAATTTCTTAAACCAGTAATGGATTTCATACCAACAAATAAAATTGAAGACGAAATTATCCGGAACAATCTACAAGGTGGAGCAAAAATGTATGGTACGAAAAGAACAATGAATTATAGAAGATTATTTTCAATACATACAGTTTATTTGCAAACAATGTACACATTTTGCCATTTACTTAATGCCAAGAGATGCCTATTTTTTTTTAAATTACATCCGGTAAATGCCCTCCGTTCACTTCACGAGTGTGTAGTCGATTCAGGAAACTATCCATCACATGTACCAGCATGTCGCGCGGAATGCCTGCAATTTCATTATGGATGGAAGCCTGTAATTTCGCAGTTATTTCTTTACGAGCGGAATAGATTTTCTCCTTGAGGTAGCCCCATGGAAATAAATATGGAACTGATAAGTCTGAGGATCTGGAGGGCCAGTGAATGTCACCAAAGTGAGAAATGAGTCGGTCCGGAAACAGCTGTCGCATTCTGTTCATGCTGATATTGGCTGTGTGGGCAGTAGCCTCATCTTGCTGGAACCATGTGTCAGGATGTCCTGTCCTTAAAGGTGTTGAGCATTTGAAGGTATCGTTATGAGTTAACAGTAACAGTTCTGCCCTGGGGATCCTCGAAAAGTATGGGCCAATAATTCCAAATCTGGCTACACCGCACCGCACTGTAACTTTAGGGTTGTGTAGTGGAGTTTCATAAAGCAGCTAAGGGTTGGTGCCTGACTAGGGTTACCACCCGTCCGACAAAAGGAGGACATGTTCTCTTTTTTAATCATTTTATCCTGTCCGGCAGGCATTTAAAAAAATTGAAATGTCCGGCATTTCGTATTTGAAATAGAATTATTATGCATATTGAATAATGTGCGATATTATGCATAGAATATCTAAACAAATGGTGAAAACCTATGAAAAAATGTAACTGCTTTCAATGGTTGAAGCTAGAGCACATAAAACACATAAAATATGATGACCTATTGACATGCATTGAATTCTTACACTCTAAAAACACTCTTCTCGTAGTCACTACTCATGATTCTAAGCTATGTTATCAATTTTATTCTGCAATGTACAAAGATATGCTAACCAAGTTAATTTGGACAAAGATTTAAGTTTAGATAAACAATGGTGCAAATTCTTCAATACCAATAGTTGTGCGAGCACTGAAACTTTCTCAGAATTCTTAAAAATATATATTATTATAATGTACCGAAGTACATATGATATCTCCATGCAGATATTCTGCGTCATCATACGATGAAAGAGTAATGGAACGGAGAAAAATTCTCTCCGGCGCCGGGATTTGAACCCGGGTTTTCAGCTCTACGTGCTGACGCTTTATCCACTAAGCCACACCGGATTCCACCCCGGCGTCGGAAGAATCGTCTCAGTTTTAAGTTCCAACTCTTGGGTTCCCTCTAGTGGCCGCCCTCTGCACTACGTCATAGATATCTATGAACCTAGGACCGAAGTCCACACATGTGCTGAGGTGCACTCGTAATGAGTGACTAGTTGGCCGGGATCCGACGGAATAATCGCCGTCACTCATTACGAGTGCACCTCAGCACATGTGTGGACTTCGGTCCTAGGTTCATAGATATCTATGACGTAGTGCAGAGGGCGGCCACTAGAGGGAACCCAAGAGTTGGAACTTAAAACTGAGACGATTCTTCCGACGCCGGGGTGGAATCCGGTGTGGCTTAGTGGATAAAGCGTCAGCACGTAGGGCTGAAAACCCGGGTTCAAATCCCGGCGCCGGAGAGAATTTTTCTCCTTTCCATTACTCTTTCATCTTAAAATATGTCAATTCTATTTATTTATCCCAAGTCACAATGGAAGTGCTGAGAGAGTATTTTTCCTAATATCTGCTCAATGGACAAAAGAACGAAATCGCATGCTAACGGAGACAGTCAGAGGTATCATCATGGTGAAATATAATATAAAGGACATGTCCTGTGAACAATTCCATAGTTATTTGTTACAAGATAGAAGTTTGTCTCTTCAGGCTCTTCTGCACAGAGTGGGCTCCAGCAATAAGTAGGGTACAGATGTAATACTAATTCAGCACCTAGTGAGAAAATTAACTAAGGTGAGCCATTGTTTTATCGTTTTTTAATTTTGTTCATACCAATTTTGAAAAGTCCTCCTTTTTTCAGCAATGTCCTCTTATTTTAGATTCCATGTCCTCCTATAGAATTTCCTCTCATGGTAACCTTATGCCTGACCAATACTGGAAGTTTTGCTTGTGAACAAATCCGGTTAAATGTAAATGTGCTTCATCCGACATAAGCAAATTAGGCAGAATATATATAGTTGTTCTCAGCAATCATTTCTTGAAGATGCGCACAGAATGCTATTCTCATCTGCCGGTCAATTGGACGTAACTCATGAACAACTTGCAGCTTATAAGGATGGGATTTCAGTCTACTTTCAATATCTGGTGAAGCGATCGCCGGCCGATTTGCATTGTCAGCGAATGTCGACGGCTGAGCGCTGTGAACTTCCCTGCTCGAACACGATTGACATTCTCAGGCGTTCGGACGGTTCTTGGCCTACCTGACGATTTCTTGTTTTCCACTTTTCCATGTTCCCTCCAAGACTGAATCCATCGCACAATTATCCGTCTGTCAGGAACACGATGATGACGATGTCCTTGGCGAAAGAAACGCTGATCTTCGATTATACTGTTTAAGCGAATGAAAGTTTCCACAACCAGAATACGTATTTGTATGTATCACTGATTAATCGCAAATGAAATGGCAGACCTCCTGAAATAAACAATTCCAAAGCCGCCGTTGCTATGTACTGCCACAGTCTAGTACAGGTCTCGCAAGTAGGGAATACCGACGGAAGGAATGCGAATGAAACACTGCGATAAGGAAGAGCGGGCGACAGGAAAGGTCACGAGATAGCTTGAATGATATTCAAGAGTACAGTCGGAAGAGAAATGACATCGATAGAATCAGTCTTACGTTGTGATAGTTACATTACGATTAGTTTGTTCCATTGCATGTGAATACGTGTCTTGTATCGCAAGGTATTATTATTTCATTCGTAAACATATGTTGCGCGTTTAATTAGCTCCGAATTTTTCTCTTTCTATGTTCTTTATTTCCACAGCGATATCCTCATTTGTTCATCTTCTTGGAAGACACAGGACTTCCATCGGCTCGCACCTCTCCCCGCTCGACGTGCCTACATACTGTCCGTTACTCAGGAGAAGACGAGGGGCAAGAATGTGACCTTCTCGACTATCGCTGTTATTATAAACATCTCTCAGATAAGCATCCCAGTATCCAGGTTATTACTCGTGCAGGAAACATGAGTAACAATGCGTATGGAAATTAAACTCAGTTGAACAGAAGGAGACCTAATGTTTCCGCTTACTGCAGTACAAATATTGACGTGTTATCGTACGTTATCTGTTCACATCCCTTCCCCCTCAGTCCGCTCTCTTTTTCTCCTGAGTCACCGATAGTACACACGTCAAAACAGACAGCAACGCCACCATTGCTTTTCGGTAATCGTTCCTTGCGCGCAGTGTTGCCAACTGGACGGAAATTCCGTCAAAACCGACGGAATTTCAACGTAGAGGACGAGAAAAGAATGGTTTTGACGTGTGACGGAGTTTCTGGTGGAATTTACGATTTACATCGTCTTTTGACTTTTTAGCTGCTGACATTTTAATTGTTTAATTTTTGGGGGATTTTACTTTTTCTTTGAACAGCCCTGCCTGTGCCGTACCATGTTGAAGAATCTCCTGTTTCAGATTTCGTCGTAATCAAGCGAAAGATCGACGAATTATTATCTTAATCAAAATTGGTGAGTAAGTTGAGTTAAAATTTTCTTTTTATTTGTATATAGATATGTCAAGTGCATATATTTTTATTGTGACGGATTCTGACGGATTTCTAGGTATTAGATTGACGGAGATACAATTTATGTGTTAGCAACACTGCTTGTGCGAGCTATATATACAGTCACGAAGCTTGAGTTGTTGAGGATACTAGGAACAATAGACTGTGCCGGTACTTTTTCGCATTGTCTGTGATGAGGCAATAGTAGCGATCCTAGTGGTTAGCAACTATCTAGCATATTCCCTACTTATTAAGCTTCGTGACTATACACTAGACTGTGGTACTGCTATGTAGCGTTGTATTATGTAAATGTATCAAACATTTTGTTCCACCTTGTACAAGAAAATAATATTGTTGAATGTAGAGAGTTGAATTATATTGAACCAAATGAAGGTAACATGTAATACATTTAATGATGTAAATTATGGTAGAAAGATTGAACCGAATATGATGCCAGACCAGTTTTAAATTTTGAGTCTAATAAAGAAAAATGTTAAAATGTTATGTTTTATTTAATGATGCTCGCAACTGCCGAGGTCATATGAGCGTTGCCGGTATGCCGGAATTTTGTCCCGCAGGAGTTCTTTTACATGCCAGTAAATCTACTGACATGAGCCTGTCGTATTTAAGCACACTTAAATGCCATCGACCTGGTCCGGGATCGAACCCGCAACCTCGGGCATAGAAGGCCAGCGCTATACCAACTGAGCCAGCCAGGCCGACTCTAAGAAAGATTCATGAGACTCAAACCAAAAATGTACGTATGGTGGTGGTGGTGGTAATGGTTGTGATGATGGTAAAATTATAAGGAAGAAATAACCACGTCGAATTTGACTGCACATTATTTTTTAGCGCCATGAAATTCTTACATGACTCGTCAGGATTTCAACCTGGTCTGTCATGGAATGTCCCTAGTACTCATTTTTGTTCGTCTGAATGCCATAGTGCGGCCCAAAATATTAGATTAATGAAGAAGATCCATAACCCAATCGGGAATCGAACTCGCGACGTTCCGGATTTGCATCATTACTCTTTAACCAACCACAACTACAGCGCGTCCCCGTAGTAAATGATACTCCATAAAACACAATTGTAATAGAACGTCGATGATCTGTTTTCGTGGCCCTTCTTACCTAAAATTGCTGCAACGTATTGAGGCTGCTCTCTACGCGAACTGCGAGTATTTCTAGCTTGTTGCACTACGTTCACATCCTTCGGCGGAGTTGCTGCTACCTGTGTGTCACCCATGACCCAGCAGCAACGCAGTATGTGTGTGACTGTTAGGAGAGGACGGGTATTGTTTTTAACCTTGAATCTGATGCAAGTTTAATGAACTTTGTTCATTATGCTTGAAGTAAATCTATTGCAAGTCCCAACATTGACACCTTAAGCCGAACCATGCGTACGTGTGTTGGTTGTTTATTACAGAGTTGTCTTCCATTGGCTGCATCGAGGAGCGATGGATAAAGGATACATCATAAGACTATGAAGGCTGCATGCTTTTAAGTAGACAAACAAGTTGTGAGTTATAGTGACTAAGATAAGATTGTTACATAACAAAAACATGTGAATCAATGTCATCTGGTAATATTTAATGCGCCACAGACTGTACCACCTGCAGTGGTGATGTAACCATGCTTAGCATTACACCCTGGGTTTACAAGTTCAAACTAGCAGTGAGGGGTTTATTTTTAAAGAGAGTCAGAATCCCCTGCATTACTTCCTTCGACAGGGAAGTAGAGCTAGGGAACTCTGACCGAACAGGGTAGTCGAGGATGTATCGTTTCGGATTCACATTCGAGAGGCCATGGATCCAATCCTGAGGCCGGCTAACCTAAGTTTGGAATTTATCGGGGTTTTCCCCACTCGCAAAGGTGAATGCCGGTTTGGAATTTACTTTTCATCTACCCCGAACATTCTGTCCGTTGTCTGTTTATGTGTTCGTTTTGTCTTTAGGAGGTGGTCTGTGCTTCGAGCTGATCCTTCACCGGGGAAGTCCCTTCGTTGTCCATATCTCGTGTAAGGGTGTGAATTGAAGAGCTGTGATTTTGTCGCTGTGACAGGTTTGCCGCTAATTCCGACTGTGACTGTAGTTTGAAAATCACAGCTCCGAGAAACCCCTATCTCTACCCGATATGTGATTGATACTAATGTTGGCAAACTTACGTATATAACGTGACCACATGTGACAGCTTCAGACAACTGCTAGTCAGAAGATTCATACGAATTGAAACGACAAGATAATTGGGATCTAATTAATTATTAGTATTTATTTATTTAACCTGGTAGAGATAAGGTCATCAGGCCTTCTCTGCCCCTCTATCAGGGGATTAAAACTATAATATGAAGAATAGAATTACAATTAATATTAAATTTACAGTTACAATTACAATAAAAATTAAAGTACGACAAGATTACCTGATTAATGAAAGCTAGACAATTTATCATAGAAGTTAAGAACAAAGAATATTTTGTATTTACTGAATTACAAATTAAACCTAGAATAACAAAATTCTATAGTGATGAAATTACCATATATTGAGAGAACTATTTACAAGAAACCATGTCTGAACGAGTCTCAATTACTGACCAAGTGCCTAGTAAGTTTGCGTTTGAATTCAATTTTATTTCGACAGTCCCTGATGCTAGCAAGTAACGAATTCCAGAGTCTTGGTAGGGCTATTGTGAAAGAGGATGAGTATGAGGAGGTGCGATGGGATGGTATTGTTAATATTGTTTCATGGCGAGAGCGTGTGTTGAGATTGTGGTGGGAAGAAAGGTAAGTGAAGCGAGACGACAGGTACGAAGGAATAGAAGAGTTCGAAGAGAAGGAGAAGTGAATGTAAATTTCTTTTCTTATCTAGTTTAAGCCAACCTATTGCTTCCAGGGATGGAGTAATATGATCATATTTACGAACATTGCTTACAAAACGTACACACAAATTAGGAGTTGAAGTTTCGTTTTGTTGTCGCTGGAAAGGTCAGTCTGTAAAATGTCAGCATAATCAAAATAGGGAAATACAAGCGTCTGCACAAGGGACTTTTTTTAAGCAAGAGGGAAGATGAACATTTACCCTTTTTAGCATATGGATAATAGAATATAGGCTACTTTTCTCTTTTACTTTAATTATCGGCTCACTCTATATACGAGCGACGTTTAGCCGCCAAGATCGACTGCAAAAAGCAGTCGACCTTGGCGGCTTGTCGCGGGAATGCAGTCGGTAATGCATTTAAATGGAAAACGCCGGTTGTTTTATAAACGGACGACTTCTAGCCGCCAAGGTTGGCGACAAATAGTGGTACAAAACGTAAATCTAGCTGGACAAAATAACTTTCCTCCTATTTAACAGATTATCATGTAACTTTGTAGAGCAGTTACAAGTAGTACTTTTTTTTTTTTTGTATAACACACGAGCGACTTTTAGCCGCCAAGGTCGACTGCAAAAAGCAGTCGATCTGCCGCCAACATGAGCGGTTCTTTGACTGTAGAAGCAGTCGACATGAGCGACTCTGCAGTCGATACGGGCGTTGTGTGTCATCGGTTCCGGCGGCTGTCGAACTGCAAAAGGTGTGCCAGTTTTCACTCGCATTATAATAATGCACGTCGAGGAAGAACTATTTTTATATCTTCTCCGTCCTAAAAAAGACGTGTTGAACATAGAAAGTATTGGATACATCGGATTCTCCTTCAATGAGCGCATTATGGCAAATTTCATTTCCTTTTTCACGAGCTTCGAGCCCAGGAAGATAATTTTCTTCACTACTTCAGAATGTCAGGGTTATCATTCGATCATCTGTTGGAAAAAGTGACAGACTGTGCAGACTAGGAAACTTTTTTCTGAATCTTCTGAAAGTTATGAGAGAAGGAAAGCTAGGAACATACTGCAGACCACCGGCGTCAGTCGGTTGAGTTGCTCACCTGTCGATCCGGAGTTGCACTCGGGTGTGGGTTCGATTCCCGCTTGGACTGATTACCTGGTTGGGTTTTTCCGAGGTTTTTCTCAAACGTAAGCGAATGTTAGGTAACCTATGGCGAATTATCGGTCTCATCTCACCAAATAACATCTCGCTATCACCAATCCCATCCTAAATTACCTAGTGTTTGATACAGCGTCGTTAAATTATCAACTAAAAAACATACTGCATTTTCAAAACAAGGAGTAAATTCTCTTTCTTACACAGATGAGCTTGAATGATCAGGGAAAGAAAGATGCTGCTAATATTGTCAAGGAAATTACAAATTACTGCGTGCCACAAAATAAAAAGAGCGTACATGTCAGCTGTCATGAAGCCTATTCCACTAACTTCTGAGAAAGTTCTGCCCTTTGTTACAAAATAAATATATTACTTCTAACTACTGTACAAAATTTGATCACAATCTGTTAGATAGATGGAAACTTATCAAATTTGTCAATACACCCTTATAATGGGGTAGTTTCCTTACACAAATATAATTAGAGCTTGTATACAAAACAAATATGTTAACCTTAACTACTGTACAATTTTGATGAAAATCTGTTTCGTATGAGAAAAGCTACTAATTTTACCTAAATTCACCCCCTGCAATGGGACAGTTTCTTTTACACAAGTGTAATGAGAGTTAGTATACAAAACAAATATACTACTATAATTATTGTGCAAAGTTTAATGAAAATCTGTTAGGTAGGAGAAAAATAATTAATTCCCTATAAATTCACTCGTTATAAGGTGTAATTTCCCTCAAACTTAACAAGAGTTTCTATACAAAACAAATATACTACCTCTACTGCTACTGCTACTGCTACTGCTGCTGCTGCTGCTACAGTACAAAGTTTCATGAAAATCTGTTAAATAGGATAAAGTTATTAATAGTTATTAATTTTTCTCTAAAGTCAGACCCTATAAGGAGTAGTTTCTCTTACACACACCTAATCGGAATTTGTGTACAAAACTAATATACAAGCTGTAACTACTGTAGGTACGACGTTTTATGAAAATCTGTTAGATAGGAGAAATGCCATTAATTTTTCTCTAAATACACTCCCTGTAAGTTCACACCTGTGGAGTAACGGTTAGCGCGTCTGGCAGCGAAACCAGGTGGCCCGGGTTCGATTCCCTGTCGGGGCAAGTTAGCTGGTTGAGGTTTATTCCGGGGTTTTTCCTCAACCCAATATGAGTAAATGCTGGGTAACTTTCGGTGCTGGACCTCGGACTCATTTCGCCGGCATTATCAACTTCATCTCATTCAGACGCTAAATAACCTAAGATGTTGATAACGCGTCGTAAAATAATCTACTTAAAAACCCCTATAAGAGGTAGTTACCCTTGTACCAACGCAATCAGAGTTTGTATACAAAACAAATATGCTATCCAAAACTATTGCACAAAGTTTTATGAAAATCTGCTATATAGTCTAGGAGAAAAGTTGTTAATTTTCTCTATATGCACCTATAAGGGATAATTTCCCTCATAAAAATGTTATCAGAGTTTTCATACAAAACAAATATACTACCTGAAACTACTGTACAAAATTTCATGAATATCTGTTAAATAGGAGAAAAGTTATTAATTTTCTCTAAAAGCACCCACTATAGCTGGTAGTTCCGTTTAAACAAACATAATCAGAGTGTTTATACAAAAAAAAAAAAAATGTACTACTTGTAACTAATGTACAAAGGTACATGACAATCTGTTAAATAGAAGAAAAGATATTATGTCCAGCTAGATTTACGTTTTGGAGCACTGTGTGTCGCCGACCTTCGCGGCTAAAAGTCGTCCGTGTGTATGCAGAATAGCCAGAAAAGGTCTGCCGTCGGGGTCAGCGCACAGTCAACGTCGGGAACTCTTCGATATTCAAGCTATAAAAAATACGTCCATACATCGCCGATGCACTTGTGACATCGTCCACGAATGATTCAACTAATCATTCATAAATATTCTTGGACGAATATACTCGCTCACATATCTCGACAACACCGCGTGTTTGTAGATATTTATGAGTTTAATACGTATACACGGGAGGAGTGATAGTAGGTGGAAGACGAATAAAGTGCATAAGATTTGCTGATGATATGGCGTTGTTAGCAGAAGAGGAGATGATACTAAGGGATATTCTTTACATGCACTTACCTTGAATGCTCGTAGATGGCGAAAAACATTTTATTAAGCTATTTCTTTTCTAATTCATACGCCAAATATTGTATGTTATCCGTATTGTGTTATTGTAGTTAAAGTTTTAAACAATTTCTAATAGATGGTGTTTGTCATTAACTTTCTCCAGAGTCCGTGGATGTAGTAATGGCAGTATATAGGCCTAAATGACAATCGGGAGGAAATTAAACGCAGAATAAATATGGAAAATGCGTGTTATTATTCGGTTGAGAAGCTTTTGTCATCTAGTCTGCTGTCAAAAAATCTGAAAGTTAGAATTTATAAAACAGTTATATTACCGGTTGTTCTGTATGGTTGTGAAACTTGAATTCTAACTTTGAAAGACGAACAGACATTAAGGGTGTTTGAGAATAAGGTTCTTAGGAAAATATTCGGGGCTAAAAGGGATGAAGTTACAGGAGAATGGAGAAAGTTACACAACGTAGAACTGCACGCATTGTATTCTTCACCTGACGTAATTAGGAACATTAAATCCATACGTTTGAGATGGGCAGGGCATGTAGCACTTATGAGCGAATCCAGAAATACATGCAGAGTATTAGTTGAGAGACCGGAGGGAAAAAGACCTTTGAGGAGGCCGAGACGTATATGGAAGGATAATATTAAAATAGATTTGAGGGACATGGGATATGATAATAGCGAGTGGATTAATCTTGCACAGAGACCGATAGCAGACTTATGTGAGGGCGGCAATGAACCTGCGGGTTCCTTAAAAGCCATTTGTAAGTATTATTATTATTATTATTATTATTATTATTATTATTATTATTATTATTATTACTGTATTGATACAGGGGTTTGAATACAGGTTTGCCTAGGGCCTTGGAAATCCTAGCGCCGCCACTGTACGTATAACCAACCAATTACAACATTATACTCTTGCATCCCATATCTCCTTGATAGCTGAATGGGTACCGCGTTGACCTGCGAAGAAAATGTTCGTGTTCGAACTCTAATCCCGACTCTTCTTTATTATTACAACTTTGCAATTTGAACTCATGTTACTCAAAATTGCATGTTTTTAAATACATTTTGGGAAAATTAGTCCTGAAAAGGGTTATCTTTGCGTGTCTCACCCCAATGACCTTTGTTTCACCGACTTCTTGTAGTCGAATGGGAAGGAATACATTAATTCTGAATGTTCGCGGAAGCTTATTATAAGTCTGAAACGGTTATATAGACCAGAACAATAATTTATAATATTGTCAACTATAATATAGGCCTATGACTATCGTTATCACTGTATATTCTACTCTATAGCGAATGAAGAACGGGAATACGAGTAAAATATTTAAAACTTTCGAGCTAAATAAAATCTTCATAAATTAAATAACTAAAATTTATTTTCTTTAAATGAAACTGTCTGTTTCGTATTTTTACAACGTTAATATTATAAAAACGTTAACGATGGAATATAAAATAAAATATACCTACATAAAAGTGAAAGGTGTATAAAAAGGTTAGGCTGCGTAAATTTAATGACTGGATTTTAAAAATCATTTTTATGACGAAAGACAAGGCATAACTCATTAAGATTTTTTATTCTCATGGGATTTGAACATGGAAACTGCACGAAGAAGGAATCTCTAAACTCGTATATTAGTCAGTACACCAGGAAGTGCAGATAGAATTATTAAATAAGGAAAGTCCTGCCAAAGCTATTAAGTAAAATTGTCACTACAAAGTAATTTACGCAGCAAAGTATATATATTACACACACACACGCACGCACGCGCACACACAGACACAGACACAGACACAGACACAGACACCTGTACAATAAATTAATAAATGTAGGCATATGTCTTACTTTCCGGCATTATGAAAAAGTGTTTTCGTTACTAACTAAGGAAAAGAAATTTTATAATCTCATATTATTTAAGTGTGAAGTGCTTTGTGTGGAGTGTGGCATTGCATGGGGCAGGACATTAGGACGAAATGAAGAGAAACGAATAGAAGCATTTGAAATGTTGATATGGAGAAGAATGGAGCGTGTGAAATGGACAGACAGAATAAGAAATGAAGTTGTGTTGAAAGGAGTGGGTGAAGAAAGAATGATGCTGTAACTGATCAGGAAGAGAAAAAGGAATTGGTTGAGTCACTGGCTGAGAAGAAATTGCGTACTGAAGGATGCACTGGAAGGAATGGTGAATGGGAGAAGAGTTCGGAGCAGAAGAAGGTATCAGATGATAGGCGACATTATAGGCATTCGACAAGGAAAACTCAGTGCGCAGAAACCAGCGGGCGTGACTGTCCCGCGCAGATGACGTATGCGCCCGTTCCCAGCATGCTCTCACGCCTATTGCAGGGGGATAAGAGGGATATAGCATGCGCGCCGCCAGGAGTCCGAGCTGAGTATTCCTTTTAGGATACCTATAAGATATGTGGATCATATGCGAAGATTAAGAGGAAGGCAGAAAATAGGTAAGATTGGAGAATGCTGGGTTTGCTGTGAAAGACCTGCCAATGGGCAGAATATGTATGTGTATTTTTTATTTGTTTCAGTAGGTTATTGTACGACGCTTTATCAACATATTAGGTTATTTAGCGTCTGAATGAGATGAAGGCGATAATACCGGTGAAATGAGTCCGGGGTCCAGCACCGAAAGTTACCCAGCATTTGCTCATATTGGGTTGAGAGGAAACCCCGGTAAAAACCTCAACCAGGTAACTTGTCCCGATCGGGAATCGAATCCGAGCCACCTGGTTTCGCGGCCAGACGCGCTAACCGATACGCCACAGGTGTGGTATGTATGTATGTATGTGTGTATTAAGTACAGGAAATGATTCCATTTATATGTATGTTTGAGTATATATAAAAGAAATCATTTCCTGTGCTTAAGTAATACATACATACATACATACATACATACATACATACATACATACATACATACATACATACATACACACACACACACACACATACCACACCTGTGGCGTATCGGTTAGCGCGTCTGGCCGCGAAATATAGAAAATAAATTACAAATTATGAAATTAATTTGTACATAACATGATAATGAACTAATACGTTGAGAAACACATAAGACGTCTTTATGACAGTTTTTTATTAATGCAGAGATATATGACTGTTACGCCTACATTAATTGATATACACCCATATTTATGTAGTGCCAGCTATATTCTTAATCGCATAAGAGATTTTATACTTCAGTACATTTGAATTTAACTTATCTGCCATGATGGTTAAATGTGTTTACCTTGCATCATTTAATATCATATAAACTTTTGACATTGAACTACTTCACGATGTTTTCACTTCTTTATCTGATCGTCGTCACCTGCTTTTGGTCTTAGGGATATAATTTCTGTTTTCTTTATTTTTCTATTATCTTCTCCTTTTCCTCCTCTAAGAATCCTTTTTGGTACTGGCCCCTGATAGGCCTAAGCAAGTACAGATGCCTCAAACTAGCAAGATGCCTCGTTCGCGCAGGCGCATAGAGCACTTCTCCCCTACCACTGTCCTCCTACTACTGTGCACTGTGGACTAAAACGGTACAGCTCAGTTCTAATAACAGTTGAGAAGGCTGCATAGGGAGGGTACATCTTGAATACATTGTCAAGAGGTCAACTTTTCAGATAATATGACTATACCTGGGTATCGGAGCCTAGGTGGGCCCCCTCCGTTAGCTCTACTACTTCCCCTCTCCAGGCAGCTTCCTAGTTTGAGGCATCTGTAATTGAAGCGCAGAAATCCCTAACAAAAGGCTCTAGCTTTTCTAGCATTGCACGGATTTTGCTCACCTTGTGAACAATTTCAAGAGTAATTATACTATATTTCCACTTTTAAAGTATGAAATAGTAGCAGTTTTCAGTTACATAATTTGAATTGTGAACAGTATTATGTAAAATATCGAACTAAAGATAGATCATTCAAAACTCTGTAGTTAAAATACATCTTTGCTTCGTGCTTCATATTTCATAAATATATTTCAAAATGATTATCATTTTTAATTTTCTTCCGTATCTCTTGGTTGTTTATGTACAAACCCAGAAAGAAAATTCAGGTTGCCCAAATTTTGTTTGGATCTGTACAATTATCCTTCCATCGTCTTATTGAAGTAGTGTACCGTAACTTTATACAGAGTGTTTCCGGGCTGGTGTTACTAACTTTCAGGGATGATGAGGAAGGGCACATGTATCAATTTGAGATAGGGAACCCTGGTCCGGAAATGACTGAGTCGAAAGTTACAATCAAAAATAGTTGTGTGGAAATGAAATTGGAATTTGGCACCATGTGCCCTCCTTCCCTTAACCTTTGGAACCGTCGTGGAAAGATGGTATTGGCCGGATGTCTCCTACGTTGGTACTTGTCCCGATACAGTCTGTGAGCTTGTCTACTGTTCCCATTGGCTCGTCCGTATTCGAAAATCATGTCTGCATATTCCGCTCTCGTGTACTCCTCCATTTCACTAGGATTGATCGACTGGACACTGCAACTTGTACACATACACTGCTGTTTACAGACGTGCATATCAGGACCGACTATGTCCGTTACACATTACGCCGTCTGCATTGCTTTAGTGTAGTTTCCTGTCCCCACCCCTCAGACAGCGCACTGAACGGAATACTGTAGGTAGAGAACGTAAACAACGTCAGATGAATACAGTATGTGTAAGATGTACACATAAATAAGATGTACAGAGGAATAAAATTATTTCATTTCCACACAACTATTTTTGCTTATAACTTTCGACTCGGTCATTTCCGGACCAGGGTTACTTATTTCAAATTGATACATGTGCCCTTTCCCATCATCCCGGAAGCACTCTGTATATAATTTATTTCCAAGAAATCGTCTGCCCAGGCATCCTGGGTTGCCCAGAACACAGAATAATATTACACATACAAGAATAATAACGGATTACAGTAAATAGTTCAGTCAAATTAAATGTGAACTTAGAGCTTGAATAAAAGTTCGTTGTGCTTCCTATTTTAACTTGAAATATTTAAGTGGAACCCTATACGGATAAGATTCTCATTTTCTTGTAATACGATGAAGGAAAGAAAGAGAAAAAGAAAGAGAGAAAGAAAGAAAAATGAAGTAGGAGGAGAAACGTTTAAAAGTACTAGAACACGAGTTCTTGCAGGGAAAATTTGGACTGAGAAGAAGTGTCTTTGTGAGCTCCAAGTGTGAGAATTTTAAAAGGGGAAATTCGATGATGGACCTAACCTAATACCTACCACTTGAGGGGAGGGGATGTTGAATATCGAAAGCACGACAAAACAGCAGCAGGACAGAATCATTGAGGATGTTAAAAACCTGAGCAGAGCGATTCGAGAGCTGGGGGTGCCGTAGTCCTCAAAAGATAAGAGATCCGAGCCCTAGCGCTGTGCAAGTGACAGTCGAGTATGTTCGCCCTGTAGTACCCAAGTCGACATGCGAAAACAAAGGCGATGACATCACTCGTACCATGGAAACAGAGTTGTGGCGTAAGTAGTTTTCAGTGCGGTCCTTCTTGCTCTATTCTCTATTTAATGTGTCCGCGGCCATCTAAAAGTTATACAGACCTTACACCAGCAGCCAGACCAGACGTCACAACAGATGTGCTCGTGGCTAGACGTGCTGTCTCTCGCATTCGGGCAACTTAAGTCCTATACCAGTACGATTGTTTTTTTTTACATAATATGACAGAAATAAGGTAAAAGTGCCCTACATACCGAAACTTTAAATAAATAAACTAATTTTAACACAACAAAATTTAAATTTCAAATATAATAAAAACGCAAATGAATTGAGGTTATTCATCTGAGTTTTATGGGTGCCGTGAGAGAATTATTTTGCAGTAAATGTAATTATTTTGCGTGTAAGTAAACAGTGTTCTTATTAATTATTATTTTTGTAATAATCATTTTTCAAAATGAGTGTTCCCCAAACTGTTTCCCACAATATGGCTGACCTTTCTAACAACAATCATTAACTCGACACCACTTGTAGCCTCGTACATTTGTCATACAAGTCAGTAACCAATTTTTCGACTTCAGTTTTCTAAAGGTTTATAAAATGGAGACATAAGCATATTTACCTGGTTCTGCGCGGTGTACAACAAGAATCCACTTTTCTCGTCTTTTTTTTTTTTGTCACAAGGAAAAGAAATGTTGGAATGGGTTCTTCCTCACATGAACGGTAATTAGATGTAATTACTGGTAATTATTTTTAGTGGTATTATAGCCTTTAGCCTATGTGATATTATAAAAGTGGTTCTATATTTACCGAAAGCACGCCTTGTATGAAATAGAAGCTGAACGGTCAACGAAATACGGCTGCCGCGATGTGTCTCAGTGTTTTCCGCACAATAGTAATGGAAATGAGGTATAGGTTATGTATATACATGAATATGAAATAAAGTACACTACAGTATAGTGTTAAAGAAAGTACATATTATATTTTATTACTTCAATTCCAGTAGATATTTCACGCAATCATTAGGATTTTCTTAAATGCAGTATCATCGGATTTCATATCTATTTCAGGTACTTCAGTATTACATTTCGTTGTGTATTTGCAAGTCCGTAGAACTCGCACAGTTCTAATGCAACCCCAAACAGGGTCGTACTGGGTGTCTGTTTACAGTTTGAAGCTCCAGGCGGCGTTTGCATTGTCGATAAGCGTTTCATAGCCTATAACATCTCCTGGTTCTCGCGTTATTCAGCGGTATTCAGTGTTGAGCAGCCGTCAGAGTGGCTCGGTTTACGTGCAGTGTTGTTTTTTCATGGTTCCATATTTTGAAGAAGTATATACTTCCTATGTTAGTAGCTCCGTGTGAAGGGAGAGTTTTATACTACAAATTATACATCGTGAGAGAGGTTAGTTCTAAATTGTAAGAAGTTATTTAAGTTCCAAGGCTCTGTCTTCACTTGTTGAGTTCTTGCAATACTTCTTCTAAGCTTTTGTTTTTTGTTTCTGGAATATACACTACGTCGAAAATAGCACCCATAAGACAGATCGAAGCAAAAATCCAAAAGCAAATATGAACCCCTACCATTAGAGAGATTGTGATGAAAAATTTACCAACGAAAAATGCGAGTAGCCACAAAACAGATATGCATAGCCACGAGGCCATACCTCTTATATTGGGTGGAAATATTTCTGATATCATCACAAATGGCACTGGGCCCATTCCCACTGAGAATGAGAGAACAAATAGAGACAAACCAGAAATCGGTATCCATCTGATGTTATTTACATCAAGATCTAAATGTTTCACGTAGAAATATGAACCGATGCTAACCAAGCAGATGACCATCAACACGTTTGATATGATCATCAGAATCTTCCTACCAGCACGATCCATAAGAGGTGGACACACGAAGGAACCAATGAGTTGAAGTAAACCGAACACGATGGTGCACATGTACGGTGAGAGACCACTCTTTGATTCCTCGAACAACATTTGTGCGAAAATTTGAATAGCGAATATTCCACAGAGTTGCTGGTTTACTACCAGGGCTAGCCCTATTACCAGCGCTCTACGGGTTCCCTTCGTTGATACGAGATCTCTGGCAGTCACTCGGCTTTCATTTGTGGCTTTAGTCTTTCTGACCGTCCTAGTCAACATTTCAATTTCTTCTCTCACAACGTCGTCTTCGGCGTGCCGTAACCACCTGAGAGACGCAGCAGCCCCCGTCGGATTCTCTTTGGAGATGTGATAAACTGGGGTTTCTGGAAGCCAGGTAAATGTTGTGAGCAACAAGACAGGAAAAACGAGTGTTGTTAGAGCATATGCATGGTACGAAATAAGTCCACCGATGATGTAAGAGAATAGTAGGCCAGCGTTGATGAACAACACAAGGAATGAGCCCAGCTCTCCTCTGATACTATCTTCGGCAATTTCTGCGACGTACAGAGGACACACAGTCAACATTCCCCCGGAACCAAGGCCGATAATAAAGCGTGCGATGAGGATTGTTGTGACGGACGACCCGAAGTAAGTGAGAATCCAGCCGACGATGAAAGGGATGCACACCAGGTATCCGGCTATCTTCCGACCGAACTGCTGCAATACGTAGCTGTAGACGGGCAGGGCAGACACTGCGCCGAGACAGATGAGAGAGCCGATCCAGGAACCTTCTTCAGGGGTTATGGGTTCGATACCAAGCTGATTCTCCTTGGACTGTAGCTTAGGCACGGCTGATGATGACCAAGCCACACTTACTCCATATGTGAAAGGTGCAATATTCACTGTAACCAGACGTTTATATAACATACAATAAGCATATCAACTTCAAATAATTTAAAATAGATTTTAGGTAACAAAACTGATTACAATGAAGAAATGCTTTAAAATGAAACACAGATGTAACACATTAAATAAAACTTTATGAAAAATAAAGGAAAATGAAACCGACAAGTGCATATAGGGTAGAAGGTGTATCTATTGCATTAATTCACATTAATAATCAAGTCAATGCGAATAAGTTTTGTCAAATAAGTTTTTTGATACGTCCAATAGTTATGAGATGAGAATAGGAAATTCAACGTTTGCAAAGAGTACCAATGCTTCTTGAGGTCATTGCTCCGTAGTGGGTTGAATGTAACTCGGGAGTTCATCAGTTGAGCGCAAGACAAAATGCTACTCTCGTAAAAATGCTCGTAACAATAAATTTGTACTTGTCAGAATTTAAAATGCTCGTACCGATAACTTGGTACCGTACTTGTCAGACTTTAAAATATTTGTTTCAGTGCCAGTAATGGATTGTTTAATATCTAGATCACTTTCTTGGATAATAGTAGCCACTCTCTGTAGGGAACCAATTCTAGTAATATTTCCCGTCTATATCTACAAAGTAATTCGTCTATAATATGGTGTTTCCTTCTTTTATGTGTAGGATTGACTCTAACAGTATTCCCGTTGCCATTCATTTTAATATATCATCGTTGTTCCTGCAGTAAGTCCAATGTGCAAAATATGAAAATTTTCAGTAGGAAGAAAAAACACGTTTATTCTTCAATGGTAGTAGTGCATAGAAGATTGTGAATTCTTACATTTTCGAAAGAAAGAAATAGAATTACATATAGAAGATTTTATTTATTATTTGCTGTATCACTATTTAAGTTTTTTAATAGAGCAAAAATATGAAAATCGATAAATATGTCACATAGCCGTTATTGTCTGAACAACGACGATATGTGCTAGTTTGTGTATCAATAATTACTTGAACAAACTACTATACTGTATACGAGGGTGAGCACTATTAAAATTGAGAGAGAACGCTTTGTGGAACGTCTCACATGCATTATTAGTTCTGTCTGATGTAACAGTATCGGAAGCCCATATTTCAGGAGTAAATAACGAACCCAGTTTTATGAAATTTGATACCAAATAATCAGCAAAGGCTGTGATACTTTCATTAACAGGTTGGTTGCTAACTAAATCTTGAAGAAATGCATCTCCGACTTCATTTGGAGGAAGAAATGAAATACCGAATACCCAGTGCAACCATTTACCGTTGTCAATATTGTTACCTTTATACTCATTAGAAAGCCCCAAGGACTGAATTTTTCTTCACCAAGCGTGACTTACACTACACACGCTATGTGTCACCACTAAACCCAAAGAAAACTGACCACCGTGCTCAACTGATGAATACCCAAAACTGACCACCGCGTTCAACTGATGTATACCCAAAACTGACCACCGTACTCAACTGATGTATACCCAAAACTGACCCTGCGCTCAACTGATGTATACCCAAAACTGATCCTGCGCTCAATTGATGCATTTTTAATCCTTTCGTGTTCAATTGATGTACACCCTGTAACTCCACTTCGCAAGACTTATGAGAGGAAAATGTAAACAAAAAACGTTTCATCAGATATGTAATACTTAATACATTACTTAACATTATTGTAAACTTAGGCCTAATTTATTTTACAAATTAATTTTTAATTTCTTCGAACGTTGTTGTTTAGTCAACTGTCCGAAGACACGTCTGAACCTCTCAAATGATACCAACAAGGCGCCACTTATGAGGCAACTAGGCCAGGAGATAGTGGGATAGGATGGCCAGTTCCTTTTCCCCTCCATTGTACACATCGCCGATTAACTACATATTACACTAATCAGATTTCAGATGCATACAAACAATAATTGTTCCTCTGACACATATCAAGTGAGGTGTACTGCCTGATAATAATAATAATAATAATAATAATAACAATAATAATAATAATAATAATAATAATGATTTATTTAACCCGGCAGAGTTAAGGCCATACGGCCTTCTCTAACACTCAACCAGGAGTATGATAATAGAAGTACATATCAGAATGTGTTCCGTAACAATGCTATTTTGAGTTTACATCAAATGTAAAGGAATCTTTAATGGAAATAGTTTTGTGTTATAAGAATGTACATTCTTTACTATTTTGTAATTACAGTACATAAAAGCAAAGAAATCAACAGATACTGCGAATACTGTAAATAAGTTTCATGGTTATTAAATTTAGAGTTAAAGAGGTTAAGGGTAATAAAGAATATTAAAAATCAAAGAGTTTGCTTAAATAATTAACTGAATACTTTACTTTTTGATATACAGTATTTTGATCGAAACGTATCTGATGAGACATTTTTGTTTACATTCTCTTTTCGCAATCTTGCAAAGTGGATTGAGTTACACTCATCCCCACTGCGGAGTAATGACCTCAAGTACTCTTTGCACTGTTGCAACACGTTACATTTCGCATTCTCAAAACTGTTGAAAGTTTCAAAAAACTTATTTGACAAAACTTGCTCGCATTAACTTGATCTGTTACCTCTGTGAATTTATGTAATATATTCTCTTCCAACCTGTATAAGGATACAAAATGCAATACGAGACACATTACACACAATAAAATTAATGCTGGGTGTACATTTTAACATCGTAGTGTGCGGAACTTTGCTGAGTACCGTAGAGGTCACTTCAAGGTTAGAATCCATCTTAGGGCAAGGATGTTTTTCAATGTCAAGATATGTCCTGTGCCAACTGATATGGAGACCCGGCGTCGACGGGTCTTATTTCACAGGAGTTTCATTATGTATGCATTTTGTGATAGATAGATAAATACATAGTTCACAACTGGGCCAAGAATAAAATCCCCAAATGACTATGAAACACTGTCGGTACTTTATATTATTAGACACTGGATTTTATAAATTAAACTCTCTGTTTTAGCCTTATTACGAAATTGGATATTTTTGATACAGCTGTCGGGTGTGTAGTAAGAAAATACTTGTATCTTTTAAATAAAACATTAATGAATGTCTAATCAAATGAAAGCAGTTAATTAAATGAAACTTCATGGAGTTATAAAATTATAGCATATCTGAAATATTTAACTTTGACCTTGTAAGTATTCATAGGAATGTACAGTGTCTAAAAGTATCAAGTATCAGTCCTCACTGGTGCCGATTTTTTTTCGCGGTCTGAGATTTAAGTACGTTTTTTTTTTAAATATCTTTTAAAGGAAAGGATATTACATTAAGAGATCAGTTATGTTCAGGAAAAAAATTAGAATTGTTTCAAGTTGACCATACAATTTCCTTGTTAACCCTAGGATGCAAAGCGGGGGTCTTTGAGGCCTTTCATCAATTTTATCACTCTCTTAAAAGTGTTAAAGTATTATGAAATTGCACCAAACTTCATGTACTCTTCTGAAATATATCTAAGAACATGTTGTATGTTCATTTAAGGAGATACATCAAGATAAACTGTTCAAAATTAATTTTTGTTAATGCTACACGTATAATGCACAGCGGAGGCTTCTCAGGCCTATCCTGCTTTATTCATTATACAGCTATACAATTTTATGTTTTACTGCTAATATGTGAATATTGACACTTCTACATTTGTATCCTAGTGGCAGTTGTTGCAGCGTTTTAATTTGTATCCATTTTTGGATTTAGCATTGGCAGAGTAAGCTGCTGTTCTTAGAGCTGTGGAATGTAAGTATTTTTAGTACTCTAATTGTGTTTTTGTGTCTTACTAACAGAAAACATGTCCACAGCTGTGGTCTCGTGGTAACCAGTGGCGTATACTGGTTAAAGGGTTTGGGCTACCACTGACCCTATTATTACACAAAATATATCTAACAATTACTTTAATTTTAATTACTATGGTAAAACTAATAATACAAAATTATTACATTATGTTATATTATAACCTTTTTCTTTTGTAATTTCCTTGGGCTACCGCCGGTAGCCCGGGTAGTCCGCAAAATATGCCCCTGGTGGTAACGTGTTCGCTCTCAAATCCAGTGGGTCGGGGTTCGATTTCCCGCTTGGGACGAGTTGTCTTGGTGAGGTTTTTCAGGGTTTTTCCCTCACCCCTATGGATGAATATCAGGTACCTTTATCAGGCTTATGGAACTCCATTCTCGCCACTTCCTTTCCTCCCCCATCATCCTTTCCTTATCATTCCGGTTGTCTTTCTTGGTCTTCAGATCACGCCTGCAGCTCCTAACGGTCTCGACCGGCCTCCATGGATATCTCAAAGCATGGTAGTTGGTGACCCAGCAACGGAACCCACTCCCCTCCCGACGGGAAGGGTGGCCTACACCTCAAACCGTTGGCCAGACGGGACGGGTGACGTACACCTCAGACCGTTTGAGAGGGGAATGTGGTGGGAGCTGTTAGGATGGAATGGTACACGGAATTAGAGAGACGGGACTGGTCGCTAGTGTGTTACACGTTAGGTCGGTTCGGCGTGGGTGCTGTCTTTGGGCTACAACTCATCCCAGAGGCGCACAATAGACCTCAGGTCGTGGTGTATAGGGATGTTCCCCTCCCAGCCTCATAGAGAGAAAAAATTGAAATCATGCAAATGCTTATTCTTACTTCTATTTACATATTTATTTCTAAACTTAGAAAGTTGTATTCTTTTGTATAGAGTATGGCATCAACTAGTGGTTCTCAAGAAAGGCGATGTAGGCCTACTGCAAGTCAATACCGAAAGATGCATGGAGCTACTTCAGCACAACTAATATTGTAGCCTATTGTATACTGTACAAATCTGGAGGGACGACGTTTAACAGCCATAGGAAACAAATATGGCGCGATGTTACAACCTTGAACTTATAAGACCACATATGAAGCACAGAGTCAACAATCCAAACTTGAACATGAATATCCTTCAAGCATTTTCCCGGTGTGGATTCAAACGGCCCCAGCAGGTGGATATGGATTTCATACGCCCAAGGAAAATGCCAAGAAGAAGATGCTTTTGTGCCCACGTGACTTAGAAAGAAAAATTGCGCAGCGTTGTTCAAAATGTTCTAAGAATGTGTGCAATGAGCATAGTGTTCTTGTTTGGGAAGACTGTTTTCAGTAAAAGGGCATTGGACTTCACTTTATATAATAACTAGTGGCTTGTGCAGCAATTGCTGCAAACTAAGTCCATAAAAAGTTCAAATAAAAAGTGTTCAGATTTATTTTCAATGAAGAATATCAGACATTTTGATAGTTATTTGCTTCTATAATAGTGAAACATACTCCCTCTGAATGTTTTTTTTTTTTTGCCAAATACTTTTCCTTGAACTTATCCGTCTTCAGTTCTTGAGTTTCAATGCGAAATCGCTAGTAACAATGTCAGGACGATCAGTGGGTTTTTCATGTGGGAGTAATGCAGTAGCTATTTCGGGTCATTGCGGATTGTATGTGAAAGTTAAGAAAATGTAAGGTTTGTCATGCTTTGAACAAAAGACTTAGCATCTTGGTATAGCTGCTGCATGTTTCGTGAACTACCCTGAAATGTAGAGGGCAGAATCACTTTTTCCCACTAAGAGATCTTGCTGAGGTGATCAAGAGACTACAAAATCTTGTAGGCCTCTTATTTTATCAATAAGTAATACCTTTTGGTCTTTTCTTATGAATTGTAATTTTTTGCGCTTCTTCCAGACAGTACTGATCTATCAAATACTGCTGGATTAATTTGTGTAAGAATGAATGTTATTTCGTACATTTTCTGTAATATAGGCTGTTGTGAGGAATTTATTGCTGAGATATGGAAAATGAGGCGAATGATATGTCAGAGTTGTAGAATCTTATATGCGCCCTAAATAAAATTGTTAATCGTAAATCGTTAGCAGCTTCAGTGTTTCATTTGTTGCTGGTAGCGGGAAATAAACTTACTCATCACGGTAGCAAGAAGTGAAATGGCATGCTATTTTCCCTACAACAAAATATGCTTGGCAGCGATCACAAATCTAATCAATTAAACCAAAGAAATATGAAATTAATTTTGATGTAGTTTAAAGACGCAGCTAAAATAGGAAGCATGACTCAATTACTACCAAGGAAAGTTAGAGAATCAGACATATAAATATCTATATCACACTGCCATTACATATATGAAAAGGACCCACACCACTTGATTAATAATTGTAAAAGTATTTCATTTTTAATAACAATATTGTTACCTTACGTAAGTTTTATAGTTTTCAGTAACATAAGTTTATATAGGCTTATAGCCGTTACTCGGTAAATTATAGAAATGAAGATCTAATATAAAATATTCTTTCTCTGCGTCTACTTACATAAAGTCCCAAAGTTTCACTTTCATATATCAGTATAGCATTATGTGTTGCATTAACTATAATAATATTTCACTTTTAATGGAAATAATGTCATCAAACATTCTTAAGTTTTGTAGTTCTTAATATCCAATACACAGCTGTACTCGGAAAACTACAGAGCAGAGTATCAGACCTGTAAATTATTTTTATACGTTATCAAAAAATTGCACAAATGAAGATCGACATATTGGCATTATGATGGGAAATAATCTGAGCCGTCTGAACTCTGTCAGCAATCCTGTAGGTCATGGCCTTCGTGTAATAGCCTATTGTTTATTGTGTGTGTTTTGTTTTATTCTGAAATGCAACACGGCCGACTTGATGCTCGCTTCGCTTAAGGAAACGAACATCAAGTCGGCCGTGAATTGAATTAATTAGTTCTCAAAACTGACGAAAGATGGATTTTGGAAAAAAGAAAAATGATGTAGGAAAATTGACATTTCACTGAAAACTACTATTTTTCTGAAAAACTTTGGGTTCCAAGCTTCAAAATGAGGGGTCATTTATTAAAATCCGTTCAGCCGTTTTCCCGTAATTTCCATTACCAGTTCAAATTATATAATAATAATAATAATAATAATAATAATAATAATAATAATAATAATAATAATAATAATAATAATAATAATAATAATAATTCGAGGCACGACAGCCCCTAAAGGGACCATGACCGACCAGGAGGCTGCTCGCCTTACGTCCACATACCGAAACAGAGGTGGACGATCATCCAACCAGAATGGAGGTATCGTGTGGTTAGCACGATGAGCCCCCTAACCGTTATAGCTGGTTTGCGTAACCGGATTTCGCTACCTATCGTAGCTCCCCAAATGCATCACAATGCTGGGTGGGCATCGGTCCCATACACTGGCCGAAATTTAATTAGAAAATATCTTCCCTCATGGGGAATCGAACCAGCTCGCATTTCGTAATGCGAGTGTCTAGGCAGGATGCCTTAGACCAGGGCCGGGCATGAGAGCGGCTCAGTCTAGCCGGCCAGAGCTGCTCTCGCTCCGCAAAGCACTTCAATTCCAAGCCAGAGCACAATGCTCACGCAGTGGCGGACTCGCATTACAGCTACCTTCCCTGCATTAATATAACAAGAGCCACGGTTGTTCTAGTCATTCGGTCTGTCAGTACATAATAGTTTATAAGGATATTACATCAATCCATTGTACATTACAGAATTTATAACACTCTTATTAATTTAATGAAATAAACTTCGCTCTATGCACACACACAAATCATAACGCTTATTCACATAACCCATACGCACATACTGCAATCTCCTCAACACGATTCTACGACACAGGCATATGGCTTCCACTTCCCCTAATTGCTGTGGACAGAGTTCATCTGCCAATATAATTAAACATCGCCTGATGAATTCACCTTCGTTGAATGTTTTCAATTCCTTTGCAATTTCGTGGAAAATTTTGTAGCTAATTCTCATAGCCGATTCACTAAGTGTATTATTGTCATCCTGTTAATATATAATATAATATAATATAATATAATATAATATAATATAATATAATATAATATAATATAATATAATATAATATAATATAATATAATATGTGATGCAACGCGATGCGATATATGATATGATAATATGATGTGATATAAGATATGATATGACCATAAATTAATACAACTTAAAGAAAATGTTTCTCAGGTACATTATATTAGAGTACTGTACCTATTCGATATTTATATTGCATTATAAGTTATTATAATACATTTAGTAATATATAATTTTGAATTATACAAATATTATGATATATCATAGTATAGTATATTACAGTTCATGATATATAATATGACATTATATATCATAATAATTGTATAATTTAAAATTATATATTACCAAATGTATAATAACTTATAATGCAATGTAAATACCAAATAGATACTCTAATATAATGTACCTGAGAAACATTTTCTTTAAGTTGTATTAATTTATGGCGTTCATTACCAACATATTTGTCATATTCAGTAGCATGTTGTAAATAATAATGTCGTTGGATATTGAACTTCTTAATCAGTTGGAGTATTTTATGACAAATTAAACACTTTGCTAGTGTATGAGCGGAAGCTCCGTCTTCAAAGTTCGCCATCATACAGCAGCGTCAACACTGCACCGACACTGAATGACATACAGTATGCATACGTCACACCGCTCGCAAGACCCGCTCTTTAAAGCACACAGCGCTCATTTCTCAGAATCACGTAATGTGCCCAGCCCTGCCTTAGACTACGACCACAGTATAAAGAATACTGTGCCACGACGCCAAGGCGCAGGACCACTTTATATATTGGAATTATAATATCAGAATTTGTGCATATAGAGAAATTTTTGTCATACTTAGATACTAAAAACATATACATGGTGTATAATTATTGTTATAGCACTGTATTGATTATGTAACTGAATAAGAATATCGCAACATTAAAATTGAACTTAAAATATAAGAATATCCATTGAATTATTTATAAAGGGGACCTTTGAGGCCCCCATTATGCATTGATGTAAGTTCAACATTTAAATTGAACTTTAAAATATAAGAATATCCATAGAATTTATAAAGAGGACCTTTGAGGCCCCATTATGCATTGATGTAAGTCAATACAAAGCTATAAATCGTACAGTTAATTTCATTGTTTGTAGCAAGTCTGCCACACAATTCTACTTGTACTTTGCATTGCAAGTTTCCGTTAGTGAGTTTTCTGAACTGTATTTACAAATATACTTTCAGTCATAATTTGATACACAGTATAACAAATCATAATCCTCGTTGAAATATTCCTGTATCTACTGAAGTCGCACGAGTTATGTTTTCGAAAGTTTTCGCGGATTTTATTAGAGACCATGGGCCCCAAACACTGATAGAAGAGGAAGAATGGATTCATCTCCTACTCATTGCAAGCGCGCTTTAAGTTTAAAAACGTCACCACTAATTCCGTTCTTTCAGTGGCGGATCTACGGTTTACAATGCCATTCTTGCTTTATAAAAAGATAATAGTTGATTTTCCAAATCACATCCAAATTCTTCGATACGCGAAAGAATCGCAGATTAAAAAACATCTACTAAATTAGAGCACACTTCATCAGCTGCTATTATGAAGCAGTTTTTGATAAATTCCCCTTCACTAAATGGCGTCATATTTTTCCACCGCAAATCTATACGAGAGCTTGACAACATTCTCAATATTAGGAACATAATTTGGTATTCCCAAGAAACTAGTTCGATTAATTAAAATGTGTCTCAGTGAAACGTACATCAGAGTCCGCATAGGTCAGTTTCTGTCAGATGCGTTTCCAATTCACTGCGGGCTAAAGCAAGCAGATGCACTATCACCTTTACTTTTTAACTTTGCTCTAGAGATGCCATTAGGAAAGTCCAGGATAACAGAGAGGGTTTGGAATTGAACGGGTTACATCAGCTGCTTGTCTATGCAGATGACGTGAATATGTTAGGAGAAAATCCACAAACGATTAGGGAAAATACGGGAATTTTACTTGAAGCAAGTAAAGAGATAGATTTGGAAGTAAATCCCGAAAAGACAAAGTATATGATTATGTCTCGTGACGAGAATATTGTACGAAATAGAAATATAAAAATAGGAAATTTATCCTTTGAAGAGGTGGAAAAATTCGAATACTTGGGAGCAACAGTAACAAATATAAATGATACTCGGGAGGAAATTAAACACAGAATGAATGTGGGAAATGCCTGTTATTATTCGGTTGAGAAGCTTTTATCATCCAGTCTGTTGTCAAAAAATCTGAAAGGTAGAATTTATAAAACAGTTATATTACCGGTTTATGGTTGTGAGACTTGGACTCTCACTTTGAGAGAGGAATATAGGTTAAGGGTGTTCGAGAATAAGGTGTTTAGGAAAATATTTGGAGCCAAGAGGGATGAAGTTACAGGAGAATGGAGAAAGTTACAAAACACAGAACTGTACGCATTGTATTCTTCACCTGAAATTATTAGGAACATTAAATCCAGATGTTTGAGATGGACAGGGCATGTAGCACATATATGGGCGAATCCAGAAATGCATATAGAGTGTTAATTGGGCGGCCGGAGGGAAAAAGACCTTTGGGCAGGCCGAGACGTAGATGGGAAAATAATATTAAAATGGATTTGAGGGAGGTGGGATGTGATGGTAGAGACTGGATTAATCTTGCTCAGGATAGGGACCAATGGCGGGCTTATGTGAGGGCGGCAATGACCCTCCTGGTTCCTTAAAAGCCAGTAAGTAAGTAAGTAAGTAAGTAAGTAAGTAAGTAAGTAAGTAAGTAAGTAAGTAAGTAAGTAAGTAATAAGCTTGTGGTTTGAGATCCGGTTTCTCCTGGAAATAAGCAATCCTGAATAGTGATACAACTACTATAAATTAATTAGATGGAAATGTGATTAACTCATAACGCACACACTAACAATTTACAGTTTAACGTTGCGTTTACATGCCTGAGAGATGTTTACCATAGTCATTATGATGGTATTTATTGAAATGTTTATTGCAAAAAAAGAAAAACAATAGCTACTATCGCAATCTAGAATTCAGAGATATTCTTCCCATTCTACATGAAAGTTGTGTCTTGATGCTAGGACGACATCCTCACTGATTTACGTCACTACGGTTTAAAAGGAAAATTCACTAACGGATCACACCGCTGTTAAGAGACTTACACACTATTTCAGTTATGTAATAGGTTACGAAAAATATATTCCGTTTTCGATAAGAAGAAACGTTATCCGGAGCGTAAACACAACTCGTATGGCTTCTTCTTGGTTAGTATAGGTCTCGCAAGCAGGGAATACCGACGGAAGGAAAGCGAATGAAACAATGCGTAAGGAAGAGCGGGCGACAGGAAAGGTCACGAGATTGCTTATATGATATTCAAGAGTGCAGTCGGAAGAGAAATGACATCGACAGAATCAGTATTGCGTTGTGATAGTTACATCACGATTTTACTTTGTTCCATTGCATGTGAATACGTGTCTTGTATTGCACAGTATTATTATTTCATTCGTATACATATGTTGTGCGTTTAATTAGCTTCGAATTTCTCTCTTGCTACGTTCTTTATTTCTACAGCGATGTCCTCATTTGTTCATCTTCTTGGAAGAGACAGTACTTGCATCGGCCCGCACCTCTCGCCCCCTCGGCGTGCTTACATACACACGTCAAAACAGACAGTAACGCCACCATTGCTTTTCGTAATCGTTCCTTGCGCGAGCTATACGTTTCAACTAGAGACCGCCAAATGAGACTAGACTCACGCCCGTAACTGCCTGCCGGCAGGCTTGGGTCCCGGCGCAGCTGCACAGCAGGTTAAAAGTTGAGACTGGCCCATTCTGCCCGGGTTTTTTAATTCCAGTCCAGGTGGGACTCGAGAAAGCCTGCCTGTATGCTCGTATTGTATAGTGACTTGCATTCACGAAAGCCAGCCTACGCTGGTTAAGATGAAACAGTACTAGTTTGAAATCTGAGTTCGTTCGCTATTTAGTCACTTCAAAAAATATTTATTTTCTGGTCCAACACGGCAGAAAATTCTTGATTAAAGTAACATAGTTTTACAATTTATTGCTCTACAGAATTTCATACAATAAGATAAATATTTTACATTTCATATTTCTGCAAAGTGTATCTGACTCAAGAAATAAGGGCAGATAATTCTTGATTAAAGAAAACGGTATTACAATTTATTTCATAAAATAATAAGATAAATATTATACATTTCATTTTTCTACAAAGTGTATCTAACTTAAGAAATGATTCTTGATTAAAGAAACACAGTTTACGTTTATTGCGCCACAGAATTTCATAAAATAACAAGACAATATTATACATTTTGTATTCCTGCAGAGTGTATCTGACTCAACAAAATAGTAACATTTCGTAATTTGTGACTAGTCGAAGGGAAGGGAAGGGAAGGGAAGGGAAGGGAAGGGAATGGAAGAGGGGTGGGATGGTGAGAGGAAAGGCGAGGAGAGATTATAACAATTATTATGAATATCAACAACTATTATAGGAAAATATTCCATTTTAACTTTTTCCTTATCAACAATTAAAACCTTTTGAAGATCTTTAAGTTTAAAATAGTTTTTCGTTCTTCAGAATATTGATTTGCTATTTAACTTCTGAGGGAAAGATTTCTTTTTATTTATGAAGCTGAACGTTTGAAGGGTTTGCATTAAATTTATATTACTATGATGAAAAGAAAAGTGTAAGTAATTTATAATAACTGGTCGGCATTTAATGGATATTATGTTGACGAGACATAGTTTTCTTTGTATTTATTAATGGTACATTTCAGAAGACGACAAATTAAGTTTTCAGTAGTTTGTCTATATCCGTATACTTTCTGTCAGGTTTGAATGACTTGGTTGATATTTATCGTTCATCTGAAAGCAGCACAATCTGGCGCAGGTCGGCGAAACACAACAGTCCTTTCGGGTCACTATTAGGACTGTTTGATGTCATATGCAACCACACTGCCTGTCTGCTTGTGTGGGAAGGTTGGAGCAGGTGCGCGTAGTCCACTCACGAAGCAAAACAGTCATGGACAGGTTTGAATGAGGATTCGCCGGTCTCTAGTTTTAACAGGAAAATGCTTTGTTGTACTGTGTATGTAACTATGATTGGAATTACACCATTTCCAATCAAATTCAGGGAACTCACTAACGTAGAGTAACAATGTAAATTGTCAACATAATTGTCAAAAATGAACTTCCTGGCTCTGTAAGAATACCAGTAAGGTGGGTTTGGCTCGCTATGCATATACAGAGTGGCCAACTTCACTCTTCCACCTCCAATAGCGCGTGAAATATTTCAAATATGCACAACCCGACATTTACAAGTTAAATTATATCGAAAGGGACATCTAATACACGTAATGTGTTTTGTACACGAAGTAATTTCCAAGATATTAGTCAACTTTCTGTTTTTAAATAAAAACCTACTATATTTTGTATTGCGAATGTTGCTTTAGCTCTGTCTAAAAACAACTGACTACTTTACTGTTTGAATGTCACCGGTAAGAGTGAACATAAGCAATGTCTGACCAAGGATCGAACAGAGGGAGGACAATTGAAGGGTTCAGAGCCGTAGTAGGCCAAGCGCCATTTATTAAAAACGGAGACAGCAAGGGTTAAAGTTAAGTGAATACCATAGTTTAATGAAGATTGACATATCATTTAGCTTGAATGTGTATACTTTATATTACTTGCTATATGTTTCCATTGAATTATGGTAATAACTTCATTTTAACCCTTGTTTTCTACGATTTTAGTAAATGGCGCTTGGCCCACTATGGTTCTGAACCCTTTAATTCTGGTTAGAGTTGTGTGTCAATACTATGGAAATGTTGCACATGGTGAAGTGAGACATAAAGTAGCGTACAATAAAAAAATATTCAAAAAACAAAACACAAAATCTCCGGTTTGCAATCATATGCCTAGAAATGACTGATATATTAAATTCATTTCACGTTTAAAACATTCATACCAATCAGGTGTCCACATCTGTGGAGTAACGGTTAGCGCGTCTGGCCGCAAAACCAGGTGGCCCGGGTTCGATTCCCGGTCGGGGCAAGTTACTGGTTGAGGTTTTTCCGGGGTTTTCCCTCAACGCAATATGAGCAAATGCTGGGTAACTTTCGGTGCTGGACCCCGGACTCATTTCACCGGCATTATCACCTTCATCTCATTCAGACGCTAAATAACCTAAGATGTTGATAAAGCGTCGTAAAATAACCTACTAAAAACAATTAGGTAATTGTACAATACACTAGTGGAATGTAGCTTAACGTACTTCACTTCCACGCGCGTAAACCTTCTAGAGAGCCGTTCCGAAACACTTCGCTGATGTCTTATCGTTCAATTGTGCAGTAAAGAACTGAAGAAATAAGAGTTGTATTGGCTAGTGTACAGTACTATGGGTGTGTTCGATCTTCAGTTACGTCAACATTATGAACTAGACATAAAGAAGGGTGCGTCAGACATTATTTATATTTACTCCTACCGGTAACATTCAAACAGTCGGTAAAGTAGTCAGTTGTTATTAGGAAGAGCTAACGCAACATTTGCAATACAAAACATAGTTGGTTCCTACTTAAAAGAAATAAAGTCGACTCTAATATCCACAAAATTATTTAATGTACAACAACTACATTACGTGTATCAGATATCTCCTTCGATGTAATTTAACTTGTACAGTAATTCTCTGTTTATGTATATCTGAAATAGGCTATTTCACACGCTATCAGAGGTGAAAGAGTAAAGTGGGCCACCCTGTATAGTATTAGTATAAATTATATATTATCCTAAATGTTCGATGACTAGTAATTAGCATGCAATTTTATATTTTAGATTATTTATTTGATCATTTGGCCGGGATACAAGGTCAACCTAGGCAAGGTACACATCAATTTCAGTTGAAAAAAAATAGGTATCGATTTCTTTACGTGAAGATTAATTTTTTGGTCCTAGAGAATACATCTGTTACGGCAATTAATATTAGAGGAGAAAAAATCGCTCCGACGCCGGGGATCGAACCGGGTACCTTGGTGCTACGTACCGAGCGCTCTAACCATTGAGCTACGCCGAAGTTCAATCCACAGCACCGGATCGAATTCCACTCCTCCAGTGTTTTTCTCCTCTAATATTAATAATTGTTACCGTAACAGACGTATTCTGTAGGACGAAAAAAATTAATCTTCACGTAGATTCTTCGAGCAACAGTGTATATTACTGTGGAATCCCGGCCACCAAGTCACTCAACTGAGTGCGCTCCTTGTATAATGGCAGATGACGTAATATGAAAATGTTAACATATACTGTATGTCGAACTTGGAGTCCGGCCACAAAGGGAAATAAAAACACTGGAGGAGTTGGATTCGATCCGGTGCAACTTCGGCGTAGCTCAATGGTCAGAGCGCTTGGTACGTAGACCCAAGGACCTGGATTCGATCCCCGGCGCCGGAGCGAATTTTTCTCCTCTAATATTAATCTATTTTTTTGCCAAGTCTTGAAACTGGATGTATTAGATTTGTAGTAAACTAGTGTTGTGGAATTTAATCGATTAATTGATTAATTTCTTTTGTAAAATTAATCTATCAAAATATTTAATCGAATAATCGAGTGGATTAAAATTAATCGGTTGTAGCTGATATTAATTATTATTTTGTTAATACAAACTCATACTAAAAATTCCGACAATATTCCTCTCTGGGAAATTGCTTACTTAAAAGCACAATAGTACTGTTATTTTGTAACTGTAAACAGGTAGCGTAGGGAAAACCTTTGCACAAACGCTTCAGAAAGAGATGGAGATATGAGGACAGTGACCTAGTCTACCTCTATTGAAAGTTGAAACACAATGCGAAATCCTTATTAAGTTTTATGGTTTTCCAAGAAAAATTCCATCTTGTTGTCAGCTCATCTTCTTAGCATATGAAGTACATACTTTTCTAGGATTCGTCCCCCTCATTCTTTGTAAAATAGCCATGTCTACACTGAGTGCAAGTGAGAGCGTAACTATCTTCTTCTCTTTCTAAAATCTGGTAATTCGATTACAATAGGGGCCAGTCTTCTGTATCGACCACTGTACTTTTGCAGTTGCAGTTTCTATACTGAGTTTATATATGAAAGTTGTGTTTAGTTTGATTTAAAGAAAAAAAAATTAGTTTTATTTGGTCTATGAAAAGTGTAAACTCAGTTATGTCATATGAGAATTTGAGAGGTAAACCCGGCGAAACGTTTGGATTTAAATTGGAGAAGTGCTTGACAGAAAAAAAGTTTTCTCCTGTTTAGTGATGCAGGAAACATTGTTACTAAACTTAGAGCGACATTTAATTCGGAGCATGTGAATGCACTCACATGTTTAAAATCATGGATGAAGCAGTATTAACTAGATGAGTTTTCATACTTTTTGTTATTTATGTTTGTCTAAAACATTCCTGGAGAAATTGACACTATAAATTATAAGACTCATAATAAATGTTACCGGTATTAAATAATTAAAATAATTGTTTTGTAATATAACGATGCAATACATACAGATATACTACATTTAATAATTATGTTTATCACAGAACAAAAGTTAAATTTAACAATAATTGTGTATTACAGTATATTAAACCTTTTTTAATCTATCGATTAATCGATTAAATTCAAATAGTTAATCGATTATATATATTTTGATCGATCAACAGCACTATAGTAAACACTTTACCGTGTTTAATGGGAAAATGCTACCGTTAGTTGTAATGATAATGTACACATCTGAAAAATAATTTAATTATTGTTCAATTAAGGTAAACAGTACAATTTGTCCAAGTTACATTTCCTTGCCTATTTAAATTACGAGTAGCCTATATTAATCACAAATTGATTATGTATACAAAAAGGAATTCTATTAACACTGAATACGCCTATGTAAACGTTCTGTATATATTTAAATACCAAGTCAACGTAGAAAATATATATGAATTAACTTAGTTCAGTACCATAATTGCAGTAATTCTAATACAGAACGAAAAGAAAACTATAATCTGATGAAAACATTTGCTTAGTATGAGTTCTTTAATGTTGTGGTATCCATTATAATATAAAAACAGCGCAGCAGTTTGAGATGCGATTCTTGTTTTTATTAGATCCTGAATGATTAAAGTCTGAGATAAAGTTGTTAGTAGTCTATGATAAAGATTGCCAAGTATATATATAAAACGAGGAAAATGAGATGACGTTGGGTTTCGAATTAAAATGAACCACACAGTTTCATCAAACCTAACGAAGTTTGTTATTACTACAACCCTTTTAATAAAACTTTTGATAACTTTCTTGATTACTGAGAAACCCAAGGATTCCATCCATGTAACTGCTTTACTTAGAGACTGTCAGATTTGGAAAATTAACTTACGTCAGCTCGTTCGCCTTGCACAATATATTTTCTTTATTAAAATATTAAAATGTAAGTTAAGCGATTCCACTACACTTCCATATGAATTAGTATCATAAAATTCTATAAGCAGTTCATAACTAGTCGCCATATAATATTTCAATCCAATTTTCACGTTCATGGACAATTTGGCATTAGGATATTATTTTCTAATATGAGTATTTTACTGTAGGAATCACAAACTGTAAGTACTATTTTGAATGCTAATTAAACCTTTAAAGTAGAGTTATTTCAGCAGAAACGTTAATATTGTTGTTTGGTTGAGTAATTGTATGAAAATAACAGGTATATTTTTATCATTCTTCGTTTTCTTTTGGCAAACACATAATCTAAAAATTCATACAATGAAATTTATTGTGTTGTTAGCTCTTAAAGAAGTCATGTCAATTTGATGCCACTAGGCGCAAGCGCGCGCTTTAGAGCTCAGGAGATCCTGAGCGCTTTACAGCAGAAAGGAAAGAGACATATGAAAGAGGTACTCGTACTATATGCCGCTTGGTCGAGCTATATACAGGGACGGCTAGCAATGATTCAATAGATAAAGGGAAGAGAACTTATTAAAACTGTATCCATGTTAATTTTTAGATTCGTCTGAGCAGTATAAGTGCATTATAAGAATGTAACTTTTCATAATTAAATAATTAATAATAATAATAATAATAATAATTACTAATTAGATAATTAAAAAAATCTTTAATATTCTCATAGCTAGCAGTGCATATTTCTGTACAGATTACTGTGCACTTAACTGCGGAATCTCGGCCAAACAATCATTCAGTTGAGTGCGCCCCTTGTATAATGGCAGCTGACTTGGACATAAAACGTCAACGTATATGCCTAACTTGGAGTCAGGCCATAAAGGGAAACATCGAAGGAGGAGAGTTCGATCCGGTGCTGTGGATTGAATTCGGCGTAGCTCAGTGGTCAGAGCGCTTGGTACGTAGAATCAAGGACCCGGGTTCCATCCTCGGCGCCGGAGCGAATTTTTCTCCTCAAATATTAATTAATCCAACAGGATGGTTATTCCTCCTTCCATAGCTAGCACTTGATATCCGCGCACGACGTCAAGGTCAGAAAAATGCGCATGCTTTGACATCACTGTCTTAAAGGACCCATAGTTCCTCTAAGAAACCATTGTTCTAACTTACAAGTGTAAATGTCTATATTTCTTTATTTGTATACAACGTGAGTCATAAGTGTGATTGGAAAACGCGTGAGTATGCTCCCTAATCAAAAATAAGAACAATTCCTTGAATAAAAATTTGACGGAATATGCTTATATACGGAAAAAAATAATGACTATTGTTTTTATAAGTATCTGATCATATTAATGGGTTTGGTTTTGTTTTGATTTTATACCAGTGTTTGTTTACAAACAACACAGTGACAAGACAGTACATTGTTTTTGTTTTGATTGGACGCGGTGGTCCAGTGTCTTGGCCACCCAGATCACCGACCTATCATTAGATTTTTACCTTTGAGGTCACTTGAAGGCTGTCGCCTATGCAACACCAGTGAATGATGCAGAAGAGCTATTGCAACGTGTTGAAAATGCATGTCAATTGATCCCTGATGAGCGAACTCGCCAATCGTGTGTACGTCGTGCTCAGCATGTGTAAGCAATGGAGGGGACACATTGAGCACCTTTTGTAAACGTTAAATGACCAGTTTCCAAACATGTACTTGTAACAAAACAAAAAAGAACAAAACAGAGTATGACTATTTATCCAATAAATGAGCATTTTCCGTCAAATTTTTATATAAGGAATTGTTCTTACTTTTGATCTAGGAGCACGCTCCCGCGTTTTCCAAACATACTTATTGCTCACTCTGTATTTGTATAAATCTTTGTTATCGGTTTTAGATAAGACTTATATAATGTAATATTCATTAGAGATGGGTAAAAAATAACACAGCAGTTATTTTGGAACTGTTCCGGTGTCGGAATTGTTGCTAAAGTGAACAGTAGATCGGAACCTGCTGTTCCGAAATAACACTGTTCCGACTCCGAGCTGCTCACTTGTACAGTTGTTGCGGGCCCGCAGTGCTGCATTGCGTAAGGCATGTTCCAACTCCGAGACAACAGAGAACAGTCGGAACCCGTTCCGTTGAACCATGACAGCACCGGCTACACTATTCTCGTTCTTTATGTTGTACTTGGAACTTCGATGGAACTTGAAACTCTTACGTGGATGGATGGAGAAGCATGGAAATTGAAATCCTTGGAGTGTGATCATGAGTAATGACCAGGCTTCGGCCTAGGGACACATAATAACCAGTATGAAGTTTAGAGTACACGGAGTATAAATGACGTCATGACCCGTGTGCAGTCACCCGACTGCAACAGAACAGATGGGTCCGTAATGTGAATTACTGTTGTGTGTAGGCCTATTGGCTGCTTGGCTACGGTACGTGTAACATTCTTCGGCGTAGGGACACTTGATTGAAGGTTACAACTCACGTTAATACTTTAATTGTACTGTATATACTGCATCTGTACAGGGTGAAATATATTTTGTGCCGTACTGTGACGGACTGTTTACACGTTGAGATACGAAGTAACGGCGCGCTCCATTTCCCACTCCACTCGACCAACACAACACTATCGTCTGTGTGTTCTCACTTCATGCGTTTCTGTGCCCAGGACCGAAGCCTGGTAATGACACAGAGCGAGGTGCGATGCGAAGTTTAAATTATTACACTGGTACAGGTGCGTTTCTAACATTTTACTAAGCCAATGTGGGGGTTTCAGATTTCACTACTGCTAATATATAAATATATAGTTATATCTTTTTTATTATTTATGAAATTATAATGTAATTATTATAAATAAGCATTAAGGAAAGTAAAAATAAGTATTAATGATTTTAGTTTTTTTTTACTACGTAAACGGAGAACAAAAATTACATTGTACACGTTTCAAATGTCATGTTAAATTTTTGAGTTGGTTACCGTGTCATTATGACTTTATGTACCAAAATTAAGTGTTGCATTCTGACCTTGTATTCAACAGCTGTTTATTTACTAAACATGAAGCTTCTGCCCACATACACAGCAAGTTTCCAAAACCAATTCGAATGTGAGTTGAAACGTCATCTATTGAGAAGCATGTGTGTTTTGTCATGCCGATAACGTATTAGGAGGAGTCCGAGAGATGGGTGCTCCAACGCTATGTGGAAGCTGCTTGGGGAAGAGGGAGGGTACTCTTTTGAACGACTCCTCAAAATGAGCGAGAGTCAAAGAAATGACTCACATCAGTGAACGATTCCGACACATCTCAACTTGTAACTGTTATTTCGGAACTGTTGTTTGGAATATAGTATTTTTCCGGAACCGGCACAGTCGGAACTGTTCCGAGAAAAGAACAATTTTGCCCATCACTAGTATTATTTTTTTATACAAACAAACACATTTCTGGAGTATACTTTGTCCTCGTGGCAATCTTCTAATGAGAAAAGTACTTGGTATATTTTGCAGCTATATTTTACTACTTAATTAACTTATTATTCCCAGAACATGAATTTTGCCAGCAATCGAAAAGTATTGGGAATAAATTTGAATAAGGAAAAAAAAAAAAGTTTCCTTCCCAGGCAGATTCGAACCACGAAAATTTTAGTTACCAGTCTGTCGTGCTCTGGAGTGAACAAGGCTCTGAAGTATTAAAATGTACAGTATACATTGTGATTGTGATTTAATTGACGCACAACTGTAACCAGAATTGTCCTCCCTCTGTTCGATCCTTGGTCAGACATTGCTTATGTTTACTCTTACCGGTGACATTCAGTCAGTAAAATAGTTAGTTGTTATTAGACAGAGCTAACGCAACATTTGTAATACAAAACATAGTTGGTTCCCATTTAAAACAGAAAGTTGACTCTAATATCTTGAACATTATTTCATGTACAAAAAATACATTACGTGTATGAAATGTCCACTATGTATGTATGTACAGTATGTATGTATGTATGTATGTATGTATGTATGTATGTATGTATGTATGTATGTATGTATGTATGTATGTATGTATGTATGTATGTATGTATGTATGTATGTATGTATTTCTTTTTTCAATTTTATTTAATAATTTAGATTATACCTACTTCAAATTTAATTTGTTTCAATTTAATTTCATTAGAATGACACATTTTGAATTTTCAGTGTCCTCATATGAAATAATTAAAAATATGCCTGAATAATTAATAAATTGTAACTGATCTCGATTTATTTCTCTTTTTGTTACAGGTAAGGCACGGACTACTGCCTCTCGTATTAAAAAAACAAAGGAATGTTGAGGGATTTCATGTTGACAATCGTAAGCTTGCAGCACCGGTACAAGTGATGTATCATGTTGTTTGGGATGTAGTATACAGCTAACCACGTTTATAAATATCCTCTGCAACAAGCTATCTCAAGGCAAGTTGATTTTTTTTTAAATAAACATTAATGAAATCTCGAGTAATGAATTAGCTAGTATAGAATTTACAAGTAAAATAAGTTATTGAGTTTGACTGTGCATACTTCAGAATAAACTTAATTTTTAATTTTAAGTTTTGGAGATCATTCAGACATTTGAATTACTTGTTTATTATTTATGCCGTAATTATTTGATATACTGTACTGTATTTTGTCTTCATTGTTGATATATTTGAGCAAATATGCGTCTTTATTTATGCAATTGATTAATAATTTATTGAATATGATGTTGAGATAAAATATTTTACACCAGCAGCTTCTAATTGGAAGTAAGTAATATAGGCCTAATTAAACATACATACAGATACGAATTAATTTATTTTACGTATCATTTTAAAATCGATCGTACCTGGAAGAATATGAAAGATTTAATCGCAACGTGGCGTTTTTATCTCGAGAAAAACGTTTACGATATCCTAAATGAGGTTTTTGGGTCATTTGAACATGGGTAAACTTAAATATACCAAGAGAAATGTAAAATTAACTTAGAATTTTGGAGGGATTCACACTAGGTACATCTTTATACAATTTCCAAACTACTTACGGTATAATGTGACATTCAAACACTTGCTTTATGCTTGTAATTTACTGTTTACCAAGTACCTAAGTCGAGTTCACCTTAATGAACTGTAATATAGTGCTAATTTTATCATATTTTCATTATTTCGTCACGAATATACACCGTATCCCTCTTAGAGGGTTCTAGAAATAAATGCTCACCATTTAAAGTCAGATGAAGATATCGTTGTGATTTACATCTAACAAGATGTAGAAACTATCCAGGTTTATGCACCAATGGTTTAAAAACAGTTGCATGTTCATGCGCATGCGCACTAATGTTTATCGTGAAAACAAGCCTGGGGTCATTGGACCATTTTTCTTCATCGAGGCAACAGTCACAGGGAATGTGTATCTGGACATGATGCAGAACTTTTGTTGTTTGATCAACTCCTCCCAGAATAGGTTTTTCAGCAACGTGGGGCTCCGCCCCATTACTATGGAGCAGTGCGTGCAAACTTTCCCAATAGGTTGATCGGAAGAGGAGAACCCTTGTCTGGCCACCTAGGTCAACCGACTTGACGCCCATTGACCTTCCTCTGGAGCTTGTGTACCAACGTGGTACAGTTTACACTTTGGAAAAACTGAGACAACGAATTATAAATACAGCTGCGCTAATCACTTCACAAATGTTATGGAACACTTGGCAGAAGGTTGAGTACCTTTTGGATGTCGTCAGGGTAGCTCGAGGCGCACACATCGAGTTGCACTGACCATTTTCCGAAACTCGGAGAGTTTTTACATCAAGTTATACAAAAAGTTATGTTATAAAACCATTATTTATACTTTAAATTAGCACTTATTTCTCGATCCCTCTAAGCGGGACACAATGTATTTTCTGTTTTTGTTAGTATTTATTTACATCTCCAATTATTCTCTTTTAAAATTTCTGTAGGTATGTTCTCTTCTCCTTCGGTGTTTGTATTAATTTATTTTATTCTCGTTCACAATTTATATGCATATTTCGTATCGGTTCCTGGTTGTTAGGGCCAATGGTACAATATACTCTCTTCGAAAGGTGTAGAGAACACTTGACCATGAACATTATCCACCGACTTTTTTGTTCGCAGACAGATATGTCCGTAGTAAATTTGTGTACTCATTATATTATGCCCAGTGGCTTTTACTATGCATTCGTTATGTCCAGTGGCTTCTCTCCTACTCAGGTTTCTACACACATGTAGAAAGTTTATGATCTAGTGATAGATGTGACAGGACAAAGAATTCAGTAGAAGAATGACACTGTAAATATAAAAACCTACAATAATTCACCATGAAAACATTTAATAGTTAGTTAGGTAAAGGCCAAATGAAAACAAATCATTACTATTAAATCGACTTTTGGCAAGACGTAATATGATTGTGCATCATCCTTATAAATAAATCTTTCCACGACGTATCAAGTAAATGACATGAAATTACGATCTATGCAAGGGAAGCTGTGTCACTGACAGATGTGTCAGAGGTATCAGCTAGGGATTGAAATTTTGTGATGGAGAAATTTTCCGCGAATAAAATAATGGTACCGGTAACTAAGAAAATTAATGTTATTTTGTTTTACGGTAGCTTATTTAACATTATTACAATGACTGTATAAAGTGTAAAGAATTCACACACGTCATTAAACATTCACATAAGTAAATTATAGATCAAGGTACATTGGATATTTCTTTTAATGAACATACTCGTACAATTGTTGGACCTGGCTACTCATGGACAAACACACGTATGGATTTTAGAATTATAGACCAAAATATATTGGACATTCTTACCTATAAAATTATTGATTTCAGAACAGCACAATATATATATATATATATACATATACATATACATATACATATACATATACATATACATATACATATACATATACATATACATATACACAAGTTATGTTGAGACTGTGGACGAAAAAAGTCGCACATTCAATTTTTGCACATAAGGCGCGGTTAATATAGCTCCTTGTAACAAATTTTATTTTAATTTTTTATATTGCTAATTAGATAGACAGACAGACAGACAGATAGATAGATTTGCAAAAACATGTGGAACATGTATGGCATTGTCATATACAATTAAAAATACATGATATCATACAATGATACAAATTAAGATACATGAATATTAAAAAACTCATCGACATCATACAATGGATTTGCCAATAATATAGTCCTAATTCGTGTCCTAAAAATTCGGAATGGAAGATTCCTTATATGAACAGGTAGACTATTAAAATAATTTAAAAGCAAAGAATAAAAAACTATTTTGAGTAATACTGTATTTACATTTGTCAATATATAAATTTGTATTATTTCTTGTAGAATATTTATGAACAGAAGTACATGCTATATAATTATTAATGTTATTCCGAATGTAAAGAAGACAGGCCAATACATACATAGACGGCAATGTCAAGATTTGTGACCTTATAAAAAGAGGTTTACAATGAGTCGTATTTGGTACTCCATAAATTAATCTTAAAGCTTTCTTTTGTAATATGAAAAGAGCTTGAGCAGAAGTATGGTGACCCCAAAGAATAATACCATAATTTAAATGACTTTGTATATGGCTATGAAATATTGTAAACAATACCTTGTTAGGTAAATTATTCCTTAACAACCTTAACATATATAGGGCTTTACTTAATTTCTTAGCAACATAGTCAACATGAGTTTTCCGTCCCATTCTAGGCTCAAGAAAGATGCCCAGAAACCTAACAGCAGTATTACTAACAGTAGTAAGACGATTAATACCAAAGTTTAATTTAACAGTTTTGTTAGAATTAATCATAAGGTTATTCGCACTACACCAATCAACAACCCTACTTGATACATCAGCAAGTTCCATAGACAATATGTCACTATTTTTATGAATAGTATTAACGGCTAAATCATCAGCAAACATAAAAGAGTCAGAACATCCATTCCGAATATAGTCGGGAAGATCATTAACATAAATAATAAACAATAAAGGTCCCAAAATTGAGCCTTGAGGCACACCATGTTTTAATACCTGATACTGTGACCTTTTACCATTTGCCAAAACAGATTGATGCCTATCATTCAAATAAGACGCTAAAAATTTTACACTAAGACCATTAAAACCATAATATTTGAGCTTAAGTAAAAGTGTTTCATGAGAAACTGTGTCGAAAGCCTTTGAGAAATCATAAAAACTACTACTAATATGATAACCATTTTCAATACCCACAAAACAACGTTTAACAAAGGACACCACAGCCTCCACAGTACTATGTGAAGTCCTAAAACCATATTGACAGTTGGTGAACAAAGAATTAGATTCAAAGTAATTGTAGATTTGTTTCTTAAGCAAAATCTCAAAAACCTTCGACAAAGTAGGTATTATACTTATAGGTCTATAATTAGATATCTCATTTCTACAACCTTTTTTAAAAATAGGTATTACCTTAACAAACTTAAAAGAATCAGGAAAAACTCCAGAGTCTATACAGCAATTAAAAATATGGGCAAGAGGCTCAATAATGTATACCGAGGCAATCTTCAATATTTTAGAATTAATGCCATACACATCAAGACAAGAGCTATTGTTCATACCTAAAATAACATCATACATTTCATCAACACCAAAATGTTTAAAAGCAAATGTCTGAATAGGTTTGACTCTATTAACTAAAAAATCTTGAGCATGGTGATTTTTTGTGAGGTTATTAACAATGAAATTAACATTATCAATAAAAAAATTATTAAATTGGTCAGCATTAATATCTGATGAAGAAACTTTAGATTTAGACTGGCTGTTTGTAAGACTAGAAATAATTGACCAAGTCATTTTGGTTTTATTATTAGAAGCATTAATTAGATTTGAAAAGTAATTAACTTTTGTACACCTTAAATTTCTTTTATATAATTTTTTCGTTTCATGATAGATATCTTTAAACTCAATACCTTGATAAACATATAAATCATAAAATAAAAGACATCTCTGTTTAAGATTATGAAGCTCATTAGTATACCACTTATTATAATTATATTTCCTCGTATTTGGCACGATTGTATTATCATCAAAGGGAAAAGCTTTGTTTATTACATCAATGAAAAGTGAAAGAAAATAATTAACTTTATCATTAACATTATCCAATGTATATATATTGAACCAATTTAAATTCATAAGTAAATAAATAAAATAAGATATACTTAAGTAATTAAAAACACGTACAGGATTTGAGTACATTATAGTATTATCGGGTAAAATTTTATGAGTACTATTTATTTTAAAGCATATCGCCTCATGATCAGAGAATATAGTAGGAACAACACCTGCTGTACAAAGATTATCATCAACATTGGTAACAACATTATCTATACATGTACCTATATTTCCATTATTACCAGGGCGAGTTGGTTCAAAAATAGTAAGTCTAACACCAAAACTTATAAATAAATTAATGATATCTTTAGCATCCTGATTATCAGTGCAAAGAAAATCAATATTAAAATCCCCAGCTAATACAATATTAATATTTTTATCAATTTTAAAAGTTGATTCCAGAAGATCATTCAAACTATTATAAAATATATTAAAATCGGTTCTATTACAATCAGGAACTTTATAAAACGCCACACACAATAAGTTCATAGCAGAAATGTACGTAGAACATACTTCAAATAAGTAAGATTTAATCACCGATGAAAGATTAATCACACTATCAAATTTTAGACCTTCTTGCACAAACATAGCAGAGCCACCATGTTGTTTCGATAGAGGTCTACAAAAACTGTCAGCCAAAACAAAACCAGGTATATTCACTAAAGACAGTTCTTCACGATTTAACCAGTGTTCAGAAATACATAAAATATGAACATCGTATTCCTTAATAAGAACTGAAATATAATCAATCTTATTAGATAAACTTTGTACATTCCAATATAAAATGTTAGCAGAGCCATTAGAGGTTAACTTACAACCTTGACTCAGTCGCTCAGGCGGTATCTGATTATTATTAGGTGGCTGGAATAACTGTTCATTTCTAAGAACACCGTAAAATTCTGACACAAAGCAGCCTTCAGGCCAACACTCTGCTGAAAATACACTATCAAAGTTCTGTTCGTCAATTTCAACATGGAAGGAAGCATAAGAATCATGTTTTGTTTTTAATCTCGTTACTTTGATAGGCTTTAAGTTACGAGACCGAAGATATTGATTTATTTCAGACTCTGTCACATCTGGTGCAAACCTACTTACAAAAACAGCTTTATTTCTTGATACTTTCGAGATTACTTTGAGATTACTAACGGCACTTGTACCACAAAAAGCAAGTTTCTGATGTTGTTTACCTGTCTTCATCTTCCTTCCTTTTACAACATCAGCAAATGAAACTTTATTTATATCACTTCCATTGCTAGGATCCGAATTGGAACCCACTGTCGAAGTACCCGGATTTTCATTTGTAGTTTGGACAACCTTAATGTTACTATCACACTTAGGGCTCGTGTCTATTTTCATTTGTTTTAGTGAAGAACCATCCTTAACCATAGTTAACAACTCTACGTGTTGTGTAAGCAATTTCACTTTTTCCCTAAGTTCCGCAATTATACAATCTTTCTGTCTAATAATATATTTAAAGATATTAATATCAATTTTACCCTCATTATCCGTTATTCCTTTCAACATATTAGAAAAAACTTCGTCACAATCATTATCTTCTTCCATATCACAACATTTGACAGTATTGGCATCCAAGATCTTTATGTTAGTTATGAAAGACGCTACATCTCACTAGCCCAGACCTGCAGAACTGTAGCTCCTCAGAGCAACTGCTTTACTTCCCCTTCTTACCCCTCCCACCTTTTCTACCAGTGCAGTCATACGTTCTAGTTACGCTCGGTTGCATCAACATTTATTATCGCGGCGGCAGATATACAATACGCTATCAAGAACTACAAATGAACAGATAATAAAATCCTTAGGAACATACCTTTAGAAAATAAGAGAAAAATGAATGAGGGAAATAAATAAGTTAAAAAACATGTAAAATAAATTTTAAAATGTATGTGTGCATATAATGTAAGAAGGTTTACCTATGTACTTTTCGTCCTATTACTAGTAAAACCGATTAAGTTCACTTTTTGTGTAAAATAAGTTTAAGTGCAGTCCCCGACTTGTCATTCCGTACTCTGTATTCTACTAAAATGAAATAAGTCCGAAATGTTGCATGCAGGCAACAAACCAATTACTTTATTTGAAGAATTTATTATGATTTTTCGTGCATTAATAAAGTTTTTAATTCCTGCTTTTACAAAACTTGCATTACTAGTCTTAACTGGGTTTACTAGTAATAGGACGATAAATAAATTGCACGTTGATAAGTGAATGATAGCTATGTGACCGGATGTCAATGCTGTCATTCAACATTGTAGCGCACTCCAGCTAAATAAATAAATAAATAAATAAATAAATAAATAAATAAATAAATAAATAAAGAAATAAAGATTACCTTAAATTCTCCAGCAATATATTTAATATTTGCGCTGTTTTCTAGGCGCTGAATAATATTTACGTTGTCAAAATTACGTGATGCCTTATCGGTATGCGGGGGCTTGGATTCTCGTCACAATAACAGACTATGTTATACTGTTTCTGATTTCTTTAGATTCAAATGCATTCTACCAAATCGACGAACAATGTACTGTTTAAACACATACTGAAATGTTTTATCACTAGAATGCAAGTGTTTACTTAAAAACTAGCAGTAACAGCATTTACTGCTTTTTATGCACTCCATCCATTGTTACATGAGCCAAAGTCGAATTAGGTTTTTAATGTCTGTGTGTGTGTGTGTGTGTGTGTGTGTGTGTGTCTATAATAATAATCTGCTTTGCCATATTCCGCTTTGGTGCCTGCTAATGTCTGTGTGCTCAGTGGTTTCATTCATCGACGGATCTCCAGCACCCGACGGCTTTTCAGCTCTCAACATATGCATCACAACGGACTGGAATCGTGTTGCCCTCATGATTTATGAAGTGAAGGCGCTGAGTTTCGTACTGAAACGTGTCACAAACTGACAATACAGTCCATCTTTCTTATGGTTAGACGTAGCAAGATTAAATAAATCTGTCAAAAGAACACTCCGTAACTCTCCATGTTTAAAATCCCTTGATGGATTCATAATCGTTGCAATAACAAAAAATGTAATGTAATTTTATCTTGACTTCTGGTTTAGTTAGTTTCAGAATTTAATTTGTTATTTTGTTCTTTACATTCCCAAGTACAAGTACAAGTACAAGTTAGACGTAAGGGCAGTGTTGTGGTGGCACAAATTATTATTTGTATCTATAAGCAAGCATGAGTTGAGGCAGGGTGTCTGTTGATGAGATTTATATTTGTTACTAGCCATATCCGAGCGCTTCGCTGCACTTATTATAAATATAAAGTAATTACATATAATTAAAATAGGACATTTGGTCCATGGAAAATCCATGTTTGATAGAAGGGAAAATCGTTTAATATGTTATTTAATTGAAATTGTATTTAAATAATTAAAATATGATCATTTTGCTTCAGAGAACACTCATTTGGTGCAAGGATAATTCCTTTAACACGTTTCTTAATTGTTATTATATGCAAGTAATTAAAATAGAATCATTTGATTCAGGGAACATCCGTTCTTGGTGCAACGATTATTCGTTTAATATTTTTCTAAATTAGTCTTGAATGCATCCTTTAATAAATCACTTCAAAGTAATGTCAATATAGAGTGGGTTGTGTACGAAGATAATTTTTTATATTGGCTTCACTGTATATCTGTTTTTGTTGTCAAGTTTATTTATAAACGCTTTAACATCTGTGGTCATGTCGCGTGTTTGGAATGTGTGGCTGTACCAGTAGGCCGATTTTACTCTTGTTGAGTTCGTGTTTCTATTGTGTGTTGTAGATGACTTTGTCCATGTAACTGATGATTTTGATTAATGTTTATCGTATTGGTAAGTGAGGCGGTGATGAATCGTGGCATGTAAATTTCCAATTTGGCATTTGCCTTCATTACTAAGGGAAACCATGAATAACCCAAGTTAGATCGGTCGGCCGCAGAGTTTGAACCCGTGACTTTCCGAATGCGATATCAAACTCTACTGTCTGAACCAACTTGCTCGGTTGTGCATCATTGTTTATGCAAATAAAAAAAATGAAAATGGGTGTGGTACTTAAATATTATTTTAAGAAACATAGGAAACGAATATGGGTAAATTATGAGCGCAGGAACACGATTTCGTGACACTTTGTAAAATAACTCGGCTCGAGTGAGCTCAACTGTAAAATGCTAATTTTTACTCTGTACGTGCTGTATTTTGGTCCAGTAAAAATACTCATCTTTACTACAAAAGTCTTAAAAATACTATTATGTTCTGTGGACAAAAGAAACTGAAATAAATAAAATTAGAGTATTTTATGTTGACCAAATATAGTTTAAATAAGCAAGTAATAAAGTAATTGCGATGGAATATCAAGATTTCTGTGCATAAACATAAAGAAACCACACATTCAATTAATATTGAAGGAATTATCCAAATCTGTTAAGTATTAAATAACATTCTCTGGGACAAAAGTACTACCAAAGAAAATAAATCATAAATTAAACATTTTAAAGCAAAAGTAAGAAGTATAGTAACGTATGGAACAGAAACTTGGCAGCTGAAACATCTAACAATTTCTAAATGATTAGCTATGGAAATGTACTTTTGGAGAAAATCGGCATTAATATAAAAAAGCGACAGAATTAAAAACAATATAATTAAATCTAAAATGGGAGTAAAAAATTCAATCTTGATTATGTACAACATAAGCAATTGCAATGGTACGGTCATGTAAAAAGGATGAGTGAAGAACGATTACCAAAAAAAAGTGTTGGAATGATTGCCGCCCGAGAGGTTGAAAAGAGGGAGACCTAATACTACATGGATTCATGGAATTAAAACAAATTAAAACAACAATGGAGGAAGGACAGTGGGTTAACAGAGAAGATTGGAGAGAATGTTTAAAATTATAAAAAAAAGAACTCAAATATTGGGCACTGGAAGATGTGTACACATTGTTAAACTAGTTTTAGATAGATTATTGGTAGGTGCATATTCCAGACTATAGAAATGTTGTGACTTTACAAGAGAAAGGAATCGATAGGAGTGTAATCGAGAAAATATTGATAGATTTCAACTTAAAAAGATGTGGTAATTTTAGCCTGTGCTAATATGTATAGATATGAAGTAATTGTCAATTATTCATTCATTTATTTATAGTTTTCTTTCCAAGGGCTGATCTTTCACTGCAAACCCAGCCTTCTCCAAACTTCCCTATTTTCCGCCTACCTCTTTGTCTTCACATACAATTCATATATTATCTTAATGTTGTCTGTCATCTGACATCTTCTTCTGCCCCGAACTTTTCTCCCGTTGACCATTCCTTCCAGTGCATCCTTCAGTAGGCAGCTTCTTCTTAGCAAGTGACCCAGACAGTTTCTTTTTCTTTTCCTGATCTGTTTGAACATCATTCTTTCTTCACACACTCTTTTCAACACAGCTTCATTTCTTATTCCGTCTCTCCATTTCACATCCTCCATTCTTTTCCACATCTACATTTCAAATGCTTCCAATCGTTTCTCTTCACTTCGTCCTATTGTCTATGTTACTGCCCCATAAAGTGCCACACTCCAAATAAAACACTTCCCTAGCATAGGCGGAGTTATGGGAGCGGGGGTATGAGGGGCACTGCCCCCCCCAAACTTGTCTCAACTCTTTTTTTTTTTCTATTAACGTTAGAAAATATTGAATTCAAAATATCCTTTTTGCTTTTGTTTATAATTAAGTTTCTGTGCTTAAATTGATGAATTAATGTCTTCAGATCATGTGTCTGGACTATTATATTTATTTTAAATTCCTGAATGTATAAGAATTTCTATACCACATTTGAGGAATGGAAGCACTGTAATTTTTTTTGTAATAGCTTGTATACTCGTGTGTTAGAAATCTGCAGGTGTTCAGGCCGCCACTTGGAGAAATATGAATAACATGCTGCACAACAATGCAGAAAATTGAAAAGCGATCCCGGTATAATGTATAAACTTAAAGACGAGATTAAATAAAATAATTAGAGTTTACATTTCATATGATATCTTCAGGAAGGTAAACTTCATATAAAAGAGTTTCTGTTAGGACTGTTATGTAGTTTTATTGATTTATGGAGATGTTTCTGTAAGAGAGAGAGATAAGAGGGAAATTGTTTAAATTACGCCGTATTATAATTTGTAGTAGACCTACAGTTCAAGCCTTCCTACAACTCTGTCCGAAACATCGCGGATATGGATATAACACTGTAAGAAACATGCCTTCGAAAAGACCTTTATTAAATGATCATATTTCGATAAATTGTACCATGGTCAAGCTATAATGGGTAGAGGAGGTAAATGATGTCCCCCATAACCCCGTTATATGGAGATTCTTTGGTTTTGCTTTGCCCCCTCCCCAAGGAAAAGGTTCTCTCTCTGCCTATGTTCCCTAGTTTCTTCCTTAGATTTTTTTTCCAGAGGTCCGCAGAGGATGCACCTTTTTCTATTAAATGCTTCCTTTGTCATTGTTATCCTCCTTTTGACTTCCTGGCAGTAGCTCATGTTACTACTTATGGTACAGCCCAAGTATTTTAAGCTGTCCACTTATTCTGCTATTTCATTTCGAATTTGAAAGTTGTTGTTAATTATAATTTTTTAAAGTTAGAAAACATTTATTGTACTATGATTTAAATGTGTAACTAGGAAAAAAATGTCCTAATATTAGATACCAAAATTGAAGGTCTGTTATTCGATATACACTTTTTCTGACATGGAAAGTAAAACAAGTTACATTATTTAAAACTTAAATGTTTATAGTAATAATAATAATAATAATGATAATGATAATGATAATGATAACGATAATGATGATAATAAATAATATATAAAAAAGACAGTGGAATAATAAAAACTTTGCTCCCAGTTTAGAAGACTCGATATTCATACATATTTTCTCTTACGCATTTTCAAACGATGATATGTACTGTCAGATTTCAAGTGATATATTTTTTTGCAAGCTTTCTCGCCCGTGACCGAATTGTTAGCCTTTTCGCCATCGTGACTACCCGGGTTCGATCCCATCTAGGTTACGAAGGAAGTTGTGGCTGGAAATAGAATGTTAGAATAGAAGAGAATGTCTTATTTTCGCTGGTAGAGTTAAGGCCGTAAGGGCTTCTCTTCCACTCAACCAGCCTTAATCAATACAAGAGTTACATATATTTAAATTATGAATATTTATGATTCTCCAGCAATATTCTTCAGTTAAGTTTTAACGACTAGTACATGTTTATTTAAATTGAGATAAACCTATAAGAAAAAAGTAATAACTTAATTTATGAGCTAATTTAATTAAAGTCAGTCTATATGCAATATGTAAATAATTATAATTAAGTTGTGATAGCTAGTTGGTTAAAATGATGAGAATTAATTTAATATAAAGTTTACTAGAACTGTGTTATAGGGAGCAAAATATATATCTAAAATATATTGATGTGAGAATATTAATGTAATGAAATTTTGCCATTAGAGGTTTTGTATTCTATTTAGAGAACTTAATGATAATAACAAGAATGGCAGGTATTAGTTTCATTATAAGTAACAAATATTAATCAATAATTAATCTGTTAAGTAGGAATTTGTGCAATTTTGATCTAAATGAAGTTATTGTCCAACAACCCCTTACATAACTCGGAAGCGAGTTCCACTTTCTAGCACCTGAAACTGCATAGGATGAAGAATATAATGAAAAGCGGGCACGAGGAGTTATCTCAGGGTTCATTATTATTCCAATACTCCATATTCATCTTTTACTCTGCTAGGTACCGAGCCACACCTCCAGAACAAATAAAAATGACCGATAGTTGTACACATTCGTGTTTATCTGTCTGTTTTGTTTCTTTTTCAACAGTAATTTATCTTAAATTATTGAATGAAGTTCTTTGATATTCAGTATCTATTAGTAATTTTTAGCAACATGGTATTTGAAATAAAATATGCGTAATGACACTCAACTTCAAGAATCTCCAGACGATTATCTTCATAATTTTTTGTATTATGCAGAATACGTTGACAAAGAAAACTATTCATTTGGTATCTGTAGAAATAAATGTTGCTAAAAATTAATTGTTACAATTATGCTAAATTATTTTCACGTTCCTTTGCTAATTTTGTTGAAGTCAGAAGTCTAGTCTAACTTGTTTATTGTAACAGAAGCCAGGTAAGATAGTTTTGCGGAGCGAGGAAGAGTGTTATACAGGGTTGTTTTCGATCTCTGATAACGAATTTGAATGACATCATGTGCGTCAGGAATCACACCGACAGCTGAATTGCGGCGAGAGGTGACAGATCAGTAGTGAGTGATTTCATAATCAGAGTGCACGGTGTATCACAGTAGCAATGCCCAAGAAAATCGAGCCTTTTTGGGAGGGGTACATAACAACTCTTTCCGATGCCAAGTACAGTTACGCAAGAATCAAGGAGCCTGCAAAAAACGTGGTTTCATTATTTCCAAAAAAAAAAAAAGCATCTTGTGTGTACCTAATAAGACTGGCAAAGCTCGGATGGGATTAATTCCAGAGTGGAAAAAGCAAGCAAATCCACCTGAGTCGCCGCACCCCACGAGATGATACAAATTAATTCCATTCGAACTTTACCAATCTTATTAAGTACACAGAAGATGCCTTTCTTGGAAATAACGAAATCTCGTTTATTGCAGACTTCTTTTATTTTCACTTATCTTTACTTGGCATCGGAAAGGGTTGTTATGTACTCCTCCCAAAAAGGCTAAATTTTCTTGGGATTAAAGGGCAATGTTCTTAAATGGAAATTTATTAGAAATTATTACAATATACATGTTACTATTTTATGTGCATTTGCACAAAATTACTTGCATATTTATATTTAACCCGTACAAGTTATATGTTAGGATAATAAATGTGTAATTTGTGAAATTAATGACCTAGCCTACATCTACTTAAACTTTACAGTTTATGAGCAATACCTACTGACATCGTTGGATGATAAAATTGATTTTTTTGTGCAATCTATAAAAAGAAGGTTAATTTCTTTACTTGTTTACTAAATTATGTCTCTTTATATTAATAGATTGTGAAGATAAAACTATAAACGATGATATGTATCATTCACAAAATGATAAAAGGACTGCATTGTTGAGTAACATGCAAAAAGTGTAATGAGAAAGTTCACTGTATTATGTTCGTGACATATTTTTCATTTTATTCTACAGTAAAACATTTTATATGCTGTGTGATTCTATTGGAATCTGTGTTTCTTAATTCACAGTCACTTCTACAGGTCACAACGAACATCAGAAACATTATTTCTACTGCCTGCAATCTAGTCGCTTGTCTTTCACTAATTATCCGTGTTGTGGACGAAAATCGTACCTATTAGGATTTTTCTCCAGAGACTATAAGTTTTACCTCTCCTAATTAGGCCTACTCCATTTCCCATTATCATCTCATTATCATCGTCTAACGCGGAAGTGAACTGCGTCACTAGGGAGCTTTCTAATTAATTCTGCACTACGCTCTGGTAATAGGGAATTTATATCTGACATTAATGTAACAATTTTGTTACTTAATTATTTGAAGAAAAAACCTCTTTCCTCTATTGTTTATTACCGAAATTTCTTAATAAAACGAAGCATAAAAATTCTACGTGACACACAAACGCTATTCTTTGCCTTGAATTAAATTATAATACTCATGATACTTTCCTTACTTATTATCGCAGCTAGGTACTGCGGAAGCTTCTTCCTACGCCCGGTATTTGTCTGTAATTTGTCCACTTCGCCTTCAGACTGTTTCATTTCAATTCCTTTGTTGTCCATCTTGTGTTATTAATCTGTAAAAAGTACAAACGAGTTAGAAATTTGTAATCAGAGGCATGCATATAGAGAATGAACCGTAAATAATGTAATTAATTTCCGGGGATTATTCTTTGAGATAGTTAATTGAAACAAAAAAAGTTTAATATAATTTTGCTCATTTTTGCGCCCTTTTCGAGATAAAAATTGTTTTATATTAAACATTTCATAGCGTGTTTTGGGAAAGCCATCGATATAATTTCCAATATGCTCAGTCAATTTAAGAGAGCAGTGTATTATGATAATAAATTATTATTGAAAGAATTTTAGTTTTGTCCTTCAAATGTGCAGAAATTCGATCCGAACAAATGTGACATTGTAAAAATCTTTTGCAGAAGGAAAGTTATTATTATTATTATTATTATTATTATTATTATTATTATTATTATTATTATTTATATATTATCAGGCAGTGCATCTCACTTGACGATATGTGTGAGAGGAAGAACAATTATTGTTTATATGCACCAGAAGTCTGATTAGTGGAATATGTAGCTAATCGGCGATGTATGCATTGGAGGGGGGAAAGGAACTGGTCACCCTACCCCATTATCTCCTGGCCTAGTTGCCTCACGAGTGATGCCTTATTGGTGTTACTTATGAGATTCAAACCTGTCTTCCGACAGTTTATTATTATTATTATTATTATTATTATTATTATTATTATTATTATTATTATTATTATTATTATTATTATTATTACCTACTTAGGAGAATGTAATCGGGTTTTATTTCCGGCAGGAGTGTGCTTGTGTGATTATGCGTGTATAATTTGTTATGTAATTGTCTTAACTTTTTTTGAGCGATGACCTTGCTTCGTCATAACCTGTTGATTAGAAAGACGCGTTTGTAAATGCCTTAAACTGATTCTTAACTCTCACAAGAATGAAGACGAAACGAATCAAAGGGCTCGATAATTCTAAGTAGATTATTATTATTATGATTATTATTATTATTATTATTATTATTATTATTATTATTATTATTATTATGAGAATGTAATCGGGTTTTATTTCCGGCAGGACAGTTCTTATGTGATTATGCGTGTATAATTTGTTATGTAATTGTCTTAACTTTTTTTGAGCGATGACCTTGCTTCGTCATAACCTGTTGATTAGAAAGACGCGTTCTGTTTGTAAATGCCTTAAACTGATTCTTAACTCTCACAAGAATGAAGACGAAACGAATCAAAGGGCTCGATAATTGTAAGTAGATTATTATTATTATTATTATTATTATGATTATTATTATGATGATGATGATTATTATTATTATTATTATTATTATTATTATTATTATTATTATTATTACTTAGGAGAATGTAATCGGGTTTTATTTCCGGCAGGACAGTTCTTATGTGATTATGCGTGTATAATTTGTTATGTAATTGTCTTAACTTTTTTTGAGCGATAACCTTGCTTCGTCATAACCTGTTGATTAGAAAGACGCGTTCTGTTTGTAAATGCCTTAAACTGATTCTTAACTCTCACAAGAAGAAGACGAAACGAATCAAAGGGCTCGATAATTGTAAGTAGATTGTTAATAATAATAATAATAATAATAATAATAATAATAATAATAATAATAATAATAATAATAATAATAATATCATCATCATATGTTTTGATGGTAATAAACAGTGGCCTTGTGTACCAGATTAGTATTCAGGAGATGTTGCGTTGTCAGTCCTGATATTTTTTATTGTGTTCTCTCCAGAGAAAGAAGGGAAGTTTCTTAAAATATTTCAATTAATGTATACCCATATATTCGTTAATAATCTTCAAACAAGTGACAAACTTGCTATTGTAAATAAGTTGCAAAATGTATGGATATCTACGTCTACTATTGACATATTGTTTAAGTCCATGCATTATACAATGGTAATTGAAGTAAGTCAGCTATGAATTTTACCTTGAAATGTCTCTCCGTGTGTCATTAGCACTACTGCACTGTGTTATATTCCATCATACAACTGACCTTAACAACTGCTTATATTAGAACTAAAATCAGATATTAATTATCTCTGAGAACAAAAGTGACATTAGAGTAGTGTGCATGATTCGTTTAAATTGTTGGCTTTTTTAAGTTCCTAACTATTAACCCGAGAAGATTCAGGTATTTACGTCATATGACAAACTTGCTGCGCTTTGTTAGCCACTGTCGTTTATAAATTTTCATGAAAGTCCTCTATATCAGTTGTATTCGACCGAGGTGTACCAAGGGTAAGCGAAGACACCTTATAGGGCAAGTAAAGTCTTTAAAAGCCTATAGATATTATAGACCAGATTCAGAGTTAGACATAGGAAACCTAGATGTAAGTTCTTGGAATTTCGAGCGACATAACTGCCTGTTTATTGCAAACACCGGCAATAATATCTTACCGCTTACCTCGTGCACTGGCTTATGTTTGTAAATATAGGTAATTGGCTGTCTGAATCTGAATTTGGTTTTTTGCTGTTCTACCCTAACTGTTTTTTCTACTGTGTAGTCACTATTGTGAAGTGAAGGTTCGGTTTCTTTACCTCTTTTTAGTCTGGTATTTTCGTTCCGGGTACTCAAGAACATAGGCTAGGCGGAGAGAGAACCGTTTCCTTGGGGAGGGGGGGGGTAAAGCAAAACCATAGAATCTCCATATAACGGCATTATAGGGGACATCATTTACCTCTTCCTCCCGTTATAGCTTGATCGTGGTACAGTATATCGGAATATGATTATTTAATAAAGATTTTTTGGGGGCATGTTTCTTACAGTGTTACATCCATATTCTCGATGTTTCGTACCAAGTTGTATAGGACTTGAACTGTAGGTCAACTACAAATTATAATAGAGAATAACTTAAAACAGTCTCCCTCTTTTTTTTCTCTCGTACAGAAACATACGCATGCACCAATAAAACTACGTAACATTGCTAACAGAAACATCTTTTGATCTGAATGAAGGGGGGGGGGGAGCAACGGTGAATTTTTAAATGATTGAGCTGTTTGGACTTCTTCCATTGCTAATTAAAAAAAAATTGTAACACAACGTTTCGAAGAGTGGATCCCACTTCGTCGTCAGGTGAAAACCTACTGTGGGGATCGTTACAAACAGCTAGCCTATCAGACTGATCGTCGACCGTCAGGTGCGAAAAATAAAGACGAATGGCAGTAGTAGTTTCATTGTTTCCCCGCTCATTTATTTATTTATTTCCTATTGCTTCGTCATTTCACTATTTCCACTGTTGATCATTAGTGTCTACTATTCCTTGTTGTTGGTGTTATTGTTCCATATAATTACTTCAGTTACAATCACGGAATTCTTCTTTTCATTCTATATATTTCACGTTACAACAGCTTATGACATCGTGTGTTCCGTCTTTATATTTCGCACCGACCTGACGGTCGTCGATCAGTCAGACAGGCTAGCTGTTTGTAACGATCCCCACAGTAGGTTTTCACCTGACGACGAAGAGAGATCCACTCTTCGAAACGTTGTGTTACAATTTTGAAAATTAGCAATGTAAAAAAAATCCAAACAGCTCAACCTTTGAGAAACATTTTATATGAAGTTTACCTTCCTGAAGATATCATAATATGAAATGTAAACTCTAATTATATTTTATTTAATCTCGTCTTTAAATTTACACATTATATTGGGATCACTTTTCTTTTTTCTGCATTGTTCTGCAATATGTTATTCATACTTCAAGTGGCAGTCTGAACACCTGCAGACTTCTAATACATGAGCACAGGCTGTTACAAAAGAAACATTACAGTGCTTCCATTCCTCAAATGAGGTATAGAAATTATTATACATTCAGAAATTTAAAATAAATGTTATAGTTCAGACACATGTTCTTAAGATATTAATTCATCAATTTAAGCACAGAAACTTAATCATAAACAAAAGCAAAAAAGATCTTTTCAATTCAAAATCTTTTAACGTTAATAGAAAAAAAGTTCTGCCCCCATACCCCCCACCCATAACTCCGCCTATGGTCAAAAATTAAGAAACGCGGAATAGATTATAAATGCATCAGTCATTAATCATTCAGTAACTTCTTGTTAATGCGGAAGTAATTATTTCACTTTCCGTATTGCTTTATTTAGGCTATACATTTATTATAAAAGGATACGTAAAATAGATGAATAAAGTGAAAATTACACAGATTTGTGCTATGAAAACTGAAAAGCGTGACAGTTTGTTTGTAATCTAACATGGAATATCAGCATGAATAATATCGAATCATCTGAGAGTTTATCTAAAATAAAAAAAAGTCAATGTATATCATCTGGAAACATAATAAATATTACTCCAAGCTCTGATACAAGTATAGATCTCAGAATTCATGACATGGCTCAAGATGTTGAGAAAATTGTAGAGCACATCAAACTGGACAAAAGATTTGGAATTCAAATTAATGAATTGGTGGGTGCTTCCGATTAAGCTGAGTTCCTGACGCATATTCCGCATTTTTGTTTTAAGATAGGGATTATTGATGAAATTCTCGGATGTAATCAATTACCAGAATGTATATACAAAGGAAGAGGCTGTTGAAAATTCTAGACAATATTATAAGATTACAATTAGATTTTCTGTGGGAATAGTGTGTCGGTATGTCCACTGATAGGTCTGCTTAAAAAAAGGTCAATAAAGCGGTCATGTTGCTTGTACTCCCAAAAATTAATCTTAAAACCAGCTGGCAACATTGCATCATATAGAAACAAAACTTGCACTTGAAAAAATAACTTATAAAATTGCTACTAAAGCGATGAATTTGATCAAGCCGAACTCCCATATTTAAAAAAAAAATGTGCGAGCATATGGGGTCCACTCACACTCAGGGCCTGATTTGCAGTTTCAGAGGCACTGAGCATAATTTTCTTCATAAGGCTCTCATTTTGACATGTGGCAACAAGGTCTATATTATCTTATTTAAATATAACAAATGACCTTGACAGAAAGATGTCACACTACTATACTTAATCACAGCCACAACACTTTTTAAAACATCTCTCCAATATGTACAGTAGTGGCAATAAAACGGACCGACACTTGTAGCTGATTTCAGAGCCTTCTTCACTCCAGAGCACGATAGACTGGTAACTAAGACTTTCGTGGTTCGAATTCTGCCTGGGAAGGAAACGTTTTTTGTTCCTTATTCAAATTTATTCCCAATACTTTTCGATTGCAGCGATATTTTACTACTTAATTAACTTATTATTCCCAGAACATGAATTTTACCAGCAATCGAAAAGAATTGGGAATAAATTTGAATAAGGAACAAAAAAAGTTTCCTTCCCAGGCAGGATTCGAACCACGAAAGTCTTAGTTACCAGTCTATCGTGCTCTGGAGTGAACAAGGCTCTGAAATCAGTACAAGGGTCGGTCCGGTTTTTTTGCACTACTGTACATTCGTTATCATAGTCTGAAACCATAGCACAGTCAATTTCACTTTTTTATGATGTAGCAACTGCAGAGAAAACAGACTGTATATGAGAAAAAGAAACTTCATGTCTTTTAGTCTGATAATAGCATGATTTCAATCTGAAAGGCCATTTTTACCTAAGACTACACCATTATTACTAAAGAGTTTGAAAATGTATTAGTATACACTAAAGACTCCCGTTTTAGGCAAATAAATGAGTCAGCGATGTACGAATACCATGAAATGTAAATAAATGCAATACAATACAGTCTTGAGGTTATTTCACATTATTTCTTAAGAGCGATTCTATCACCTATCTCCTTTCACTATGTATTTATTTCCTCGAGATTTTTATAAAATCTCGATTTTAAGGAGGAGGATTAAAAATAAAGTGGTCCTATAAGATATCAGTGATTAAATGTGGCCATAAGGTAGCATCAAATTTTCTTCTAGTACAATTCAGAAATTTGAGAGAAAATTTCATTTTTCCTAAATTCAGTGTCGGGCTTACTTTGGCTGTCCACAGTTCAATAGTTGTGATGGATTGTTGTCCTTGTATGCCAGAATCTTCTGCATGATTGTGTTAAATTATTTTTATCTTGTGTAACTGGAAATCTCTGTGGGTAAAGTTATGCTAGTAACATCTGAAGAAACATAACGCACTTGCTGAGCGATGAACGTTGCTTTTCTTATAAATAGCCTACATTTTACCACTACCACTACACACCGTTAATAGGCATACACCAACAAAAATTAGATAACCAGCAAGGAACACCAGCACTAGGCACTTGGTTTAACACTCATTACAAAAACTTACCTGTTGTTGACTTTGACTGCTGCGTTTATGATCGGTTATTTAAAAGACCTTCTCTTACACTGTTACAAGTTGAACATACTAAACTTTGCAGTCAACTTACTATCACTCTAAACTTAAAAGAATAAAGTAAGAAACGTAAAAAATTATATATTACAGTTATATGAACACTAATAAACTGTAATATATAATTTTTTACGTTTCTTATCAAATCTATGAACACTGTATAATTGGCCCAACATGTGTGGTTTACCTTTGATTAAGAATAAAGTAAGTATTGACGCTGTTTCTAATATAATAGTCTATTAATTATGTAATTAAGCCCACCTGTTAATAATTACTTACTTCCTCAATTCTGATTTTCAGTCGGCAGAGTTTTCATCTATTTCATTTTGCATAATTCGTTTAAAAAAGTTTGTTCCTGGATTTTGAGGCCCCCAGAATCTTGAAGCCCTGAGCAGAGGCACCATAGACTCCTGCCTAAATCAGGCCCTGCTCACACTCAATTGTTATCGCACCCCGCGGTGCGATGGTTATCACGAGAAAGTGTGTTGACTCTGCATTTTGGATTGAAAAACGAAATAGTGTTCCTTTAAAATTGAAATTTGATATTTCGCTTATTTTCAAAATATAGGCTGGATTTATCAACTAGCTCATTTGGTAGATATTTTCAATAAATTTAATGAAACCAATCTTCAACATCAAGGATTTGACAGTATTATTTTTAAAGCAAGTTAGAAGCTGAAATGATTATATAAAAACTTATTTTTTGGATGAAGAGAATATTACAGTTTTCCTTACTGTTTTACTGCACAAAATGAAGTTAGTGTTACTGATGTCGTTATACAAATAATAAAGTGTCACTTGAAAAATCGCGTAAAACAATTTCCTAAATATTTCCCAGAAATAGAGAGAGAAAAAACATCCAAAATTGGAATAAAATCATTTTTAAACCATCGGCATGAATTCCTTTGACCTTCCCTTGAATTTAAAAGGAAACCTGTTGGAAATGTCCATTGACTGTTAAATGGAAATAAAATTCGAAAACAAGTCAATCCACGACTTTTGCATTTCTGCTCGTAAAATGTTTACGGAGCTTAGTAATGTTGCCATTTCACACCTCCGCCCATTTTCCTCAACGTATTTGTGTGAACAGAGTTTTTCTCACTGATATCAATCGAAACAAATAATAAAAAACAGTTTGAATTCGGAACCAGCTTTAATCCTCACCCTTACGAAGATTCGTTCCTGAATTGAGGTCCTGACAAACTCAGTCATTTTATTAGCAAGTTAGAACAACAATTAATAACTTACATATCTGTTTATTCAACTGATTTGCTTCGCTATAGTATGCACCATTATTACGTTTATGTGATAGGCAACAATATGTACATTTGTTATTTATAAGTAGAGCACGAATTTTATGTAATATGAAAATAAGAAATATGTAGATAAAAATGGCGAAATATGTAGATATGTAATAAATAAAAATTATATCTTGAATGTTGCGTACACTATTTCTAACACTTAAATATAAATGATTGATTAAATGGCAAACTTACTGGTGTTAATTATAAGTTTGCCATTTAATAAATCATTTATAAAAATTATGTAATTTTAAATCTCAGCTTCATTAGATGTATTCTTACGCACTGATAAAAAAATTTGGTGCACATGTGATTCAACCTCATTTAATTATTGTTTGGAGTCGCAAATAATAATTCAATATTTTTCCATATTTTCTGCTATCATTGATTGTTTCGTCAACTTAGGAACCGCCAAGTTAAGCTCTAATCGTTTCCATTGTGTCATATAGCAGGAGTTCAAATAATTTTTCCGGACTGCTGATTCTTCCGGAATATTGAAGTTGCAGTATATGCGTAGGCATTAGAGATGAACAAAACTAACTGCCGCTCTCGTTCGCTGTGTTCGTTGCATTTGTCTTTCGTGTCTCGTCTCGTCATTCTCGTGAGCTTCGAGTCTCGCTCATCATTCTCGAAATAACATTTGGTCGGCGTGGAAAGATTTCGAAATAAATAACATTATAAATGTTTATATTTTTTATTTTATTTTATTATTTTACGACGCTGTATCAACATCTCAGGTTATTTAGCGTCTGAATGAAATGAAGGTGATAATGCCGGTGAAATGAGTCCGGTGTCCAGCACCGAAAGTTACCCAGCATTTGCTCGTATTGGGTTGAGGGAAAACCCCGGAAAAAACCTCAACCAAGTAACTTGCCCCGACCGGGATTCGAACCCGGGCCACCTGGTTTCGCGGCCAGACGCGCTGACCGTTATTCCACAGGTGTGGGCTAAATGTTTATAAATGTTAAAGTAAAATCAGAACAGTATCTTAGTTATCAAAATGTTCTGATTCTATTATACCTATGGTTATATAAATAGAAAAAAAATTCTAAAATAAATTTGCATTTCTAAGAAACATAAAACATAACGTTAATATCTTTGTACCTGAGATTGCACACTTAATCTCAAACATATGAAAAGAAAATTCCTAGTCTTTTAATAAGGGCCTAGTGATTAAATAAAGACTGGGGAACGGATTATTATGCACTGAAAGGTAGAGATGATGTTCCAAACAGGCTACTTGATTGTTTATACCGGTTACCAAAGTAGATAAAAGTTCAATCGGGTGTAAACAACTGCGACGATTCAAGGCTGCTTAACGTTCGGGACTACGAGAGTGTTCAATCTCGACGTCTCGAAACTCTCACAAGCAGTCTTTACGTTAACGACGCGACGTATATAATATTGTCGTGCGTGTTTTCGGCTCTGCGGGCGCTGTTAGTCTTGCTTTCTCGATCATTGTTCATATCTAGTAAGCAAGCTTAAAAGTTTGCGCTCGAAGCTTATACCACGGTATGCTTACAGCAACCATTGCCATGCACAAATCTTTATTAGATTCACTGGTAGAAGACGAAGAAGGTTCCAGCACCACTTGTGTAAGAAGAACTTGTTTTTTCGACGGAACACGTTTTATATTTGTGACATGAAGTTCAGTTTTTAAATAAGTTTGTCACACACTTTGCATAGCACGATTTTGTAGTCACTAGTAAAGACACCGTCAATTTAAATCCAATCTTTTAACTTGGATGTGACTGGCGCCATAGCAGTAGACTAGCTAGCTGTATCATCTGATGTCAGAATAAGCTTCTCAAAAAAACTAAAACAAGTACTGTTTTCTTTCAAAGCAACTGATTGGGGGTGTTTTTACCAAACGGCGTAATTTACACTCTGCCCTTCACCGCGGGTAGCAGTACAGTGACCCACTCTTGGCATTGGTATTTGTTCCTACTTTACCGTTACCGGTACTTCTTAAGAGATACACAAAATGTTAGCATGGCAAAGGGATGTCCATTTTTTTGACGGAATACGTTATTGTTTTCAATTATTAAATTAATTTTGTGCATTAAAGACGAAGAGACAAGCTTTATAAACAATTTTAAAACGTATAACTTATGAGACGACCTCCAGATATGGAGGGTAGATGCGAAAATATTGAATAAGCAGTCGCAGACAACCGATAAGGGGTGGTCCTCCAGATTGAGTGTTGGGCGAAGGGCTAACAACCCATCACTATAAAAAACAGCTTGTTACGAAACCACAACATAAGTTTCGGAATGGGACTGAATCTTTGGTGCGACCACAGCAAAGGAATAAGGTAATGAGATTTGGTACTTGGAATGTAACTAGTTTTTATAGAACAGGAGGGGCAACATTAGTAGCAAAAGAACTAGCTAGATATAGGATAGACTTCGTGGGAGTACAAGAGGTTAAGTTAGATGGGAATGGCATATCACAAATGAAGGGTGCACAGGAAAAACGAACAATGTCACATTTCCATTAAAGGTGAGATAATGATTATTTCAGTATATTACTGCAAAATCCATTGATATTTCTACTTGAAATGAAGGAAATGATGAGTGTATAAGTGGTTTTAATTCTCCTTTACCACTTTTGGTAAAAACAACACTAAAGTTTGTAGTAATACAGTGAATTAGATAATGACATCACCCTTAACAGCATTGTGACATTGTTAGTTTTTCCCGTGTACCCTTCAAATAGGAGATTACTTTTTGTAATATGGGGAAGGAAACAATGATCACCAATTAGGAATAGGATTCTTTGTTCATAAAGGAATAAAATCAGCAGTAAAAAAGGTCGAATTTATTAGTGGCAGGTTGTCATATTTAGTACTTAAGGGTAGATGATGCGATATCGTGGGTATAAATGCTCACACCTCTACAGAAGACAAAGACGACCATATAAAGGATAGCTTCTATGAGGAATTGGAACACACTTTTGATCAGTTATCTAGATATCACATGAAAATTTTAAGAGGGGATTTCATTGATAAAGTAGGACGGGATATTTTTTTGAAACCGACAATTGGAATAGGGAGCTTACACGTAACTAGTAATGATAATGGAATTAGGTTAGCCAGCTTTGCCACATCAGAAAATTTAATTGCCAAAAGTACAACATTTTACCATAAGAATATACATAAATATACTTGGACTTCTCCAGATGGATTGATGCACAACCAAATAGATCACATCTTGGTACATAAACGGAGACATACTAGTATAGTAGACATCAGGTTATTATTTTGTAATTATATTGTAAAATGTTTAAATTAAAGCAGGTAATAAACATGTATATCTGTTATAATAAAAAGAGAAAAGCACAGCACGTGTAATTAAAATTGTTAAACCTGTATTTCGCTTTTCTCAATTGGCATTACTGAATAACATCCAATTTCTTTATTGCAGTAAACGATATTAATCTATTTTAACTTCACAATGACTGAATAGGTTAAATATTCGTAAATATACAATTATTAACATTTTTGAGCGAATTTTAGGGATATATTATTTACATTTTTATTTTATTCACGAAATAGTCCCAATAAATGTCACTCGAGATCTGAGATTACTATAGAACACTTACGAATCTTCCGATACTGTTCAAGTTTTAAGGCACTGTAAATGCTAAGGAGATCATCATCATAATATGTACTTGTCTTCTTTCAATTTGACTGTATAAAAATCATTATTTCTATTTAAAACTCTGGAGATAAATTTTCTGAAGTTGCAGATTCAGGCCAACAGAAGAGATCTAATTTGGGTCGGATGTTGGATCATTTCCAGTTAATGTCGCTGAACACAATTTTTTTTAATAACCAAAGTTTTCAACATATTAACTACAGTATACGTCCTTCGTGTTCCATACATTAGTATGAACTGAAACTTAATGTAGCCTACACCGTCTTCCATGTCTCCATGGTAAATGCCAAATGTAAATTCCTTCCTTGCCATCATACCTGTAAGAGCGTTCGGAGTTCAGAAAATACCATTGGGTGTATATATATATATATATATATATATATATATATATATATATATATATATATATTTTTTTTCCTCCCTTGTACGGAGGAGGGACCCGAAGCCTTACACTGCAGCCTGTAACCACTTCTATTCTGTGAATGATTGGGTAGTCGAACTGCCGCGCTTTTGTACAAGTACAGCACACCGCACCGTTAACTTAACCCAGTCTATGGTATGAATGATAATATGTGAAATAATGATGGCGAAATATATGTATCTATGGGTCAAAAATAAATTAAAATCTAACTTCAGGTCAAAAGAACCTACTACTGTTGGAGAGATTTCAGAAAGAGTTGCTATCAAAACTAAGGAAACGTAGGTAAAGGCATCTATTCCGACAGTCAGTCATACAAGAATGTTACAACTGATTCGTGCTTACCATGATCAATACAGAAACTTAATGAAGCCTTGTAAGAAACGACATAGTGACTATAGTGATAAAATTGCAAAATTCAAAGAAGAAGCAAACAAAATATTTGATATAATTACGCATTTGCAAATACAAAAAAAAAAAAAAAATTAATACTGTAATTGTGTTAAAGCGCAGAGTTAAAAAAATCAGATTGTTTCACAAGATCAAAGAACAGAAAGAAAGCAGATAATTGGACCTGTTGATTTAGTTATCACTCAGAAAGAAATGATTCATCAGAGGAAGATTCTGTCTCGCAAGAAGTTGCCTTCCTTTGAAACAAAGAAAAATTACTCATTGTGATATGTTTTCTGAAAGTTTTCCAACAATTATTTTTTTTAATTAATTATCAGCTTCAGTTATGATTATTCTTCATTACTCCTAAATAAAAATGTAAACCAGATCTAAACTTAAGTTAGACCCTAATACTCTCATGGCTATGTAAAAAATAAATGCTAACTAAAAGAAATAAACAGAATCCGCAACGAAGACCTGAGGAAGATGACAGGCATCAAAGACGCAGCAACATCAGCTTCCTACATCAAATGGAAGTGGGCGGGCCACGTCATGAGGATGGACCGCAACAGACGGGCACACAAAACAATGGCCTGGGACCCAAGAACCGGACAAAGGAGCGTAGGCCGACAGAAAAAAAAGATGGGCGGACATCTGAAACTTCACTTTAGATACAACTGGACAACAACAGCCAAGGACCGCCGAGAGTGGCGACTACTGATTGATGCAGCATCAAAGGAATGAGGATCTTTCCCGATCTGGCTACGCGGGAATGCCAGAATAGCCACCTTGCCAGCCAAGAGGCCCTTGCCCTACAGGGATTCTACGGGCTAATTCTAATTCTAAAAGAAATAATTGGGCTCAAATGACACTTTTGTCATGTTTTACGTAAAATACTATTATACGAGTATTTTGCCCCTTTGGGTCTCCTCAAAAATACTGTGTACTGCAACCTCAATTTAGAGTCTCTCAAATAAAGTTTAAATATGTGATTTTACAGCAATTTACTAGCTATGTTATGAAAAACAAAATAATGGAGCAAATATATGAACAGACAAAAAATCATAATTGTAACTCACTTCAAAGCCCTTGTGATACCTCAAAAATTAAATATAGAAACTACATATTTTTCACATTCCTAAGTTAAGTGAAGAGACAGATTTTTGCAACTATTACATTTAAAAACCAGATAAAAACAATTTCATGTATAGATTCACTCCACTCTACTGTGTATTGCTACAAAGAATAGTAAGATTTTGTATTCCACAAATTGTATTTTTTAGTCAAATACAGTGTAGGAGAAGAATGCACAAAAAATTATGACTTTTTACATAAATTGCACCTAAAATGGAATATTTACTAACATTGAAATTACTCTTAATGTTATATAAATTCCTGAAAGTCATAAATTGGATTTTATAAAGCTCTAAATCTCTCTTTTTTAGCACCTAGAAACCAGTTCCCTAATTATAAGTTCTCTGGAAACAATTCCAACAAAGTATTGTTGTGTCATCGCTTTATACTGGAAATCCTGAAGGGTTTTGGGACTGATTTATTAAAAAAAAAAAAAAACATCAAAATGCTTCGTATAATGAGAGAGTAATCGAAGTAATGGCATTCAAAGCAAAATTAAAAGTACTCATTTAAATAAAAAATGAGTAACACGAAACAACACAAACTTCTTCACAAACGTGAAGGCGCCTTCATAAACACTTTCATTATTGAAATACCTTCTTTCACCTAGGATATTACAACCGAATTTCCCTCCCCTTCTAAGATTAATATGGAACGAACTTGCCAGACCAGTATTTGTAAGACAATTTTTTCACAATTTAAATAGGGTTTTCGTATTTTTGTTTGGAATTTTTATATTTTTAGTACCGGTGTTTTTTATTTTAAATATGCACAAAATTGGTACTAAAAGAGTGTTTCAGCCACAAACATATTTTGTAGGCATTTATAGGAGCTTATAGTTCATTTAGGCGTTTTAATATAACATTTTTATGGGAGAATTCTGTGTACATGAAACGTAGAGACATCTGAATAACATAATCTAGTATGTAGCAAACAAAATAGGTACGGAACTAGAAATCCGTTCCCTACTTATAATAAAGACTTTCTTCGCGTAACTTATATCTAATATATTGTGGAATGTGAATCAGGTATGAAAACCCTAAGGTAATATTCTCGTTTTTGAGTTTCGTGCATTGAAATCGAGTCAGTGGAAGGGACGAAACATTCATGTGAGAGGACGGTGTTGGCAATTGTCCAGAGAGGAAAAAAAATCTCTTTCCCCGTTCTTATGTCATCTTAATATGTCAGAAATTATTTACTTGATAACAGATTTATTTACATTTTACTAATCTTTACTAAGCCATCAAGTTCGATTGAAAACAAACCACTTTTACGTACAATCACAGTAATAGATAATTAGGCTAGCAACTTCTATTAGAATTATAAAAATTAACTGGATGGATCTCAGAAACTGCTGATTGTGCCTGTTAGTTTTCAGTGGTTTTCATAATAAACTTCAGAAGAAAAGAACCACCAAGAATTCAGTAATTGTACGAATTAAAGCGTTCATCTGTTGCTATTATTATTGCCTTAACCTTTCTAAGGTTTTAATTACCTAGGGTGTAATATTACATATGATCAACCAAGTGATAATAAAGAAACTAAACTCTCCGGATTTCTACAGCTCCTGGAAACAATGAAACAAATTCTAATGAAAAGAGTCCGGAAGGAAACAATACTGAAATGTTATAAGACAATGGCAATACCATTGTTAACATATGGAGCCGAAAATTGGGTACTGACCAAACAACAACGTAGAAGAATAGAGACGGCGGAGATGAGATTATTGAGAGCTCTTGCTGGTTACAGTTTGAAAGATCAGAAGAAAAACAGTGAAATTCGTGAAGAATTTCTAATACAAAGTCTTCTTGACTTCATAAACTTTTCTAGACAGCAGTGGTACCAACTTCTGATGAGAATGGACATAAACCGCACTCCTGTACACATGTTCATATATCAACCAGTTGGTAAAAGGGATCTTGGCAGGCTCAGAAAGAGATGGAGAGAACAGTTCTGATTTCCTGGAAATGGAACAGGGCCTAAACCATAATATATTTGATGATGATGATGATGATGATGATGATAGATCTACTTGAACTTACGTCACTCATCCGGGGTCATTGCCTTGCCTCCAATATTAAATTTTGATATGGGCGATAAATAAAAAGTAAATTTTATCTGAACACTTCTCATTTAAGGTGAGGTCTCTTTTACTTGTCATAAGTGTCTCTTCTGAAAGAAGTCTTTCTAAGGATTTGTATTGCGCTACTGCCCTCGATCAGGCTTGAAGATGTGGACGTTAGATCCAGTGATGGAAAGAACTATGAATCCGAAAGTCATGATTTAAACCCGAACTTTTGAAGGGACGAAAAAATTGTTTAATAGGAAAGTAATTTGAACAGTATCATTTCGTTATTGCGAGTATTGTTATATACAAAAAGGTGAATTAAACTTTATTTTTTATATATCGATGGCCTAGATCTAATACCACGTATGTTTTTTTTTTTTTTTTTTTTTTTTTTCAGAATTCTCAGGAGCGACATAAAATTATTTATTATTTATACATTCTAACTATTTGAACCACTGAAAAGCACAATAATCGGTAAGAATGTAGTATCCTTACTGATTATTGTGCTTTTCAGTAGTTCAAATAGGTAGAATATATAAATCATAAATAGTTTTATATCTCTCCTGAGAATTAAAAAAAAAACATACGTGGTATTAGATTTAAGCCATCGATATGGTGAATGAAGACAAAGAGAAGCGAAGAAAATGAAGTAAAGGGACAGCAATGTAGTGGCAATAAAGTTAAGGGAAAGAAAAGAGAAATAAATTAAATGAAGGTACAGAAAAGCAATGGAAATAAAAGAAGTGGAAGTGAAAGTGAAAGTACAATGAATTGCATTGATGGAATGGTAGGGAAAGAAATGAAATCAAATGAAGTAAACAGAAAGCAAAGGAAATGAATGGAAAGAAAATAAATGACAAGAAAGGAATATAATTTGAGACAGAAAAGGAAAAGAAAGGAAAGGATGACAGGGAAAGTTAGAAGGGAGAAACTAAGGAAACCAGGAACAGAAAATGGAAAGAAATGTTGAGGAAATGGAAGAGAATAGAAAAACGCAATGAATAAAGGGAAGGATGAGAAATGGAAGCAAAGGCAAAGTCAAGAAGAAAAGAATAATGAGAGATAAGACAAGGAAAGGTAGGTAAGGACCTGAAATTGAAGAAGCCTGGAATCAAATGGTTTACTTTTCAGCATAGCATGGTAAATGTTATAAATTATCATATGTTGACTAAAGCTATCGTGTAGTACTTCGGTCACTTCTTGAGTTATCTTTGAAACGTCTGACTTCTGGTTAATTTGTTATAAGTAATTATTTCTTCATTTTTTTTTGTGCCAGAAATGAGAATCTTTGGCCTCTTCCATGGGCAAAGTGTGTTATTAAAATTGTCGCCAATTTACACAGACCGTCTTGCATCTCGTCTTACTATTGGTTTATTTTTGTTGCTACGGTAGACGTTAGGGGTAATTTATTTTGATGTATTCAAATTTATTCTACCACGTTTCATGTCATTCTTAATTCAACTCTCGTGTCACGGTTCCTAGTTTCGTCCCTTAAATATAGCCTATCCTCATTTTGTTACTTTCTCTTGGCACCTAATGGGACTTGTTATTTTATTTAAAATCCTAATTTTATGCTTTTACCATAGTATAGTTTCTGAATACCTCTTTTTGCAGCAATTCATTGAATTATGTTTCGGTAAACCTACGTTATTTCCCAGATTTTAGTTCATTTTAGGAAGTGATGTATCACATACGAAGTATAAAATATTATTTTCGCCTCTATTACTTAATTATTAATATTATTCTCACATGTTTCGCCTCAATTGACAGTATGTTAATTTTGGTCTTACGTTTTCTGAATTAAAAGTATAGACCTATGCCTAGACCTAAGCTTTTTAATTTCAGAATATTAATTTTTTTTCAAATGCTTTTAATCTTAAAAAATTAGTAATACTGCTAATATAATGATGTTGACATATGTTTACTTATTGTTTTCAACTTGTGTGATCTCTAGACTTAATTTTTTAAACATAAATATGAAGGAGAATGGGATACAAAACCAGATGCATGTGTAAGTACGCTTATTAAATACAGTGTGATCGAGAAGTCTCTCTGCAGTGCTTGTGTAGCCGAGAATCCACTAGGCAGAGAATTAAAGTGTATTTGGTGGAGAATTCAAATGGCAGCACTGGCCGCTAAGCGTATAATGGACTGAAAGTGTGAGGCTGTCAAACCGGAATTAATTGGTGGGGAGGGGTGCCAACTTTCTACAGAGTTGTATTCCAGAATTACTAGAACTAATAGAGCTGCGGAGGAACTTTTCGATCGCATTGTATTATAACAATGTTATCGCTTAGTAATTTTTTGTATCCAAATTTCCCGCAAAATCATATTGGTTTAAAATTTCTCCGACTATTTTAAACTCAATTATCTCATCAGCCTTTTTGTAGTGTGAGAAAATAAGAACAATATTAAATTAAACTCAGTCTCTATTTCATTTACTAAGAAATTTGTGGATTTCTCACTCCTTAAGTATTTTATCTAAAAAATTTCAAATCGAGACGTAGAAAGCACTATTATTATTATTATTATTATTATTATTATTATTATTATTATTATTTAAATATAATTTAAGACTGTATTTATTTCGTTTTAATGAGAGGCCAAATAATGACCTGTTCAGAAGTGTTATAGCTTGTATTTTTTTTCATAGCTAGTAAATTGCAACTTGCCACAGGTATTATCTACTTTCGTCTTCAAAACAAGGGTGTGGAAAGAATACATTACTCATTATGATCGTTATAAATGGTTATAACGCGACTGACGAAACTCTGAGCCACAGCCCTCATCCCTTTGTTCATCCATGATGCAGCTGGATCCAAAATTCGAAGAGTTATGAATTTATTACTTCACTTGAAATAGAAAAAAATCTTCCAAGCATTTGCATGAAAAGAAATTTAGAAGTCTGACTCGATTATTTCTGTACATTCTTAAGATTTAATGGGTTAGGTACAGCTTACAGGAGTAAAATTTTGGAAATAATAAACATTTTTTTTCTTCCATTACTGTATATTGTACAATAATGAATATTAGTATGTGTAAAACTCTGTCCTGCTATATGAAAAAATATTTTTACGATTAAAAAAAATTATTTATATATATTTTTTCAAAATTCAAAATTGTGGGAGTTCATTGTGCAGTGATTAAGCGTTTACCTCGTAACTCAAAAACTACCCAACGTTCTGTGATGAAATATTTTGTGTGTATTTATGCATGTCATATCTACAATATGATGCAAAATCACGTTTATACCTTTGATAGATTGCCTGATAAAAATAAATTCGTTTTAAAAATGATCAAATATCAGTATTTTCTTCTAACACAAAATAAAAAAGAATATTTATTAAGGAATGTAGTTGAAAGAGCATGATATTGCAAACATGAGTTCTACCAATAAAATAAAAGAGAAAGAACACGTTTATAAGTTATGAGGGAAACGCTTTTTTTAAATCGTAAAAATATATATTTTTTTTGTATAGCAGAAGGACAGTGTTTTACATATAGGCTACCAATTTTCATTCTTGTACAATATACAGTAATGGAGGGAAAAACTGTCGAATATTTCCAAAAATTTTAATGCTGTAAGCTGTACCTACTGTAATCCCTTAAGACAAAGTAATGCTGTTTTATAGGTAAATAATTTTATTTCTTATTCACATTTTGTTGCTGTATTTATTTGTAGATATTCAGTTTGGTAGAAGGTTGGGTGGAACTCGGGACCGTTCTGGAAATGTTGGCAGTTATTTAATATTAATCGTAACATTGTTAAGAAGAATAGGCTATACACTAAAGGACGGTAGGCAGATGACGTGTTAGGTACCACATTTTCGTTATCACGGCTAAACACAATTATTTACTTCAAAATATAGATATGGATTCCTTGCGCCGTCACAATGCTTTCGTGTATACTTAATTAATGAGAAAGTAAGAAATTGTGGGTAGAGTAATCTCTGAAATTCGAGAAAGTCCATAATGGCTTAATACCTAAAGTAGTAGAAGAAAAAATGGCTGATTACTTTGTATGTTCAGCTTCTTGACAGACATGGATTTATTGACCGATAGAAAGATTTACTTTCTTTCTTCATCATTAAAGTTGCACTGCTGTTAAACAGAACATGTCAGAATAATATTTTAAACTTTCATTGTGATAAGGTTCAGAAGAAGACTTTCTGGGTATGCCACCGTTTTCTGGCATGTCTAATTAACATGTGAATCGTTTCGAAAGTGCATACAGATTACTTCTTCAAGATAATACAAGGTCTTTCATAAGTAACGAGTCTGTCGAAAAATCAACTATTTTGGATAATTTTTTGAAATGATGTTCATCCTCACAAGAAAGAATCCTTCCCGGTGCCGTATAGTCGATTTGGAAACAAACACCTCCTCCCCTCGCCGCCAGAGTATTAAACGAACGAATGGTTAGTGTTTTAAACCTTTATTAAAGCACATAAATGTAAAAAAGTTTCAATTGTTGACAAATTATGGTGTACAATTTTCAAAATGTCTTCCGTTCTGCTGAATGTACAAACGTAAGCGACGTATCAACTCTTCATGGACTGTGGTGAGCATGTCAGGCGTAACGATTTGTATCGCATGTTCAATTCGTTCAAGTAATCAGGAATGGTGTGTGGCTTAGTCGAATAGACACGATCCTTAATGAGTTCCCAGAAAAAGTCCAGGGGTGTCAAATCAGGTGATCACGGAGGCCAACGGATTGGGCCTGTGCGACCGATCCACCTGCCTGGAAACATTTCATCTACGCAATAAACGCTTAATTTGAGCGACATTGTTTCCAAGTTGAAACCAGTCAGCAATTTTTCTCTTCTGCAATAACGTTAAGCGGCCGCGTGGCATTTTATCATTCCAGTCTGTCACAACAATGTGTGTAGGCATGGCCGTAGGCCATTATTCTTTGCGTATAGAAGGCCATGCTCCAGGTCATTTTAAGTCCTGGGCGTATAGAAGTCCATGCTCCAGATCATTTTAAGTTGACATCAAATGCACATTACACATGGATAAGTAATTTCCTCTGGCAGCGAGGAGAGGGGGTTGTTTGTTTCCAAATCGACTTTACGGCACCGAGAAGGTTTCTTTGTCGTGAGGATGAACATCATTTAAAAAAAAAATATATATATTCAAAATAGTTGATTTTTCGATAGACTCGTTATTTATGAAAGACTCTGCATAGCAAATTTCAAGATCCGAGTCGTTTGGAGTACACAGGCATAATAGATCAACAGAATAGATGACTCTTCCTTCCCTTCCGAAGATGGAACCTGATTGCAGTGCCGAAACGTTGGAGATGTTAAGTCCAAGCACGTGGTAATGTAACCATGAACTTTTGACGTAAACACGTATTTAAAATCAGACCGACACATTGGGGTACCAGGACGGAAACGGCGATGTAACGTTTGCAGTGTGATCCATTCCGACACTAACTTCGTGACAAATAACACGATTGAAATAAAAGTGGTCTTGTTCGATCGGGTATGTGATACGATGCGAGCACGACCTTGAGTTGGCTCCTCGCGGCTAGTGGTGGCCATTTCGGACTTGGACGAAAATTTCCGGGCAGTGTATCCCGCTACTCCGATATGCTACCGCGCTGATTTTGGTGCCAAATAATACTGTAGATCTCGTATAGATTTTTCGATTTAAGCCAGACGCATTCACGTAAATCCTACGGCCATATCCCTGATATATTTGGGAACGTGATTGGAAAAAGGAATAATTTAATTTTAATTGAACAACTTTACATAGCGAAATCATATATATGTTTTGGGATTATTGTAGGTTGAATAACACCAGAGAATTTCTGGATTGGTAGATGTCCAGACGGCCTTATCTCTACCAAGTTAAATAAATAAATAAATAAATAAATAAATACTAAAATAAATGTCTTTTTGTAGCACACTCTTCAGTTAGTGACTGATTTTGCTATAACCGCTTATTTCGGATATGGGAAGAATTAAGTTACTTCTTTTAGACATAAGCGTCGTGCATGAAAATAGTTTGAGGTTAGAACCCCAGTAACATTAATACAAAATACACAGTTTATCTCAATATGTGGAAACAATTTTAGAGGCGGGTTAAGGACCTTACGACAACAAAAATATTTACATGAACATAAATATAAATTTACCTTGTTTAGAATATTTTTTATATTTCAGAAATTCTTTCTGCGCACTATTGAAATATTTACAAGTTATAATATCATTCATTTATTGTCAATGGGAAAATAGAGAAGCATTTAAAACGTATGCAACCTTACAATGGAATTTGGCTAAGAAAAACTGAATATGTGAGCTCCAAGCCTGTTGGCCACTTGTCTCACTCTGATTTTCGCCTTTGCACTGAATTAAGTTCAGAGAATTTTGAAGGAGAAAACCGGAAAGAAGTAACCTATTAAGCTACAACAAGAAGAAAAGAAGCATGACCGAACAGCAATACGTCAGGGACCCCGAATATGTTAAAAGTCTGCACATCGAGTAGGGCTGCCGCAGTTCTCGCATGAGAAGGGTTTCGAACCCTTGCACCGTGCGAGTGACATTCGAGTAAATTCGTCTCAAGTACCGAAGGAAATATTGGGAAGCCAACACTCATAATCGAAGACTTTAATTTGAAAAGATGCAGAAATTTGTGGGGAAGTAAGACGTAGGATTGTGATCCATTTCTTTTAGGATTCATCCTGACATTTATCCTAGCGCCTTAGTAAAACCACAGATAGGACGAGTATGTCATTCGAAGAGGGTGGTGTAAAAGTAAATCTCATTTATTCTAAAAAGAACTTAGATGCGTTATAGCAGTTCGTCCAGTTATTGTGGCAATTGGGACAGATATGCGGACTCGTTGATGAATCCCCACAAAAAGAAGTCACAGAGACCAAATCATCATCGACAAATTCTCGTTTCCAACAGGCCGATCTTTACGTCCCGGAAGAGTGGCATTGAGGTATTAACAGTTTCTCGGTGGAACTGTGGAGGAGAGCCGTCCTGTTGGAAGATTAAATCGGGAATCTCTCTCTCCAGCTGACGCATAACCATGGCATTAATTCCCATCATGGCTTTATTGAGAGTTTTATTTAAAGAAAAGCAAATACTCAGACACAGATGCACAGTGGACCGAATATTAAAACGCATGGCCAAAAATATCTCCCTACTTACATCCTACATTATGCCATGTTCAATCAACAAACAATTGTTTAAAATGAGAAATGTAATGAATTTCAGCGACTTACATCTATACCGGACCCCTCCTCCATTACTCGTCTTCAGAATCAGAATCTCCCGAGCCCTCGCTGTTGGGCCCTGCAGGTGTAGAGAGTTACTGGAGCACTTGCAGTGGTAACTGTGTTCTCTTCTTCTTGGGGAGTTCTCTTAGGTTGGAAATTAAAGGGTTTGACGCAAGAAACAGTCTGTGAAATAAGTCAGAGTTGGTAGTAATTCTTAACGCCTTTCTGGTTTGATCTCGAAATCTTCGAACAGTTTTGTTTAATGATTTCATTGCTTCCATTGTTCTCCTATTGGTAATAAAGCTGATTTTACAATAGTGCCCCACGAATAAGAATTTTTTCTGCCGTTGGTGGCATATAATACCATGGGTACAATTTGACGAATAGCTCTGCTGTCTTTCTGCAGTATATATTGAACCGCGAATCACATTTTGAATACATGAAATTGTAGTAAGTGTCACACTGAATCGTGAAATTAAATCATAATAAACTCCAATTATTTTAGTTGCTTCTTTAGCATTTTCGAAGAATCTTCTTGCTGTGTTCCCATCATTTGTGGTCCCATACCCAGGCTTTGTGTATCTATAATTAGCCCTAATCTATTTCCAATGCATCTTGAACAGTTTTCTTTATAATTTCTCGACTTCCTTCTTGTACATTTGCCTTCCATTTATTAAATTCAAGCCGGTAAGATATAATTATATGGGGCGCTTAGAGCACAAGGGAATCAAGTCACAAAAATAAACTTTTCAGAAAATTAGACTTAAAATCTTTTATGTATAGTTAATTGCCCATTAAAGGTGAGTGTGATTTTAAACATCTGCACTATTGCAAAGATTGTGAGGACATGATTCTTTTATGCTCTGAAAGTAGCCGTCTAACGTATATACAGACTGAATATCTCCCAACTGACCAAACGTGGACTTGATTCCCTTGTGCTCTGAACACCCCATATGTAGTATGCATTCAAAAACCTTATATGTGTATGTAGAATTGATGTTCCAAAGATAAAATTGGAGATATCTTCTGACTGTTGTATAAATTCAAGATTATTCATTTGTGAAATTTTTGCACCATACTGGATGACTTGGCTAATGCATTGCATATTTTCCCGTTTATCATAGTTAAAAGTAGTGAAAACGGAGTTCTAATGTTACGTAATGTAAATGGTTGCAATTCCTGTATCTTCTTTTCTACATATTCTCTCTCTGCTTGGGCTATTTCTGTGGTCTCGTGTACCCACTGAAGGCGAATAGGTCTGCAGAATCGAGTTGATGAAGAACGTGGATTCTTCCTTGCAGCATCTCCACTTTCAGTATCAACCAAGCGCAGGGGAACCAATGACGTAAGAAATAAACTTCCGTCACTTTTCTCTTTTTGATTCCATATCTGTTTATATTGCGAATGACCAAAGCTGCCGTCAAAACCGCTTTTACAATGTAACATCTAGTTTTATCCGTGTTACTTAAAGGTGCAATATTCAAGATTCTATAGGCTGTATGATGTAACAGAGACTGTAATTTGACCTCATATTCATTTCGGTCACTTGTATGCCTTTGTGTAAGTTTCTATTTTAGCTTCTTACAAATCATGGTTATATGTAACTGCCATTTTTTCTGATTGTTTTGTATTGATGTCTGGACAGGTTTGAATCTATTATTAATGAAAGAGATTCTTCATTTGTAAGTCCAGTACTTTCCTTTTTTTTTCTTTCCTCCAAGAATAACGAATTCTTTTGCCTCTGCTTGGTGTTGTGGTTGTTACTTCTTTTAACAATTTGGCTGCTGCTTTGTCACCTTCTGACCTTAAACGCATTACTGTAGCATGAGAGAGCTCTTGAGAAGACACATTTTCTCTCATTTCTTTTGCTTTTCTTCGTTTACTTCTTTCACTTAGTTCCCCAAATACTTTTGTAGGACGACCGCGACCCAGCTTTCCCGATGTTTTTGGAATATTGGTATGTTTTTTCGGCGTTGATACACATAAAATATTTTCAGTATGCAATGTTCTATAATGATCTAACCAACGAGAATATCTGTTTAAAAAATTGTTTCACTATAACCACACTTCATCCATTGCTGATAATACGGAAGAAAGAAATGTAGTCAAATGAAATGACATTGTATAACTTTTTTGTGCCATTAGAATCAGTATTGATTTCAAATTTATTAGTCAAATATGACGTGACATAATTTTTTTGTTGCTTACGATTCATTTCTCCGTTATCTGTTTTTATCGTGAAGTTCACGGCGACTCTCAGAAAAATTCATTTTGCACCTGCACAATAAACTCACTCTGAACTACTGAATACAGTTAGTGTTTCAGTCAGGTTGGAAAGAACTCCCTCTTAAATGGAAAGTAAACAGAACGCGAGTTATGACTATAAGCTGTTACAGTTATGGCACATGAGAAAGGAACAGCGCTCAGAGAGTCTAGGACAGCCAGGGCTCGTAGAGGTTACCCTTTGGTAACCTTGGAGATGAAACCTTTAACATTCTCTGAACGAAGGCTTCCCTTAACAGCTGTAATTTGACCTCACATTCATTTTGGGTCACCTGTATGTCTTTGGGTAAGTTTCTTTTTTAGCTTCTAAAAGAGATTGGTAACTGGGATGGAGATCATGGTGAAGCATAAACCCTACGGCTGTCTCCCCGATATATAGTCCGGGTCAGCTTACTTCATATCCTAAGGGTGAAACCTAACAATTTTTTCCCTCATTACTACTCATGCTAGTGGATTATGGTGATTTTCTAGTTTGCAGGTTGAATTTTCTTTTGCCAACTTCGTTTCGAATTTCGATAATGACAAATATTACAAATAGTAGTGATTTTGTAACTGTTATGTTGGCAGCTGAGACACGTTGTCGGCAATGGAGTTCCATGGAATTAAAATTGTACTAGATATCTGAGCCAGATACTGGAAGTTAATGAAATTTAAACATAGTAATAATTAATTAATATCAGTATTAATATTAATACGTTATAATAGTTATGTTTTGCGTTGTTGTTACAATTCAAGACTGTAGTCAGGTAAGCTTAAGTGTAAATAAATATAACATACTTGGGTGTGATAATGCAGGTGGGTGATCGATAGAAATACCATTTCAGATTTTAATTAATTTCTTTCGTGTTTAGATTTCTATTACAATAATGTCAAAGAGAGGAAAAAGCATGACAGTGACACCACCAAGAAAAGGTAAAGTGTACCGCGAGAGTGGGGATAACTTCCCCTACTGGAGTTCTGTTCTTTCAGATTTAACTGAAAGAAGATAATTAAGAAGAAATTATGTTCACGGAGACAGCAATTATAACTAGAATAGCAAAATTATTAGGAGTAAGTATTCTTAAGCATACATTTCATGGTGGTTTTCGGAGTTAGTACTAATAATTTCATGTGGTGAAACAAAATACATTTTTAGGTTAGGTCTCGTGAATCAATTGTCTAATCAAACCATGAATTTCATATTGCCAGACAAAATACCTAACATGTTGATCTCTTTCTCGTATAGTATGCCTAAGAAAATATGTTACCAATTATTTAATTATTTAGAAGAATCTTCCAACATAAGGGTAAAGTACGGTAAGTAAATAAGTCATTAAGTACGTAGGATCGTGATTTTACTTCATATGGTGATATCTAGTAACAGTTGGCAACATTGACAAGACGGCAGTATTTGCTGTTTAGGAACTGTTCTTACGTGACCCTCACTATAGCCTACTCCGATTTTTTTTAGTTCTGGACGACACTGAAATTTTTGTTTTATCATTTCATTCAATGACTGGACTTAGGCGCTATTGCTGTTAACCTCCTTTGTTATGGCATGTGGCACACACATTGGACCATATGCCACGGCCAAGGAGAAAGCGATAAGCTGATAACCCTACAGTCAACTCAGAATGGAGTGATCATTCTCCATTTAATAACACTGCCTCTTGTCACAACTAACGATATTATGTGGAAATTGATGTTATGGCTATTTTGTGGAATGCTGGAACACGGTTAGTGTTAACCAACGAAAATCACGAGGGAATTATATCACAGTAAGCAATTTAACAGTTCATGCATAGTGAACGCCCGTCTTTAGGGCTCATTAACACGTCAGTTACCCCGGTGTGTGTTGTTAGTGCTCAGAACCGTGTTGCTAAAAGGTTAAGCCTCTGCGACGACCGCGCAGTATTAATAAACCAGTTTGCTTTATACGCCACTGCAAATGGATGTCCTTTGACCTTTATATACGTGTGTGTGTGTGTGTGTGTGTGTGTGTGTGTGTGTGTGTGTTATATGCAGCCGTAGAGGTAAAATTTATGAATAAAGTAATATTTTATATCTTTTGAATAATATATAGAAATTTTTAAGTTAATGAATGGTGAAAAACGCATCCGAAATTCGACGTCTTCTTCTGAAAAGGAACTGAATTCAATCTCCAAAATATCTTGCGATATTTGTAGAGAAAAATATACTTTTTGAAGATAGTTTCTCTCTAACTTTGCTTCATTATTGTTACATTTGCATATTATAATCGAAAAAAAAAAAAAACTTTTTGAAGATAGTTTCTCTCTAACCTTGCTTCATTATTGTTACGTTTTCATATTATAATCGAAAAAAAAAAACTTTTTGAAGATAGTTTCTCTCTAACCTTGCTTCATTATTGTTACGTTTTCATATTATAATCGAAAAAAAAAACTTTTTGAAGATAGTTTCTCTCTAACCTTGCTTCATTATTGTTACGTTTTCATATTATAATCGAAAAAAAAAAAACTTTTTGAAGATAGTTTCTCTCTAACCTTGCTTCATTATTGTTACGTTTTCATATTATAATCGAAAAAAAAACTTTTTGAAGATAGTTTCTCTCTAACCTTGTTTCATTATTGTTACGTTGTCATATTATAATCGAAAAAAAAACTTTTTGAAGTTAGTTTCTCTCTAACCTTGCTTCATTATTGTTACGTTTTCATATTATAATCGAAAAAAAAACTTGTTGAAGATAGTTTCTCTCTAACCTTGTTTCATTATTGTTACGTTGTCATATTATAATCGAAAAAAAAACTTTTTGAAGATAGTTTCTCTCTAACCTTGCTTCATTATTGTTACGTTGTCATATTATAATCGAAAAAAAAAACTTGTTGAAGATAGTTTCTCTCTAACCTTGCTTCATTATTGTTACGTTGTCATATTATAATCGAAAAAAAAAACTTTTTGAAGATAGTTTCTCTCTAACCTTGCTTCATTATTGTTACGTTGTCATATTATAATCGAAAAAAAAAACTTGTTGAAGATAGTTTCTCTCTAACCTTGCTTCATTATTGTTACGTTTTCATATTATAATCGGAAAAAAAAAAAAAAAAAAAAACTTGTTGAAGATAGTTTCTCTCTAACCTTGCTTCATTATTGTTACGTTTTCATATTATAATCGGAAAAAAAAAAAAAAACTTTTTGAAGATAGTTTCTCTCTAACCTTGCTTCATTATTGTTACGTTTTCATATTATAATCGGAAAAAAAAAAAAAAAACTTTTTGAAGATAGTTTCTCTCTAACCTTGCTTCATTATTGTTACGTTTTCATATTATAATAGATTCTGAATATGTTTTGTACACTTGGTCAAAATGAAAGTGGCCGGTCTCTTGAGTAGCGAAAATTTTCCAAGGCTCTTCGAGTGAGCGCGCAGTCCACTACCGTAAACCTCCGTGTGCAGCTTTAGTTAACTCCGTAATACAAGGCGCTGATTTGGGCTACCTCAGGAATGCAGAACTGGCGAGAGAGGGGTGGAAAGCATGGGGAAAGCGTTGGTTCCCCGTCCACAGTCCACCGGCGTTGAATGACGTATCTGTGGCCCGTACGCAATCACATAAGACAGGCACTGAATACAAATCCCCTCCCCTACCAAGTCAATGACAAGGGAGGTGGAAGGAAGGGGTGAGTGACGTATCCGATGAGTGACGTAACGCCACAATTGTCGCCCAGCTCTGCAAGCTGGGCTACCTCCACAGCATGCTTCGAATCTCCGTAGTGAATTTTTTGTTTTGTCCTTTCTTTTACTTTTTACAACTCCTTTTCGTGTAATATAATCAAATAATGTTGCTAATGTTAATTCATGTTACTTACAAATAATTACAAAATTGGTGAAAATTTGTGGAAATCAGGATATATTTTGTCATCAGAATTATGGTTTTCTTCTTGTTTACAATCACTACGATTAGGCCCTGGTGATCACGGATTTAGATTAATATAATAATCATATTCCATGTAGCACAACTTGCAAATTAATTACTACCATTTATTTAACCGTCAACATATTTACTGAATGTTACTTAGGCAATAGAGTGCAAAGCAGCAGGAATTAATAAAATAATTAACCGAGCATTTTAATATGAAAGCCTCTAATTGTCGTTTTTAGTGTTACTTCCATTTAGCATCAAAAGTTTCTATTAACACGAAAAAAATAATAAAGTGAAAATATTCTAATAATAAAAAAATGACGAAAATCTGTTATATTTTCGCTGATGCATTTGAAAGGCAACAGAAAAAAAACTTAGTAACTCCACGGAGATTTGATCTTAAAACCTCACGAATTCTTAGCTATCGTTCTACAAACTACGTTAAGAGTTTTACTGCAGTAAGAATGGCATTGTAACGAGCAATGGTCATACTCCATTTGAGAACCTGTTATTCACTGTTTAAACACTCTGAACGATCTGTCTGTTTTAAATCTTTTATATGAATTATTTTCTCTGAAGATTTTAGTTACTAATAGTTGTGTTCCCCATTATAACTACTAGAAGAATATACGCAATCTTTTGAGCAAAGCCTGGCTATCCCGAGCGCTTACGGAAATACCCGATTCGAACTTAGTCTCTCAGACGCCGGCCACTTTCATTTTGACCAAATGTACAGTAGTTCATGTAGGTAATACGTAGTAGAGTCTGCGATCTCGTGTTGTGCTGCTATGCTTAATCTCTCAGAACACATTATATGCACAATGTATAAATTCGTCATGTGTTAAACGTTCATGAGTCATTTGTTTATTAAGACATGTAAAACTTCTTATACCCCAAACATATCTCAAAATATCGTATGATGTTTTTTTTAATAGCTAATGTCTTCTTAAGGTATTTGACTGTGGGAGAATAGTAGTGCTACATCTTAAGTCCTCATTTAAAACAAGGGCTAACAAATACTGAGAGGCTGTCCTTACGATGCACATTGTAGATCCTTATTCATCAGAGAACAATTTTACACATAGCTATGATACTTAACTGTTCTTAAGAAAACTAATATATAAAGAAGTTACAGCACGTGATATAAAAATTAGCAAATGCTAGACTGAGTAAATGAAAGAAAATCTTTTTAGCTCGGTTGCAGTTACTGTGTTAAATAAATTTCCACAACAAGCACCTATTGTACATTTTAACAAACTGAAAACCATATTGCTACGATGGCTAATAGGAGGTTAAAATAGGTTTTCTAAGTCCTGATAGTATATTATATTATTCTGTACTATACTTCAAACATGATTTTGATATAAAATGTATGTGCAGCGACCTGAAGTATAGTATAATATACTTTCATTTGTGCCCTAACTGTAACCTGCAGAATTTTTTCAGCATTTTTCCTGTCAGTGACTTTTTTGAAGTATAGAATTATATTGAACTTTAAAAATAAAACAACAAAATCTCAGGACTCAGGAGGTTTCATTCATTCATTCATTCATTCATTCATTCATTCATTCATTCATTCATTCATTCATTCATTCATAGTGTTATGGCAAAGGGCAGGTTTTTCACTGCAAATCCAGCATTCTCCAGTCGTTCCTATTTTCTGTCTTTCTCTTAGTCTCCACATGTGATCCACATATCTAATGTCGTCAATTATTATTTTGATATCTTCTTCTGCCTCGAACTCTTCTCTCGTTTACCATTCCTTCCAGTGCATCTTTCAGTAGGCAGTTTCTTCTCAGCCAGTGACCCAGTGAATTCCTTTTTCTCTTCCTGAGCAGTTTCAGCATTATTCCTTCTTCACCCACTCTTTCCAACACAGGTTCGTTTTTGATTCTTTCTGTCCATTTCACACGCTCCATTCTTCTCCATAACCACATTTCAAGTGCTTCTAGTCGTTTCTCTTCACTTCGTCGTAATGTCCATGTTTCTACTCCATACAAAGCTACACTCTACACCAGTGGTGTCAAAACAAACGCATTTTTCTGACCTTGACGTCGTGCGCGGGCTTCAAGCGCTAGACATGGAAGGAAGAAGAATTATGTATATGAATAAGCAGCTTGTTGGATTAAGAAAACAGTGATGTACAGTAGCGGCAAAAAAACCGGACCGACCCTTGTAGCTGATTTCAGAGCCTTGTTCACTCCAGAGCACGATAGACTGGTAACTAAGACTTTCGTGATTCGAATGCTGCCTGGAAATGAAACTTTTTTTTTTTTTTTTTCCTTATTCAAATTTATTCCCAATACTTTTTGATTGCTGGTAAAATTCATGTTCTGGAAAGAATAAGTTAATTAAGTAGTGAAATATTGCTGGAATCGAAAAGTATTGGGAATAAATTTGAATAAGGAACAAAAAAAAGTTTCCTTTCCAGGCAGAATTCGAACCACGAAAGTCTTAGTGACCAGTAGACTATATCGTGCTCTGGAGTGAACAAGGCTTTGAAATCAGCTACAACAATCGGTCCGGTTTTTTTTGCGACTACTGTACAAATTTCAAACGGAGCGTGAAATTTTATGTCGTTATTTTTATATGGCTTCTTTCTGTTTGATATTATTATTGTCTGTAAAAGAAAAGTACTAACACCAATTTCTTAATATTGGAGTTGTATTTTAAACGTTAATACCATAATAAAAATCATAATAAAAAGTTAAGAAGGAATATTCACATAAATTCCACAGTAGTACAAGTATACTGTAATAAATGAATGAAACACATCATACATAAAGAAATTGATATAAAAAAAAGAGAGAGAGATTGAGTATGACATAAGTTGGAATTGATATTGATGGTATCTTTAGCCTTGTAAAAGTAATCAATAAACTAATCAAAGCAATATTATAGTATAAAGCAAAGTTGCCTAGGTACTGTATATGTTTTATCTGTAACTAATAGTACATAACAAAACTTTTATCGCATTATGCTTTTAAGGTGATATTGGTACGCAACTTCCTATCATCAGAATATTACATTATTTTCTCGAAATCTGCTGAAGCTATACAGCTGGAGTTTTACCAACACATGGACACATATGTTTTACTTATGATGTAACAGTAATTGATTCGTTAATTCATTTCCTTACAAACATTTTCCATGCGAATATTTTCAAAATTTTCAATACACTATCTTCAGTAATACGTATTTACGATATGTTAGATTTACGAAAACATTGTTTCAGTACCTATAAGGCTACTAAATAAATAGGTCTATATCTGAAAATTTCACTTGTCTGTAAGAAAAGTTGAGAAAATATTCCTTTTGAATAAAAAAGCAAACTTGTGAAAAATCAGTATTACAATTAAAGCTTACATGATAACGGATATTTTCTGTAGGACAAAAATTAATCCTTACGTACAACTTACATTATTATAAGGCACTTATACTTCTCAGACAAATCTAAAAATTAACATGGATACAGTTTTGATAAGTTGTCTTCCCTTTATCCATTGAATCAGTGTTGGCCATCTTTATTAATAGTATATATTGTTAATTTTATTTTTATTTCTATTTTAAAACATATACAAATACAAATATAATTTAAAATAAATAGTTTAAAATGTATTTGTCCTATCTTTGCATTTTGCATTTCTTGTCTTTTTTGTTATAGTTTATAGCTGTCGATACTCATTACTAGGGACGGAAGTTTGAACAACAAAACATTGCCTAGAGGCTACAGGTTTAAGGAACACTGCCTATAGGTTGACGTTAGCTGTTTACTTTAATGATGTACCTTCATGTTCGTACGTAAAATGAAAGATGTCGCGGTGCGGATTTTGTATGGTTTACTGCATTCTAATAGGTTGTTTCGACACAACATGTCTGTTTTTTGTTTGAAAAGTAAACATTTCGTAAGGAGTTCAATTGTGATCTAATGAAGGTACTGTGGAAATGTATTAAAATGTCGTAAATAAAATCTGCAACTTTGCCTATGCTTGTAAAAGATTTCGGAGATGATTATTTTAAAATCAATGAGGAAAATATATTATGTTGTAAAGTTTGTAAGTTAATAAGCGTCGTGATTTAGTAAACCATAGTGACTATAAAAACCCATCGAACATCTGAAATTGTTAAATGATTCGATTTAACATTGCCATAAGAAACCTATGTATACAAATAATGAAGAAATTTCTTAATCGGTGGGCCATGTTTATAGTATTCATCACGTAATTTGGCGGTTTGGGCAAGATGCACCGTGGCAAAGACCATGACGTCATGTCGTATTAACCAACTTCTTGTATTGACATCCTATTTCAACATTACGACCTTTGTCTTCAACCTGCTAACTTCACTGACGCAGCAATATTGCTGAATGTAGCTCTTTCTCTCTTGGCGCGGCCAACCGCCAAGTTACGTGACGGATTTGACAATTATTAATTTGTAACAAAGAGATCAGGCTTTGACTTAGCAATTATAAAATCTCTTGTTTTATAAATTGTCAAAGCCTGCTAATTTCAATTGTTTTTATACGTAAATTTCTGATGGCAATGTTATACGTATATCTAGCACTATAGCCAATATATATATATATATATATATATATATATATATATATATATATATATATATATATACACGGTATGTTACATGGATAAGGTGAAAGGATCTGTTTATTGTTCATTTAATTGCTAATATAACTTAGCACGTTCCATACATGTTCGAAACACCTAAGAAGTACAAATTCTGAAATTGTATATGTTTCAAGAACGTATGTACGTAACAATAAGGGATATACATATCTTTTATCCCTGGATGTAAAGTTAACCAATATCAATGAAATATGTTACGTAACAAAGATTAAAGACGAAGATAGTGTATCCACTTCCCACTAAATGCCTTAGTAGAGGACCAATGTTTCCTTGCATAATATACTATCTATTTCGTATTCCAAGTACCAGTTTTGTAGAGCTTACTTCATTTCACGATAGAAATAAAAATTCATCACGATCAGAATGCACGGTTGCTTGCCGATAACCCAGCCTCCCTGCTAAGAAATCGATATCCTGCCGCGAGTCTGTCCATAAAAGTGTGCTCAGCAGACACAACCTGACACTTCCTCCAAGCACGCATCAAAATAAAGTACTCCGCGCTCAATTTACTCCACGGATGTTTCGATGAGACCAGCGACGTGTTGAACTGAATTCCGTCTTGAATATTTCTTCTATGGCATTACAGATCGATATCGAGTCTGGAATTTTTTAGGTCGGACACATTTCTAGTCGAACATGTGGTGCATCTCCCAAGACGTGGAGCCTGAACAGTAATCGTCCATCTATGTAAAACAACATGATATCAAGTATAAAATCCACAAATACCTATAAAAAATAGGCTATACTTTCTGCCTTGACGTCAGTGAGGGATTTGAGTTGCACGTTCACCATGCCTATGTATCCTAATAAGACAATGCTTTTCGCGCGACTTGGTTCATACGTGTCACCTTCTTTGTGGCTACAATATTTTTTCTGGGTACATGTATTATTTAACTTATCATTAGAGCCCGGATTTTATGTAATATGAAAATGATAAATATGTTCATAAATATGTAGCTAAAATGGCAAAATATGAAGATAAATATGTAATAAATAAAATATATGTAACTTAAAATCTAGGCTTTATTAAATGTATTTTTGCACACTGATAAGAAAACAGAATTGAAAAAATTACAAATGCACGTGTGATTCAACCTCATTTAATTGTTGTTTGGAGGCGCAATTAATAATTGAAAATATCAAATATTTGGGAATCACTTTTCATGATGAAATTAAATTTAATTCTACAGAAATTATTAATAAATTGACAAATAGTCTTAACCACCTAGTGTCATCACCTTTGATCATTCCTGATCAAAAAATAAATATTTTAAACCAATATATTTGGCCTCAGCTTATCTATCCATTTCAATGTGCTCCGTTAAAGGATCTTAAATTAAAAATTCTTAATGATATTGATACACTTATTCGTAGTTCTGTCAAGGAAATCGTTGGCTTACCGACAGATGTACCTGATGCAATGCTATATGCACCTCGAAATTTGAGACAACTTGGTATTTTTAAAGTACAGTGAGAAGCTTTTCTCCAACATCTTAATGTTTGCAGATTATTAGTTAAAGAAGACAACCCTTATATTATTCAAACTAGGAACCTTCAAGCCGAAATTACTGACAGCCTTCGCCACTTACCAATTAATGTCAACGATATTGGAACCATTAATCCACGTAACATCCGTAAACAACTTCGTGTCACTTCTTATAATCAGTGGAGCGCATTACCTGGGAAGGTAAAGGAATTACATTCCACTCTCACTGGAAAAAAGGTAACACCTGGATTAGCAATAAGAAAGGTCTATCTTGTGGCCAATGGACCGAGGCCATTAGATTGAGCACCAATGTTATCGCAGTTATATCTCTCCGCGGTAGAAGCCTTAGCAATACCATTGCAGGAGATGCAATGAGCATGAAACGTTACCCCACGTGCTAGGTTTCTGCCCTCAGGGCGAATTACTGCGAATTGACAGACATAACACAGTCCGCTCAATAATTGCTAACAGATTAAGGGAACATGATGAATACGAAGTATATGAGGAAGTTCAATGTCTTTCTACGGAAGGATCTACACGGCGTGCTGACATAATAATTGACCGAGATAAACAAAACTGGTCTCATTCTTGACCCCACTGCAAGGTTCGAAATTAATGAAGATCAAGCAAAGCAGGTACATGAAGAGAAGCGCGCTACTTACCTTCCATGCTGTGATGATCTCAGTCATAAATATAATATTCAAGATTGGAATATCATTGGACTTATGTTTGGTGCGCGATGAACAATTCCCAAATTTACATTGGAGATCCTCAGAAAATTAAAGGTTCCTGATAAGACTCTTCAGACAATTGCATCAACCATTTTAAATCTCCACTGAACATCATCAATCACCATCTCTATTCATATTTATAATATTCAATGTATATTATTTATTTTCAATAAATTTTTACCGTTTCGATAGCCACCACATCTTGTCGCAGAATATTCTTTTTTTTTAAATTTCATTATGTATTTTTTTAACATGAATTTACATTTTCTTTTTTGTTCATTTGAATTGATTAGGATGCCGATATTTTAAATCCAAGATTTGGACGGCTATCATTTCGATGATATTCTCTCCATATTTTCTGTGGTCATCGATTATCTTTTGTCTGTTAGAATGTTCTTATAAATAAAAAAACGACCTCTCAATTTCACACGAAGTAACTGGAGCGTATTTCAGATGAGGAATGATACTCTGAACAATCTCCTCAGGGAACTGCACACACTTACCTTTAAGTATTTTGCATAGAGTGGAAAAAGTTGAGTGTCCTGGGTTCTTTTTCAATACAGCATTAAATCTTACTGAAACACACTCACCGATACTCTCACGCTGGTTAACAACACTGCTATAAATTCTGATGCTTTTTGAGAACAAGAAAGGAAAACGTTTGAAACGAGTCATTCCTGGCGGCATCGACCTGGTACTATTTAGCTCAATAGTGTTCAAATTATTTTTAGTTTCTTTAGTATTAGATAATTGAGTATAAACTCAAAATAAACTGAGAAATTATTATTATTTATTACTATTATTATTATTATTATTATTATTATTTTATTATATTAATAATAATTATTACTTTATTTTTATTATTAATAATTATTATTTTATTTTTATTATTAATAATTATTATTTTATTATTATATTAATAATAATTATTATTTTATTTTTATTATTATAATTATTATTTATTATATATTATGCAGTAATGTTAAAATATGTAAAATTATGTAGTATGATGTGAAATATGTAATATTATACCAAATATGTGAAAAAAATGTAAAATGAAATTTATGGACAAGATCCTACATGTGTATCTCATCAACATTTGTCTTTTATTCGTGCATATATATGTAGCATTAAAATATGTAATTACATAAAATCCGAGCTCTATTTATCATTACTAACAGCGACTGAGTCTTAACTTACAACTAGGCAAATTTCCTTAAGTGCGAATGACTCGTGTTGTTCTGGGCTGCTAAAACTGCGCCCTTCATGAACTAAGTCGTATGAAAAGAGGTACAGTATAAGGAGTTTATCAGTTATGTTAGAAATATTATAATACTAATATTGTATTTGTAACAAATGCAATATTATATCTAAATTTATCTGACATTTATTTTCCTTCTTCTTCATTTCATGGTTTGGACTTACGTCAGTTTCGATTTCACCACCATTTCCACGATGTGTTAACAATATCTTTTCAGCTGCTTTGTATTTCAATAGTTGTGTGGGAATGCGCGTGTGTTTCTCTTTTTTATCACATGCGATTTACAGTTTTCCCTGTTTTCTTTTATCCGAAGTGAAATCACCAATAAACTTGTTCTGTCTTACCTTTTAGGCCCAGTTGTATAAAAGTCACGAACTACAGGTTATTTTTAACTGAGCATCAGTAAATAACTCGAGGTTAGTTTCAACATAAATGCTGTATAAAAATACATTTGAATATTTTAACAAGGTTTAATATTAGCTGATATTTGCAGTAAAATATGTGGCAACATCGCGAAACATGAATGAAATTCGTGTGTAAAGCCACGTGATTTTTTTACTGTTTCCCAAGAAGAGAGAAAACATAATCATCACCGCTTCCTGAATGTGCGCCACAATACGTGTGAGGAGGATCATGAACATTGGATTCAGAGCATGATTTCGTTTTGTATGTGGTTGTAACTGAGGACGTAACATTTTCGCAAGTTCTTCCATTATAAATTTTGATAACCGGAATCTCATTTAAAATTGTTTGTCGTAGAGTTCAATTAATGAATTTTTTCGCTCGTGGAAAACACGAGGATCATAGCGAAATTCAATATCATCATCATCATCATCATCATCATCATCATCGTTTCACCAAAATCGGTACATAAAAAATTAACAAAAATCTGTCTAATACAATGAAAATAAACTTTTCTCTCAGAAATATTTTCTGTAAACTTCAGTTAGTATGATTAACTTCAGAAGATTCATCAGTTATATTTAACTTAAAGTTGTTGTTTAGTCAACTGTCCGAAGACAGGTGTGGACCCCACAAGTGATACCAACAAGGCATCACTCATGAGGCAACTAGGTCAGGAGATAATGACAATGATAATTGTGTAAGCATGTGTATCAGTATATTGACCAATAATAAATATATTACACAATATGTTTTATAAGTCATTATTAGGGAACGGAATTTGGAGCAGTAAAAGCTAGTATTGGCATCTACACAGCCATTTGTTTACAACCCTTTATACCAAGTCCTCCCCTCCATGACATACTCGCAGCTCTCTGCACGTCAACAGCAGGTGAACGGAACAGTTATCGCATAAGAACTTCAACATGCTGGTTTGCATTTCAGACTATGAAGTGCGGGTACAATGCCGAAAGTGAAACCAACTAACAATACAAAATTGAAAGACTAGCCTATATTTGTAAAAGCTCCAGATCGAGTATCAAAATTCAGGAAACAATTCCCTAAATTGTCGCTCCCCCCATTTCCAGTTCTTAAGAGCTGGGGGTCATGGTTAGAAGCTTGCAATTATTACGCACATCACCTCCAATCTGTGAAGAAAGTGGTCCAGTCTTTCAATCCCGATGACGCGGCTGCGATTCAAATACGCCAGGAACTGCTAAAGGATAGAACAATCGAGAAAGAAGTCGTGGATATTAAGTAAATTTTTTTTATATTTACCGGATGCCATTATTCGATTAGAAAAGTCAGAAGTAGAACTAGTTGAGCAAATAAATATTATGAGGACTATTGTAAATAAACTGAGTGCAGTAGAAGGTGAAGTAGGAAACCGTGTTGGTGAAAAAATGAATAGGGTTTGATTAAAAATGATGGATACGATATTCTTAGTCGGATTTCAGATGTACTAACAAAGACGTGTCCCAATGACGTCATTCAACATGATATTTACAATTGATTACAACAAGGCACAGTAGGAATAATTGTTTCATCAACAAAACATAGCATTAATTGAAAATGCCATTTCGTTTGGTTCTATATTTTGTTCAACTTTTAATGATACTACATTAGGCTATGTTGTAAACATTGTAGTATATTGCATATATTGTAAATTCTGTAGTATACGTTGTATACATATTATCATATTTCATTACATTGTAAATAAAGGTTTTAATTTAACACGCTCCTGACAGAAAAACATACATGTTCAGAGGCGGGTTCCATACAGAAGACAACTGTCTATCAGCCATCAATGTTTCCACTGACACGCGAGGACGCAGAGATTGATATTTAATTATGTATATTTGTAATGTTGTTTATTGGTGTCTTGTGCGTTGCCAAGAAAAACACATGTAGTTCAAAATGAAATGCAGATTATGTACATTATGTAGGCCACTATATATCATTAAACTATAACATTTGTTTATTCTGCAATACGTTTACAGCACGTTGCGTGTAAGTTTGTATGAAGTGGACTGTACTCGTCCATGCTCTGTGACGCAACTCTCTTGACAGTCACTGAGCTACAAATATCTATACTACGTTTCACCATTCTTTATAATACTCCAAATCCCTTTCCCTGGTCATTATTAATGAAAGTTTATTGGCAATAGCACAATGCACCTATGATGTTATTGTATTAAGATTTAACTTTTGTGAGTCATCATTACTTATTCTTCAGCAACATTTTATAGCCATGTAGGCTTGTGAATTTTAACATTTGACATGATTATGTTTTAATAAATTGTATGATCAATATTTGTCACTATGCTGAATACTTACATATACTATCACTTCAATAAGATTATTATTATTTTCAAACATGAGGCCAGATTATTTTAATTGATTTTAGATTGATATTGTAAACACTTCGTACCTGAAGATGCTCCATGAGGGCAAAAACGTTTGTAAGATGACACAATACGATGTAAATATAGAAAACATTGAATTAATTTTATTTGTATTATATTAGTGTTAAGCCATAAGATTGAATAAAAAGATTTAAACTTATTGATATTTAGCATTAATAAGGGGCTTAGCTGACCATTCCAAAAGGAATTGTAATTCTGAAATAGTTTATTAAAAATAATTACACAATACACTATTGACTTAGCCGAAGGAAACTTTAATTAATATCCACATATGGTGCTCAATTTAATTGTTTTTGTATTGCACAACGATATTTTGTAGTGTTCAAAGGCATAAAGATTGTAGAGCGAATTTGTTGAGTTGAAAAATATCAAATATTTCAATAACAATGCCTAATTGTCCATTTCTCTTCATAATTTTCAATTTTTATTATCATTACTTCTAAAAACTTCATTAACTTTGCTTCTAAGAGCCGAATTATTTTAATTGAATTTCAGTTGCAAATTAAAAAATACATGTTGTAGTGAAATAATGATTTCTTCCTCTGTAATAATAAATGTAGTCTATTTATAAACCTAAGCAGCTATGAGATTACTTTAGGTTAAAACCCTGGAGATAATTGCAAGGTTTAATTAAAAGAGAGAAAATTGAAAATGAGATTAAAGTTTTAGCAGATATTGTTTCCCATCCGGCGAGGCGTAAAATATAGATTAAAATATTGTCAACTTTGTACGCGTATGTGTAGACATAGTGGTTTTCTTGGTGAAAATATTATTAGATTTGTAAAACTGAACGATTTTCATAAAATTGTAATTGAATTATAGATAATATACTTAATAATAATTATGTTAGTCGTGAGGTCAGAATATTAAAAGGTATTGCAAACTTCTCTTATCTCTCTTCCTCCCTAGCGCAGTTATTTTTCCTCTGACCCAAATAAAATCGCTCTAAGCACAAACATAGCCTTGTGTTCCATATAAGTAGGCCTATGGCATAAATACGAGAGATGGCGGGTTATTCATGTATAGTTTACTACGTTAGCAGCACCAGAAAACTTCAAATTGAAAATGTAATGAATATGATACTTAATTGCAGAGTTCCAGAGTCATGTGAAGTATGATCCTTGCTTTAAGTTAACCGGAATCAAGAACATTATAAATATTTTCAGCAGTTGTACAACGCTAATATAAATAGACTCGAGTAGAGAAATCAAGGTTTAGGAAGAAAACTTTCTCGACGCACCTGATCACAAGCCAATTTAAAAACATTTCTCGTTTAAGTTGTCAAGATTGATAGAGAGATAGATAATAGTAAGTAGCTACTTACACAAAAATTAAGATGTGATGTATCATGTTTAAAGATTTGTAACATCTTTCATTTTTGAACATGTGAACTAGTTCGCCATTTCTATATTCCTCTCTCATATAATCTCCTTTGGTAGCATTTATACTTCAAGTCTTCTTATATACCATACCAATCTCTCAATTATTATGCCATATTATACAATCTTAGATTAGGTTAGATAACGGTGACCAGGAGTTAAGGACGACCCTTTGCACATCGGCCATGCTGAGGCCTGTTGTGCATCTCGAATTTATGGGATGAATGAGGATGAGGTATACCAGCCCACCGGCCGCATGTGACCCCCCTCACCCGCTTACCCAATGGGGGCCCCCTACTCCCCACCCTAAGTTCATACCGCCAAGGTGACAAAGCAGCACAGGATTCATTCCAACGGCCCTTTCAAGGTGTCGAAGCGCTCTTGGAAGTGCTCTTAAGCAATTAATCCTGGCAGAGATTTTGAGAAAGGCTGGGAATCCAGGAACGGTTGCGGAGAGGACGCTCCCTCCCCCGTAAGCGGAGAGATGCGTCTTGACCTGAATATGTCTATGGAATGAGATGAAGATGATGAATGTTATGTAATCTAAATTCTTTTCTACACGGGAAGGGAAGGGAAATGGACCGTGGCAATGAAAATTCCAACTCCGCATTTGCTAAGTAACCGGAAAACCACGGAAAAACCACAGTTAGGTTGGTCGGTCGGTCGGTCCGGGAATCGAACCACGGACCTCCCAAATGCGAGTCCCCTGCGGAACACATGAGCCACTTCGCTCGGTTATACAATCTTAACATGGAAAGCGCATACATTAAGAGGCAGAGGCGTTGAGGTTTTTGCATATCACCCTAAAGCCAACTTTTGGGCCAATAATAGGAAAGATTTATCAATATCGGAATGGACTAATGCTCTAAAAATGTCCTCTAACATTGTGGCGGTTCGAGCAGTCCCTTGTAGATGTCTTAACACAATCCGCTGTCGTCATACTGACTAGCGAGAATGAAACCCTTGACCATATGTTGGGCTTCTACCGTAAAGGAGAACTACTAAGAAACACTCGCCTTCGTAAAGTAAGATCAGTTAAGATAAAAAATGGCACATCTACGAAGAAGTTCAATGCACCTCTTCAACAGGATTCATCAGAGGAGTTGATATTATAATCATTCATCCGAAGAGAAGCAAAGCTGTAGTTCTCGATCCTACAGTTCGTTTCGAAACAATTGACCAGGGAAAGGAAGTTGACTTGAGGAAAAAAAAAGTATTTATGAAACATGTATTCCTGACTTGAGCATCCATTATGGTGTACCTCCTAAAAACTGGTCAATCATGGCACTACTTCTTGGTAGCAAGGCTAGTACATCCAAATGTACATTAAATGCATATTAAAAACTTTTGGTATTCAACACCAAACTGTGTAAAAGTTAGTATATACATCATAAAATATTCCTTGAGTATTCCGAATAATCAACTTTATTTTAAATTCTAATATTTTAATTTGTTGTAGGTACATTTTATTTGTCACATATATGTTATATATTATTATTGTAATAAAATATATACTGTATTTGATTAATATTTTATGGGCCTGAATCAAAATGTTCAGTTTTAATAGAAGTTTGCTATCATTTTTAAAATTTATTACTATTTTTCAAACACTAAAAAATTTCCCTTTTATAGATTTCAGGATCCTTATGGTCTGTCAGTGTTATTGGTCTGATGTTTTTCGAATAAAAAGTATTATTATATCAGATCAAAAATCGTGCTAGGTGGAGATATAATTGAGCAAGTATCAAGTTTTAATTATTTACGTTAACTATCACTATACAGTGTGTTTCAAAAGTGATGATAAAAAATTTACAAATGAGAAGTAAAAACAAAAAGACCCAAAAAATTCCAGTAAACATAGGTCCGCAAATTAACCGTTTAGAGATAATGTCATTTTTTGCTGGTTGGATCCGCCAGTGAAACGAGCACCTGAATACGGTAAAGCGGCGATATTCATGCTTAGTACGTATGCCACAATCTCCCCATCCCATTTCCTTCTAAGTGTGAGACGATCTCTAAACAGACGATGTGGTGAATGGTGGATAGAGGAGGACCTGTACCTACATTACCTAGTTTAAATCTTTTGAATTTTTGTGTATGGTGTTATACAAAAAGCTTAGTTTTCACAACAGACATCACCACACCTGAAGAAATACAGTAGCAGATAGTAGATGCCTTCCAGAAAATGAAAAATGACCCAGAATTGCTTGGGCTAATTCTTTGATATATGCGGAGAAGACTAGACAGACGCATTCAAGTGCACTGTCAGCATTTCGAACACCTGCAGTAAAATTCTTCAGTTAACATGTTCATACTGTACTGCACCTTGTTTATTCACAAACTTTACTGTTGACCAAACAAAAAACTTTGTTTTGTGTATGTCTAATTATATTTATATGGTGTTGAAACCAAAATTATGAATTTTGCTGTCTCGTGATTGATAAATTAAATAAAATTACTTGTCACTGTTTTCGTTGGTATTCAGCGGGCCCCAACCAGCACAAAATGGCATTATAATTAATTTTATGTAATTATTGTCAAGTCCAACCGACATAAATATAAAAAATTGATTTTACTCCTTAACTAAAGCATAATATTATTAATTGAGATAGTCATCTAGACTGCATTTCCTTGGACAACCATGAACTACCTGTTCATTAAGTTCCCATATTGAATGTTTATCGAATATATAGGGAGTTATCTGGTCATTTAGCTTCAGATAAGTTTTGGGAAATTTTATGTAATCGATAACTGCTATCCGACGTTTCAGAAACACTTATCAAACAAATACTGCTATCGAATAAATATCTGACGTTCCAGAAACCGGCTATTAGTCTGAGATATCACCAGCATAATTGAGGAACATTCTCGTAGTGAAGCGTGTCCTAAGAACTCCTGAAATCTCTGAATGTCGTAGTCTGGATATTATAACTTCTGAAGTTATAGCCTGTCAGTACTTTCAGTAGCTCGTAATAGATTACTCGTATATGTATATTGTTATGAATATCTTTCTGTCACCATACTTGTCCTCCTCAACACCGAAAAGATCAAGAATCTGTTGGTACTATAGGATCGATCACGACTCCCATATTTTCATGTGCAAAGATGGTCTTTCCATCTTTTCTTTAGATGTCCGTGTTGTTCATAGACTCCGACTTATAATTTTTTCAATGGCTGCTCACACTTTGGCACTAATACAAATCAATAGAAGTAAATTCTTATTGCCTACATTTCTTTTATCATACTGCTGGCCACAGAAGCTGCAATATTAAGCAACATTAACTCCTTTTTCAACAAAAGAACACATCATGACAAGTGATCTATGCAAGGAGCTCCTTTAGTGCACTTTAAATCGTGTAATAGCTTTATCCCAAGAAGAAACCCCTTCTATAACAGACGCCTTTATTGCTCTTTGGTCCGCAACAGAGAGTTTCAAGTCTCGGATTAGTTTCTAGAGCAATATATAAGAGAGTAATAAGATGATAATACAAGTTGATATCGACTTCGTCTGAGAATACTAGCGAATGCTCCCGCACATTGCAGTGAAGGGGAGATTAACTACCCTATATCGTCAATTTTAAATTTGCTTAATTAATTACCCATTAACTCAGAAACTACTGGAGATATTTGACTGAAAATTTTATAGGATGAAGGTACAAGGTTTCTAAACAAACGGACGCAGATTAAAAAAAATACAAGTTGAAAAAATATATGATTTTTTAAAATAATATTGATTTAGTTTTGTTATTTTATGAGTAAAATATATATAGATTTTTTGATCAGACTATAGGTCTCTTAATGTGCGTCCATTTCCTTATTGTACACTACTGTTTGTGAAAAGTGCAACACCCAGAAAGAATGGCCTGAACGATTCCAAACTCGGGAGATGTGTAGAACAGTGTACCACCAATAATAGATTACGTTTCCAGAGAGATAGCATATACATAGGCCCAACAGTGACGTTTCTTGTATCACCAGCAAGGTCAGTGTTATGCCTTCCAAACGAAGTGAAAACGTGAAAGCTAGTGCAGGTATGTCTCGTCGACGTGGAAGGGCGCAATATCAGCACGTGAGTGAGTTCGAATGGAGCAGAATGGTTGGTTTCCGGGAAGCAGGTTTGTCATACAGTGACATTTCGGCTCGTACAGGGCATGCTGCTACGACAGTGATGCGTGTGTGGAACCAGTGGATAGAAGAGGGTCGTACACAGAGACGAGCGGGTACTGGACACGTAATGTGACCACAGCACGGGATGACCGCCATCTTGTCCACATGGCCGTGACGAACCGTACAGCTTCATCCACAGTGTTGAGTCGACGTTGGAGTACTGCAACGGGTGTGGACCTATCTGCGTCAACGGTTCGTCGCCGTCTTCTAAGGGCTGAACTAGTGGCTCGCATGCCATTGCGTCGGCTTCCATTGTCCAGAAACCACCAACGCCTCAGATTGCAATAGGCACGTGAACGCCGTCACTGGCGTGCTGAGTGGCAAAATGTAGTGTTTTCGGGCGAGTCCCGCTTCAGCTTGTCCTACAATGATGCCGCATATATATTAGACGCTACCGTGGTGAACGCAGTCTGAGAGCTTGCATTATTGAGCGGCATAGCGGACAAACGCCTTGTGTAATGGTTTGGAATGCCATTGGGTACAGTATGAAGAGTCCACTGCAAAAAGGGGGAATGTCGAATGTATTGCATTTTGCAAACCTTCATCTCATTTTTCAGAAATTTGCGACTTTCATCCTTTTTGCAATGGACTCTTCATATGTGATCACGCCTCCTACATATTCAGGGAAATTGAACAGCAACCGCTACATTAGGGAGGTTTTAGAGCCCGAGGTACTGTCCCCCTTCAGGTAACTTTATATGCCATATTTCAGCAGAACGTTGCCCGGCCACATGTGGCGAGGATTGTGCAAGCCTTCTTCGAAGAACGACGGGTATAACTGCTTCCTTGGCCTGCACGTTCGCCAGACATGTCGCCCATTGAACATGTCTGGGATATGGTTGGTCGGTAACTTATTCGTCATGGTCCTCCAGCACCCACTTTTGACGCTTTGAGGACTCGCGTACAAACTGCGTGGAGGGATATTCCCCAGGAACATATCCATGCCCTCTTTGATTCCATGCCATGACGCTTAGAAGCTCTGATTGCAGTGCATGGCGGCTTCACATCATACTGAAATCTCACGGTCACAGATCAGATACAGTTCTGTAATTCTAATCATTTGTACATATTGTCATGTACAGTTGTAAGAAAAAAAGTGGTCGCACTCGTGAACAGCGAATAATTTCTAAATCCACTTCGGGTCACGACGATGTTACACGATGCATGTGCTTGTAGAAGCAGTTCCGGAACTATGAAATTATTTCATATCTGGGTCTTGCAGACCAGCGGTAGAGTGCTCGGTAATGATTGGAAGGTTGTGAGTTCGGGCCTTGTTCTAGTTTTCATTTTATTTTTTAATCGTTCATTAGCGATATAAATAATATTCAAATTATCATTTATATTCTGCTATCGTTCTTTATCGATATAAATAATATTCAAGTTAAAATTTTTTGTATTCTGTTATCGTTCTTTAGCGATATAAATAATATGCAAGAAATCATTTGTATTCTGTTATCGTTCTTTAGCGATATAAATAATATTCCACTCATCATTTATATTCTGGTTTCGTTCTTTAGCGTTATAAATAATATTCAAGTTATTTATATTGTTATTGTTCTTTCGCGATATAAATAATCTGTATTTTATGTGAATAATTATTATAATATAAATAACCATTTTTCTTTGTAAAATAGGTTATTTTATTTAAATAATTAATTATATATTATATAATATCTTATATTAATTAAACAAACGATATTTATCATTTATATTCTATTATCGTTCTTTAGTTTTTTTTCTTAGGTTATTTTACGATGCTGTATCAACATCTAGGTTATTTAGCGTCTGAATGATATGAAGGTGATAATGCCGGTGAAATGAGTCCGGAGTCCAGCACCGAAAGTTACCCAGCATTTGCTCTTATTGGGTTGAGGGAAAACCCCGGAAAAACCTCAACCAGGTAACTTGTCCCGACCGGGATTCGAACCCGGGCCACCTGGTTTCGCAGCCAGACGCGTTGACCGTTACTCCACAGATGTGGACTCGTTCTTTAGTGATACTGTATAAATAATATTCAAGTTATTTATGTTCTGTTACCGTTCTTTAGCGATATAAATAATATTCAAGTTATTATATTCTGTTATCGTTCTATAGCGATATAAATAATATTCAAGTTATAATTTTTATTCTGTTATCATTCTTTAGCGACATAAATAACAAATTTAATATTAGGTTTGGAACAATACAGTTGCATAATACTAGTTAGTTTTTGCTTTTTTTATTATTACATTATACTATCTTGAAACACAATAAAATAAAAAAGGAGTGACGAGGAATTGAATCTGAAACGTTGACACCTAAATTCCGACGTTTTTCCAACTGAACTACGAGGGCACGCGTATAGAAATATTTCCGGAAACCAATCCCCTCCAAGATTTTCTGATGATTTGTAGAAGCCAGTCCAGGATGCGGGAGGCAAAGGCTAATTGGGTTTTCCCGGTCTTTGATCGGGTCAAAAATCCTGATAGAACTAATATTTAACCCTTGCCTTGAATTTCGGTGGGGTATGGAGGGCCCAATTAGTTAAATCCACTCTCCTCATCTCCACGCTTGGGCTCCCTGGGATCTAATAAGATGCGAAAGAGACAGTGGTGTGCGGAAAGCAATGGGAAGTTACCGCATTTATCCTTCCCAAGAAAAACTGCAAACATGAGCAAAGGAAGCTTTTAATAGAAAAAGGAGCATCTTTTGCGGACTTCTGGAAAAAAATAACTAAGGAAGAGACTAATGAAGTGCTTTGTGTGGAATGTGACATTGTATGAGGAAGAAACATGGACATTACGACGAAATGAAGAGAAAAGAATAGAAGCATTTGAAATGTGGATGTGGAGAAGAACGGAGCGTGTGAAGTGGGCAGACAGAATAAGAAATGAAGTTGTGTTGGAAAAAGTCGGTGAAGAAAGAATGATGCTGAAACTGATTAGAAAGAGAAAAAGGAATTTGTTGGGTCACTGGTTGAGAATAATAATAGACGACATTAAGATATGTGGATCATATGCGGAAACTAAGAGGAAGGCAGAAAATAGGAAAGATTGGAGAATGCTGGGTTTGCAGTGAAATAATTGCCCGTGGGCAGAACACGTATGTATGTATGTATGTATGTATGTATGTATGTATGTATGTATGTATGTATGTATGTATGTATGTATGTATGTCTAGGATGCTTGGAATGTCGTGTCCGAGAAAGTCGCTATTTGCAAAGACTAGTCGATTCCATGCCCACTCGACTGCAAGATGTGATCGAGATAATATTATTAATAATATTCGTTTATTAATTATTATTAATTTATTTCTTAATAATTCACCCTACAACAATGGATACTTCACTCAACATTGCAACACAATAGTTGTTATTACACTCCACACGACGACAATGACAATACACGTGTATTATTGAGAAGAAGAACAATGTACTCTTAATTTCAATTAATGTTCACAAAGCATTAAGTGCAGAACAAAACTGTCAGTTCTCAGTTCACAATTCGCTTGCCTTGGGTAGTTTCTTCTAGCTCACTGTTCAAGTTCACTGCACATCGAACTCAGAACCTCCGGATCCGTCGCCTTCGCCTCTCCACTGCCACAGTTACGGACTCAAGTTCACTGCACGTCGAACTCAGATCCTCCGGATACGTCGCCGCTATTCAAAACAAGACTTGAAGGCTGACTGAAGACTAACTAACTTACTCGCGACTGACTCAAGACTGCTTCTCGCTTTTATTTATTAAATCGTAACATCTGGAATCTTCGATTCGCGTGGCTTTCTGAACCTTCGAGAGGGATACGTTTCTAGGTTTTTCCACTGCTCTGTCCGCTCCGCGCCGTCACCACAGTTCTTTCCCCTCGCTCCGTGCCGCGCTACAGCGCCTACCGAAGTTCGAGTTTCCGTTTCCCCGCGCTTTCCTTCTCGCTAGATGCGCGCGCAACCAGACGTGACTAGAACGTTCCAGACGGGTGCCACAATATTATATGATACGTAATAAAGTATATTTGAATGGGCTATTTGTGAAAGGGCCTAAGTCTTGAGTACTAAATTGTTAGCAATTTAAGAAAAACTGCTTACTGGCCGAAATTTTTAAATTAAGGCTGAAATAAAAATTGGATCATAAATTCTACTAAGCATTATAGTGTGTGAAACTTAGTCTTCTTCATATCTAAATCGATGTATCTACACCCAAAAAGCAGTTATGACATTACAAACTCATTTTCACAAAATTAGCGACATAGGCCCTTTCATAAATAACCCATTCATTTATAAATTCGTTGTGACTTATTTTATTATGTTAGTTTATTTTAGTTTATTTGCATATATGCCGAAACATTCCACTTCTGTTGGAAATCTCTGATGAAGCAAGAGAGAAACTTATAAATGAAACAATCTTCCATTTTCAGACAGACCATAGCTCTCTAGTGTAACAAGTTTTCTTACGGTGTTTACATTAATAAGAATAAATTGCGGAATATCACACAATATTATCGCATTTTCGGCTCTGAGATAGGGCAAGGACAAAGTTGATATTTTGGTTACCAGCTGGGCAAACATCAATAATGCCTTGTTAGCTTGTGGAACGGTTGAACACTACGTAATGACGATACTGCAACTAGTTTCTTTTGCAGAAAGCTAGATTGTTAGATCCAGGCAAAAGTAACAGTGTAACAGCGAGTAACTAGTTATTTCGTGTTCACGTTTTTTTTGTAACCGTGACAAAGTAACTGTTACGTTATTTTTCACCCTTCCCCAATACACTTCTTTATTCTTCTGTAGATATCTGTTAAGAGATAATGGGTCATTAAACAAGCAAATTTAACACTGGCTCGTAGGCTTACGGTAGGGTAGTTAATATCCCCTGAAAAATAGTTCAATCCACAGCTAACGCAAAATTTTAAAATTACATCGTGTAAATTGGATAGATTATATTCTTTTGTAAAGTCTAAATTAGTTTTTCGCCCCATCGTGGCAAGAAAGTTAAAATCGAAATTAATTTCGGCACAAAAATCCAGTTAGTGCTCAGCGCCCATTAAATATATCTGTTGGGTGCTTGAGTCCCGGAGCACCCATGTAGTCGACGTCAATGGTCCTCTCTCTCTTTCTCTCTCTCTCTCTCTCTCTCTCTCTTTTTGCGAAATGTGGTAATCTGTTACTCTGTTAACTCTAGTCTGTACTCAATTTAAACGCATTTCTTTATATTTTAATTCATGTTTTTATCTAACAGTTTGTGAGCACATGTTCCTTTCAAGATATATTGGAATGTTTCAACGTTTTATTTCTTATAATTCGTTTTTTATATTGATCTAATATTTTATAAAGGTGGTTCTGGTTGACAAAATATACTCGGATTCTCCCATTGCTCGTAAGGCAGTAATTCGTATTATTTTAATATGTATTTTTCATTCGTCAGGTCTTGTTTTATGTTGTTTTGCATT